>NC_051066.1:97693186-98293186 GCF_004664715.2 Peromyscus leucopus | reverse complement strand
GCCTGTGGCTTGGTTGGAGTCGGAGGCCACGCAACAGCAGGCAGGGGCCATGCAGATATGGGTGGCCAGATGCTACCACCCAGGGCCAGGGTATCATCTGGGCTCAGGCTGCCACCAAGGGCCATGTCTGGGTTCCTGGACCTGCACCGTCCAGCATCCGGATTGACATACGTGGCTCCGGTTACCACCGAGCACAATGAAGAAGCCTGGGTTCAAATCAGCCGCCTGAGTTCCAGATTGGTGTCTGAGGACCAGGATGAGTCCATGATCTGAGTGGCCTGCTCTGCTACTCAATAACATGGTGACGTTTGGGCCCGAGCTGCAGATGAGGGCCATTTCAGGGTCCGGGGCCCCACTGCAGCCAGGATCTGTGCTGATATCCGATGTTCCTGTAGCCATCGAAAGCTGTGCACACTCAAGATCAAGGTCTAAGTTAGTGTCTCCGGGCCATGCTGCCACTAGGGGGCAGTGGTGATGTCCAGACCCAGCTGCTACTAAGGACCATGTTGGGGTCCATAGTCCTACAGTGGCTGGAGGTCTGACCGGAAGTCCGGGTCCTGCATTGCCACTAATGGTGATGCAGAGGCTCAGGGTTGGGACAGAGACCTGAGGCCTTGGTGATGTCCGGCGACCACATGGCTGCCGGAACCATTCCCACCTGGGTGGCCGTTCCTTCCACCCAGAGCCAGGATGTCGTCCCGGCTTAAGCTGCTGCCAAGAGCCACGTCTGGGTCCATGGTCTAGTCGCAGCTGGGATCTGTGTTGGTGGTGTCTGTGGCCAGTGTCACCTGAGGAGGCCTTAGGAATCATGCGAGATGAAGTCAGAGGGCTGTACTGAGCCAGTCCTGCCCTTCACTGCCCTGGGAAAGCTGGCCTAGCCTCTGGTGGGCCACTACAACAAGAGAACTGGCCCCTGCACTCTGGAAAGAGGGCCCCCACCCCTCACCACCAGCGAAGATGAACATACCCTGAACATACATGTAGGGGAGCTGTGACTCCACCACCACACCTGAGGCGGGTGGCCCCAGTGGCTCAATCCGACCTGCCTGGCTGACGCCCAGACCCACGCCTGGGCCTTGGGTTGGCCTACCCTAGCATCTACCCCATCTAGGTCCTGCTGGAGCTCATGAAGGGACTGGTCCTGCTGAACGATACCTGCAAGATCTCCAAGACACAGGGTACCCCAGAAGAGCTCTGGTGAGGAGCCAGTGAGGATGGTGTGCCAAAAGCCAGAGGCCTTGAACCAGAGCAATGACTCATTGCAATGCACAGTTGCCAGTCAGGCTGATGGTACACCAAATGACACATTGAATCAGGACAGATGAAAAAGTGAGAGAGTCGGGTGAGAAGGAGAAGCAGAAGTTGTTCTGTTTCTGGTGTGGTTTTTGTTCTGTTATGGTTTGTTGGGATTTTTGTTGTTTTTGCTCTCACTTTTGTTTTCTTGCTTGCTTACTTTGTTTTGCTTTTTTCGTGGAAGAGGATGCAGCGGGGATGGGGGGGATATAGGGGGAACCCAGAAGTGAACATAATTGGGGTGCAAGATGTAAAACCCCCAAAGACTCAATAAAGAAGTTTTTTTTTAAAAAAAAAAAAAAGGAAAATGCCCTACACCTGGATATTACGGAAGCACTTCAGATGGCTCTAGCCTGTGTCAAGGTGACATGAAACTGGCCAGCAAGGTTACCCTCTAAGCACTTACGCTGACCCCGTTAGGTTAGTGCTGCTCTCGGCTGTGGCCAGAGAAGCTTCTTTTTTGCAGCGGGCCGTGGTTAATACAGAGGCTCACAATGGGTCAGAGTGCTGAGAATAAGTTAACTGTGGAGGGCTCAGCCCTGAATGGGACAGCCCCATCAACCCCCGACCCAAGGCTCAGGGAACACGTTGGAAGAGGGTAGGAGGAAGAAATGCAGGAGCCAGAGTGCAGGAAAGCGGATGTGAAATGCATCTTCTGAACCCATGCACTCACAGCAGCTGTGGTTACCTACATGAGACCTCTAGAAAATGGATCCATGGAATGAGGGAAGTGCATGTGAGGTCTCACTCCCGGCTAAGAAGCTATAGGCAGTTAATTGGTTGATGGGGTGAGGGGGGTGTGTATCCGCTGGTAAGTTGTACATGGTCTACTAAATAGCCCCATACTCATGCTCATGCAAATAGCCCTAATTAATCTCAGTAAGTTATTTATTTTTTTTAAGAAAGTAGGATGTGTTGGGATAAGAGAGGATTCAGAGAGAGTAGGTGTGGAAAGGGAATAAAAAAAGAGAACTGGTCTGATTGAGCATTCCTTGGGAATATGCCCAAGAGTGGTATAGCTGGGTCTTGAGGTAGATCGATTCCCAGTTTTCTGAGAGACCACCATACTGATTTCCACAGTGGTTGTACAAGTTTGCACTCCCACCAACAGTGGAGGAGTGTTCTCAAGTCTCCTGCCTCCGTCTCCTGAGATGGTGGGATTACTAATCCAGGCAGGATTACTATTGTACCTGTTCCTGGCAATCTTCTGCTGACGACTTTATTTTCCAACAGATGTGTTTACAGGAAGAAGGGACACTAACAAGGCAACACGCACATCTGCTCAGCCCACTTAGCACTGCACTGGTGGGAATCTCTAAACCCTGGGACTGGTGTGTTGGCCACTCTACCTCCCTCCTACTCTGCTGATGCTGAAGAGGATGGTCATGGAATTCACCTATTTCTCCCATCCCAATCTAGTCAGGTTATTTGGGAATAAAGAGGAGAAAGGAAGTATTGCTTTGGGTGACTGCTACAGGGGCCATCAATGACAAGACATGCTGATTATTCTATCAAATATCAGTTCTCACCTCTTCTGGAGGAAACAGGTCCATTATGAGATGATATAAATTTCACCGGGTCACTTCCTGTTCCTCCTCGCTTGATACAAACTCTTACAACAACAAAGCCCCTTTCCCGCTGCCCAGTGCTGCTGCCCCATTTCCTCCTCTTCGGGCACAGCTGATCGTCTCACAGGCGCACAGACCAGTGGACACACACTTCCACTGCCTTCCTTTCCCTTTACTCTGCCCCCTCCCTGCACTGCTCAGGATATGCGCTGCTCTCAACTTGCATATAACCTTCTATTTTGATTCCCAGGTTTACTCTTTGAGTGATCTCCATCCCCAAGGTATTCTGAATTTAGCAATCAGTAGTGCTATTGCATCGGAAAGACCAAATTATGTAGCATGAACAAAACAATTCATTAAACATTTCATCAGAAAAAAAATGAGAGGGTGTTTCCTAAAGAGTGGTTGGTTTCCTCTCTACCTATGGCAAACCAGTAGCTGCCCTTTAGAAGATGAAACCAAACATTTCAAGCCACCCTTCTCACCCTATCATGAGCTGCCAAAAGAATATATATATATACATATATGTATATGTATATGTAAATGTAAATGTATATATATATATATATATATATCTTATCCAGTTTAGTCAGTGTTTTTTGCACTTAATTATCTCCATTCTCTCCAGCTTTGGCAGTTAAATCAATACCACTGGTTTCATTTTCAGTGTACGGAAAAAACACAAGAAGAATTTCACAACAGACTTCCTGTACTGGGAAAAACAAAAACAAAACATTGTACAAGGGAGAGCGGGCTGAATAATTCCCCCCACCCAAAATATCCAGGCACTAATATCTGGAACCCGTGAATGCTCCCTTATTTGGGGAAAGGGCTTTTGCAGGTTTGATTAAGGCTCTTGAAATGTGGGGATTACCCTGGATTATCTGGGTAGACCCTAAAGTAGTCCTAAGTGCCCTTAGAACAGAAAAGTAGAGGATTTTATCACAGAGGAAACACCATGCTGACGACCGGGACAAGACGCTATGCTGATTTGGCTTCTGAGATGGAGCAGAACTCCACCAGAGAGTAGTCTGTACACCAGGGACAGGTGGGTTCCCCTTGGAGCCTCTGAGGGAGTTCAGTCTTCTAGGCACTTTGATTATGCTCCATGAAACTGATTTCAGATTTCTGATTTCTAGAACTACAAAATGATAAATCTGTATAGTTTTAAACCATAAAATTTGAAGAACTAATGCATCTATGCACTGTTCTTAAGGCTTCAACTTGATATCCAATCGTTTCTCTTTATACTCTAAGTAATATCCAAATAATGACAACAGCAATGTCAGAATTCTGCCTAATTTCCTATGACTATCTTACATACAATATAAAATGTGCTAACCGCGCCCCCCAACAAAGCCTCAACAACTTCAGCATTGCTCAAAAGTTCAAGTCCAAAGTCTCTATTGAAATTCAAGGTGATCTCTTAACCTGTGAGCCTCTGGGGGAAAAAATTACATCCTCCCTACATAGGAGTCAATGCCTTCATGAACGGTTTCTTTGGAGACCCTTACAGAAAGCCACAGCTGGTCAAAATGCTGAGAGCTGATCCTGTGACGCCCAGTCCCAATTGATGCATCTACAACACAACCCCCATAGCTAAGACTCACGGGATATAGTGGAAAAGGGGGCAGAAAGGAAGAGCCAGAGGACCAAAGGAGCCCGCAGTGAGAGTGTGTCTCCTAGAAATGACAGAGAAGCTGCATCCATGTTACCTCAACAACATGGCTGCCTAAATAAGACCAGAACAATGGCAAGACCAATGGACGTGTTATTGTGGAAAGGAGAAATATCATGAGACTCTACCCTTGCAAAGAACTACAGACTGCTGAGAGAGGGAGAATTAGTCTTCCCCAGGGAGATGTCCCCTAATTGGTTATCCAAGTGGTTACGTGGTCAGCCATGTAACTGTATAAATACAAGCAACACTCAGTAGGTTATATTTATGTATTTATTCATTTATATATGTAACAATTAATAATTAAAGAAAAGGGGGCCATGAATTTGAGAGTGAGCAATAATGGGATATGGGAAGACTTGGAGAGGGGAGAGGGAGGGGAAAATTATGTAATTATATTTTAATTTTTTTAAACGGCAAAAAATAATTTGAAAAAAAGTTTGGAGTCAGGGAAAATGGGGAAGAATAGTGGAGGAGGGAAATGAATAAGAACAAAAGATAGTAACATATATGGAAAAATGAATAAAAATAAACAATGAAAGTCCTATACTTAGGGTTAATATTACTTTGTTATTTATAAAAACACCTCCTATTGAAATTCTATTTTTGGTAGCACATGTTCTAACTTGTATTTATCCAAATTTTCAAAGTATTACCTTTGTAATTTTAAAATTATTTTTCACTTTACTTCATTGAATTACTTTCTTCAATTTTCATTACTAAACAGTCTTAGGTTAATTATTTTTCTTTTTTCGTTTCTTAAATGCAAGCACTTATTAAAATTTCCACTGTTTATGTCTTTGACTTGGGCTTTTGTTAGCCTACTTATTTTCTTTTTCAAGACAGTCTTGCTATGTAGTCCAACTCTCCTGGTGCCCCTGAAAGCTGGGTCTGAGCTTTGTGGGAGGCACAGAAGTCCCTGTGCTCACAGATAAGCATGAGGGAACCAGGAATGCTAAACACACAGGGTTGTCTCTTCAAGGGGAGAGATGTAGAACCTGTTTTTTGCTCAAAAGGCTGGGAGTGGTTAATAGCCTGGTGACCTTTGTGTAATCTGTGTGGCCCAGATTACACTGGATCCTCCCCCAGACACTTATCATGAGCTCGTCAATCTACACAACCCATCTTTATGGAAGGTGTCACATGTACTTTGCAAAGAGTTTAGACATAGGGTGTAGTCACAGTGTAAGCATTATAGTGTGCACGGAACTGAATTAATTATCACCAGGAAATTTTTTACATTCCAACTGTGCTGTGCTTAAATGCCTAAAGTAGCTGGGCAGTGGTGGTGCACATTTTTAATCCCAACCCTTGGGAGGCAGAGGCAGGCAGATCTCTGAGTTCCAGGCCAACCTGGTCTACACAAAGTAACCTTGTCTCAGAAAAACAAAACAAAACAACAACAATGACAAAAAGCCTAAAATTAACTACTTAGAGTCAGACTCCCAAAGTTTGAACCAACACCAGCTACTGAGTCATGTTGAACCAAACTACCTTCTTGTCTCCCACGGATCTTTATTTACTCATGTGGTTGCAGAGACCCCCACAGAACTTGAGCTATAGCTCCTCCCAAAACACCTAGTCTCCTGAGTGATGGGATCACAGACAGACCACCATACTCAACTATGTTTGTTTTTAATTTTAATATTTAAGACTATCAGTCTTTATTTAGTTGAAGCCATACAAGCTTTGATAAGAAATTAAATTGCTAAAGGCCAGTTATAAAATTGACTTTTCTTCCTTTTCCATCCAATCTAGGTATTGACTTGTATATATTACAACAATGTATTTATTGAATTTCCCAATGCAATATTGTGTGTGCACATTACTTTTGTTTCA
Organism: Peromyscus leucopus; assembly: GCF_004664715.2. Taxonomy (NCBI): domain Eukaryota; kingdom Metazoa; phylum Chordata; class Mammalia; order Rodentia; family Cricetidae; genus Peromyscus; species Peromyscus leucopus. The sequence goes on along the minus strand of NC_051066.1, from coordinate 98,286,808 downwards.
TTCGCTGGGGTTTGGGTGTTCATTTTATTCGCGTACATGAAGAAAAAAAAATAAATACCATAGGGACTGGAGAGATGTCTCAGGGGTTAAGTGCCCTTGCTGCTCTTGCAGAGGACCTGGGTTTGGTTGGCAGCACCCACATGGTAGCTTACAACCAACTGTAACTTCAGTTCCAGGGGATCCAACACCTTCTGGTCTCCTTGGCTACCAGGGATGCATGAGTGTTACAGCTCTGGAGGGAAAGGTCTCTTGACTTGTCAGGAAGCCAGGCTGTATCCAGGGCTGCAACAGGACAGCTCTGGAGGCTGGAGCCGCAATAAGACAGCTCAGCTCTGGAGGGAGAGGTATCCTGACTTGTCAGGAGGTCAGGCTGTATCCAGGGCTGCAACAGGACAGCTCTGGAGGCTGGAGCCGCAATAAGACAGCTCAGCTCTGGAGGAGAGGTATCCTGACTTCCCGACAAGTCAGGTGATACCTGAATCTGGGGTGCAGTGGGGGATGGTCTCCTCTCCTAGAGAGAACCATTACCCGCTGAGCTTTGCTCCAATCCCTATTCCCCTTTAAGAGGGCTTCCCAGCAGAGCTCCGCTTCTTCTCTCCCGCCCAAGACGTTGCTTCTTCGGCTTCACTCTGCTCAAGAGGAAACCCCTACAGAAATGTAGCAATCTCCTCTGGCTCTGGCCGAAAAGTTGTTACTTTTTTCTGCTCAGCCTTGCTCAGGCCCCTTAAGGGAACATCTCAGCAAAGTTTTTTCTACTCAGTCACCCTAAGGGAACATCTCAGCAAGATTCTTCTGTTCTGTGCCTGCAAATGAAGATCTTCACCCAAGACTCTTTTAGGAAAGAGATTTATTTGGGAAGGAGGAGTCCAGGAGAGTGGCTGCCTCTGCCAGGGTGGGAAAGCACAGCCTACAACTGAATAGGCAGAGGCTATTCATATAGGGCTTCTTAGGGGCAGAATTTCTCCAGGGGGAAGATTTCCTGCTCAGGGATTGGTTAGTTTTGTTGGTCAGAGGTAGAGTTGGCTCTGATTTCAGGGCCAACTGTCTTTCTTTCACAGGTCCTTTTTAGCCTCTTGGCTCTAATTTCAGGGTCAGGGTGTGTTTCTTTGGTTCTGGGTTCAGAGCTAAAGTGTTTCTTCCACTGGCTCTAGTTCCAGGTCCAGGGTGGGTTTCTTTGGCTGGCCCCTTTCCCCTACAACAGGGTATATATGCACACAGTCAGGGAAATCACTTATACACATAAAAAATAAAATCTTAAGAATAAATACATAAATAAGAATAAACCTTTTAAAATACTTACTACAAATATATATTTAAAACATTTTAGTTTAGGATTCAAGAGGGACACTGAGACAGATTGTCCTTTAAAACTTTTTTTTTTTTTTTTTTTTTTTTAGATTTTGTGTGTATGAATGTTTTGCCTACCTCATTCATATGTACCATGTGCATGCCTGTTGGAGTCCTTGGAAATGGGGTTATGGATGGTTGTGAGCCACCATATGGGTGCTGGGAATTGAACTCAGGTCCTCAGCAAAAGCAACAAGTGCTCTTAACTGCCGAGTCAGCTCTCCAGCCCTCAGACTGTCCTTTTTGTAAGTGGTTTATTTGAAAATATAGTACCACCATAGACAGACAGGCAGATAGCAGTGTGCCGGGTGCTCTGAGGAATGCTCACCCCTGTTTCTTACATGTTTTAAAGGAAGTAGATTGAAAGTTTCCCTCTGGGGCCAGCAGTTGGCCATTGCTGAGTGTAACCATTAGCAGTCAGCTACAGATTGTCAGATAACAGACAAAGATCTTTCCTGAGCAGCCATTACTGGAAGTCATCAGGGCAGGGTAGGCAAGAACTCGGAGAAACAAATCATTTTAGTTCTAGAAACCAAATCACAGTAGCTATGTAATTAGCACAATTCAACCAAAATTGAGGAGCTGTACAAAGTGGCGTGACCCCGACCACACAGGGAAGACACTGTGGTTGAAAGAAACAGCTCCTACCTCAAGGGAATGAATGAGATGGTTTATTGCAGAGCTAACTATGAGCGGCCCTGACCCAGCAGCACAGAATCAGGTTCCCCCAATACCATGTTCCCAAGGATGTAGCAGTTTCATGAACTTGCTGTAGTAATAGAAGTACATCACAAAACAGCATCCTTTCCAGTGCCTGGGTGGGTACTTGGGGCAGGTGGGTTATACGGAAGCAGGGAAGACGCTGCTGTAGGCCTCAATTGCTATCTGATGGCGTTCTTAGTGTTCTGTTGGGACCTCCAGCTGCCCCTGCATGATCCACAAAGCCCTATTCCTGTCTCTCCAAACCCCATCCACTCAGAGAATCTCCAGACAAAGGGAAGGCACCAAAAAGCCCAGTCATGCATTCTTGGTGGGTACTGTAGCTTCCTCTCCTGAAGTTGCCTCAACCCAAATCTGGACCATACTGGAGCACAAACCCAGCTTGCGGTGGACACGTCATCGCCCCTTGCTTACAACCTATATAATCTCCCTGCTTTAGTTCAAGTGTGTGGCTTCTCTGGCATCGGTCCCTGGGACTGGAGAACCCACTCAGGAGTTGCTTTGCTCTAATAAACCTGTTCTTATAATTTTTCAATTTGACTTGATCTGGCTTACTGTGTCAGTGAAGAAACCTATTATCAGGGGACAGAAAACCTATTACTTAGTCCTTTCACTGGTGGAAACTGGTGTCTGCTCATGCATTCATTCCAAAGGATTTACATAATGGTCACAGAAAAATAAAAACAATAAATCATGAACAGAGAAGGTCAATAAATGGCTATTGAGGAAGCTAAGGACACCGCCCAAACATATGATTTGCAACATTCCAACCTCTCTTCGTCATTACAGTTCTGGTCAGTCAGTCAGCCTTAGTGGACACATTGCCCCCACCCTCACCAGGAATTCCTGTTCACAATTCCAAGAATGGCGACATAGAAAACAAATAATAGGACTGATACAGGACAAACACAGCAGGCTCCACTACATTCACGCTGACCTTCTGAACTCCCAACAGAGTCAACCGCTAAGCCCTTCTGACAGCCCTCTGGGCTTTCTGCAGCTCCCCTGTCCACATTTTCCAAACTCTTCCTTCACAAACCACATTGATGAGAACAGGAGCTGGAAACTGGCCAAGTGGGGCAGGGACCCTGGAGTAGCAGTCCTGAGGATGTCCTCCGGGCCCTCGGAGCTGGAGCTCTGATTCCTGATGCTTTGCTATCTTCTAAAGGAGCAACTCCGCTTCAAGCCTGTATGACCCTATGTGACTGAAGCTGAGAGGCTGCACCTGGATGCTTCACGCTGGGCCAAATGGACTCCAGCTCATCCCTGCCTCCACACCTCACCCTGGTTTCTAACATAAGTTCCTTAAAAAGCCCCCAGACTGGCAGCTGGTGGCGCCCTATTTCCTGGGACCATTCCTGCTACAAGAGCCTTTCCCTCTGTCTCTGTCTCTCTCAGTGTCTCTGTGTCTCTCTGTATCTCTGTCTCCCTCTCTCCTCCTCCCTCAAGCTCTCATCTATGACTCTATGATAAACTCATCTCTAAAACTCACCCTCTGTAGTTCATGAATTTCGTTCTTTGAATGAATGAGACAAGAATCTGAAGCGGCTTTGGCAGCTAAGAGCCAAGAAAGGCTCCATTACTCAAAGACACCCCAAGATTCCCATATTGACATCATAGCAACACTCACAGCAATGGCACCCTCCTTCTGCTCTCATTCCACCCCAGCTGCCCACATTGGGGGGGCAGTTAATCCTCTCTGTACCCACCTTTTACTAGCTGAGCTTTACTGATCTCCTAAACAGTTCTCAAGCCACTGGGGTTAACCATTCACAAGATCCCTAGGTTTACCTAAGGTGAACATGTAACAGGCTCCATCTGTCATCCCTGCTGTGAACCAATAGGACGCTAAGACACCTTGAACTCCTGACCCTGCTGCTTCCTCCATCCAAGCACTGAGATTACAGATGTGTGCAATGCCTGGAGTTGAGCCAGGGCCTCCCACATGCCAGGTGAGCATTTTACTGAAGGAACCACAGCCCTCCACCAACCACTTCCTTTTTGTCCTTTCCCCCTAATTTTTGAGAAGGATTCTTAGGTCATTGATTTTCAGCTTTTATTCATATCTACACTATGTATTTAGAATCATAATATTCCCTAGCCTGGATTCAGCTACAGGTTATAATTTCTGTGTGTATTGCCATTTAGTTAAGACATTTCCTGATTTTCCACATGTTTTAAATGTGGAATTAGAATAGATTCTTTAAAACATATTTCTTTTTTATTTTAGTTTTATGTGTATGGGTGTTTTGTCTGCTGTTGTGGAATAATCTTTTTGTATACTGTGAAGATGTGTCCTGGCCAAAGCGCCTTCTTATTGGTTCAATAAAAAGCTAAATGACCATTAGCTAGGCAGGATGTATAGGCAGGACAGCCAGACACAGAAGATGCTGGGGGAAAGAAAGATGGAGTTGCAAGGAAACACCAGGACTCAGAGGAAGCAGGATGGGCAGTACAGAATAAAGGTAATAAAGCTACGAGGCAGAAAGTAAATGAATAAAAATGGGTTAATTTAAGCTATAAGAGTTTGTTAGGAACAAGCCTAAGCTATCGGCCAAACTTTCATAATTAATAAGAAGTCTCTGTGTGGTTATATGGGAGCTGGCTGGCAGGACAAAAAAGTCCAACTACAGTCTGCATGTATGGTCTGTGCACCACATGTGTTCCTGGTGTCCAAGGACACCAGAAGATGGTGTCAGATCCCCTGGAACAGAGTTACAGACAATCATAGCTGTCTTGTGGGTGCTGGTGGTCAAACAAAGGTTCTCTGGAAAGAGCAGCTAGCACTCTTAACCACTGAGCCATCTCTCCAGTCCCTGGAAGTACACTTCTTAACATTCAAATATGCAGGTGTCTTAGTTGGGGTTTCTATTTCTGTAAAGACCATGACTAAAAGCAGCTTGGGGATGAAAGAGCTTATTTGGTTTACATATCCAGCATCACAGTCTGTTGAGGGAAGACAAGGCAGGAGCTCAGATCAGGCAGGAACCTGGAGGCAAGGGCTGATACAGAGGCCATGGAAGGGCGCTGCTTACTGGCTTGTTTTCCATGGCCTGCTCAGCCTGCTTTCTTATAGAACCCAGGACCAGCAGCCCAGGGATGTCACCATCCACAATGGGCTGGGTCCTCCCACATCAATCACTAAGTAAGAAAATGCCCTACAGGCTTGCCCACAGCCCCATCTTGTGGAGGCATTTTCTCAGGTGAGGTTCCCTCCTCTAAGATGACTATAGCTTGTGTCAAGTTGACATAAAACCAGTCAACACAGCAGGCTTTCTAGTTACTATTTATTTTATTTTATTTTATAATTTAATTTAATTTTACATATCAGCCACGGATTCCCTTGTTCTTAGTTACTATTTTTTATTGGTTTCTGGCTTAATTGCCCTGAAGTCAGGTCATAATTTGAACAACTTAAATTCTTTGAAATGTGTTGGTTTCTTATGCAACGGACCAATTGTAGTACACTATATTTCCAAAGATGGCCCTGTTTCCCCAGACACATGCCCCTCTGCAATGTGATCCTGCACTTTACAGAACAAGAGGAAATGGACCCTGTCACTGACCGAGAGAAAACAGCTGGCCTGGGAGTTTTCTCATCCTGCTGGGAAAATGACCACCATGGAAGAAGTATGACGACCCTGAAACCCTGCAATGCTTCAGAGAGTCAACACAGGCAGAAAGACTCTGGAGGTGACATGTCATCAGAGAATAGGACCAAGGAATGCCACAGAGCCAAGACAGGTGACTAAAGAAGCCACCTTGGATCTAGTCCAAGCATGCCTTTAGACGACTCCAGTCTCGGCTCTTTCTGACCAGAGTTACATAAGAGACACTGAGTGAGAATCATCTGAGCATAGGCAACCCAGAGAACCTTTCAAAACAGTAATAGACTGCTATTCTAAGCTCCATATCTTTTTTTTTTAATAAAAGAACCATTAAAATTATTTTATTCACTAAATGTCTCAGCAATGGAAAAACGGGGGGGGGTGTAAATGTAACAGGGTTATTTTATATGAATTCAATCAATTAAAAAATAAAAAAATTGGGCCGGGCGTTGGTGGCGCACGCCTTTAATCCCAGCACTCGGGAGGCAGAGCCAGGCGGATCTCTGTGAGTTCCAGACCAGCCTGGGCTACCAAGTGAGCTCCAGGAAAGGCGCAAAGCTACACAGAGAAACCCTGTCTCGAAAAATAAAAAAAAATAATAATTAAAAAAAAATTAAAAAATTAAAAAATGTGCTTAAAGAAAAACCACTATTGAATTGTGGTGTTAAAAATTAAAATTTACTACTACAGATGTCAAGACCTCCGTCCTTGTGTTTCTGTGGAAGCACCTGGCTCAGATTGTGTGCCTCGGTGTCCAGCAGGAAGTGCTGAGGTGGATGTGCAGGTGTGTGGGAGGGCAGGTCTTTGCATGAGCTGATTCCCAGCGGGATGGCGCCGGCTGCTGGCTTGTTAGTGGTAAGGTAAACATTTCTGTTTGAGATGACACTTTTATTTCTTTTTGGGTAGAGAGCTTTGAAATAACTTAATGATGCATGAACTTTTAAGGATGTGTCTTCAAAGAAAGAGCTGTGTATGGGAAGACTTTTTTGTTGAGTGGGTTCTCTACTATAATGAATGCTTTTCAAATTTTTCTATCAGCAAATCATTTATGGAGAATGACATAAGAAAGGAATTTCTTATGTGGTTATATAATATTTCCCTTTTATTATAGTCATTTTCAGAAATCAACATCTTGTCAGGTCTATCGTAACCCAACAATTTTGTTGGCAATAATTACATCAAAGAGAAGTTATTGTGCATAGATTAAACCTCTAATAAAGGAAGTGATGTTTTCTTGTTTTTTTTTTTATTTTTTAAATTACACTCATGATATTCATTAATTACATTCATGATATTAATCACATTTGTGGTATTCATAGATTACATTCAAAGTATGTATATATGTAATATATATATATATATATATATATTTAAATTTTAAATGCCGAATATCATTTATTGAAGGAGGGAAGAGGTCTTAAATACAGGCTTACAGCAAAATGGGAGAACCCCAGAGGGCAGAAGTTCGCTACTGATGTATTACAATCTTGCATCTAAGCTGTTAACGCCCATTATTCAGAATACACAGACAAGGAACTTCCCTTTAGCATTCAGGAGGATGGAACCTGGCAGGGAATTAGCATAGGGAGGATATCAAGATCAAGGTCCCCAAGCAAGGCAACAGTTACCCAAAATAGGGACCAGGGACCTAAAGGTCCCCCTTTTATTAAAAAACGAGTTTCTGACTTGGGTTGCATGGGATGTCAGCAGGTCACCTTACAGTCATGGAGACGCCTTCCCAGTAAGCTCCATATCTTAACAGCAATTTTTTTGTTTGTTTGTTTGGTGGTGGTGGTGTTTGGTTACTGGTTTGGAAAAATCTCATGTATCCAAGGCTAGCCTTGATGTCCTTGAAACAGGGTCTCAGGTAGCCCAGGATAGCCTCAAACTTGTTAGGTAGTCCAGATTGACCTTGAATACCTGATCTTGCCTGGTTTTCTTGCCTTCACCTCTAGAATGCTGGGATTACAGGTGTGTGCCACCATATCCAGTTTATGAGGTCTTATTTCCCCAACCACATGCCCCTCTGCAATGTGCTCTTCCTGCATGCTAGGCTAGCCCTCCTCCAACTGAGCTTAATCTCCAGACCAAGAGTAATTTTATTTATTTATTTATTTACTTACTTACTTACTTATTTATAGTTTTGTTTGTTTGTTTGTTTGTTTGTTTGTTTGAGACAGGGTTTCTCTGTATAGTTTTTGGTGCCTGTTCTGGATCTCACTCTGTAGACCAGGCTGGCCTCGAACTCACAGAAATCGGACTGGCTCTGCCTCCTGAGTGCTGGGATTAAAGGCATGTGCCACTGCTACCTGGCTGGACCAAGAGTAATTTGTGATGCATCAATAATTATGCAGAATGTGATTGATTTCTGTACATGTTCCTGATGGGACTGGAGAGACAGCTCAGTGTTAAGGTACAGCATTGCTCTTGCAGAAGATCCAAATTCAGCTCCCAGCACCCATATCAGGTGTCAGAACCGCCTGTAATCCCAGCTCCAGGTGATCTGACACTCTCTTCTACACACACACACAAATACATACACACACAGTTTAAATCTTTAAAAGATTTATCTTACAAATGACCCATGTGTATTTAAAAATAATTATCAACTATAATTATTAGTGTTCTGTTGTATCAAGCAAGCCAAATACAGTAGCTTGTGTATCTAAATCTACATACTGTATTGCTTGGTTTGCTTTCATAAATTACTGAGAGGCATGTGTTACCAATCTTCCACTATGATTCTGTATTTGACTACCCTCCTTTAGTTACCCCACCCCAGCCCCTGCTGAAGATCGAGGGCCTCTCACATGCTCGGCAAGCATTCTACCACTGGACTTCGCCCCAGATCCCTAGTTCTATAATTCTTTCTGTTTTCTATTCTTTTACTGTCGAGATGTAGTGTTTGCTTATATATCTAAGCTAACATACAAAGTAATGAGCTTCACTATGGACTTTTCATACACAGATATCTTACTCATCTCTCTACCCAACCACTTTCTCTCACCTCATCTGTCCCCTTTTGCTCTTCCCTACCTCCCTCCAGCTTGTCATCCTTCCTGTTTTCATGTCGTATGTATTCCATTACATTAACTATCGATCTGTCTGTCTGTCTGTCTGTTTGTCTGCAGACATTGACTTTAAGTCCTTTAGTTAAAACCCAAGAGTGGTATAGCTGGGTCATAGTTCTTTTTTCTCTTTTGAAGAACCTCCATGCTGACTGCTATAGTGGTCACCTAGTCTATTTCAGCACTAGGACTGGCGGAGTTGAAGCAGCAAGGACGGCTGGGTGACCCCATGGAGTCTCACATGTCAAAAGGATGAGGAAAGTGACCATCAAACAGAAGAGCCCCATGGCCCCCAGGCAGGGCAAAGTCCAGAACAGCATAGAAGAGCTGTTGCTCCATAGATGGGTTCCAGCATAGCCAATATAAGGCTGCCAAATACCGCTCCGTGATCCCGCCACACCAACTGTGGTGCCCCAGCACCAACACACCAGGCTGCTGTGTTGATGTTCTGAGATACATCTCTGACCTGGAACTCCCATCTGGCCACTTGGAGAGGGGAGCTGCTGCAGGGAAGCTGTTAGGTGGGGCCTCTGGTCTTCTCAGAGGGAGGCAGACACAGGCCTGATCAGAACTGAAGAAGCAAGTAGCCTTCCTAGGTGCTCCTTATCTTTCTCATCTACCAGCTTTAGCCTTTGGACTCTGGGAATTAATTTTAACAGGTAAAATTTTGGTCCGATCATTCCTCCCTTTAGGAACAGAAATGCTTACTTTGTGACACTCTCTGATGGAAGGATATAACTTGTCTTTTATTTTATACAAGCCCACAGCTAAGAGACTGGAATTTTAAAGTGTTGGAATTGCTGAAAACTATGGGGATATTCAAGTTGGACTGGATACATTTTATGTTTTTATGTGGTCATGAGACTCTGTGGACAAGGAATGGAAGGTTATGGCTTAAAAATGATGTTTGGGTGTCTTATTGACAAGGGATAGAGCTGTGTTAGCTATCAACTTGACAGGATCTGGAATCACCTGGGAGATGGCCCTCTGGGGATTTCATTGATTACAATAATGGAAGGGGGAAGACCACCCACTGTGGGTGAGGCCATTCCTTGGCTGGGATCCTGGACTGTATAAATGGAAAGGGGGAACTTGCACGTCTCTCCCCAATCCTTGCTCCTTGTGGCTCTTGTCAGGTCCAAAGGAAACTCCATTTCCCCAAAGTCTGGCAGGTAGACAAAACTGAGCGTTCCTCAGGAACTTGCGAAGCTGGTTCCCCTCTACCAAAAGGAGCCATTTCCCTTGTCACTGGCAGAGGGGACAAATGGCTGTCTGTGGTGGCTATTAGTACACCCAAGTGCACGCTGGCCTCCAGGCTTCCTCAGTGTCACAAGTACCTGGTTTACACATTTCAAAGTCCATGCTAGCGTCCTAGCCCTCCTCCCCTCCTCCCCAGCGCTTCTCCAGCTCACAGGCTTCCCTACCCCAGCCTCTCATCCTCCTTACAACCCTGCTATTTCAGCTGTACCCTCTCTCTTGTCTGAACTCTGTCCTCATTTCACTTTCTCCCCATTTCTCTCCCTCTCTCTGCTCTGCTCCTGCTTCTCTCCTGGCCAGGTCCGGTCTGCAGTCATGCTCAGTCTACTACCTCCCCTCTGTGCTCTGGTCTCTTCCATATGCCTCTGCCATTTCTCCCCCTCATACATAATAAAAACCTTAGCCATACCATGGAGCAGTCATGTTCATCAGTTTTTACAGCTCTACCTTACCTGTGAGCCAGAATAAACCCCTTTGCCCTTAAGTTGACTTTATCAGAGTATTTTATCACAGGAATACAAAAAGAAACTAAGACATTTGTCATTTTATTTCTTCACATTTCCAAGTCCTGAAAAATTTATGGTATCAACTGATTTTATTGCTCCTGGTAATATTCCAATGACATCCCCCCCACCCACAACTGAGGATCAAACCCAGGGCCTTGTGCTTGCTAGGCAAGCGCTCAACCACTGAGCTAAATCTCCAACTCCCAAGGACATATTATTATATTTACACTGTCTATCTGAAATATAATCATTTTGTTTGGGAGACAAATGTTGAAGGTTTTTATTTACTATGTACATGTTGGATAAATACTGATTACTCTTACAATAATCCAATGTAAACAACCTAGTGTAAATTTACGTAATACTTTTAATAATTAATTTTAAATCTACAGATAGGCTTAGTTTCTATGTAAAAATCTAATCAATAGAATGTGACTAAGATAAAGTGTTCAGGAAGAGACAATATTTAATGTTTCAGGAAAAGATAATTAACAGGTTTATTTTTTTTTTTTACTTACAAGTTCAGAGGGGCTTAACCATAGACATAAAAACAAATACGGAAAAACTACCAAACAGACAAAAATACAATTCTCAAATGTTGAGGCTGAGAGTTAAAATTTTATGCTATGAAATTTGAGTTGTTAAAAAAAAAAAGGGTAGAACTAAGGCTCACATACATCCAAATAATACACACACACACACACACACACACACACACACACACACACACAAAGGAAAAAGAAAAAGGATACATTTTCTTTAGATAATTCTGTGGCTGCCATAAGTTCCAGAAGGACAAACAGGTCTAACAAGATACCTTCAAAAATAAGTCCATTTATGTCTCTAGAAAGTAATAAGCCCACCAAACTCTATGTAAGACGTGGTTTCTGTGTTCATGTGGTTCTTGGAATTGAGGCCAGGACTTTGTACAAGCTTGGCAAGTGCTTTACTATCCAAGCTTTGTAACTAGCTTCTTCTAACTTTTTTTATTTTGAGACAGGGTCTTAACTAAGTTGCCCAGGCTGGCCTGAGCTTTCTATTGTCCTGCTTCAGCCACCCAAGTACCTGGGATACAGGTCAGCACCATAAAGGCCAGCAAAACTGCCTTCTTGAGATTGCCACATTTCTAGATTCATTTAAAAAGCAGAAAAGCCAGGTCCAGTAGCACACACTTACAGTTTCAGCTTATTTATAATGCTGAGGCAGGCCCAGGAGTTAGAGGCCAACCTGGGTAACACAATGAGACTTTGTCTCAAAAAGGGCACAGAATACTGACCCAGAGTTTCCAGCATAATCATCTAGGAAAACAGGGGATAAACAGCAGCCTGGACAATTAGTTTGGGCTGGGCCTCATTTAGTCGCTCTGGCAGGACACCCTCTCAAATTTTCACTTCCTCATAAGCCATAGTATTGGCCTCATGCTCTACCATGGGGGCTACAAGGCGCCTGACTCACTATGTTCAGAAACAAACATTTACAGTTCAAGTACAGCAACCTCATTTTTTAAAAATCAAAATAACATGACCAGAATCATAAATGTTAACATTTCAATACTGAACCTAGAAAAAATATAATGCAATACTAAAGTCAAAATCAAAAGAGCATTTGACAGAGAGTTTGGATGTTTGGATGACAATAATTCCATAACAATTGTGCACTCACAATTTGTGAATATGTCAAAATGGAGAACCAAAATAATTCTGAGTTTTCTCAGGACACATGTTGAGAAAGAAAATAATTCTTTCTCCATTCTCATTTAAATTATACATATGTCGTAATATTTTATAAAAAATAAATGTCCAGATATAAGTACAATTTAACTTAGTTTCCTCTTTAATTTGTTTTTTATAGCAGACATGTTAATTTCATTTTGAACATGATATGCCAAATATCCTGAGCTTCCAGGAATGAAGTCATGTAATTCTCCAAGGAATTTCTCCAAGGCATCAATTGATATATAACCTATAAAGATAAGAAATAGATACATTTGAAATCTCATCACACTATTTTATTTTCAGTGTCTTTGATTTATTAGTTAATTTTTTATAGAACTTTTTTAAAAGAACTAAAAAGAAAAAATAATACTAGTGAGAACCTTAGACACCTATATTCCTGCTCCTACTCTCCAGTGCTGAGATTACAGGCCTGTTCCACCGTGCTCCACTATGTAGTACTGGAGACCAAACCCAGAGCTTTGTACATGCTGCCCAAGCACTCTACTAACCGAGCTCTGTTCCCAGCCCTTTGCCTTAGTTTATAAAACAGTGAGTTTTTATCATGGCCTCTTCATTCAAATATATCATCGTATTTTGGTCATATTTGTCTCTTCTTGTCTACCCATCTTCCCTCCCCCACTGTCCTAGTTTTTTGTTTGTTTGATTGATTGTTTTTTGAGACAGGGTTTCACACTTTAACCCAGGCTAGACTGGACCTCAACTGTAGCCCAGGCTGGCCTTGAGCTTTCAGCTCTTCTTCAGCCTCCTAAATTCTCGGACTATTGGTGTGAACCAACACACTTAACTTTTTCTCCCACTGAGAACTCTCTCCAACCACCCAACAGCACAGACAGCACATCTGCTCTACAGAGCAGACGACACCTCCAAGCACTGAAAAACTGGGGTAATGTTCTCTAGTGAAAAATTAATAGTAAAGTCAGTACTGCTGCCAGTCAACACAAGTTATGGGTGTAATTTTGATGTCATTAATAATCTGAAATAGCTCTGGACTGACAGCTGGGGAACCTGCATGGGACTGAACTAGGCCCCCTGAATGTGGGTGACAGTTGTGTGGCTTGGGCAGTATGTGTGGTCACTGGCAGTGGGACCAGAATTTATCCCTAGTGCATGAACTGGCTTTTTGGAACCCATTCCTTGAGGTGGGATACCTTGCTCAGCCTCCATACAGGAGGGAGGGGCTTGGTCCTGCCTCAACTTGATATGCCAGACTTGTTGACTTCCCATGGAAGGCCTTATCCTCTCTGAGCAGTGGTTGGGGGGTGGGATAGGGAGAAGGTGGGGGGTGAGTAGGAGGAGGGGAGGGAGGGAGAACTGTGGTTGGTATGTAAAATGGAAAAAAAACCTTTTAAATAAAAAAAATAATAATAGTAATCCGAAATAGATATGAATGCCAAAAAAGAAACCTTGCCTAAATGCAGAGAGCTTAAGGAAGGATTCAAAGCTCTTACACAGTAACTTGATAACAATTACTTATTATTTGAATGATTATATTTTATGTATAATACAAATGTTTGTGGTTTATACTAATACTAAATACTAATACTAAAATTGCAATCTAAAAGCAAACATTGTACATTAAAAATTCTAGAAGATCCCAAGTATGACTGAATTTAAAAGTACCATCAATGGCAACAGAGTTTATACATATAACTTGATTGTTTTTGTAATAAAGTCAATTCATAGTTTAAAATTATAAATCTGGCCATTGAAAATTAGTGTCTTCAATTTATTTCAGTCGTGGGTATCTATTTCCTTAGCTCTTTTTGAAGCACTACTGTGACAGCCCATGTATATCCATGATCTCTGCCTGATGGATAAGCACTGTGTAAGGAGTGGAAAAAATGCTTATTGCACAGACACTATGTGAAGTTTCTAAATGCTTACTGCACACATATAGAGAGGGTACCAGGGCCTTGTACTCACAGAGAAGCACCAAGAGAACCAGGAATGGTAATCAACCATGGATGTCTCCTCAACAGAGGACATAAAATCGAATACTCTGCATTCCATCCAGAAAGCTGAGGGTAAAGGTTGCTAACAGCCTAGTGATATTTTTGCTGAAGGGATAGACCTCATTCTAATTCCCCAGAATGATTATCCCAGACTCTTCCCTCCCTAGACCATTACCCATCCTTAGGGAGATGTCCCATGTATTTTATGGCCTGCTGATCTCTGTGCTATCAGTCAGAGACCACATTAGATTCTAGGCCTTTTAGCTATACAACCTATCCTTAAAAGTCACATGGACTTTGTAAAAAGAATTGCTATGTAATCATACCTTAAGTCTTATCGTGCACCTGGAGTTGGAATTATGGGAATTATTGTTGCCTGGAGACCCTTTCCAAATTCTATTGCATTTAAATATGCCTACAGTAAAGTGCCTGGTATTAGATTCCCTGAAGTCTGATCCAGGTCGATGAATTCAATCTGCACTGGGTTTTCATTCTTATCTCTGTGTGGTTTGCTCCCCTGCCTAAATACCTGCAGGGACCTCCTCACACATACACTATGTAAGGTTTCTAAAGGCATCAGGAAAGAAATACAAAATTAATTAGCAAATATATTCCTATCAGGATAAGTGTGCTATCTGCTTTCATCCAGTTTTTGGCTTGTAACTCTTCCTCAGAGGTATAAAATAGAACTTCCCTCCCCCAGGCTGCTCATAGGAACTCTGGTATCCCTCTTTTCTGTCTTAGAGCTGGTCATTGTGAACAGAAGTTTACCAGAAAGAAAAAGCACCCTCTGCAAGGCTGACTAACGGGTCAGAATTTCTGACTGCAGAGAGGCTGCCAAGTTACAGCCTTCTTACTAGACGTCCCTCCCCCACCTGTGTCTAACCTAGCATCCTTGTGACTAGCAGGTAAAATCTTAACTTAGCAACCTTGAGCTTCCACCAACCCCAAAGCTAAGAACATCACAGACAGCCTAAGGCCTGTGACAGAGATTCCCTGCTTGGCTATAACCAACTGCCTACCTGGTGTTTCTACCAATGAATGAATTTATAAAATATCTTCATTTATGATGATTCACTTCATCAAACTGCTACCACACGGGGATGTGGGATTTGGTGTAACCTGAATCTGTGTTTCATGATCACTTATAGTTTCTAGAAAATATCTCATCTCATTTGTAGTGAGACTTTTTTCACATCATCATCATAAATTATCTAACCTACCCTTATCTAATTGATGGTAGCTCAGGAGATGCTTTGTTCTGGAAGATCCTGCCCCATAGCCTGGAAGGAAGAATGCTACAGAGAGAGATCAAGTAGAGCTTTTGGTATCATATCATACTCTTCCTGTCCCATCACATCTCAACACAGTTGCTGACAGGGACTTGGCATTATTCAGAATCAACTATCATCAGTCTCTTACTGATCACAAGTTTTTCCTCTACATTTTAGCTTTGTTTTCTTTTTCTGGGCCAAACTGTGTTTCTTTAAGGGTAGAAAATATGGTCATTTGGTATAGCTTTTAGTTGAATGCCTGCCTAGCATGCATGAGGCTCTGGGTATGATTCCCACTAATCACCCCTTACCTCACCTCACTTGTGTGTGTGTGTGTGTGTGTGTGTGTGTGTGTGTGTGTGTGTGTATGTGTGTGTGTGTACATGTGTGGTCACCTAAATAATGAGTTATCTGTTACACCATGTCAAAAATTCGAAAAAAAATTACTATGGTCAGCCCATTGCAAATCAGGTATTCAGTCCCAAAGCAACTCTTGGGACTACAGACAAAGCGAGCTTGTATTTTAGATAATGCCTGTTTCTGGGCAGGGGAGATGGTTCAGTGAGTAGTCACTTGCTTTCAAGCTTGCTGACCTGAGTCTAGTTCCTGGTACCCATATGGTAGAAAGAGAACTAACTCCTCAAGGTTGTCCCCTGGTCTCCACATGTACACGGTGGCAAATGAGCCCATAAACATATATCATGCACCAGCATGTACATATATACAACAGTAATAGGCAAATTTTAAATATAAAATAACAACTTCATGAAACAGTTACCAAGTGGAGCATGGAATCTGGGGAAACCTGAATCTTTGTTCCTGAGTCATGGTCACTTACATGTGGCTACAAATAAATGATCTCTTATCCTCTGTGAGGTGAGAGCTGTTTCTTATGTTGACAACAGTCTCTAAGAAGGCCTTAATGAGTGATCCCCATCACTTGGTATTCACAAACTTGTGTAAACCCTGACTACTTCCTGTGGAATATTCCTTTACACTGTTTGAATATATGTCACTGTGATTAGGTTACTAAAGAAGCTGACTGGTCAATAGCTGGACAGGTAGAGGTTAGGCAGAACTGGTAGACAAAAAGAGAACATGGAGAGGAAGAGGAAAAGTCTCAGGAGCAGTGAGGAGATGCAGAGAAAGCAGGAGACGAACTTGCCGTACTGAGAAAAGGTACTGAGCCACATGGTAGGGCATAGATAAGAAATATGGGTTAACTGGAGCTTATGCAGGGACACTTGGCTCAGTCTGGAGGAAGGGACTAGACCTGCCTGGACTGAGTCTACCAGGTTGATCGCAGTCCTCGGGGGAGGATTTGCCCTGGAGGAGGTGGGAATGGGGAGTGGGCTGGGAGTAAGGGGGGGATGGAGGGGGGAGAATAGGGGAACCCGTGGCTGATATGTAGAACTGAATGGTATTGTAAAATAAAATAAAATTAAAAAAAAGAAATATGGGTTAATTTAAAATGTAAGAGAGCTAGTAACAAGCCTGTGCTATTGGCTAATCATTTATGATTAATAATAAATCTCAGTGTGGTTATTTGGGAACTGAATGGTGGGAAAGAAAAGTCAGCCTACAACTTCCTACTTGGGCTTGTCTATGTGTTGGCATGTCACTTCTGAAAACAAGGACTAGATTCTATCTTAGATATTCTCTTATTACTTTTGGACCTCTTACTCTGAAACAAGCTACTATATTTTGAATGAAAATGTCCATTCAGGGAGCTGGAGAGATGGCACAGTGGTTAAGAGTATTGGCTGCTCTTGCAGAGGACCTAGGTTTGATTCTCAGCACCCACATGGTGGCTCACAACTGTGTAATAGCTCCAGTTTCAGGGTATCCAGTGCCTTACTCTAGTCTCTTGAGATACCAAGTACACAGGCATACATGCAGACAAAACACCCATATGCATTAAAAAAAAAGTCCATGTAATTTAAAGTGTTTGGCCAAAACTCAGCAAGGACCTAAGGTCTGTCAAGTACCACTCATGAGTAACCTCTGATGTGGATTTTTCCACTCCCAGTTGTGCCTCTGAATGATTGTAGTTTTGATGACAATTTCACTGAAAATTTATGGAACTCTGAAATAAGTCATCAGTTACTAAACTCCAGGACTCTGACCCTCTGAAACTATAAATAATAAACAATCATTATTCTGGTTTTGTTTTTGTTTTCTCTGATGTATGCTAACCTGACCTCAAACTTGCTAGTTGTAGTTGAGGATGACCTTGAGCTTCTTATCCTCTTGCCTCTACCTCTGCAATGCAAGAACTACAGGTGTGACACCCTAAACAGTTTCTATGGTGCAAACACTGTACCAACTGAGCTGGAGGCCCAGGGCCCTGGGTTGGTTTGTTTGTTGGAGATAGTCTCAACACTGTAGTCAATATGGTCTGTAACTCACTGTGGATCCCAGGCTACAGATTCATAGTACTTCTCTTGCTCAGCCTCCAAATGCCTGTATTTATAGAAACTAGCACCCATGCCAGATACATGGCTATTGCTTTAAACTGTTCATTTCTGAATGATTTGTTACATACAATAGATACGTAAACAGTAAATATTTTGGATTCTTGATTTAATTATTAGAATCCTTTGGCATGGAATTTTTGTCAGTAAGGTATTTAAATTGTTAGTGATGATTTTCTTCCCTCTACTAATCACAAATATAACTTATCAATCAGAACATCTTATTGTAGATAGTAATAAGTGATAATTAAACTGAGGTGATAATAAAAAAACAATTAAAAAACAGTATTTTGGGAGCCACTTGGCAAAGTCTGGAGATACTTTTGGTTGTCCCAGTTGCGGGGAAGAAGTCCTATGGCTGGCACACAGTGGGAGACATCTTACAACCATGCTCAAAGCTGATGCTCATCCATCTCTGTCAAGAGAATAGTTGGCCAGCAGTGCCAACAATGCCCAAACTGAGAAGCCCTATTCTAACACAAAGTTCCAGCTTGTGTTTCTTATAACTAAAGACCTCAATTAATTCTGTTTTCAGAAATTTAACATGTTGTCACTGAACTTAACCCATTTAAGGGAGAAAGAGTAGAACAGCAACAATGTTACTAGAGTTTGTTAGGTTCAGAGCCTGGACTCTGGCAGCCCTAACAGGCCAGGCTGGGTCACTGCCCTCAACAGGCCAACTGGAGAGACTATAATGTGTGCTTAATGAAAAGCTTCAGGTTTGGGCTTCAAGGGGGATGGTACACCGAGGTATGCTATCCTTGAGATAAGAGACTTATTAAATGTAACAATGCAATGTTAAAATCCAGCTGCTACTTGAGCCATGATACTTTGCCAGAGCCTCCCACTTTCAGATACTGACAGGCACCCTACTGAGACGCCAGCTCCGAGTCCCAGCTAACAGACTTCCTGGGGCTAGGATCTCTCATCTGGGGAGGTGAGCTGACATCAAAGAGGGTGTGGTTGTATATTCTGCTTACTGCCATTTCCCTGTCTCATGGCTGGGAAACCTCCCCATTCTCAGAAAGTATAAGAAGAAACCACACTTCTGCCATATGGGCTCTGATTCCTCTCTATCTCTGCCATGTAGTCTGTGTCTGGTGTTGGGGCCTGAACTGCCCCCAGAGCCCTCACCATGCTGTTGTCTGCCTGTCTGTCCATGACAATAACTTCTCCAAAAGTCTCCAGTAATCCATTTCAGCATATCTCTTGAACCACCCCCAATTTGAAACCTTTCGTTAGAAGAATTATTAACACCATAAAAATATAGACAGCAGAATGGAGGTCCCTTCTTATGGGTCTCAAAGGAAAGGGGAGGTTCCATGTTATATGGCTGGTGAGTAGTCCACAGAAAGGGCCCAGCTGTCTCAGGCTCCACAGAAAAGCCTGATCCTAGGCATGTATGAGACCCTGGGTTCAACCCCCAGCATTACAAAAACAAAAACAAAAGAACTGATCCCTGAATGCCAGAAATAAATTGCAACTTCTCATGCAAGCAAGAGTAAGCATCCTTTCTATTTAGAGAGCCCTGCCTTGGCACAGGAAACATGAAGTCCATGCTTGGTCCATTCTGCAGGTTTTAGGAGATGAATGGCACCTCTCCTATCACCATGGTAAAAGGAAAGCTCTGCTTGGTAACAGCTTGGTTCTACGCTGTCCCCCTGCTTCTTCCCTAGCTGAGGTAACTCTAATTTCTACTTCAGGTTACCTGTTACCATGTTGTTCACTGGATAATTCTGAAGAGGGAAGTACATCTGCTTTTCTACAACCGGAGTCCTTATAAAATCATTCTCTGCACTATAAAAATGGAACATACAGAAAGTCACATTTATATTTGATTTTTTAATTTATATTACAAATGAAGATTTATTCCAGGCAATGTATATAATAATTTAACACTTTTTTTTTTGGTTTTTTTTTTGAGACAGGATTTCTCTGTGTAGATTTGCACCTTTCCTGGAACTCGCTTTGGAGACCAGGCTGGCCTCGAACTCACAGAGATCCGCCTGACCCTGCCTCCTGAGTGCTGGGATTAAAGGTGTGCGCCACCACTGTCCAGCAATTTAACACTTCTTTAATCCGGTTTTAGACTTACTTACTGAAATATTAATTGTAAGCTTTCTTTTGTGATCCTAACAAAGACCAGAGCTTATATACCTGCTTTTGGTTTTCTTAGCTACTTCACAAATCAAACAATTATTGAATAGAGGCCTAGGTCTTCTCAATATCTCCTAAAGCACAGTAATAATTTGTAATAAGATAACATAGGGCTAGGAATATATCTCAGTTGTAGGGCTTTTCCCTAGCATGCATGCATGAGACTGGGTTCAATTTCCAGCACTGTCAAAAATGTAAAATAATTTATTATGTACATCATAATATATATATATATATATATATTTATACACACATGTGAAATCTTACATATGCCAAAAGAAAAGCACAGTAGATTATATAAATGGTCACAGTATTTTGTTATTCAGTATTCAAATAATTGAGACTCTATGAACCAGTACACTTCACCATACTTCAGCACAACAAAAAGAAACAAGGTCAGGGAAACCATGAAATACAGTGAGATTTTTAAGTAACTTAAATAAGTAAGGTTTACCTTAGATCATGGGCCTGCCTATTTAAGACCAGATGGCAGCCTAGAAGAAATCAGCCCACACCTTCCCTATAGTCTGTCCTCTGAAGCAAAGAATTGACAAGCTCTGTGTTAAAACACAAGCCTAGATGGGTCCCCCTCCTTTTTGTGGGGGGAGGGTTCAAAATAGAGTTTCTCTGCATAGCCCTGAATGTCCTGGAATTCGTTCTGTAGATCAAGCTGGCATCAAACTCACAGAGCTCTGCCTGCCCCTGCCTCCCAAGTACTGAGATTAAAGGCACGCACCACCACTGCCTGTGTGGTAGTTTGTATGTAACTGGCCTCCATAATCTCACAGGGAGTGGACTATTAGGAGGTGTGGCTTTATTGGAGTGGTATGGTGTGGTTGGAGGAAGTGTGTCACCATGCAGGTGGGCTTTGAGGTTTCCTATGCTCAGGATACCGCCCAGTTTGCCAGTTGACTTCCTGTTGCCTGCAAGCCAAGATGTAGCCAGCACCACATCTACCCACACACCGCCATGCTCCCCACCATGATGATAAGAGACAGAACTTCTGAAACTATAAGTGAACTCTTCAATTAAATATTTTCCTTCTAAGAGTTGTCATGGTCATGGTGTCTCTACACAGCAATGAAAACGCTAAGACAGCCCAGCATGGCTTGCTGGGCCCCCTTTGGGAAAGAGTTGATAGAATATTAAATGCAAAGTCAAGGGACTTTAAAATGACCTCAGCTCTAGAAATTGTGTCTTATTGTAAGAGAAGAGAGATACATACTATTCAGTGGTAGAATTATTTCTGATTTAAATTTCCTTTATTCTTTTCTGTATGTCTTATTTTCATGAATTTACATGGATTTGCATTTTTAAAATTTTGGCATTTTTGAAATAGGGTTTCATAAAGCCCAGGTTGGCCTCAAACTAGCTATGTAGCTGAGGATAACTTTGAACTTCTAATACTGTGTTTACCTCCAGGGTGCTGGTTTATGCAGTGTTAGGGATCACTTCCAGAGCTCCATGCACACTAGGTAACCCCTATAACACTGAGCTACATCCTCAGCCTATTATATTTATTTTTAAATAATCTAATTCAACAACAAAAAGTTAAAATGCACATGGCTTTAGAATTTGAGGAATATTTGGGGAAAGGAAAATAGCACAATGGTTAAAAGTTTGGACTACACATGGTTTCAAATTCAGCTGTACTTTCTGAATATATCTGAGTAAATTACTTAGCTCTTCAGATCTATTTTCTCAATTGTAAAATGAATGGGGCTGATTGCATATCTAAGTGGTGAGAATCAAATGAAATACTGTAAACTGCCTGTCTCACAAATACTTAGCAATTGTTCAATAATAGCATTTCTTTTAGTATGTGCTTGCTATCATTTAGTAAGTAATGCTTCATACATGTATTTTAGGGTATATTTTATTTATGTTCATATTCCGCCATCTGGTGGTTCCACAAAGAAATGGCTCTACAGATGTAGTGGAGTTCTCTAGCATAACATGAAAGGACTACTGAACACATGAACTCACAGTGGCTATGACAATACGCATAGGACTATACAGGATCAAGCTGGCCAACATCCAAGCATGGGTAGAGGAGGGGCTCATGAAGCCCCAACTCTAGCTGAGAAGCTGTTGGCCTTAGAGAGCTGCTACAAGAGTGAGAATAAGTTTTCTTCGGGGATGCAGCCCTTGAAAGGCTGCTCATGCTCCTGTAGATGGTCCAATACTCATGCACATAGGGGCAGCACTAAGTAGACCCAGCAGATTTTTAAAGCAAGAAGCACCAGGCAGTGATGGCGCACACCTCTCATCCCAGCACTCAGAAGGCAGAGGTAGGTGGATTTCTGTGAGTTTGAAGCCAACTTGCTCTACATAGTGAGTTCCAGAACAGCCAAGACTACACAGAGAGAGAATACATGAAATTGAGGGGAAAAGGGAAGTTAAAGAATTAGAGGAGGGGGTGGGTGTGGGTTTGATCAAAATTCATTATATGCACTATGAAATT
This sequence comes from Peromyscus leucopus, assembly GCF_004664715.2. Lineage (NCBI taxonomy): Eukaryota > Metazoa > Chordata > Mammalia > Rodentia > Cricetidae > Peromyscus > Peromyscus leucopus. Next base: position 98,264,245 of record NC_051066.1, on the reverse strand, counting down.
CCTAATTAAAAAAGGAAAATTGGCCGGGTGGTGGTGGCACACGCCTTTAATCCCAGCACTCGGGAGGCAGAGCCAGGTGGATCTCTGTGAGTTCGAGGCCAGCCTGGGCTACCAAGTGAGTTCCAGGAGAGGTGCAAAGCTACACAGAGAAACCCTGTCTCGAAAAACCAAAAAAAAAAAAAAAAAAATGGAAAATTGAAAAATAAAAGGCAAAGCCCAGCAGTGGTGATACACACCTTTAATCCCAGCACTTGGAAGGCAGAGGCAGGCAGATTTCTGCAAGTTCAAGGCCAGCCTGGTCTGCAGAGTGAGTTCCAAGACAGCCAAGGCTACACAGTGACAGTGAAACCCTGTCTTGAAAAAAACAAAAGGAAAAGAAAAAGAAAAAAAGGCAGAAACCTAGGGCATATTCACATAATTGGTCTTTGTTTTTTTTTTAAATGTGACAGAGTCTTCCTATGTAGCCTAGCACTCATCTTAACCCCTATAGTGCCAAGATCATACTTAAAAAGTACCACGCCTGGCACTTTTGTCATGTATGCATGTATATTTGTGTGAGTGTTAGTGTGAGTGCGCACATATAGGAACATGCATGTGGAGGCCAAAGGTTGATATTAGGTGATGTCATCAATAGTTCATCACCTTATTTTGTTATGCATTTATTTATTTATTTTGTTTTATGTGCATGAGCGTCTTGCCTCCATGTGCACCACATGTGTGCCTGGTGCTCTCAGAGGTCACAAGAGAGTGTCGTATCCCCTGGAGCTGGAGTAACTGATGGTTGTGAGCCACCATGTGGGTGCTGGAATCAAATCCAGGCACTCTGTAAGAGCAACAAGTGCTCTCAACCACGGAGCCATCTCTCAAGCCTCACTTCTACTCTCTTTAATAAAAGTTCGTATGACTTTGGACAAATTAATCTTTTGATCTTAGATCTCTTTTCTATAAATGGGAATGGTGATAATGATACTATTAATCTCAGAGGAATTGTAAACTAAAATAAATCCACAATCAAGCTCAAAGATTTCTCCATTAAGTTTGAATAGCACGGAAGCATAGTAACTCCCTACCTTTCAGACAACTCTTTCTTGTGTTCTGTGGTTGGCTCACTGCTTTCCCTCTCATCTGATGGTATTCTGTCATGCTGCAAACAGCAAAAGATATCACATTTGTAAAATTTAGCACACTAATTATCTAATCATTAATTTTAAATTAAATTAAAATATAATCAAAAGCTATTTAAATTTATTTTTTTAGTTCTAGTCATTGTAACCTGGTAGGGAAGCTTATGAAATTTTATATATATACTCATATAATCATGCTTTTAGAAGAGTATAAAGAAGGAAAGCCAGAATTCTAAATATCAGCTATAGTTGTAGCAAGTAACTGAACTTTGTTTGAGGACAGAGAAAGAATACAGAAAGGAAGGAAGAAAGAAAGGAAAAAAAATCAAACATTACAAACTTAAGGACTTTCTTAAAATCCTTGACTTCAGGATTCTCCTACTTACAAATCAATAAAAAAAGACTGAATGAATTGTTTCTATTTTAAAGTGATGGTGACAGAGATATGTTTACTCTGAAGTTGTAACAAACCTAAAAGTATATTACGCGTTTCCAAAACATTTGTAAAAATGACTCAGATGCTTATACCTAATGCATTTAACAGAATGTCATTAGAAATTCCGTATTTAGATCATAAATTTTCCCTAAGCAATATAATGCTCCAAATTACTTTCCAGATTTATCTTTGTTATTTTCATTTGAAATCATAACTTTCTACTTATATATTATGTGGTTACAGTATCATAATTAGCTAATATTCAACACTGATAACGACTTTAAAGGAATTGACAAGATCTTTTATCAAATAATAATGTCTAGCCAATAATCCATATAAAAGTATGTTATTAATATTTTTATTTTTATTTATCTGTCTGCCTGTGTGTCTGTGTAAATGTATGTCACATGCATGCAAGTGCCCACAGAGGCCAGAAGGGCTCGTTAGAAGCCCTGGAGCTACAGTTACAGGCACCTGATGCAGGTGTTGGGAGTTCAGTGGTGAACTGAGTTCTGGTCCCCTGAGCCATCCCTCCAGCCTTACACTAACTTTTTTTTTTTTTTTTTTTTAACAGAAATGACATTAGATTAGGTTGAGGCTAAGAAAATTTGGTTTCATTGTGCTAATATATGGTAACATGTACTAAGACAGATTTTTTTTCCCCTCTTCTGTTTATGTCAGCATTTTTATTTATAAAATTAAATGATCTTTAGGTTCTTTTTAAGTCCCATAGTACTGGTATACTGAACAATTGGCAACTAATTTTTAAAACTCATCATCACTTGTACAGAAACACTGACATATCAGAGATTAGATATTTTCAGAACTTATCACCTCCAAGCCTCTGACATCTACATGTGTATAATGGCATGTGCATACACACAAAGAAATAAATAGAATTTTAATTAATGAAAGGAATATGAAGTATATAAATTAATTACTTGGCTATGGAAATATAGATATTTTTCTATTTTTTCAGACTGAAAAAATAACATACTGACAAGTTTTTAAAAATAAAATAGTACAATACCTTGCACTTAGGGAATTTTTGCTACTTTGAGTGTGCTCTTTTTCAGTTTTGTGAGACCATTTGAAAATATAATATTTCTATTTAAGATCTAGCAAGAATTTTCTCATAAATATATTTTATCTTTATAATACCATTAGCATACTTGAGAAAATTTAATAAATCATTATTATCTAATATCCCACCAATCAATTTTCCCACTTGCTCTCAAAATGCCTTTTTTGTTGTTTTGAGACAGGGTCTCACTATGAAGCCCTGGCTGGCCTGGAACTCACAGAGCTCTGCTTGTCTCTGCCGCCCAAGTGCTAGAATTAAAGGCCAGTGCCACCATGTTATGTTAAAAATATCTATATAGAGAATCTGATCAAGGTTTATATATCACATTTGGCTGTTGTATCTCAATTTAGAACAATCCTTTTGCCTTTGGTGTGACAGTCGCTATAGAGGTCAGGCCAGCTGACTGACTGTGGCATAGTCACTTCCTGGATTCATGTGATTAATTCATAATTGGACCTCGATTAAGCTTTTGAATAAGAATACAGCATAGACAATATTGTGAGCTTATTACAACACAACAGACTAAGCATAATTAGAGGTTATTCCAGTATTAGTGACACCAATTTGATCCTTTGGTTAAAGTGGTATCTTCCAGATCTGTCCATTTGCAGATACTGCTTGCCTTTGTAATTAGTAAGTAATCTGTGGGTGATAATTTGGGATCATAGTTTTTACATCTATTAATGGCTCATTCTAAATCGATTATTATATTGGCAGTTACAGAATGCATATTTTTTTATTTTAATTGTGTGTGTGTGTATGTGTGTGTGTGTGGTGTGTTGGGGGCAAGGCACCCAATATGATACAGCATGCCTATGGAGGTCTGAGGACAACTTGCTGGCGTTGGTTCTCTCCTTCCTCTATGGACCCTCCCCAGGTCATCAGGCTTGCGCAGCAAGCACTTTGACTCACTGAGCCCTCTTGCTGGCCCAGAGAAGGATTCTCTATTTTATCATCCTTTCTACCTCTATTAGCTGCTATTGCTATAATGAAAAGTTTTACTTATACCACTTTCTTCTTTCTTTTCTTCCCCTGTCATTTTTCTTTCTGCCTTTGGATTATCACTATGAACTAATTGATTCCTTTTTATATAATGTATCATTATCGATTACTGTCTTCTTTGATACTGAAATTATCCATATTTGTCTATTGCATAAGGATTTTGAAGTCAAAATACAGACAAATTTGAGTAGAATGACAAAAACTAAAATGCAGTTTTGCATATCTATTAAGGAATATTCCTCAAAACATTTAACAAGTGATTCAGCACAAGAATTCATCAGAATCTATACCGGCAAATATCAGGCACCTATTGTTACTCTATAGTACTGACTAAAGAAACCAGTGTCTTATTTATTTTTCCAGTACCAGGAATTGAACCGAAGGAATTGTGTGCTAAGGAGGCATTCTGCCACTGTGTTCTACCCCAACCCTCAAGTTTCTTTCTTTCTTTTTCTTTCTATTTTATTTTTGACAGTCTTTCTTCAACTTCTAATCCTCCTGTCCCTGTCTCCCAAATGTTAGGACTACAAGTGTATGGCACCATGTCTGGTTTTTATGCTGGGCTGAGGACTAAACCCAAGGCTTCCTGCATGCTAAGCCTGCACTTGAGTTTCTTATAAGAATAGTTTCATTTATACAAAATAATTGTTTTACCATTGCATTGCACGATGTAAAAACCATGTCAAACCAGATAACACTCAATAAAAGCATGCTCTTTCAATTCCTTAATCTGGCTCATTGATGCATATGTCACAAACTATACTGCCTTCAAAATTTTTGAAACTGCACATCCCAATCAATTATTTTAATTTCCTCTTACCTTTTCTATCAGAACATTTTCATCTTGTTCCCAAATAAAACTACCAATTTTTCTTCGTATTTCTGTAGTGAGAAAAACAAGTTCAATATTTTTAAAAGTAATTTCTGGATTTTGCATAATGTTTGAAACTTGTAGGTTATGTTTATTCTACTTGAAACAAAATAACCTCTTTTTTTTTATTCTACTTGAATCAAAATAACCAGATTCCTACTGAACCAAGGCATTGAAAAGTCTAGGAATTAAAATTTCCAATCCACTCTCCAGATGATTCCAGTACACTTATGATAAGCACTATTATAGACTTCTTCATGGTATGGGGTGTGCATGTGCATATTTGTTGTGTAAGTATCTGTGGTTGCATGCATATGAACATGCAGATGTCTATACCTGTATACAGCATGCAGAGGCCAGAGGAGAGCACTGAGTATTTTCCTCTGCCTTATTGCCTTCAGAGAGGGCCTCTCACTGAACTGGAAGCTTATTGGTTCAGCTAGACTGGCTGGCCAGCTCCTGGGATCTCTGTCCCCATCCTCCAACTGCTGGGGTTACAGACACTCATGACCATGCCTAGCTTTTCATGTGGATGTTAGGAATTCAAATTCAGGTCCTTATGCTGGGCAAATTCTCTTACCTACTGAGCCATTTCCCTGCCTTACTTTTTCTACTAGCATATATTACTTCATTAGATATGTGTCTCCATTATGCCAAGTATTAATAAATAAGACAATAAATAAAATGCATAAAATGGTTGAGTATGTAGAGCTGGGTTTCTCAAGAATAAATTTATTTCACTAAAAAGTAGATAAGCAATGTCTAGTAGACAGGAATTCTATAAAATTCAGTATGTCTGGTGACTTTTATTATCTTAATAATCTCAAAATTCTCCACAACAGCCCACTGGAGGACAAAAGGATCCAATTACACTAGACTTTTGTTGACCAATACGGTAGCAATGTAAATGTATGCTTAGTCAAATTGAGGTATGGTGTAAGTGTAAAATAAGAACTGGATTTTGAATATCTGGTATCAGAAAGAATATAAAATATTTTAATAATTTTCATACTGATTACATATTGAAATGATAATCTTTTCAATATTAGGTTAAATAAAATATAATCTTAAAATTAATTTTGCCGGGCTGGAGAGATGGCTCAGTGGTTAAGAGCACTGACTGCTCTTCCAGAGGTCCTGAGTTCAATTCCCAGCAACCACATGATGGCTCACAACCACTTGTAAAGAGATCTGGTGCCCTCTTCTGGCCTGCAGGAATACATGTATACTGTATACATAATAAGTAAGTAAATAAATAAATAAGTAAATAAATAAATAAATAAAATCTGGGGGCTGGAGAGGTGGCTCAGTGGTTAAGAGCACTGACTGCTCTTCCAGAGGTCCTGAGTTCAATTCCCAGCAACCACATTGTGGCTCACAACCATCTATAGTGAGATCTGGTGCCCTCTTCTGGCCTATAAGCATATGTGCAGATAGAGCACTGTATACATAATAAATAAATCTTTAAAAAAAAATTAATTTTGCCTATATATTTTTAATACGGCTACCAAAACCTTTTAAACTCGCATAGTTCACAGTGGCATATCACACACATCTGCTAGGCCATACTGCTCTAAGTAGATAAGTACGACATCCTGGTTTGAATGAGAATGGCCCCACAGGCTCATGTTTGAATGTTTGGTCCCCAGTTGGTGGAACTGATTGGAATAGATCCTCACTGGAGGAAGTATGTTACTGGTGAAGCTGTTAAGGGAGGCTCCTCATTGCCCAAGTATGTTATTAGTGAAGCTGTTAAGGGAGGCTCCTCATTGGCCAAGTATGTTATGAAATGTAGGAGGTCCTCATTGGTGTTACTTAATGTAAAGGTCTATTGTATATTATGGTAACGGAGGCTCCTCATTGGCCAAGTATGTTACTTGAACTGTGGAGTTCATTGGTATTTACTGTGACGTTAGGGTGGTCCATGCGTATGTAGGCGATGGATGTGAGGTTTCAAGGGACTGTGCCACTCTCAGTGGTCTCTGCTTCCTGTTTGTGGCCCCAGATGTGAGCTGTCAGCGCTGCTCGCGAGCCGTATGCCTGCCTGCCGCCATGCTCCCCACTATGATGGCCATGGACTCCTATCCCTTTGTAACTGCAGGTCCCAAATAAACCCTTCCTTTTATAAGGTGCCTTGGTCATGGTGTTTTATCACAGTAATGATAAGACAGTAATATACTTTTTTTTTTTTTTTTTTTTTTTTTTTTTATTTTTTTTTTTTTCTATATTGTAATGTAACTAAGATTCTTTGTTATTATACTTTCTTTTTTTTTTCAAAGGAGTATGTTTTCATTTCAAACAGATTTGTTTGTTTGTTTTTCCGAGACAGGATTTCTCTGTGTAGTTTTGGTGCCTGTCCTGGATCTTGCTCTGTAGACCAGGCTGGCCTTGAACTCACAGAGATCCGCCTGGTTCTGCCTCCTGAGTGCTGGGATTGAAGGCGTGCGCCACCACCGCCCGGCTCAAACATTTTTTAAAGACTTAAATATATGATAATAGATGTTAAACTCAAAGATAAAATAGAAGTTATAATTTATAATAAGGTTAATGAATTGGATAGCCACTCTATAATACAAGCTCCTTGAAGGCAGCTCTTTGGCACATATGGTTTTTGAAGAGAGTTTGAGTAGTCGGAGCTACATAGCAAAAACTTGTCTCAGAATTTTTAAAAAGTTGCTGGACATGATAGTATCTACCTATAATCCCAGCACTCATGAGGCTGAGACAGGAGGATAGCCATGAATTTGAAACTAGCCTGGGTTACAAAATTAGTACCAGGTCAGCCAGCGTGACATAACAAGACACAATCTCAAGAATGAAAAAGAGAGGTTTAGCCAGGCGGTGGTGGTGCATGCCTTCAATCCCAGCACTCGGAAGGCAGAGGCAGGCAGATCTCTGTGAGTTCAGGCCAGCCTGGTCTACAAAGTGAGTTCCAGGAAAGGCACAAAGCTATACAGAGTAAACCCTGTCTCGAAAAATAAAAAAAAAAAAAAAAAAGAGAGAGAGAGAGGTTTAGATAGAAAGAGATGGAGAGAAAGAGAGAAAAATTTTTTCTCTTTTTTTATTATTAAGAAATTTTTTTTTGTTGTTTGGTTTTTCTAGACAGGGTTTCTCTGTGTAGCTTTGCGCCTTTCCTGGAACTCACTCTGTAGACCAGGCTGGCTCGAACTCACAGAGATCACTTTTTCTCTCCGATGCTGGATTAAGCTTGCCCACCCCTTATTAAGAAATTTTTTATTAATTTTACATACCAACAAAGATACCTTCTTCCATCCGAGATAGTTATTTTTTAACAAATCAATTTTTTTTTGCCATAAGTCATTAGTTTATTTGCATAACCACTTAGATAATTTAGTATTATAATTAGGTTGTGCTGGAACACTACTTACAAGAAACCAGTCTTTGGGGTTTCTAAGGATTTATCTAGGAAAATAACTGTTTTTGGTTTGTTCTGAGTTGTTTTTAATATTTTCCTCACTGGAAATCTGTGACCAGCTTCAGTTTGTCTTTCTAGAAATGGACATAGAAGCAAAATCCTCACCAAGAACTGAGTGACTAGGGATGGAGAGATGGCTCAGAGGTTAAGAACACTGTATGCCCTTCCAGAAGACCCTGGTTCCATTCTAGAACCCACATGGTGGCTCACAACTGTCTCTAACTCCAGTTCCTGGGGATCTGATGCCCTCTTCTGGCCAGCACAGGTACCAGGCACCACTGCCGGGCACCCACACACATGCAGGCAAAACACCTACATACAGAATAATTTAAACAAGAATTGAGTAACTAACGAAAGACCTACAAAAATGAGAGATATAAGGTTAGGTAAACAACCTAGGTTAAGCTTTGGACAAACATGCTAAGACCATGTTCCAAGCAGGGAAAACTGAAAGGACCAATCTCAAAAGCAGTTTACTTACTTTTCCTTCAGTTGTTGAGATAATGTGAAAGTATTTTCAAAAGTATAATGAAAAATATAAATACGAATTTACTATTATAACAAATATTTAAACAAAAATTCAGATGAAGAAATTCAACACTAGCAAACAACACATTTATTAAATACTCACCACATGTCATATGAGATCTATTATCTCATTTTATCCTCAAAATCACTTGGAAGAAGTCAATAGCAAGTTAGATCACAAAACTGCTGGACATGGTGGTGCACATCTTTAATCCTAGCACTTGGGGGGGCAGAGGCAGGTAGATCTCTGTGAGTTTGAGGCCAGCCTGGTTTATATAGTGAGTTCTAGGCCAACCAGGACTATAAAGTCAGACTCTGCCTCAAAACAAACAATTAGAACAAAAAAAAAAAAACCCTCCATAAAAACAAATTAAGTGTTAGATCCCAGCTACTAAGCACTTTGGGGGTAATATCTGACTCTGTCTTGGTTTGTTTTCTTTTTTGAGACAGGGTTTCTTTGTGTAGCTTTGTGCCTTTCCTGGAACTCGCTTTGCAGACCAGGCTGACCTCGAACTCACAGAGATCTGCCTGGCTCTGCCTCCCGAGTGCTGGGATTAAAGGTGTGCACCACCACCGCCTGGCATGACTCTGTCTTATTCACCATTGAATTCAAGCACCTGGGTTGTGACCTGGCAAACAAAGAGAATTTAATGAGTGTGTAAATAAAGAAAGCCAGAATACTCCCTCAAGGTGTCTCTTTCCAAGTCCATACTTATTCTACCTATATTAAATGATTCAAAAATTTCTGTGGGTATCGTGGTTCACACCTACAATCCCAGAACTCAGGAGACTGGGATACAGAGTGAGACATTGTCAAAAATAAAAACAAAAACCCCCAAAAGCAAAACACACACACACACCCACACACACACCCACACACACACACACCACACACACACACCCCATCCAACTGAGAACAGAGATTGGTAAAATTAAATTTGGTTATCTTAGAAGGGATTGGCTGGATTTGGCAAACAGATAGGTTTATGGTTTTTGCTAACCTTTTTGCAGACATTCAGGAGGAAGAACAAAATGGCCCAAGGCCACTGAGTTTTTCATCTCAGTATTAGCTACCGCAGAAAGATAGTAGGCATGAAAAACTGTAGCATTATCTTCTATGTACTCGAGGCTCTGATATATTCTAGAAGAAAGGAAATCTTCTAGGTTATGAAATAGACAGGAATGCATTCAACCTTTCAAAAGGAAAACAAATGACTTCAAGTAGGATTACTGCTAACATTAAAGAATACATTATGATGGTCCTTTTTTCCTGGCAAGAATGAATAAATTTCAGGTCTGTTAGTTTGAGGACCTACATGTAGGCAAATCTCAGCTTTAGAGTGGGTAAATGATTATATAAATTTACAAAAGACCTAAAACAGTAGTCAGCTGGCCATCAACAGTGGACCGAAAGCCAGCAGCCCAAGGAGTGTTACTCATAGTTACTGCCATGAAAAGAAATCAGTTAATTCTGAGGTCGAGTGGGCATCCAGTTAGAGAAGCTTTCACATACAGAAAACATCTTTTCTAGGCCTGTGAAAAGAGGGAGAGAAGAAAGACATTAGGAATAAAAGACATACATGAAGGAACAATAATGACACTTAACGTTGACTAGACTTGGGGCGAGGGCAGGCCAGGCGCAGATCTCCGTTCAGTACGTTGACAGCAGTTATGAAAGGAGATGGCAGGGCACACATGGAGGCAGAGTGGTCTCTTAGGAAGTTCCTGTGACAGTCCTGGCAAGGGGTAATTACAGTGCTAGTAAAAGCAGCAATGCGGAGGAAGTACTGTTACTGGAGCCTGTTCCATGGTATTGGGTACCAGTTCATTCGTGGTAATAGCAGTTAGTTAAGATGCCAGAAAGCCCAGTCTTGACACGTGCCTGAAATCTTGGGACTTGGTATGCCAAGACAGGAAGAGCATGAGGTGCAAGGCTAACCTGTGCTACATTGCAAGAGCCCGTCTCAGAGAAAAAAGACAAAAAAAAAAAAGGGGGGGGGCGGTGGGGGGTAGATTTTCAGCTTGCAGAACTCAGGACGTGCTCCGGTGTCGAGGTGATACCTGGTTGGAACCTGCAACTTTCACGTGACAGCTGGACATTCAAAACCAGGATTCCGTTAGAGACCGGAGGGACAGGTAGAAGGCGAGGGCGGGCGGAAGGAAAGAAAGGAGAATGGCATCCCTCACGACGAGGGCTGCAAACTTGCTGTTGGGATAACTGGACCGCCACGTCTATGCGTGGCTCTAGCGGGTGGCCCTGGGGTACCTCAGCGTGTCCGGGTGCGAGGCATCGCAGCTGAACAGGAAGTCGGCGGCCTGGGCGTCGCTGATGGTCCCGCCTTGGTCCACTGTGGAGGCAAGAGCACGTGTGAGCGCCGGGCAGGGCAAGCGCCCCCAACCCCGCTGGGGGAGGAGGGCTTCCCGGGATGGGGGGGGACGGGACACACTGCGCCCCGCCCACCTTCCTACCCCAGAACTGCCGCAAGTCCTGACTGACGCTGCGGCAGAACCAACCACGCTGCCCCTGGAACATGGCGCCGCCTGCCTGCAGGGCTCCTGGGCGGGGCCTAGCGCCGAGACCGCTGATTGGTCCGAAACCAAGCTTGCTGATTGGTTCCCACAAGGAAAGGGCGGGAAAGGCCTGGGGAAGCAGACAAAGAGACGGTACCTCCCATACGTGAGAGAAGAGCCACGGAGGGCCAAGTTCGCTGGACCTGGTGAGTTTTAAACACCGGGGTAATGTGTGTGTGTGTGTGTGTGTGTGTGTGTGTGTGTGTGTGTGTGTGTGTGTGTGTGTGTGTGTGTGTGTGTGTGTGTGTGTGTGTGTGTGTGTGTGTGTGTGTGTAATATATATATAGTATGTTTTAGAACGTTTCATATAATCCAGGATAGCTTGGACCTCCTATGTAGTAGGGTGCTTATACACCTATAAACTGCTGGAATTACCCGCTGGCCCACTGAGGCAAGAAGACACTGCACTGGAGTTACAGGCCGTCGTGAGCCACCCGGTGGGTGCTGGGAATTGAACACCAGGTCCTCTGGAACAAGGTTCCTCTGGAAGAATAGTCAGTGCTCTTAAACCCTGAGCCATCTCTCCCACCCTAAGAATTATTTGTAAATGTAGTGATGGTATCATTTTGTTTATATTTATTTGGGGGAGTGTGTGGTTGTGTGTGTGTGTGTGTGTGTGTGTGTGTGTGTGTGTGTGTGTGCAGATCAGAGGACAGCTCTCAAGTGCTGGTTCTTTCCTTCCACCATGTGGGTTCCAGGGATTGAATTTAAGTGGTCAAGCTTTGTGGCAAGAGCTTTCAGCAGCAGCACCGTCTTGCTACTCATATCATATTTTTTGGTCATTTTGAGACAGTCCCTTATAGCCTAAGCTGGTCTTGAACTTCAACTGAATATATGGCCTTGAATTTCCGGTTCTCCTGCCTCCACCTTCAGAGTATTGTGATCGCAGGCCTGGGTCACTATGTCCAGTTTATATATTGTTGAGGATGGAACTCAGTGAAAGGGATCAGGGTCAGCACAGAACACACCAGACACCAAATTCTCAGCCTAGAGGGCCAGGCTAGGGCGTTCCTCTTAATCTAAGGGTCACAGGTTTTTTGAGATGTCATTTCTTATTTATTGCTTGGTTCAAATTATTCTCAGATTTCAGTAGAACATTTTGTAAAGTGGGTTATTTGTCTTTTTGTTTGTTTGTTTTTGAGAGAATCTTCATATTATTTACAAGCAAGCCTCAGACTTGTGATCCTATGCTTCAACCCCCAAATGCGAAGATTACAGGCAGGCATAGCTATGTACACTGATATATCTTAAAATTTCCAAATACATATGATTTTCTGATTCTGAATATATTTACTTATGACTTAGCTGCATTAAAATAAAATACTGGGGCTGGAGAGATGGCTCAGTGGTTAAGAGCACTGCCTGCTCTTCCAGAGGTCCTGAGTTCAATTCCCAGCAACCACATGGTGGCTCACAACCATCTGTAATGAGATTTGGCACGCAGACAGAACAGTGTATACATAATAAATAAATAAATCTTTAAAAAAAAAAATAAAATACTGGTCTGTTTGATCAAATCTTGAAGTTTGTTAGCACTTACTTTATAATGGCAGTATATAGCCCATGAGGTTATATCTTTAAAAAGAATGCTCTTAGGTGTTCTGTATATATGTATGTTGGATCAAACTACTCATATTGTCTGATTCTCTGTCAATTTGTAGGGAAGCCATGTAAAAATCTTATGGATCTATCAATTAATTCTTATATGTTAAATTTTTATTTGTGTGCAGGCCTTGTACTGCACTACTTTTAATTAGAAACATGTAAACTCTTACTTGTCATTTTCTGTTTGTTTGAGTCATTGAGCACTTAAATATGAAAGGCAAAACCTCAAGACACATAGAACACGAGAGAATATTTTTGGCCCCAGGCAAAGGATTTTTTTTTTAATTGAGACATAGTGTTAACCATGACAGAAAAAAATTACATAAATTTGACTCCATTAAAATTCTCTTCACCAAAGTCACCATAATTAGAGTGAATATATACAAGTCACAAAATAGGGAAGGTACCTGCAGTGCAAATAATCAAGAAAGGATTAGTGTCCAGAATATATAAGTAACCCTATGAAACAATAAAAGAGAAATGACCCAATTAAGAAAATTCAGCAGGCATCTGAATAGACTTTATAATAAAAAGACCTGCAAATGACCAATAAACACATGAAAATATGCCTAATCACATGTAGTTAGGGAAATGAAAATTAAAACCACAATGAGATACAATTACATACTGAACTTATTAATAAAAAAATGAATTGGCAAAGGCAGAGTCATAGGAATTCCTCCTGCTGCTGCTAGTGAGAATGTAAATCTATACTCTCACTTTGGTCAACAGTCCAGTGTTACTTAAAGTTATGTGTCTAATGTTACCCAGTATTCATCAGATATACACCCAGGGAAACTCTTGTTCCCATGTACAGATACAGCAGTACACATAGAATGTTTATGACAGCTTACAATTGCTAACAGCAGCAATAACAAAAAGGAACAATGGAAACAATCACTGTACGCTGGGTATTTAAATTACTGTCCTTTAAATTTCTAAATTATGTTTATTTCTTTATTTGAGGGGTGACATGGCTTGGATGTGGAAGTCAGAGGACAACTTGAGGGAGTCAGTTCTTTCCTTCCATCATGTGGGTCCTAGGGATCAAACTCAGGTCATCAGGCTTGGCAGCAACTGTCTTTACCTGCTAGTGATCCTGAATTATACTGTATTTTCATACAATGAAATACAATAGTCCTTAAGCACAGAGGATGCTTTTCAACATCCCAAATGGATGCCAGAAGCTACTAATTCTAGACCCTATATTTACTATAATACTTTCCACCACTACACAGATATCACTGTGCCAAATTTTAATTCATAATTAAGGCATGGTAAGACATTAACAATTAATAATAAAATAGAACAATTATAAGAATATATTCAACAAAAGTTAGTGTGTTTTCTCTCAACTGCCATAAGGCAGTTAGTATATACATTATGGATATGCTACTCTATTGATCGTAAGTGGGAGGGGTAGGAGGGCATAAGATTTTATCATACTACTAAGAACTGCATATTTGATTTGTTTGTTTGTTTATGAAGTCCTAGGGATTGAACCCAAACCCTCCAACATGATAAGAAGTCTTTACCACTGAGTTGCACCCCAGCACTCAGAACCACGATTTTAAATTAATCAATCATTTATGTCTCGAGTTTCCCATTGGTATTTTCAGACTATGGTTGACTGTAGGTAATTTTAACTGTGGAACATGAAATCATGGATAAGGGAAAGAATACTAGTACATCATAATTTTGAATTTTCAAAAAGCCCAGGAAGACATACAACACCATACCATTTATTTTCAAGTTCAGAAGAAGTGATAAAATGAAAATATATATTTTAGGATACATGGATATTTAATATAGAAAAAATAAAATAATACATGTATAGAAAAACCAGCTATAGTTTATATTTTTAAAAGAATTTTTATATAAAACATATTATTTATTTATTCATTATGGGTATGCATGTGTGTTTGAGTATGCATGCATACCACATGTGTGCAGGAACCTGAGGAAATCAGAAGAAAGCATCAGATCCCTAAAACTGAAATTATAGGTATTTATAAGCAGCCCTGTGAGTGCTAGGAACTGAACCTGGATCTTCTGCAAGAATAGTAAGTACTCTTAACTGCTGAACCATCTCTGCAGCCCCATACCTTATGTTTTAGTGCAAAGCATAGAGTAGTGAATACCTGAAAACTGAAAAAGGCACCCAGGAGCCACCAATGTTTCATTGCTGTTTGGGTTCTAAAGCTAAATTATTAGTTTAATTAGTCTTTTTTATTATTATTCTCAGAAGACCTCTACATATCTATCACCTGCCTTAATTATTGTGTATTTTTAGAAGTAATTAAGAAAGTATATTAGTTGATAGGGGAGGAGAGGGAAGACAGTGACAACATCAAGCAAAGTTCCAGGCCCAAGATGAGTCCTCACCACATTTTGGTTGAGGTGAAGTCATTAAAAGACATGGATAGGGGGCTGGAGAGATGGCTCAGCGGTTAAGAGCACTGGCTGCTCTCCAGAGGTCCTGAGTTCAATTCCCAGCACCCACATGGTGGCTCCCAACCATCTGTAATGAGATCTGGCGCCCTCTTCTGGCATGCAGGCAGAACACTGTATACATAATAAATCTTTAAAAAAAAAAAAAAGACATGGATAGGAAGGGGCTGGACAGATGGCTCTGTGATTAAGATCAAGTGCACTGCTCTTTCAGAGAACCCAGGTTGGGTTCCAGCACCCACATCAGGCAGCTCACAACCACCTATAACTCTAGCTGCAAGGGATGTGACATCCTCTTTCGTATTCCACAGGCACCTGCATCCATGTGGCACACACTCAGATACACTTGCATACACATAATTAAAAAAATAAGATTTTGTTTAGAAAAATAGTAAGTTTTCAATGTATCCTTTTAATCATGTCATGCTAGTTACCAAACTCATCTATTATAAATGTATACGTGTTGTATAGGAAAGCAACTTTAGATCGGGAATTCCAAGGAGGGGAACTAGGGCCATTTCATCAAGAGTACTGTGGATATCAAGAACTCTAAACCTAAAAAGAAGGAACAAGCTAGACATTGAACAAGTTGAAGAGAGAAGGAGGAAAAATGCTGTTGATTAAAAATATAGACAGGACTGATGAAGAAGGACAAAGTCAAAAGCAGATGGGAATATGGGTGTATTTTGATCTAGGAGAAACAGGCAACTCTCACTAATAACACAGGAAAAAAAAACTGAAAAGAGGAAAAAGAACCAAAGATTTGCTAGACTAAAAAGTATGTTGAGTGAATGCAGGAAGACATGATTATACGCTAATTCAGGCCATTTTCTACTTCAAGTCTCTGGGGCAAATTTTTACATTTACAGCAACATGTTTTGGAAAAGAAATGAGGTGAATTTTTTAGAATTAAATCCCAGCACTGAAAAAAGCTAATTCAATGGGAAGAAGAGTACAGATGTGAACATCCATTCTCTAGACTCAGTATGCTGGCAGCACATTCGAGAAGGGTTTCCAAGCGTCACAAAATCAAGCTGCAGTTTGCTCCAGAAACAAGACATGAGGACCAAACTCAGGGAAGCTCCCTGTGTCTTAGAAGACCCCACAGATGTAGAGTGTTATCTTGAAAGGCTCCAGCAAAATCCATGT
This sequence comes from Peromyscus leucopus, assembly GCF_004664715.2. Taxonomy (NCBI): domain Eukaryota; kingdom Metazoa; phylum Chordata; class Mammalia; order Rodentia; family Cricetidae; genus Peromyscus; species Peromyscus leucopus. The sequence continues at coordinate 98,247,988 of NC_051066.1, read as the reverse complement.
AGGGAACTGAAATGTAAGTCAGTTTGTTTCCTGCTTTTATTGTTTCAGAGTTCCCCATAAATTGGAAAGAGAATCCACTGAAATTGGTAAACTATTTCAACACTTTAATAACGCTCTGAATTTATACAACAGTATGACTAATTACTGTGGATGTACGATGTGCAATGGTTCTTTATTCTCTCCACCATCATTAAGGCAGGGACAGAAGTAGGGGAAAAGTGTCTCCATGAAAAGACTACTGAAGGTGTAAAGATGACTCATGGTTGCAGCATTATAGAAGGACACCTGCCCTCCCTCATAATCCAGGTATATGCCCACCCTGTTGAGATTACCCTCTTTCAGACTACAAGAAGGCAAATCCAAAGCCTTTAGATCAGTTTGGTTCCTTAGTCTTAAAAGCCAGAATCCTTGCTCAGGAGTCAGAGGGCAGCTCCCCTTCCGAATGATGGACTCTCTGACGACTCCAACTGTCCATTTTGTCTTCTTTGCTACTTCTACTTCCCAATACCACTTTCCAGAGGTGAAGCCTTTTGAGCCCAGTACAGCCACACTTGAATCAAACCTCTCTGGATCATCAGGCATTACCTGCTTAACATCACCATGACACACACTGGTCCTGCTATCAGATAGCACCAGATTTGGATGAGCTGTTTTAGGATCCAGAGTTAATTGAGATAGGCCTAGTAAGAAAATGAGATAGCAGGGAAGAGGGGAAAGGAAGTGAATGCAATTTTCCATAGTAAGAAATAATACTAGCATAGATATTTGTGTTTTCATCTCAATATACATAAACCCTTAGTCAGGAAGTTTCTCATATACTTTCTATTGCTTGGTATCCATGTTGCTATTTCTAGACCTTTTTATATTAGCAATAAAATCAGACTTTGCTTTGAAGTAATTTATGTTCTACTGAAGGAAACAATACAAATAATGTGAATCTTGACTAATACCAAAGTGGTAAAAATAGGTGAAGTTGTCCTAGGAAACCTTACTAAGGAGAGTGTCTCAATTGGGCTATAACATGGGAGATGTATACTTTGGGTAAGCAGAGACGGGGGAGGGTAGATTAAATGCAATTAGTTGCTTATGTATGAGAGACTATCTGTTAGAGCTAAGGAAGACTGAGATACCTGGTGGAGATTATATTTGGTTTAACATTCAGTGAGACATTGGAGCTCTAGGGTGCTATGTGCCACTGCTCTTCGGAATGGAGTCTACAGATTATGTGGTTACCAGCCTGGGACAAGATAATACAATGAAAGCAAACATTTAGAAATTTTTATGGCAATCTAACAAAGTAACTTTATGTCATTTTAAACTGGTAATTACAAAACCAGGCTTATACTTTGTAAATGATCTTTAATTTCACATTTGTAAGTAATTAATTTATATTGTATTCTATAATATTAAAATTCCATGACAGATGAAGATTTTTAAAAATATGTAAAAGCTAAGAAAGTTTGCCTCATAGAAATAGACTAGTGATCACTGGAGGCTAGAAAGGATAGGGAGGGATGGGGGTAGAATGATATTGGATAACAGATACCAAAATATGGTGAGATAGATGTTAATTTCAGAGTTTTATAGCACAATATGGTAATCATAATTTTATTTATTTTATATATTATGTTATATATATATATATATATATATATATATATATATATATATATATATAAATGTTTTCCCCCAGTGGTTTTGTTTTGTTGTTGCCAGTGCTGGAGATTGAGCCCAAGGCCTTGTATATGTGAGGCCAGCATTCTGTTACTGAGCTATATCCCCAGACTTTATTTATTGAGGAAATATAAATACTAATTACCATGATTTAATTATTATATGTTGCATACATGTGTTGAATATTATATTGCATCCTATAAATACATACAGTTACCATGTGTCAATTAAAATTCAATTGGAGCTGTAGCACATACCTATACCTAGGAGGCTTAGACAGAAAGATCCTAATTTCAAAGCCAGCCTGAACAATATAATGAGATCCTAGTTTTGTTGTTGTTATTGCTGTTTAATGTTTTATATCAGGTGCATGCCTATAATCCTAACACTTGGGAGGTAGAAACAACAATATGGGGAGCTTAAGGTCATTTTGGCCACACAGAACTCTCAGTCAAGCTGGGCTACATAAGACTGTATCTCAAAAAACTTAAGTTTAAAAAAAAAATCATCAAAAAAGCAATTTGTGGCTGGAGAAATGACTCAAAAATTAAGAGCACTTTGCAGAGGAGTTCTGTTCCCAGCACCCACATGAAGCAGCTCACAACTGCCTGTGACTCCAGTACCAGGAGATCCAATACCTTTTACTGGCCTCTGTTGACAGCCACAATCAGGGGAATAAATTCATACACTGTTTTGTTTTGTTTTCTTTCTTTAAATTCTTTTTAACAAACATGAGTGATAAAGGACTTGTCTCTTTATAATTTAATGTTAAAAGAGTCCAACAAAAGTGTGGTCAAAAGATTGAATATATCTCACCAACAAGGCATAGGAATGGCAGAGAGCCATGTGGAGAGATGTTCAACAGGATTAGACATTAGAGATGTATACATTAAAACAATGATGAAATGTTACTATACTTATGGTTAAATAGTTAAAATTAGAAAGATTGACAATATCAAGTTTTATCAAGAAAATAGGAAAGACGGTCTTGACATCTGTGCAGGAGGAAATGTAAAATGATTCCTCCACTTGAGAGAAGAGGGGTTGACAGTGTCTCATAAAGTTAAATGTACATCTTCAACCCCACCACTAGGTCTTCTCCTCAAAGATGTGTGAACAGACCCATACAACTTTATTCTTAATAGCCCTCAGTGTAATATACCCAAATGTTCATCAGTTGAAGAATAGATTAAACACATTATGATGTGTCCGTTAAACAAATTTATTGCTATGTGCAACTACATAGGTAAACCAAAGGAAGCACTGTGGTAAGTACTAAATCTAGACATGTCGTACTGGAATGTGTGATTTACATTAAATCAAAAGTTTGAAAAGACACATGCAAAGTGAAATAAAGCAGATCAACAAGCATTAAGGGCTAGAGCTATACAGAAAGAACTGATTGCAGAAAGACATGCCTGTGTGTGTGAGTGTGTGTGTATATTCCTGTATGTGTTTGTGTACACAAGTATACCTATGCATGTACGTACATGTGCATGTGGAAATCAGAGATCCACTTTGGGTGTCTCCTCAATCACTCTCCATCTTATTTTGTGAGACAGGTTTCTCACTGAAATCTGGAACTCAGTCTTTCAACTAGACTGGCTGCCCAGCAAGCCTCCTAAGATCTACATTTTTCCCCAGCTCTTCCCCAGTGATGGAGTTACAGTTGTTTACCACCATGCCTCACTTTCTACATAGGTGCTAGGGATTCAAACTCGTCCTCTTGTTTGTTCAGCAAGCACTTTATCCAATAAATCATCTCCCCAGCCCCCACCTACCTTGATCACAGAGATATTTACATGTTTGTTAAAACTCAACAACTTGTACACTAGGTATATATAGGTAAAATTGGCAGATTCTGCTCTATTAACTATACTTCAGTGAAGTTGTTTTCTTTCCATGTTAGTCACTTGGAAAATGTGACAAGTATATATTTATGATTTTAAGTAGGCTAATAACAAACAATAATAATATGTATATAAATTTTGCAAAAGCTATCTAAAATTTTATTTCTATACATATTATATCTAGAATATTATTTCTTTTTTATGAAATACCACTTGTTATTTTGTCCTGTTCAGTCCTTTGATATTTGCAAGAACACAAAAATGTGCTCATTAGACAGACATATCTACTGAAATTAGATACTGTTTTCTTCTGAAGAACTATTTTTTTTTTCCTGAAGCACTGATAATCTCTAACACTCTTTTACATGTTGTGCTCTATGCTATAACTATCAAGCACTAAAAGACCTATAAAGACTCTAAATATATACAAGAAATATGTGTGGGAAATGCCTTCAAAGCAGAAGATTCTTATAGCTGATGTAACAAAACAGGATAAAATTGTGGCTGTTTCTACATATTCTAGATCAAACAAAATTATAGGCTGAGGAGTAATTCTAATATCAGACTCTTATGTATTGTTAGTTCAAAGACACATATTCTTAGATCATAGCAGCAGGAGAAAAAGAAAAAGTCTTCTGGATTAAACTCCACCCAAGGGCTGGAGAGGTGGCTCAGTGGTTAACAGCACTGACTGCTCTTCCAGAGGTCCTGAGTCCAATTCCCAGCAACCACATGGTGGCTCACAACCATCTACAATGAGATCTGATGCCCTCTCTGGCATTTAGGTGTACATGCAAACAGAGCACTCACATACATAAAATACATTAATAAATAAATCTTAAAACTGCACCCAAGACTATCTCCATCTTGCCTCAAGTTAAAGAACTAGCAGAGACTCCATAGATAAAATGTAGATTGGGGGCCATAGGAATGAGTAGCTACTTCCCACTATACCTGGACAGAGAACAGACTGCATTTCCCTCCAGATCATATACTGGATGGGACCTTTGAAGCGGCCTGGGTTCAGCTTTTTGGAGATAAGCTGTCTGGGTAAGAATGCCCTCATTCCTTGCGCCACGCTGTAAGGGACACAAACAGTTTATTTTTTAGACATCCTCCAGGGCCAGAAGGAAGGGGATAGAGTACCATGGAGAAGCACTTACCTATCTATGAGCTTTGTGATGTCCTAAAAGAGAAAAGGAGAAATAGAGCAGTCAGATGCCTGTTTATCATCTCTAGAAATCTATCTGGTTATTCTGATTACCATCCAGGTTTCATCAATACTGGCTTCCTGTGCAGGTGGTGGTGCTCAGTCCATCTCCAAGAACAATTTTCATCCTCCACAGGCTTTTCCTAATCAGCACCCCAATCTAACCCGTGAGAAACTGACCTCCCATTTGCTAACCTCCTGATTTCTATAATTCCAACTCTGGTAGGAATTATATGGAGCCAGTACATCCATAGTTAAGGTCAACTTTTTTTTAAAGTGAGAACTTCCAAATACTCCCACAAGAAAAGATCAGAGGCAATTCCAGTGCCAAGGGTAACTAAACTTTTGAGTCCTGAAGTAATCACCAGTGTTGCTTTAGAGGTGAGACTTCAGGTAGCAGTTTGACAAAAAGATTTTTAAATAGTTCAGTTTATTATTTCTGTAAGCCCAAAACTCAACAAAGGCTATCAGAAACATACTTTTGAAAAACAAGCCGGGCGATGGTGGCACACGCCTTTAATCCCAGCACTCCGGAGGCAGAGGCAGGTGGATCTCTGTGAGTTCAAGGCCACCTGGTCTACAGAGTGAGTTCCAGGAAAGGCACAAAGCTACACAGAGAAACCCTGTCTCAAAAAACAAAACAAAACAAAACAAAAAGAAAGGGAGAAAGAAAGAAAGAAAGAAAGAAAGAAAGAAAGAAAGAAAGAAAGAAAGAAAGAAAGAAAGAAAGAAAGAGAAAAATAAAGCTTCAATGTTCTTTATGGGAAAATAAAAATATTGATCCATATAGCATTATGGATGAAATTGTACTAATGTTTCATAGGAAAATGAAAGCACAGCTTTCCACTGAACATAGAACAAAAGCAGCCTACATTTTCCCCAAAGGATCTTCAAAGCACTGCAGTGGATTGGGTTCAGTTCAGTTCGGTTGAGTTTGGTTAGGCTATGCTTTCCTTCCCTCCCCAACCAACCCCAGGCCCTCTTCCCTCCTTCAAGTGTACCCATAATCAAATTGCTGTGGAATCTCACTTTGAGGAAGTTGAAGGGATTCTGCTGTTCCATCCGTGTCTGAATGTTTATCAGCATGTCTTTGGCGAGAAGACACTGTTCCTGAATCTGGTTCAGATTCAGCTCCATCTCCTCATTCAAGACTTTCCCCTCATCACGGAGGTCATTTAGAATGTCCTTTTCTTTGTTGTGCAGGAATTGATGCAGCTTGAGAAACTCCAAGGAAAGGTGTTGTTGCAGTTGTATCTTGTTGTCCTGGAAACCTCCATAATCATCACCACGATTACTACTGAGACTAGCACTTAGAGACAGGGACTCACACCACACAACACACCTTGGAAAATTCCATACAAATGGCTGCTTAGCATCAACATTCAATCCTACTAAACAGAGCCTCTTGGGAGACTTATTCCTTCTTTCCCAGCTAGTTTAATGGTGTAAGAGGAAAGGTTTTGTTTTCATTTTTTCTCTCAGTGCTTGGATAATAACCATTGCTCTATTAAATAATGTTGTGGAGTCAATCAAACATTCTTAAAAAAAATTATTATTGTTGTTTTTGTTGTTGTTGTTTTTTGAGACAGGGTTTCTCTGTGTAGCCTTAGCTGCCTTGGAAGTCACTCTGTAGACCAGGCAGGCCTCAAATTCAGAGATCTGCCTGCCTCTGCCTCTGGAATGCTAGGATTAAAGGCATGCACCCCCAAAACTTAGCTAAACATTCTCAAATTAATACTAACAATACCTTCCTAGACTGGCAAACTATCTACTAAATGATGCTATTAAACTAGGGCATAAGGAACCTGGGAGAACTGTCCTTTCAAAACCAAAACTACTCTTGCTGCCAGGACAGCATGAAAGAAACAGGATACGAACAATGTACAAAGTGCTGAAATTGGTAATTGCTACACTTGCAGCTTGTGTGTGTGTGTGTGTGTGTGTGTGTGTGTGTGTGTGTGTGTGTGTGAGAGAGAGAGAGAGAGAGAGAGAGAGAGAGAGAGAGAGAGAGAGAGAGAGAGAACAGCTTCCTCCCTGGTGAACTCTCTATATCCTGTTTTCTCAGTTCCTCATTGTCTTCTTTTCTAATGACTTAGAGCTTTCTCCACTTAGTCCCAACCACACATGGAATTTCATCATTCCCAGAAAATGTATCATCTCCAAAATGACTTTTTGCTCCGAGTTCACTTGCTTCCTACTGCAGCACTGTTGAATCTCAATGAAAGTTTGTATTCAACCTGGGCATGATGATACATGGCTCTAATCCCAACACTTGGTGGAGGGGACAGGGGAGCAGAGGCAGGCAGATCTCTATGAGTTTGAGGCTAGCCTTGTCTACATAGTGAGTTTCAGGGCAGCCAGGGATACATGGAGAGACTCTATCTTAAGAAAACAACAAAGTGCCGGGTGGTGGTGGCGCACGCCTTTAATCCCAGTACTCGGGAGGCAGAACCAGGCAGATCTCTGTGAGTTCGAGGCCAGCCTGGTCTACAGAGTGAGTTCCAGGAAAGGCGTAAAACTACACAGAGAAACCCTTTCTCGAAAAACTAAAAAGAAAAAAGAAAACAACAGAGTAAGTTTGTGATCATTGACCCTCCTCTGTTTCTGTTAATAAACTTCTATCTTCATGGCCTGTCTTATGTAGCTTAGATTCCATGGACAATCATTAGCACACTCTTAAGATAGTCTTAACTGTTCTTCTAACCCATGTGTTTCCAGTTTCCCTTTCACCTTTCTCATGATTTCCCATTTCCTCTACCCACAATTTAAATATTAAAATTAGTTGGTATTCTGTCCTAAACTCAAAATTAGTTAGTATTCTGTCCTGCTCATTCTACACTTTTAGGCAATCCCTCTTGCAGCTTTAAGTAGCATCTAATGCTGACAGCTTTTCTCCAGCTTTTGGGCTCCAGATTCCTAAACCCAAATGCTTATCTGATATTGCCATTCACTCCTCTTATCTAATCAGTCACCACATCTATATAGTGTCCTCCCTACACCATATGCTTTTGTTTATCTCTGTTTCCTGCTCTTTAGTCCAGTCACATGCCATTGTTCTTGACAAACTAACCTGCAACAGTTTTCTAACCATATGATTTTGTCATTGTCTCTCTCTAACCCATTTTCCACACAGCAATCAGACATTTTCAAAATGAGATGAAACTGTGCCCTTATTACAACTCTTTATTTCTGTTGTCACAGGATGAAGTATTCAAAATACTTAATGTCTTCCATACAAAGACATGCCTGACTGGGCCATATCTTCCTCTTCAGTATTACCTTGCTTAGCGTGCTCTAGTTTTATTGGACTTTCTTCTGTTTAACCTCCTGTTTCTAGACTTCTCCTCGTATATTTTCCTATGCCTACAACACTCTTCTCCAGGCCCTTTAGTTCACATTCCTTTCACCCAGTTCATTTGATTAAGTTACTCATCCTTCAGTCCTTAAAAAAAAAAATTGAGAGTGGATCTCATGTATCCCAAGCTAGTCTAAAACTTGGTATGTAGCCAAAGATGACCTTGAACTTCTGACCCCCCTTCTTCTACCTCCTGAGTGCTGGAATTACAAGTGTGTGCCACTGTGCCCAGTTTATGTGATATTGGTGATAAAACCCATGCATGCTAGGCAAGTTTGAGTACATCTCCAGCTCAAGTGACTTCTTCAGAGCATATACCTCCTCCACCTAAAATAGGTTCTCCACTATAGTCCTCTTCATTACTATATTTTCGTATCATATAGTGCTAGTCATTATTGTTATTTTATTGGTATAGTTAGCATTATGTAATGCCTGTCTCCCAAACTCAGATTCTAGTGTGGGAGTCTAATGCTTTGACCCATTCAACAAATATTTGTTGAATGAATATTGACTGTAGTATCTGAACTAGGAAACAGTAACAAAATTCTCTGGAAACATCCCTAACTCCATCTATCTCTCTCTGAGGCTACATATTTTTCTAGATGCCAAATGTCAAAGATGGCTCTCCTATACAGAGTAATTAATGAAGAAACCAAAGTTTCAATTTAGCTCCCAACCTAGATACTGATTTGCTGAATCTTTCCTATTAGTATTGTTTAGCACTTCTGTGAAGTCTAAAGTGGATAGGCATGTATAGGCAACAGCTTTACATAGTTTGGAAGCAGTTAAGGAAGACAAATCAGATGGAGGAAAATGTAATCTGAGAGTCCGTGGGTCAGAGGTACCTGGTTATAAACTCAAAGGAAATAAAAGTATTTCTTTGGACATAGCCGTCTTTGGTAGGTTTTATTGGTAAAGTCCTTATTTTGCCATAGGTGAAAGGACAGAACAAGCAGATCTCAATACCACGTTGTTCACCTAGTGACTTAACCATCAGAAGACCCAGCATGTTAGGACAAAAGCTAATCTGTTCAATTATCAAATATTGGGAACTTTTCCTACTCGACATTTCTTCCTACCCTGCAATGAAATACCCAGGTGCCATGATAGAGCTGGAGTTCTAGGAAGGGATTATCCAAGCTGTGCTTCATAAGCACTTTCCCCTGCCCCTCACCTTGTAAGCAGCAATGGCATCTTTCTGCATAGTTCTGAGGGACTGAAGCTCCTTCAGGGTTGTCTGAAGTTGGCTCTGATAGATGGCAAGCTCCTCCTAGAAATACCGAATAGAATTAACCTACAGCAATTTGGGAGGTAAAGAAAACAAAGCAGGTCCCCAGGGCCTGGGAGATGATGGCTCAGTTAGTACAGTGCCTGCCACACAAATGTGAGGACCTGAGTTTGATCCCCAGCATTTATAAAAGGCTGGGCAGGGTGGCACACACTTAAGTCCAGTGCTGGGGAGATGGAGACAGACAGAGATCCCTGGGACTTGCTGGCCAGATAGCTGGCCTAACATAATCTGCAACCCCAGGTCTTTGTGAGAAAACCTGTCTCAAAAAACAAGGTGGACAAGTACTTAAGGTAAAGCCTAAAATTTTCCTCTGGCCTTCACATGCATTCACACACATGCCTATAGCATGGAGAGACCTCTGTAGAATAGGAAAAGAACTGTGCTAATAGCACAGGGAGACAGGAACAGGACAGGTGTTGAACAGGACAGGCTGAACAAATGGCAGGATGGGGAGTCTAGTCCTGGCTCCAGAAGAGATTCTGCCAGGGGATAGAAGGCACACCAGTATTTGTTTGAACATAGACATTTTAATGTAAGGAACTATTAATTTTTTTTTAATTTTTTAAAAAATTTCTATTTCTTTTTGGTTTTTCAAGACAGGGTTTCTCTGTATAGCTTTTCACCTTTCCTGGAACTCACTCTGTAGCCCAGGCTGGCCTCGAACTCACAGAGATCCGCCTGCCTCTGCCTCCCAAGTGCTAGGTTTAAAGGTGTGCGCCACCACCGCCCAGCAAAGAACCATTAATTTTAAAGTTAGCTCATTGCTGAGGTGGGTGAGGTGGTCATGTGGGTAAAGGCACTCATTGCTAAGCTTATCAACCTGAATTCAGTCTCCAGAAAACACATCATGGAAAAAAAGAACTCTCTCAATCTGTCTCTCTGTCTCTCTGTGTATGTTTGTATGTCTCTCCCACCTCTCTCTCTCTCTCTCTCTCTCTCTCTCTCTCTCTCTCTCTCTCTCTCACACACACACACACACACACACACACACACACACACACACACACACACACGAGGAAAGGATGGTGGGAAAGACATCTACAAAGACATGGTGTGCCAAGAAAGAAATAAGCTCGAGGTGTTCCTTCTTTAGAGTCCCTCCCACTCTCTGGAGTCCTCTCTCATTTTTCTCTAATAAGTCTGTGTTCACTCAAGTCAACTCTTGCAACAAAGACATCTTACCCTTCCACTGTGTCATAATTCCTGTCTCTTTTGAGAACTGTGACAAAGGCTCAGCTTTAACTCAATAGCATAATACTTGTTTTGCCTATACTATGCCCTGGGCTCAATCCCCAGCACCACCAAAACAAAATTTGTGAGTATAATAAGCAACAGAAACAGTTAAGTTTTGACATCTTATTGTCTAGATACAGGGATTTGAGGAGGCTACTGTAACTCTACATCTAGACACCTTTACTTATGCCGTTCCCATTGGAACATTTCTTTCTTCCTTCTGCCCAGCCAAATCCAAATGATTTGTGTTCTAGTCTCACACCTTTCCTTCATTGTACATCCACCCCCCTCAGAAATCCTAAACACTTGGGAATTACAAATGTGACAAAACTTAGTTCTCAATAATACATTATTATATACTGTTTCTATTGTTGTACTCATTGAAACTCCATCAAAGTTTGAAACTTTTATAACAGGAGCACTCTTCTGTTCATGCTTTACCCAGTGTGTGACTGAAGGAGTCATATAGTCCTTTATAGTGCCTTTCCTACATGTAGCATCTCTAGAGGAAGCACTTTCCAAGGCATGTTGTATTTCTGAGGACTCTGAACTTTCTCATTATTTGAATAAAGGGATGAGACCAGAAGAAAGAAGCAGCCCTCCAAAAGAGTTTTCTTAAGGGATTGTTCATGGCCCAGCTCTCACACACCGTAAAGAAATGGACAGCATCAGAGATTTGCAGGAAATCCTTAGACTGCTCCATAGACAACCGTGCATCCTTGCATTGAAAGCAGATCAGTTTCCCATCTGGCTTACTGAACAGTTTCAGGTTCTCTCCATGCTCTGGGCACTGTGGATGGCCCTTGAGCAGGGGTAACTTCTTAATCTTCTCTACCAGCTTCTCCAGCACAAGGTTGAATGTACAGTTGCTATACTGGCATAACATTGTACACTCAGGACAGAATGTTTCCTTTGCATGCAGTTTCCAGTAGTTTTGGATACAGACTTGGCAGAAGTTGTGGCCACAGCTCAGCATCAGCGGATCACGGAACCAATCATTACACAGTGGGCAGTGTAGCTCCATAGTAATATCTTGTATCACCACTTTTGAGGGTGTGTGGGTGGTTGGATCATTCACTTCAACATAGGTGCCTGGATCGAAGTTGGAGGGGGGCCTGGAGGATACCTTTGGGAAAGAATAGCTCAATTAAGGTTCTCTTACTGCCCATTTCAATACACAAGGATACAGAACTCCATTCCTAAAGGAGCTGAGAATTGATTCAGCTAAAACATCATAATCTCTTCTTTGAAAATAATGCAATGGAGGCTGGAGAGATGACTCAGCAGTTAAGGACACATACTGCTCTTGCAGAGGACCCAAGTTCAGTTCCCAGCACCCACTCAAAATGGCCTGTAACTTCAGTTTCTGGAAATCCAACACCCTTTCTGGCCTTCACAGGAATGGTACTCATTTGGACAAACCCATCTACACATAATTTGAAATAATTAAATAAACAAAAAATAATACAGTGAATTTAATGTTTTCTAATGTCATAGTTTGTGGCACTATTTCAAGTTTTAATACAGATCCAAAGGAGAATAAAATACTCTATCAAAGATACATATTTTGTTGTACATTCCTCTCTTTACCAACCTTCTCCAATTATGCATTGAAATTTTTATTTCCGATTTCTGTTTCCTTGGTTATTTTTATTTCCTATGGATCACACATACCTAGAAATGCAGTGTCTGGAGCATCCTGAACACACACTTATGATTCCATTGACATCAGAATATACACTATTTTCAAATGTGCATGGAACATTCTCTAAAACCATATGTTAAGTCACAAGACAAATCTCAATGCATTTGAAAGGATTAAAGTCATATGAAGTATGTGATGGTTTGAATAAGATTGGCCCCACATAGGCTCATGGATTTGAATGCTTGGTCATTAGGGAGTGGCCTACTTGACAGGGATTAGGAGGTGTAACCTTGTTGGAGGAAGTGTGTCACTGGGGATTAGTTTTGAGGTTTCAAGGGCCCAAGCTAGGCTGAGCCCCCTTCACCCACCACCTGCTGTCTGCAGATCTGGATGTAGAACTCTCAGCTACCTCTCCAGCACCATGTCTGCCTATGTGCTGCCATGCTTCCCAGCATGATGATAATGGACTAAACCTCAGAATGTAAGCAAGACCCAATTAAATGCTTTCTTTTATAAGAGTTGTCATGGTAATGGTGTCTCTCCACAGCAATAGACCAGTGACTAAAACAAAGTGTCTTCTCAGATACTATAGAATGGAACTAGAAATCAATAATAAGCAAAGTGGAAAATTCACAATTATGTAAAGATTAAACAACACGCTTTTAATTAATCATTGGGTCAAAGAAAGAGGTAAAGTTAGGGAATATTTTGAGATGAATGAATAAAAAAATACAACATACCAAAACTTATAATAAAAAGCAATAATGTCTGGGAAATGTATAGTTGTAAACACTGACATTGGAAAACTAAAATGTTGGCACTCAGTAAGTAGTAGAATGTTTGCTTAGCATATAAAGGCCCTTGGCTCAATTCCTAGAACCAGCAGATCAACAATAAAACTTAAAAAAAAATTAAGAAAGAGAGCTTAGTACCCTAACATGTGCCTATATTTTCAGTTACTTGGGAATCTGAGACAGAAAGATTGCTTGAGCCTGGAAATTTGAGTCCAGCCTGGACAACATAAAGGGATCCTGCCTGGGACCTCTTAAAAGGGCTGGGAACATAAATCAGTGGTTGAGCATGTGCTCAGCATGCCTCAGACCCTAGGTTTGATCCCTCAGCACCACAAGAATAAGTCAGTAAGTAAATACATAAATAAATTCACAATAAATGGCCCAAATTTCCCTTAAAGAACAAGTAGGGGAAAAGAACAAACTAAATCCAAAGCTAGCAGAAGGAAGAAAACATAGAGTACAGATAAGTGAAATAGAGAAAAATAGAATCAGCAAAATCAAAAGTGCAGCTTGTTAGCTTTGCCAAGCATGAGGGTGCACATCTGTAATCTCACATTTAGGATGTTGAGGCAGGAGCATTGCCCATGGCTAGCCAGGGCCTAAAATAAAAATAGTGCTTTTAGTGGGTGGAGAAGCTAAAATTGATTAGCTAAATTAATAATTAAAAAATAATCAAATCACTAAGATTTGAAATGGTTTTATTACAGGCTTCACATAAATAAAAACCTTAGACTATTATGCACAGTTGTATGACAACAAATGTGTAACCTAGATGAAATAGGAATGGTCCTAGAAACATATCAACTATTAAAACTGACTCAAGAAGAAATAGAAAACCTGAACATCCCCTGTAACGAGTAAATAAATTAATCAACAAAGTAAAACCCAGGACCAGATGACTTCACTTGTTAATTTTATCAAACAGTTAACAGATTAATATTAATCTTCCTTAAATTCTCCCAGAATAGGGTGGTACTTCTTGACCCTTTATATGAAGTTAGCATTCCCCTGATATTAAAGCTAGGTAAATAAGAAAAACTTTCTTATTTCTCCTTTCACAAAGTAAAAGACAAATTACATAAAGGAAGAAGTTATTTGCAAGCTCTAGTCCTTGTAAGGGTCTAGAATCCAGAATAAAAATCTAGAATCTCACAACACAAAAAGATTAGCAACCACTTTGTAATGGTCAGAAAATTGAATAAGCATTTGTCCAAAGTAAACAGATAGGTGGCCAACAAACACATGAGAAGATGTTCCATACCTTTAGCCATTATGAAAATTCACATGAGAATTTTGAATTAATTATTCTCACTATCTCACAATGAAATCTAATTTCACACTAGGATTGATATAATTTTAAAAGGTACGTTGCTGGGGGCTGGAGAGATGGCTCAGAAGTTAAAAACACTTTATGCTCTTCCAGAGGAATTGTATTCCATTCTTAGCATCCACATGGCTGCTCACAACCATCTAAAACTAGTTCCAGATGCCTTCTTCTGGCTCCAGTGGCTCCAGTAACACATGAGGTACACAGACATATGCAAGCAAAACACCCATACACATTTTCTAAAGGACATTGTTAATGAGAATGTCAAATAATGCAGCCATTTGTATACTTCCTCAAAAAGTTGAACATAGAGCTGTGCATGGTGGCACATGCCTTTAATCCCAATATCCAGGAGGTAGATCTCTATGAATTAGAGGCCAGCTTGGTCTGCATATTGAGTTCCAAGACAGCAATATAGAGCTATATAGTGAGAGCCTGACTGAAAAAAAAAAAAGAAAAAAAAAACTTATGGACTGTAAAGACAGCTCAGAGTACCTGCTGCATAAGTATACAGACCTGAGTTCAGATTTCCTACACCAATATAAAAAACCAGGTATGGCCGTGTATTCCTGTAACCTCAGTGTTGGCAAGGGTGGAGACAGGGATATCTCTGGGGCTTGCTGGCCATCAGCCTAGCCAGAAAGCAGTGGGAGACCCCATCTCAGGAGAATAAGGAAGAAAACGATGGAAGAAGACACACAACTTCCTCCACTGGTCTCCACATACATGCTTATGCATATGTACACTAACATACATGTGTACATACATGCATATATACCACATGCACACACTATATCATTATGCTGGACTGAATGTTTCTCAGTGGTTAGAGTACTTGCCTAGCATAACCCCAGAAAAAATAAAGCCTACACAAAAGATCACATTTTATGATTTTGTTCATATAAATTATTCAACATAGGTAAATCCCTAAGAGACAGAAAGATTAGTGCTAGGGCATATGGGAGAAGGAAAAGTGGGGAATGACTGAGTAATGGAAAAGAGATTTCCTTTGGGGATGACAAAAACATTTGGAAATAGAAGTAGCTGTTGTACAGCATTGTAAATATACTAAATGCTACTGGATTGTACATTTTTAAATAGTTAATTTTATATTACATGTTAGTTTTTTTTAATAAAAGATATTTGTTCCAGAGCCTGAATTTTTATACTGAACAATATCCTGCTTTGCAAAATGTTGTAGTTTTGCCATACAAGACATGCTGTTATTTGATAAAGAGCCACCAAAAGTTGTTTCAGTTCCTACCTGTGAGGCCGATGCTATTCATAAGCACACAGTGCCGGCTCTGTTCTATCCTCCACTGTATCTGTGTGTTATTGGCAAGCCTACTACCTCGGCCTCCTGATGACTGATAACAGGCACGAACCACCACACTATGCTTCCAGTTTCTTTTCCTAAACAGCTCCTAGACAGGCATTGGAGAGCCTCATAGCGCTCTCTCTTTGTTTTTTTTTTTTTTTTTTTTTTTTTTTGGTTTTTCGAGACAGGGTTTCTCTGTGTAGCTTTGCGCCTTTCCTGGAACTCGCTTTGGAGACCAGGCTAGCCTCGAACTCACAGAGATCCGCCTGCCTCTGCCTCCCAAGTGCTGGGATTAAAGGCGTGCGCCACCACCGCCCGGCGCGCTCTCTCTTTGTTATGGACAATTTTATCCCTTTCTTACTTTATAGTTACCACTAACTTTTTGTTTCTTTTTTATGTGGGGGAAGACCTCGAAGACAACTTTGAGTGTCATCCTCAGGAATACAGTCTACGGCCTTTAAGATAGTGTGTCATTGTCCTGGAGCTCACCAGTCAGGCTAGCCAGGCTAGTCAGTGATTCCCAGAGCTTCTTGTCTCTGCCTTTCTAAAACTGGGGCTACAAGCATGCACCCCCATGCTTGGCTTCTAACATCCAGCTCAGGTCCTTGTACCAGGCCATTGCTCCAGCCCAATTTTTTTGTTTCTTTAAGTACTTTGAGTGAGATGAGTTCTTCCTGAGTTAGCTATTTAGAAAAGACTTGTATGAAAGGGGTGGCCGGTCCATACATTTGAGGTTGTTTTCTTCTTGAAACAACGTGCACATGAGTTCTCCCCCCAGTGAACCGGTCCTGCGGGTTTGTTTATTGTGCAGCATCCCTCCACTCCACCTCACCATCAGATGGACTCTGCCTTCCTCAGCCTTAAATCTTTGTGACAAGTGGATCTAGACGAGCTCTGGCTTCAGCCACCTGTCTGTTCTCATTGTTGTGAGTGTTGGATAGTCAGATGCCACACTTCTTTGGGAAACTACATCACTGTCTTTATGCAGGTTCACATTCCTAATCCTCTCTCATGCTCTGTTTGGTTTTTACTGTCGCCTGTAGTCTTTCCTACCAGGCTGGTACCCAAAGCTTCTGAATGTCTTTAGCTTCATTGTAAAAAGGTTGTCTGGTTTTTTGCTTTTGGGGTTTTTTGTTTGTTTGTTTGTTTTTGTTCTGTTTGCTTTTCTTGTGTTTTTCATTCTCCTTGAGTTTTTTGTTTGTTTGGAACAGGGTCTCAATATATGGCCTGGCTTCCCTCAAACCCAAAAACCTTCCTGCCTTTCCCCTTCCAAGTGCAGGAATTACAGGTACGCCAGCACATCTGGTTCCCTCTTTACAACTTTGACTTTACAAAGAATAAGGGGTTCTTTTGAAGGGGAAATCATTGTTTTTATTATTTCACCATTCAAAAACAAAATCTTGTCACTAGCACTTTTTCCAACATTTCTATATGTTTAGGGAAAGATATGCATGTGTGTACACACATGTAAAAGTGTTTAGGAGAGAGTGGGGCAGATGGGAGGGGATTTCAATGTCATAGACTATCTTGACAAGATGAATAATGAAAGGTCAGCCATAATTTGTGTGGATGCTGTTACTCAAAGTATATAAATTGAGCTCCTTTGCAGCCTATAGGAAGGGAAATCAAAGTCAACATTTAGCAATGTTATAAACAATCCTATGTGTTATTCTTTGCACACTTGACTTTTAAACTAAGATTTCTCTTCAGGGTCTACTAAATGTGTTCATTAAAATAGCTGCCATCCCCACAGTCCATGCTAAAGTCCAAGCCACACATACACCGTGTGGCTTCCTCTTCCTTCCCCAGACCACTGATGGGCTTCTGGACCATTTCATAGTCTGTCCTGCAATCCCAATTGTTACCTAATGTAAACCAGAGCCTCTCATGAATTATAGTCTGAAAACAAAAGGATCAGAAGACAGACAATAGGAACAACAAGATCACTGTGAGATGCCATGTGGAACACAGAAAATCATTAAAGAAGCAGGATCTGCCCAGGCCTAGTGGAGAATACCCTTAGTCCCAGCACATGGGACATGAGTTCAAGGCCAGCCTGGTCCATATAGTGAATTCCAGGACAGCCTGAGGGACCTAACAAAGAGAGAGAGGGGGGTTGGGAAAGGGGGAAAGAGAGAAAGAGAGGCAGGATCTGGCAGATACAGTTGAAACACAAAGCAGAAGGAATGGAGAGAGGCAGGTAAAATCAGTTCATTGATAAAGACAAGAAGACATTACAGAGAGAAGGCCTGGAAAGATGACTCAGTGGCTAAGAGCATCTACTGCTGTATCAGAGGACCAGAATTCAGATCCCAGAACTCACAAATCTAGAAACAAGCAATATGACAGAGCCAGCTCTGCCTAAACTAAAAAAACACTGCGTCCTGAATTGGCCTTGTACACAGGAGGAGGGAAGACTCAAACCTTGCTGACTTCTCAAAGGTTTCATGCCCTTCACTATTTCCAGCCTCTGCCTGAATAGTGGAATAACAGTAAGTTGACTGTCATGCAGTCTTTTATTTCACTATTAAGGAAGAGTATTTTTTTCCCCTGACTTTGGCTTTAAGGGGATCAGAGTATAGTATGAAAGGCAATAGCATTTGGGGGTTTTTGCCTACAAAAAAATGTAAACAAAATATTTGTTGTTCAGTTTGCTTTGGTAACCAAAGCTAAGGACAAAGAAGAGCATGAGCAAACCTCAAGGCCCTGCAGTAGAGGAGGTGAGAGCCTGATCATCACAGTGAAGAACTATATACAACAAACTTCAACCTCTCAAGCTGGTTCTGGTGGTATGGGCCTGTAATTCCAACATTTGGGAGGTGGAAGCAGGAGGATCTTGAGTTCCAGACCAACCTGCATAAAGAGATCCCAATTCAAAACAACCTACCAAATCAGAACACCAAACAGTAAGTTTCCTAAGTAAAAATTTGGGGGAAATGATAAGTCAGCATCAGGGGCTATGTGTTGGAATTTCTATGAGCTTTAGTGGGCTTTCCCTCCTATGGTAAATTATTGTTTTCTTTAGTCTCTCTGACAACACAAAAGTTTAGAAGACTAACTTCCTTTACTTTTGTTTTAAGGTGTCTTAGAACAAGGAAATCTATTTAAAACCTTTAACTGGGCTGGGGAGATGGCTCAGGAGGTGGAGATGCTTGCCTCCAAGCCTGACGACCCAAGTTTGATCCCTGAGAGGAAGGAGTGAACTGATTCCTGCAAATTGTCCTCTGACCTCCACACATGCTATGGCATGCACAACGACACATGTACACAAAATACACAAATGTA
This sequence comes from Peromyscus leucopus, assembly GCF_004664715.2. Lineage (NCBI taxonomy): Eukaryota > Metazoa > Chordata > Mammalia > Rodentia > Cricetidae > Peromyscus > Peromyscus leucopus. The sequence continues at coordinate 98,229,006 of NC_051066.1, read as the reverse complement.
ATTTTAAAGATATTTAAATTCTGTTTTAAAAATAACACACCAAATGTGATAGTATGAAAAAACATTATAATTTTTCATCCAAAGATAATAAATTTATTAATAAAGAGGATAAACTTTTATATAATGTTTATTTGAATTATTTTCAAAAGTTCTGGTGGACTTCCTTACTTTCTTACCCACCTCTCTAATTTCTGTTTTTCCAGAGGTCTAGAGAGAGCATAGAATGCTAAAGCTATATGTTAAACATTTCCTTGATTTCCTCTCTTGATCCACAGTCCATACCCGGTTCCTTTGATCTTGTTTTCCACACTGTGTCCAGAAAACCTGCAGGGCTGTTGGAGAGTAACTTACCTCCATGAAGCTTGGTCATCAGGCCACCAGGTGGCAGAGACAGGCAACTTGGCTTTGCTCAGTGGGCCCAGGATGGTTGCCGTCCAGTAGTCCTGGGCCTGTTAGTTTGCTAGGAATGGACTTGGGGCCCATGAGAGGAGGAGGGAGAGTTCAGGAGCTGGAGAAGAGAGGAAGGCCAAAGAGAGGTCTGGCGGGTTCCGTGACAGTTTGTCAGTTGCTTTGATCATATTCGCTTTCAAGAAAGAGAAACTCTGATTGGATTGGAATGGCCTATCAACCCCTTTTATTTTATTTTATTTGGGGCAGGGTTCTTTTAAATTTCAGGTGGTAATCTAATTTTTTTAATATTTAATCTTGTGTGTGTGTATGTGTGTGTGTGTGTGTGTGTGTGTGTGTGTGTGTGCCACAAGTGTGGAGATATCCATAGAGGCCAGAAGAGGGATCAAATTCCCTGGAGCTGGAGTTACAGGTAGTTGTAAACCACCTGACGTGGGTGCTGGGAACCAAACTCTGGTCCTCTGCAGGCAAAGTCTTAACTGCTGAGCCATCTCTCCAGCCCTGGTAATGTAATGTTAAGGTTTACAGATGTCGCTTCTGAGTGAGGCTGCTCTAGAAAGAGAAAATCATCATCATCATCATCATCATCAGCAGCAGCAGCAGCAGCAGCAGCTGTACTCCTGACTCGGGAGATAGCACTTCGGTCCACCTGGGCCTGGCAGCCCAAGGCCCACTGGACCGCGGAGGGCAGCTGCTTCCCTCTCGCCTCCCTCTTACCACCTATTGAAGCACACCTGAGTGAGTAGCAGGGTCTGGGGTCAGGCCCTAAGGAGGCAGGGTAAGATGCTTTCACACAGCTTTCTCTAGCACTTTTAGCTTAGAGATTCCTACCTAGACCGTGCTCATCCAGGACATATAAAGAACTATCTCAGAGCCAACAGGTTTGCTGTTTTGCTTACAGTAATTCCAACCCAATGTATTGTCTGGAGTGGGTAGTGCCTGTCTGCTATCCATGTACCATTCTGCTGCCAGAGTTAGAACTGCAGGCATACGCCTTGTTTCTCTGGCTTTGCACAGGCTGTCCCTTCTGCTAGGGGGCGCTCTCTGCCAAGAGAGTTAGTGAGAAGTCAGAGTTAACTCTATGCAGCAGCACTTTGCAGCTGTTTCTATCATAGCTCTGATTATACTGTGTTGTTTCTTTCATAAAGAAACTTATTTGTTTTCATATCTTTTTCCCAAGAAACTGTGAGCTTCTTGAAAGGAAAAACTATCTTCTTAGGCCCCCAGGCTTACCACACTATCAATATGTAATAAACGCTGGCTAAGTGAGTGAATGGACAAATGAGGGGCACCTGTCAATGGCCTAGACCCTCTCCTTTCTGCTTGCTTGTTTGGTTTTACTATATTTGGGGGAAGGTTGTTTTGGTTTGGTTGTTGTTGTTGTTGTTTTGTATATGTTTTAGTTTGGGGTTTTAGAAGCAGTGTCTCTTTACATAGCCCTGGCTGTTCTGGAACTCACTATGTAGACCAGGCTGGCCTCGAACTCATGGAGATCTGCCTGCCTCTGCCTCCGAAATGCTGAGATTAAATGCCCTGCATGTATGTATGTTTGTTTGTTTGTTTGTATATTTGGTACTATGGTTAACTCAGTACCTTGTACCTGCTAGACAAGCACCCTAATTACTGCCCTACCCCAGCCTTCTTTCCGGTTGGATGATTGAATAACTGCTGCTCTTCTAGCTTGTTCAGAAAAAAGGAAGAAGTGGTTCGTTCACTAAAAGCACTCTCCTATCAGGAAAGCCAAGGGACATGGTGACACCACACTGTCAGTTTTTCTGTCTTCCCTGTAGAGAATCAGTGAGACTGGCAGAGCCATACCTGGGGCCTTGTGTCTTTGCATGCCTCAGAAGAAAGGCATATAAGCCACAGGAACTTTTCATGTATTGAAAAGTAAGAGGAAGGGATGATCTCTCAAATACTACCTAATTAATGCCTTCCGTATCACGGGGTTATCATGTCATTGGACAATACAACAAAACCGCACATTTTCTCAAGTCAGAAATCTACCTGCTTGACACTATGGCACTGAACTATGAAATTAGAGATGCAGGGAAGATGCACAAGATTGCACTGCTGACATAATGCTCTGGGCTGCTAGGCATGATAGTGTACACCCAGAAAACAGTACTTGAGTGACAAGCAGGAAAATCAACCAGTTCATGGCTAGCTTGGGGTACAAAGTGAGACTTGTCTTAAAAGTCCTCTTTTTAAACCCCACAAAACTGTGTACTAATAAATATTCAAAACTGTTAGTAGTAAAGCTGCTGCTCCTAACTTTGAACACTTTTTTAGAAATACAGAGTGAAAATCTGGGCCTGGTGGATCATGCCTATAACCAGCCCTTGGGAATTAGAGGCAGGAGAATCATATAGTGAGTTAAGGCCAACCTCAATTATATGGTACATGAGACCTTGCTTTTTTAAAAAAGGAACAAAATCTAAGGAGGTGGCTCAGTGAAGAGTGCTTGCCCTTCAAGGTTGAGGACCTGAGTTTGAATCCCCAGAACCCACTTAGAGACAAATGCAGCAGCTCATTTATAATCTCAGTGTTCCTACCATAAGATGGGAAGTGGAGCCAAGAGAATCCCCAGAAACTTGCAGGCTAGCTAACCTACAGAAAAAGAGAACCCGTCTCAGCCTAGGAGAAGGCATGGACCAACACCCAAGGATATCCTCTGACCTACACATACATGCTCCCTCCATGTGCATGTTCATACACACAAAACAAACTGCTCCCCCAAAACCCTACTGCCCAGTGAGACCCATACCTTCCTGTGAGCCTCAGAGCTAAACCTAGACTGTACTGGAGCAGTCCAGGGTCATAGGTACAGAAGTGCAGAGATTGCATGCAGGCCAAGGCCTCCCTGACATGCTCCTTGGTGCTTAGTGTGTTTTAGACTGCCAGGAGAGCTGGAGGAAACCACAGGAAAGAAGTCCAGGGACTACTGTTGCTCCTTGCTATCACTGAGAGGACACTACTGGCTTAGAGACATCATTAGGATGCTAGTGCCATTGAGAGCCTACTTAATAAAACACTTTGACTATTCCAGGATAAACACTTTAATAGTAGGAGTTAAGTGCTTAATTGCAGCCCACAGGTCACATGTGTCCCAAGAAAACTATGAAAGTGACACAACACATTTGTAGATGACAAAGGTCATGTTGCAGTATCAAAAGGTTGGACATTTCTGGGTATGTCATACTCATCTTGCACATCCTGTACCAAGCCAAACAACCAAGGTCTGGGATATGGGCAACATCCTAAAGAATCCAGTGGTGACAGAGGCTGTAGTCTCAGAACTCAGAAGACTGAAGTAGGAGAATCACCACTAATTCAAGGCCAGCTAAGGCTACAGAGTGAATTTGTGGTCAGCCTGAGTGACATATTGAGACCCTGTCTCAAACAAACAAACAAAAATAAGCAACCAGAATGCAATGGGAGACAGATGTGCAGGTATAGGCACTGCCTTACTGGTTCACCTGAGCTTGCATGTGGAGAAAATGCTGCTATGTGTACTGTAAGAAATAAGAGTGCTTCCCTGCACATTTTATTAGAGAAAGGGAAAGAGCATTGCAGAAATCACACCTCTCCCATCCCGAGGTACAGATTGCTTTGTGAGAGCTACATGATACTCTGTAAAAGAGTAAATATGCTTCTCAAGGCCTGAGAGCCAGCCAGTCTGCTGTTTGTTCATAGGAGCATTCTAAGTTGGTTAGCTGACGCAATTGTTAGAACACAGACAACCTGTACAAACAAGGTAAAGTAGTTCCTCCATGTCCTGGCATGTCAGAGGTCAGAGAATGTAAAACCACTATTGTAAGTTCCAGTGTGCATAGCAACTTAGCAGGCTGGCCTTAAAGGCCATTAGTCATGGTATTTACCTGCATACCATGTACTTCACCCTCCAGTAGAAGTAGTCAGAAAGAACTGAATTCCACTCCAGTATAATCAGGAAATGCAGAAAGTGCCCTGCCTGGCCCATTAACAAAAATAAAGTTTCCCTTGCTCTAAACAGAAACAAATTTGATGCTTAGTTTTACATCTACTCTTTTTTTTTTTTTTTATTTTTCAAGACAGGGTTTCTCTGTAGCCATGGCTGTCCTGGAACTCTCTCTGTAAACCAGACTCGCCTCAAACTTACAGACTCTAGAGTGCTGGGATTAAAGGCATGAGCCATCACTGCCTGGCTTATAGCTATTCTTAATTACTGAAAGGACTTACTTCTGCACACCATAGTTAGAAAGTTTCCACTCTCTTAAGCCTTACAATGAGGATTAAATTTCAACATGTATAAATACAAGAATGTATATACTCTTTCAGCCTCATGGATGAATTCCAGACAACCCTGAGAGTTGTCTGCATCTAAAGAAAGATGCTAACTCTATAGAATTCTGGGGAAATAAAGGGTCTGGCTTCACTTGTGAACATCTTCAGCCTGGAGTAGTTGACATAACTCATCAAGATTCCAATAAGTCACACATTACCTGACTGTACTGAGTGTCTGATTTTCGTGGGAAGGCACTCAAGAGTCACATGAATGGAATGCAGTCATAGAGTGGAGGGGACAGTTCCCTAAGTCTCAATCTTAGGGAACAGTCACACCATAACAAAAGAGAAAGTTCCTGGGCATGGTGTCACATGCCTTTAATCTGTGAGATCCAAACCAGCCAGAACTACATAGTGACACTCTGTCCCAAAAGAGAGAGGGATACAGTGTGTTGGTTTAAAAATAACTGTCAGAACGGCCTTAGATCTAACAGCTCATGGTTCTCACACAAGATATGGGAAAGCCACCTCAAGCCAGATAATGCCTAAGCACAAGCACATGTAAACAATGCTATGATGGTTATTTTCTCCAAACAAATAGTACAATTAAGTAGTTAAGAAATCACAAAAAACTATGAAGATATGACACATCGTAGTGTTCTGATCTAGGATGAGCGCAGCTGGCAAACTAGCAAGCACTTGCACTGAACTATACCTTCAGCTCTATGACTAAATTCCATCCATACTCTAAGAGCTTCCCACCAAACAGACACCATACAATCAAAGTGTGATTATTGAAATTTTGATTAAGTAATTAACTACTCATAAAAATGTTCACAGGTTAAGCCACATACTTTACTACCACAGAGTCCTATCAGTTTCCACCCAAGGCCATGCCAAGAGTTAGCATCTTTCTTTAGATGGAGAACTCTCAGGGTTGTCTGGAATTCACCCATGGGGTTGCCAGAGTATATACATTTTTGTATTTACTACAGTTTTTTGATTCGGTAAGACATCTGTGCCAAAGTTTAATGCCAACATTAAGGGCCTGTACACCTCATAACTGTTGTCGATCCCAGCTGGTTTACATCAGAATTTAGAGCTCAGAACTTCTGGAATATTTGGCTTAGATTCTGATTCCAGTCCCATCCCCACCTCCACATTCTGTGCTCACAAGGCAAAGTCAGCTCAGTGTGATCTTTTTTTGGTTTTGTATTTTAAGACAGAGCCTCATTCATGTAGCCCAGCCTGGCCTGGAATTTACCTTCTTTCCTGTCTCTCCCAAGTGTTGTGACGTCAAAACAGCCTGAGTTTCATCCCCTGGATCCACATGGCGAGAAGGAGAGAACTAACTCCCTCAAATTGTCCTCTGCCCTCCACATACATGCTGTGGCATGTGCATCCACAACACACACACACACACACACACACACACACACACACACACACACAAAAGCAAATAGTGTAGAAACAAAACAAAAATGGTGAATGGCTCCTGAGGAATAACATCCTACTTGTCCTCTGGCCTCCACACACATGTTCACACAAACACTAAATAAACAAATGTAATTTTTTTTCCAAGATGGGGTTTCCTTATATAACAGTCCTGGCTGTCCTGGAACTCACTTTGTACACCAGGCTGGCCTCAAACTCACAGAGATCCGCCTGCTTCTGCCTCTCAAGTACTGGGATTAAAGGAGTGTACTACCACTGCCAGGCAATAAATGTAATTTTAAAGCTAAAAAAATAAGATTGAAAGTAGTATAAGATATATATAAATATATGGAAAGTGCATACTCAAAAATTTAATTATGCATTTAAACAAATTTTGGAGACCATTACTCTTGAAACTGTGCCTCTCCCCCATTTCATGTCCTGGTGGCAGTGGTGAGAAGGTGAACCCAAGAAACATTTACATGAAGAAGAGTACAGACTACTTAAGTATTAGCAAAATAGTCTAGATAACATTTTATTTTTATTGCTATATAAGATAGGCAAGATGGCCCAATGGGTAAAGGCATTTGCTGCTAACCCTGATTGTAGCTAGAAGTTTTCCTGTGTCCCAGCCTTCCAGCAGTTGGGACAAATCTCTCCCATTCATGTCCCCAAGTAAACACACAGAGGCTTATATTAATTATAACTGCTTGGCCGTTAGCTCAGACTTATTACTATCTAACTCTTACACTTAAATTAACCCATAATTCTTATCTATGTTTAGCCACATGACTTGGTACCTTTTCTCAGTTCTGCCTTGTCATCTTGCTTCCTCTATGTCTGGCAGGTGACTCCTGACTCAGCCTTCCTCTTCCTAGAATTCTCCTCATCTGCTTACCCTGCCTATACTTCCTGCCTAGCTACTGGTCAATCAGCATTTTATTTATCAACCAATAATCAGAGCAACACATCCACAGCATGCAGAACAAGATTCCATAGCACCTGATGATCTGAGTTTGATCCCTGGGTCCCACATGGCAGAAGGAGAGAAGTGACTGATAGTGCATACCTGTTATCCCGCCACTCAGCAGGCAGAGACAGGAGAACAAGGAGTTCAAAGCCAGCTTGGGCTACATGAAAGCGTGTCCTTTGAAAAGAGAGAGAGAGAGAGAGAGAGAGAGACAGAGAGAGAGAGAGAGAGAAGAGAGAGAGAGAGAGAGAGAGAGAGAGAGAGAGAGAGAGAGAGAGAGAGAGAGCTCTAAAGGCTCTTTAGGGCCTGGAAAGATGGTTCAGCGGTTATGAGTACTGGCTGTTCTTCTTGAGTTCTCACATGGCAGTTCCCAATCTGCTTTAACTTCAGTTCCAGAGGATCCTATCCTCTCTTAGGCCTCTGAAGACATTGCATGCATGTGGTACATGTACAAGGCACATACACATGCTGGCAACAAACACTTATACACAGAGAGGATAAATTGTTAGAAAGCTCTCCATGTGTCTGAGTTTTTATTAAGAAGAAATATATAGTATATTTGCTGCTTCACTAGCCCAGATTTCTCTAATATGGGTTTTTAAAGAGTTTTGTCCAAAATTTTGTTCTAGGAAATGAGATGAAATTTGAGCATTAGCTATAGAGAGACTTGGTTTCAACCTGGGCATGGTGCTGCACACTTTAATCCCAGCATTTGCAGGCTGAGGCAGGAGGACTGCTAAGAGTTCAAGGCAAGCCTGAACTTCATAGCAAGACCTTTTACATATTGAAACTGCTGAATTTATTCCTGATAATACAGAATTAACTTCACTATTCATACAATTACAGGAAATCATTAGAAATAGGGAACATCCTATATATATATAAAACACATCAGATCTCATACAGATCTGCCAGGACCTCTAGCACAAGGTAATGAGATTGATGAGTTACTAATAGGTAATGTTCTAGAAACCTAAGAATTTGATAAGAAACACCATGTAAATAGCAAGGGTTTGAAGAAAGATTTCTCCATCACTGGGCAACAAGCCAAGGAAATTGTAAGAAAATGTCCTACTTGTTCCTTCTATAACCAAACTCCATTACACACAGGAAATAATCCAAAAGGTATACAAATAAATGAAATTTGGCAGATGGATATGTTTAGTTTCACAGAGTTTAGAAGATTAAAATATGTACACCATACCATTTACACCTGTTTGGGATTTCAATGGGCAACTCCCAGGAGTTCTGAAAAGGGCTGATTTCTTGTGATTACACACTTATTAGAAGTTATGGCCATCATGGGAATACTTGTACAAATTAAGACTGACAATGCCCCAGCATTTGTCTCAAATAAAATGAGACAGTTTTTTGCTTATTACAATATAAAGTAGTGTTACAGGTATACCACACAATCCCACAGGTCCAAGCAGTCATAGAAAGATTCAATCAAACTTTAAAGGATATGTCTAAATAAACAGCAACAGGTAACAATAGACTCTTAGAAATAGATTGCATAAATGATTTATAACCTTGAATTTTCTCAATGCTGATGAGAAAGGAACAACAGCTTCGGAGAGACATTGAACAACAAAAAAACCTTCTGAGCTAAACCAACCAGTTTACTTCAAAAGATAGATGAATGTTGCATCTGAGCCTCAGAGCAATTGTTTGTGATTCTGAACGACAGAGCGACCAGCAATCAGCTAGTTCCTATGTTGGGGAAGGGATTTTGCTTTTGTTTCTGCAGGAGAAGAAAAGCTATGAATACCAACAAAGTCAATGAAAATTCAATTTGAACAGGGAAAACCCCTTGATGAGGAGAAGTAAAAGCTCATCCACTGATGTGACATCTCTACAAGTTGTAATAAAAATTTAACAAACAAGGGTTTGGGCAGGGTTCTATTTTCTGTCATTACAGGATAATATTGGACTCAGTATTCTCCTTAAAGAAAAAAAGGGGGGATGGATAGGTATAGGATATTAAGGTAGATTATTGAATATACTAGTAAACTAATTTAGTAAAATATCAGTCTTAGATAATTTGCACTGTTATGGATTCTTGTATATTGATACAAATGTAAACTATTTTTATATTCCTATCTTAAGATAATTTATATATTGATACAAATACAGAACTATAATTGTTATAATGTACATATATTTCTACTTGTATTTGAAATATTTTGTATATTGATACAAATGTAAAATATTTGTCATACTATATGTATGTTCTAACTCTATTTAGGATATTTTATATATTGATACATATTTAAGATTGTTGTCATATTTAAGATTGTTGTCATATTGCGTATTACACTATACATTTCTACCTCAGTTTAAGATATTTTGTGTATTGTCACAATTTTGAGGTCATTGTCCTTTTACCATACATTTGCCTACAGACTATTTACCTTGTTTACATGAAGCCTTATTCCTTAGGTATTAGATAGATAAGACTTACAGATTTATAATCACCTATGCTTATCATCTCTATAGTTGTATTATTTAGGTTGTCCAGATTTACAGATACATAAGTCAGATGGACAGGTAATCTTCAAACACTTGGTAGATCTAGAGACTATGGCATTTAAATAACTTAGAATTCTGTTGACGTGAGACATGATTGCTCCTGGCAACACTGATTTGATCTCAAGAGAATGTTGGGCTCCTAAGACATTTCCATTTGGAAGCTTTTCTTCTTCTTGGCAAAAAATGGCCTCCTGGGCAAAGAACTGCCCTTGCTTCAACTGCTGACAGTACAAATGCTGTCCTTTCTGGATGAACGGACACAAGGAAAAGTGATTACTGAACTCTGCCAAGACAGGGTAAGATGGTCTTTCAAAATTCCTGCTTCTGAAAATGGTCTGTCAAATACTCTAGGCCTTTGGCCAATTTGAATGCACCAACTATGCTGAGAAACTTTAGGTAACTGTCCAGGCTGCCAGTTATCTCTATCTACTCTCACAACATTCCCAAAAGTTGCTTGCATCCATTCTCTTGTTCTCTCAGTTATTATTATATTCCTTCTCAGGTCTTTGATGGGATTGGAGACTAACAGTTACAGTTACAATCTTCTTATATTTTAGCTAGAACATATTAAGCATTAGATTTAGATTAGATAGGATACCTTTTGGAATAATCTCTGTAACATGCCATTTACCTATGCTCTAGACGTCTCTGGATTTCAGTATGTGTCTCTTGTTTTATGTTGTTCTTGTTGGTTGTAGTTCTATTTGTTTATGTCATTACCCTTTATTTCTCTTTGATAATTATTCCTATTGTATATAGTTTTGTGTTAAGTTAGAACTTTCTTTCTTAGACAAGACGAGGAGATGTGTAGGGGTGGTTGTCTGTGTCTGAAGCACCGCCCCTAGTGAGGCAGCAGGTAGCTGCTATGTACCTGCCCCCCCCCCGGCCTGGCCTGACAGGGACCCCTTAAGACCTGGGATACACGTATGTGGTATCTCTTCTCTTAGTTACCTCATGATCTGGTGCTATGGATCAAGGTAGAGCTCTCCTGAGAACCGAGTTGGACTGCACCCCACCCCTCCTCCGAGACCATATCCTTTATTCTTGTTGTGAGTTAACACCCCAATAAATTCCTATAATCAATAAGCTATTTCCGTGGATTGGTAGCAATTTAATCGCAATATTAGCCCAGAATTCTCTACTAGGGGTTTTTAAAGAGTTTTGTCCAAAATTTTGTTCTAGGAAATGAGTTGAAATTTGAGCATTAGTTATAGAGGACTTGGTTTCAACCTGGGCATGGTGTTGCACACTTAAATCCCAGCATTTGCAGGCTGAGGCAGGAGGACTGCTAAGAGTTCAAGGCAAGCCTGAACTTCATAGCAAGACCTTGTAGCAAAATGGGTGGAGTGTGGGCATTACAATCTCCAAAGGGCAAGTGAGGTCGTTCAGTGGGTAGAGTTACTACTGCCAAGTGTGGCTACTGACCATCTGAGTTCTGGATCCTACATGGTGACAAGAGAGAGTTGGCTCCGTCAGGATGTTCTGTGACTTCCATATGTACACGTGCCCACACACCCAAGGAAATAAAATAATTTTAATAAAATAAAAGGAATATCAAGAATAGGCAAACTTACAAAGACTGAAAAGTTAATTGTTTTCTAGGGCTAGAGGGTTGAGGAAGAAGGAGGAGAGCCTGCTAACTGGGATAGGGTTTTTATGGGAAGATCATAACCATGTTCCAACATTGTTGGACATGGTGGCACATACCTTTTATCTCAGCACTCAGGAGGCAGAGGCAGGTGGGTCTCTAATGGATTCAAGGCTAGCCTGGGCTACCACAGTGAGTGAGACTCTTACCTCAAAAAGCAGAAAAGAAAAGAAAATGTTCTAAAATCATGGTGATGGATATACATAGCCTTGTGAATATACTAAACCTCAATGAATTGTGTACTTTAAATGTACTAATTGTGTGGTTTGTGGATTATATCTCTGTTATAAAGTATTATTTTGATGTGTTACATTTGTTTATTCTGTGGAATATTTGTTTAATTATGCAAAGATGTGTTGTATTCCTTTATGTTGCATTTGTTTAACTCTGAAGCTCTGTTACTGTGTCTGTCTAAAACACATGATTAGTCTAATAAAAAGCTAAATGGCCAATAGCAAGGCAGGAAGAAGGATAGGCAGGGCTGGCAGGGAAAGAGAATAAATAGAAAGAGAGAAAGGAGATCAAGGAGCAAGAAAATGAGGAGGACATCAGGGGACAGCCACCCAGTTACACAGCAAGCCACAGAGTAAGAAGTAAAGAAAGGTATACAGAAATAAAGAAAAAGCCCAGAGGCAACAGCCCAGCTCTCTATCCCCTAGGCCCCAGGGGCATATATTGTGCTCCTCCCCTACCTATCATAACACCAGAGACCAAGCAGCAGCATCCTCTCCTGCCCCCTCCCCAACCACCCCCCCACCAGAGCCACATGCCACGCCTCCACCAATTGAAAGAAGAGGTGATTCTGAGCTCCCAGCTGGGCAGTCCAGCTCTCTAGCCCCTAGGCCCCAGGGGCACATATAGTGCCCCTCCCACACACATCACAGCCCCAGAAACTAGGCAACAGTATCCTTCCCCCACCTCAACCATCCCCTGAGGCACCAGCGACCACCAGAGCCGCACACCCCACCTGCACTGATTGGAGGAAGAGGGACTCCAAGAGGCACAGGCTCTACCTGTATGGATTGGAGGGAGAAATGGGTATATGGCAATGTAAGAATACATTCAACAACATAAAGAGCAATATGGCACCACCAGAAACTAGTGGTTCTACAACAGCAAGACCTGAATATCCCAACGCAGATGAACCAGAAGAAAGTAACCTTAAAAATAACTTTATGAAGATGATAGAGGTCCTTAAAGAGGAAGTTAAAAATTCCTTTAAAAATGGAGGAAAAGACAAACAAAAATTGGAAGAAATCATTAAATCCCTTAAAGAAAGCTGAGAAAAAACAATCAAACTAGTGAAGGAAACAGTTCAAGACTTGAAAATTGAAATAGACACAATAAAGAAAAGATTAAACCGAGGGAATTCTGGAAAAGGAAAATCTGAGTAAATGAACTAGAACTACAGATGCAAGCATAACCAACAGAATACAAGAGATGGAAGAGAGAATCTCAGGCACTGAAGATACGATAGAGGAAATAGACTCATCAGTCAAAGAAAATGTTAAATCCAGCAAATTCTTACCACAAAACATCCAGGAAATCTGGGACACTATGAAAAGACCAAACCTAACAATAATAGGGATAGAAGAAAGAGAAGAATTCCAGCTCAAAGGCGTAGAAAATATATTCAACAAAATCATACAAGAAAACTTTCCCAACCTAAAGAAGGACATGCTTGTGAAGGTACAAGAAGCTAACAGAACACTAAATAAACTGGACCAGAAAAAAAAGTCCCCTCACCACATAATAATCAAAACACTAAACATACAGAATTAAGAATATTAATTAGAGCAGCAAAGGAAAAGGCCAAGTAACATATAAAGCAGAGCTATCAGAATTACAACTGACTTCAATGGAAACTCTGAAAGCCAGAAGGTACTGGACAGATATTTTGCAGACACTAAGAGACCACTGATGCCAGCCCAGACTACTGTACCCAGCAAAACTTTCAATCACCATAGATGGAAAAAACAAGATATTCCATGACAAAACCAGATTTAAACAATACATACCCACAAATCTAGCCCTACAGAAAGTACTAAAAGGAAAATTCCAAACCAAGGAAGTTAGCTACACCCACAAAAGCAAGGCAATAAATAACCTCACACCAACAAACACCAAAGAAGGGAAACACACACACCACCAACAACAACAACAAAACCAAAAATAACAGGAATTAACAATCACCGGTCATTAATATCTCAATATCGATGGACTCAATTCGCCTATAAAAAGACACAGGCTAACAGAATAAGTACGAAAGCAGGATCCATCCTTCTGCTGCATACAAGAAACACACCTCAACCTCAAAGACAGACATTACCTCAGAGTAAAGGATTGGAAAAAGATTTTCCAATCGAATGGACCTAAGAAACAAGCTGGTGTAGCTATCCTAATATCTAACAAAATAGACTTCAAACTAAAATTACTCAAAAGAGATAGAGAAGGACATTTTGTATTCATCACAGAAAAAAATCCATCAAGATGAAGTCTCAGTTTTGAACATCTATGCCCCAAATACAAGGGCACCTACATTTATAAGAGAAATATTCCTAAAGCTTAAATCATACATCAAACCCCACACACTAGCCCACTTTCACTACTGGACTAGTCTGCCAGACAGAAACTTAACAGAGAAATAAGGGAAATAACATGTTATGGCTCAAATGGACCTAACAGACATCTATAGAACATTTTACCCAAACCAAAAAAAAAAAAAAAAAAAAAAGTACCTTCTCAGCACCTTATGGAATCTTCTCTAAAACTGACCACATACTCGGTAACAAAGCAAATCTCAACAGATATAAAAACATTGGAATAATCATCTGTATCTTATTGAATCACCATGGCTTAAAATTAGAATTCAACAACACAAATTGCAAAAAGCCTACAAACTCATGGGAACTGAACAATGCTCAGCTGAATCATCACTGGGTCAAGGAAGAAATAAGAAAGAAATTAAAGACTTCCTAGAATTCAATGAAAATGAATGCACAACATACCCAAACTTATGGGACACCACGAAAGCAATGCTAAGAGGAAAGCATTAAGTGACTACATAAAGAAACCTCACACTATCGAATTAACAGCACACTTGAGAGCTCTAGAACAAAAAGAAGCAAACTCACCTAGTAGGAGTGGATGACAGGAAATAATCAAATTGAGGGCTGAAATCAATAAAATAGAAACAAAGAGAGCAATACAAAGAATCAATGAAATGAAGAGTTGGTTCTTTGAGAAAATCAACAAGATAGACAAACCCTTATCCAAACTAACCAAAAGACACAGAGAGAATATCAAAATCAGAAATGAAAAGGGGGATGTAACAACAGATAGTAAGAAAATCCAGAGAATCATTAGGTCATAATTCAAAAACCTGTACTCCACAAAATTGGAAAATCTAAAACAAATAGACCATTTTCTTGATAGGTACCATATACCAAAATTAAAGCAAGATAAGATAAACAATTTAAATATACTATAACTCCTAAGGAAATAGAAGCAGTTATTAAAAAAAACCAGGGTCAGATGGTTTCAGTACAAAATTGTACCAGAATTTCAAAGAAGAACTAATACCATACTCCTCAAATTGTTCCATCCAATAGAAACAGAAGGAACATTGTCAAACTCTTTTTATAAGGCCACAGTTACCCTAATACCCAAACCACACAAAGACACAGCCAAGAAAGAAAATTATAGAACAATCTCCCTCATGTACACTGATGCAAAAATACTCAATAAAATAATAGCAAGCCAAATTCAAGAACACATAAAAAAAAATCATCCACCATGATCAAGTAGTCTTCATTCCAGAGATGCAGGGATGGTTCAACATATGAAAATCTGGCAATGTAATCCACCATATAAACAAACTGAAAGATAAAAAACCCACATGATTCATCATCATTAGATGCTGAAAAAGCCTTCCACAAAATACAACACCCCTTCATGATAAAGGTCTTGGAGAGATCAGGGATACAAGAAACATACCTAAACATTATAAAGGCAATAGACAGCAAGCCAACAGCCAACATCAAACTAATGGAGAGAAACTCAAAGCAATTCCACTAAAATCAGGAACAAGACAAGGCTGTCCACTCTCTCCATATCTATTCAATATAGTACTCAAAATTCTAGCTAGAGCAATAAGACAACAAAAGGAGATCAAGGGGATGCACACTGGAAAGGAAAAAGTCAAACTTTCACTATTTGCAGATGATATGATAGTATACCTAAATGACCCCCAAAATTCTACAAGGGAACTCGTACAGCTGATAAACACCTTAAGGAATGTGGCAGGATACAAGAATAACTCAAAAAAATTAGTAGCCCTCCTATATACAAATGATAAACAGGCTGAGAAAAAAAGTCAGAAAAACATCACCCTTTACAATAGCCATAAATAACATAAAATATCTTCAAGTAACTCTAACCAAACAAGTGAAAGACCTGTATAACAATAACTTTAAGTCTTTGAAGAAAGAAATTGAAGAAGACACCAGAAAATGGAAAGATTTCCCATGCTCTTGGATAGGTAGGGTCAACATAGTAAAAATGGCAATCTTACCAAAAGCCATCTACAGATTCAATGTAATTCCTATCAAAATACCAACACAATTCTTCACAGACTTCAAAAGAACAATACTCAACTTCATATAGAAAAAAAAATATGATAGCCAAACAATTCTATATAATAAAGTAACTTCCAGAGGCATCACCATCCCTGACTTCAAGCTCTACTATAGAGCTATAATAATAAAAACAGACACGTGGATCAATAGAATCAAATTGAAGACCCTGACATTAATCCACACACCTATGAACACCTGATTTTTGACAAAGAAGCCAAAATTGTACAATGGGGAAAAAAGCATCTTTAACAAGTGGTGCTGGCATAACTGGATGTTGACATGTAGAAGAATACAAATAGATTCATATTTGTCATGATGCACAAAACTCAAGTCCAAATGGATCAAAGACCTCAACATAAATCCAGTTATACTGAACCTGATAGAAGAGAAAATGGGAAGTAGCTTGAACGCATTGGCACAGGAGACCACTTCCTAAATATAACACCAGTAGCACAGACACTGAGAGCAATAATAAATGGGACCTCCTGAAACTGAGAAGCTTCTGTAAGGCAAAGGACACAATAAGACAAAATGGCAGCCTACAGAATGGGAAAAGATCTTTACCAACCCCACATCTGACAGAGGGCTGATCTCCAAAATATATAAAGAACTCAAGAAACTAGACATCAAAATACCAAATAATCCAATTTAAAAATGAGGTACAGATTTAAACAGAATTCTCAACAGAAGAATCTCAAATGGCTGAAAGACATTTAAGAATTGCTTAACATTCTTAGCCATCAGAGAAATGCAAATCAAAATGACTCTGAGACACTATCTTACACCTGTCAGAATGGCTAAGATCAAAAACACTGATGACTGCTTATGTTGGAGAGGATGTGGAATAAGGGGAATACTCCTCCACTGCTGGTGAGAGTGCAATCTTGTACAGCCACTCTGGAAATTGGTATGGCGGTTTCTCAGAAAATTGAGAAGCAACTTACCTCAGGACCCAGCAATACCACTCTTGGGTATATACCCAAAAGATGCTCAACCATACCACAAGGACACTTGCTCAACTATGTTCATAGCAGCATTATTTGTAATAGCCAGAACCTGGAAACAACCTAGATGCCTCAGCCAAAGAATGGATAAAGAAAATGTGGTATGTATACACAATGGAGTATTACTCAGCGGTAGAAAACAATGACATCATGAAATTTATAGGCAAATGGATGGAGCTAGAAAAAATATCCTGAGTGAAGTAATCCAGACCCAGAAAGACAAATACAGTATGTACTCATAAGTGGATATTAGATGCAAAGCAAAGGATAACCAGACCACAGTCCACAGCTCCAGATAAACTAGGTAACAAGGAGGACCCTAAGAGGGACACATGAATTGCCCCAGGAAGGGGAAATAGTTAAGATCTCCCGGGTAAACTAGGAGTGGGGTAGAGGGGGAAGGGGAGGGGAAGGGGGATGGGAATATGAGTGATCGGAGATGGGTGAGTTGGGTGAGGAACAGAGAGAGCAATGAAAGAGATATCTTGACAGAGGGAGCCATTATGGAGTTAGGGAGGAACCTGGTGCTAGGGAAATCCCCAGGAACTCACAAGGATGACCCCAGCTAAGACTCCTAGCAATATTGGAGAGGGTGCCTGAACTAGCCTTCCTCTGTAATCAGATAGATGACTACCCTAATTGTCATCATAGAACCTACATCCAGTAACTGATGGAAGCAGATGCAGAGACTCACAGCCAAGCACTGGGCCAAACTCCTGGAGTTCAGTTGAAGAGAGGGAGGAGGGATTATAGGAGCAAGGTGGGTCAAGGTCATGATGGGAAAATCCACAGAGACAGCTAACCTGAGCTAGTGGGATCTCATAGATTCTGGACTGACAGCTGGGGAACCTGCATGGGACCAAACTAGGCCCTCTGAATGTGGGTGACAGATGTGTGGCTTGATCTGTTTGTAGGGCCACTGGCAGTGGGACCAGGGTCTTATCCCTGGTATATGAGCTGGCTTTTTAGAGCCCATTCCCTATGGTGGGATATCTTGCTCAGCCTTGATGTAGGGGGAGGGGCTTAGTCCTGCCCCAACTTGGTATGCCAGCCTGTGTTGACTCCCCAAGGGAGGGCTTACCCCTATGAAGAGGAGTGGGTGGGGGATGTGATAGTGAGAAAGTAGGGGAAGTGGGAGAAGGGGAGGGAGGGGGAACTGTAATTGGTATATAAAATGGAAAAAAAAATTTTAACTAAAAAAAAAAAAAAAAAATAAAAAACAGGCAGAAGGTAGCCAGGGTAATTTAAAGTTAAGAAAAGCAGGCTAGAAATTAGCCAAGCTAAGGCCTGGCATTTATAAGAAAGAATAAACTTCCATGTGTGATTTATTTGGGAGCTGGATAGTGGGTCCCCCAAAGAGCCAAAGGAGTAAGAGTACAAACAACCAACAATATATCTCAAACACAGTGGCAGAAATACTGCACAATACAGAGTTACTGTGGGGATTTGGTATAAACCGTGGAACCTGGTAGACAGTTGGAAGCCTAAGAAGGAAATTGGTAGAGCCCAGGGATGGGTGCAGTGCCTAGCACTCCGTCACGGGCACCAACCTTTTGATCCAGGCAATCCTACTGAGACACATGACTCTGGTCTCATGATCACAGACCATGGCTACACTTTACCTCTCCAACCAGGGAAGCAGAGGCCTCTAAGTGAGGCTGGGCAGCCCTAGAAAGCAGAGCCCATCACCTGGTCTCTACCTAGGCATCCAGCAGCTGATGTGGGACCCAGGTCTTTTGTCCTTCCTGTCTCAAGAATTCCTGCCAGGGTCGCTATTGGGCCGGAGAACTAGAAGCATGCACTTGCGTTTGTGCTGAGTTTGTGACCCTGGCTGGGCAGGGAGACTGCACAAGGCTGTGTAGATAAACAGGAAGACAGCTGTCACAGGGACACCCCAGGTTGCAGAGCAGAGGTCACAAAGTAGGTTGATAAGGGGCAAATTCCTTCTGGAACTCCACTCTTGCTCCTCATCCCCATCCCTGCTGCCACTGCCTCCTGAAACACTTTCACTCTTTGTGACCTGCGAACTGAGCGCAGGTCGCCATATCGCCCACCAGGCTGTAGGCAAAAAGTGCCCTTAGTTAGAAAAAGGACTTCCCTACCCCCTCCCTCTTAGTTTCCTCTTCTGCCAAAGGCCTTTACAGGAAAGGGGAAGGGCAGTTGTTCTCTGTCCCCATCCGCCCAGAGATTAGATCAGCAATCCAGCTGTCCAGTCACACTTTATGCTTGCTCTGATGGTGACATTACTTGTAGTGTCCAGAAACTGAGGGTCAGAGGTTGCAGCCTACGAGATACTCAAGTCTTTATAATCTGGGTTTACAATCACACGTAAAAAGGTGTTTTTAAATTGTTTTATTTCTTGAAATTTTGTGGACCACTTTTTTTGCTATGCCTGGCTAAAACAGCTGAATAAGTACAAGGCAACTCAAAAGGTGTAGTTTGGGATTTTTGTTTGTTTTAGGAATTTTACCTAGATTGTCACCATTTCAGAAAAGATAGAGTGAGAGCCATTGATGAGGCTCAAAGCAACATGGCAGAATGCAGTGCTAGAGAAGACACACACACACACACACACACACACACACACACACACACACACACACACACACACACACACACACACACACACACACAAAAGCCAGGTTTACTGCTCAAGGTTTAACCAGTAGACACAGGACTTGGGGACAGGAAGTTGGAAAGATAGTCTTTCTTGCACCCTGAGGTGCCAAAAAAGTTCCACTAAAACAGTTAGGAAGGGTCCACATCTCTACCTGCAGTCTGCCCTGAGGTTATTTTCAAGGTAACAAGGGTCTTTTTAAGGTGTCTTGTGGGGAAATGGTTCAGTTTCAAGCAAAGTTTGGTTTCCAGCACCCAAGTCTGTAATTCCAGCTCTAGTCTCTGGCCTCCAAGAGGACTAGCCTTCACATACACACACAGAGAGACACACACACACTCTCTCTCTTTCTAAAATAAAAAAAAAAAATTCTTTTTAAGGTGTCTTGGCAGGGTAGAGGTTGGGGTTCTTTCTGCCAAGTCGGTCCCCCAGGTTCTTCTTGAGCTCCTGGCTGCTGGACAAAGCAGCCTTTGGGTGCTAGCCAAACTCCTTCCTTCGGCTGAGTTTCCAGCTGCCACTGCAGTCCTGTTCTTGAACAGCTTCGGCTGGCTCAGACCTTGGATGTCTCGGTGAAGGAAGAGCTTCCCATGAAGTTCCCTACCCTGCTGAGCCAGTAGTAACACAGCCATCTTGAACCCTACTGAAACTTCACTAACCGAGCAAGATTAAACAGGAGACTGAGAATCAAACTCTATATCTAGAACCCCAAGGAACTTTGTCCCAGATTGCTGTCTTTGGCCATTTACCTCTCATAAAATCATTTATTGGGCATGGAAATGCCTCAGTTTTTAGACCTTGGACCGGTTCAATCCTCAGTACTCATGTAAAACTGGAGTTGATATGTGCCTGTAATCCCCGCTGGGAGGTGGAAACTAGAGGATCCCTGTCTTAGTCAGGGTTTCTATTGCTGTGAAGAGACACATGACCATGCAACTCTTATAAAGAAAACATTCCTTAGGCTGGCCTACAATCCAAGTTTAGTCTATTATCATCATGCAGAGCATGCTGCATGCAGAGACATGGTGGAGAGGTAACTGGATTCTACATCTGATCTCCCAGAGAAAGACTAAACACACTTCTCCAGCAACGCTACACTACTAATAGTACCATCCTATGACCAAACCCAGTTTAGTTCCAGCACCCAATGTGAGCTCACATTCATTCATAACTCTAGTTCCAGGGGATCTTACAGCCTCTTCTGAACATTACATAAAATAGAACAACAACAAGCAAAATACATGTGGTGTACTTATGTACATGTATCATACACATAAAAATAAATGAATAATTATAAATTTAAAATAACAATTGAGTGAATAAATGAATAAGCTTTGTGATACAGGACTAATTATCCCACTTTGGAGTTATGGTGACTCTAAACCAGTAATTAATTGTTATAACAAAATACTTGACACAAGCTACTTAATAAGATTTATTTAACTTACAGTTTTGAATTACAAAACTTAAATGATTAGCACAGACTCTATGCCAAAGTTTCCTTCTTTATGCCAACAGCAATGGGAAAAATGCATCAGGAGTAAGCACGTGATTATGCGTTAGACCAGCAGAAGGAACAGAAGGGGCTAGGCTTGCTGCCTTTATAATAACCCTTTCCGAACTCAAAAAGACCTGAGAGCACCACAGGACCTCCCACTAGACCCCACCTCTTAGAAGTCCAACCACAAAAGGACCTTTGGGGATACAACTACATTATATCAAATTTAAAAGCTCAAGTCAGAATTTTATAGTAACTTTGTATTAGGATTCAAACTCAGTTCTATCAGCATTTCCACTTTAACACTAGCCCTTAGAAACTTTGAACTGGTGGTGGGGCTTTCAGACTGGATGTGCTGTAGGCACAACAGAATTGAACAGGAAACACAGTACTCACTGATGCCCCACCTACATCCTTCAGTAAGAGCCAGTCAGTCCTCAGCTTTTGCATGCCAGTACTTGCACAACACCATATCTGGGCTTTCATCCTACCACACAGTCCTGTAGAGCCAGCAACAGGCTTGTCCACATTGCCAAGACAAACTTTAAGATGTGGTTTTTGCTCTAGAGCTCCCTGTGGGACCAGCACTTCTGAAATCCCTACTCCCCTCTCAATTCCTTCCTATTCCCTGTCACCAGCCACACTCCTTCTGTTTTGCTTTGGAGTCATTTCTTAGTCATGTTCATCTCCTGGTTCAGGAGTCTGCTTCTATGAGAACCTCTTAAGACACACACTGGCTCTTCAGGTGATAAAAACCACATGCGCATTTGCAGACATTTAAGGATACCTAGAAACCACTTCGTGTAACACTCTGGCAATGTCTAGCAAACGTCCTTTTTTTCTTTATTTTTGAGTAAACATAACAAAGAGGAAGTAAACCATGGGGTTGGGGGAGAGGATTGTTAGGCACAATGTGCTTTACCAAAAAGAAAATATCTCAGGTTTCTTAGATTAAAAAAAAAATCACTTAAGTTGTAATAGGCCAAAGATGAATAATTCCATCCAACTAATAAGATGTACAAAGGGTTTGATATATGATCAGCTATTATTTTTAATTACATTTACTAGCAGTTTTTTTTCTTTCAAATTATCAAAATGGTTTGTTTCTGATCAAAATACTCATTGATGCTTTATTATTTCAGATATGTAGGGTGTTAGTCTTCAATTTTCTTTCGAAAACATGCAGAATTCAAAGTTACAAAGAAGATGATGTGTCATTACTATTCCTCACTGTGTGCATAAATTGTACAGCATATTAAAAACTGAGAAATACTCAGGAGTTAAACTCGTCCAAATGAAGCATCTTCAGACCTGAAAAGAAAAGGGGAAGAGAAGGGAGGAAGGAGGGAAGGATGAAGTTAGCAGAGCATTTACTTCATTCGCATTACAGACCTCACCACCAGTGGGTCTAGCATCTGAGTGTAACCACCTTCTTAAAGGAAGTGGGTCCTGGCTCCACCACTTGGTGACTGTGTGCTCAGATTACCCATCCTCTCTAATACTCTCTCTCAAATCAATCCCCCTTTCCTAGAAATAAAATCATACAAGATCGAATGAGATTTTGGCCCCAAGGTCCCTGGACAGTAGGATTTCATTGAAAATCTGGATTTTCTACACTAGACCACATCTAACACAGAAGCCTGAGTTCCTGTCTTGTGCTTCTAGACTTCCTTCTGAGACAGCTATGATGATGCCTTTACATGGAGTTACAATATTCTATATCCATTTCTTTCCTAGAGTGGTCTGAAAGCCTCTAGAAGGTAAACCTAGTGCCTACCAAATGAGGCAGAACAAGAGACTGAGGGGTGATGAAACTCTGTCACCCCACTCTTCTGGCTGAAGAGCAAGGCCACTGCCACACAAAGAAAGCAAGTGGTTCAATGTCCAAGGCCTTTTCAGCAGAACCACCAAACCCTTAAGGTGGGGTAGATAACTGCCCGTCTCTCTTGGCCACATACTAGCAGGCTGAGAGCTCCCTCTAGAGGGTTAGTGATGGTGGCAGAGCCAGACCTGTAGTTACGTGCCTCCTTCCTGCCAATCCACAGGATAAAGGAATGTAACCCCAAAGGATTCTTCTGTGGCTACTGACAAGCTACCTTGATTAATGTCTTTTGTACACAATAGAACTCAAAGCCTTATGCATGCTAGGCATGTGCTCTACCCCCAAAGGCCCATTTCTTAAGGTCAAGAAACTTACCTCCATGATGCTTAATCACAGGTTTCGATCTACGAAAAAAGAAAATGGGAAAATTTTTTTTTTACTTTTATTCTGCTAAATACTAACAGATGTCCCAAAGTGTTACAATAAGACCAGTAGAATAAATAGGTTGTTGTTGCTAGCCTTGAGTATTTGTTGAGAACCACCCAGAGATCCACCCCTGTCTACAGTCTCCAGTACCTAGCCAAGGTACTGGAACATCCAGAATTGTAGATACATGAGGGCAGGGATTGCAAGCCAAGGCCTGTGCCTTCCCGACATGCTCTTTGGCACTTTGTGTGCATCAGGCTGCCAGGAAAACTGGAGGAAGCCACAGTAAGAAGTCTGGGACAGTAGATGCTGCTGCTGCTGCTCCCTGCTCTTACAACAGTGAACTATTCCACTGATCAGTGCTTTGGGGGTATTCCCTAACAATCTCAGTATGCAGATTTTTGAAATAGCAAAGCAGTTCTAGGCTGTGACTTGACACAGATAGAGCTTTCAGAAACTAAGGAAGAACTTGAAGACTCACCCCAGGTGACAACCTTGGGCTCTTTCAGAGTGGTGTGTGTAACTCTGCAGGCGTACTTATCAGTCGCAGTGGGTGTGAATTCGGTATGAGCCAGGAGATAGAAAGACCAGTCCTTGTTGAAGGACAGATCTGTGTACTCCACTTTTTCTATCTTCTCTCCGTTCTTCAGCAGCTCGATGTTAATGTGGGGTGGGTGGAACTGCGACACGTAGCAATTCAAGAAGTTCTGTTTGCCATCCTCTGGAGGGTGGCGTGTGTATACTTGCACTTGTGGGGTACCTAAGGGTCACAGAGAAAGACAACAACTGCTGGGGCTTTTTCCTTGGAGCTAACTGCATCACAGTCTACACCATGCCCCATGTCGCACTTGGTCATCTAGTTCTCCCACTTCCACTTCTGCTCTGGACAGGTGATCTTCTGCTTCCCCAAAAGGCTACCTACATTTTGAGAACCACATCATGACATTATCTTTTCCTCGAAATCCTGTACACAGGCCTTTGGTTTTTCCTACCTGGCTTGTAAGCAGTGTCTTCTGTCACTAGAGACGGCTGGATTTTTAAGAAGCTTTCTTGGAGGCTCTCAAGAACTATACTCATCCCTTCCCCTAATTAATGTCATGGCCCACCTACTTTCCAAATCTCATGTCTCATTCCGCACACCCTCTGCAGGATCCATATCATAGTACCCACATCCTTGTATGCTACGTCAGCCCCAATCACTTTCTTTCTTATTTTTATCCCCCTCCTTTTTACTTAATGTTCCCCCGCAGACTTCCTAACATGTATTGTCTGATACAGAGCAGAAAGTTGAGCCTTGCCCCTCAGGTGGCAGGGTTAGTGTTATTTCCTCCCTCCTTATGTCCCTATGCACGTCATTCCAGGGTCCACTCCTGCCAGGTACAATCTCTCTGTTCCAGCCCAGAGTTAACAGGTCAAAGCAAAGCTCTGATTTCATGAACTAGAAAACAAACAACATCTAAACAGCTACAGAAGCTAGCAAAACTTTTAAGTGGTTGGGTTAGGATGGATAAATCCAGTAGGGAGAAGTGAGGACTGTGATGAATGAGAAAGAATATACTCAGCTAGAACTAAGTGGAGCAATGTATACAAGAGCAGGATAGTGTTTCTAGTCAGCGCTTTCAAATGGCTGCCCTAACTAAACATGTTGGGAATAATTACCTCACAATATAGAGGCCTGCATGTGTGTGTGCGTATATGAGCACCATAGCTCTTGTGTGGATTTAGGAGTCAGTTTTCTCCATCCACCAAGTGGCATCTGAGCTCAAACTCAGGCTTAGTATCTCAACCTGCTGAGCCAGTTCATTGGCTTTCTTGTGTTTTCCCCATCCATCCATCCATCCATCCATCCATCCATCCATCCATCCATCCATCCGAGACAAGGTTCTACTCTGCAGACTGGCCTCAAACTCTTGTCTCAGCCTCTACAGGGCTGAGATTACAGGCATGAGTCGCCACACCTGGCTTATAATATACTTCCAAATACACATATATTCAGGGCACATGGTCTCTAAAGGGCAGCTACTTATTTCATGTAGAAGGAGGTAGGGAGAAGGAAAGGCATCTGGGAACTGCGGCCAGCTCTATGTATCCAGAAGCACTGGAGGAAAGGTTACTAGCTCGGTCAAGAACTAAGGTTAAGGTTTCAATGAAGCCTTGGGTTTTTCTCCTGTAAAGTTAAAGTGAAGATAAGCCAGAAAGCGCCTTGCATTTGAGGTTTTAGTAACAAGAATATTAAATGCCACAGAGTTCAGAGGCCAGGTTCATCCTGCCTGGAATCCTCTGGGAAAGAACGATCCCTTCTTACACAATTTAGACAAGTGTTGGGCCAGGTTTGAATCTGGGCCCCGCCACTTTTCTACCTCTATGACTTCTTGAATTATTTATCCTCAAGAGTCTTGGTAACTATACTGAATTATCTTTGCCCCAGAATTCACAACTTCCCTGGCTTTGACAAAGTTGGAGTTTCCGAAAGCGAAAGTAGATGTTCTATCTTGTAAAACAGCCAGGCTGCGTGGCAAAAAGGAAAGCCTGTGTGAAGTACCAAGGGCCCAAGGCATCCCAGCCTGCTTTACAGACTATGATCCCGGAAGGACAGGGTCACTTCTAGAAACAAATGGGGTTACTTCCAAAAGGCCTACTTTTACCCCAAATGGCATAAATAGGCCTCACTTCCAATCCCGACTGCCATTAATCCTTGTGTGAATAAATTACTTAAAATCCCGATGCCTCGGGTTCCCCATCTGAGAGACAAAAGGAACCATGATGTTTACTCCTTAGGCTCAGTTTCCAAGTTATAAACCACGCAGCGTCCTCAGCATTACAGTAAACTGTCATACCCCACCGCCTTTATGATGATTACTAAAAGCATTAATGAGACAAGGTAAATTAACGGTCGGAAAAACTTTGGAAGCAGCAGAGCCTAGGGCCCACGCCCATTTCTCTAGACTTTGGCTCGTTGGACCCCAGGCGCTCGGAAAGTGCAAAGGCAGCTGGGCGGCCGCGGTCTGACTTCCTGGGTTCCCTGGGTCTAGTCCAAGGCCCTCTTCTCCGCACCTTCGAAGCAGACCCACCCTCCCGCTGCGCGCTGGGAGAGTCCAGAGGGGTTCCGGCAAGCAAAGAGCAGGAGAGAAGCTTTCCCCACATCCAGCGCTGACAGTCCGTCTACACAGTCGCAAACCGCGTCCACACTGCTGCCTCGAGGCAGCAAGAAGGGGGCGGCGGGACTCCCACCTCTTCCCCGGGAGACCCAGCCCTGGCCAATCCCGTCGGGAAGAAGAACTAAGGAGAAATCAGAATTAACGCCGGGAGAGGAGAAAGAGACACTCACGCTCGATAGCGTCCAAGTAGTCCAGTGAGGCAAGCAACAGAAAGGCCACGACCATAGAGCCCACAGAGCCCACAGAGCGAGCCATCGTTGCGCGCCGGTCGGAGCGAAATGAGTGCGGCCGGGGCTGGGCGCACTCTTATAGTCCCCACTCTCGCAGCCAATCCGGATCCAGATCAGGAGGCCGTCACCAGTCTCCTAGATGGTGACGCTGAACTAGGTTAAAAAGGGACTTTCCTATTTTCAGTTTCATGTTCTTATAAAGTCCCGTGGTGCTTGGAACAGCCTGGGCGGGAACCTCCGTACCCTGCAATCAGGGGCGCTTCTGAGCTTGGTGTACCTGGTCCTTCATCCTAGGAAGGACCTCCATTCGTTCTAATGCCAGTCAGAGAAGGGCTTAGGACCTGAAGTTTTCATTCTTGAAAAGTAAAGCCAGAACAATTAAGAGCATTAACTGGCAGAACTCAAACCTTGGATTATAACCCCAACCCAGGAATAAGAAGGCGGTTTCAGGATTCCCTGTGCAAGGACCCTCCTGCCCTAAGGGTAGCTCGGCGAATCTTGCTCACTTCTCGCTTCTCGAAGGTTTCTCCTTTGAGAGCTTTGGGTGGAGAACTTCCTCGGGTATGCTTGCTAAATTTAGGTAAATTTCTGTTTCATTTGTGGGTGTGGGGAAAAGACAACGGCTTACAGTTCTGAGTTTCCAGACCATTCTCTTAATAGTACCGTTGGTAAACTAGCTGAACAAGTGACGTGAATTCCACGAATAAATTATTTTTCTGGATAGGGGAGAGAGAACTGAGAGGCATAACCCTGGGGTTCCTGCTTTATCCGCGTGGAAGACAAAGGCAGTTTTATTCAGAATGTGTATTACATCAGCTGAGGGGCCCATCAAGGAAGTTAAACTCCTGGCCAGAAGCGCGTGACTGAGACAAGCAGTGACCACCGGGGTTCTGGAGACACTGCCGCCACAAGTAGCCAAGTTGATGGCAGCATTAGTGAGTGAACAGTAGGAAGCGGAAGTGGAGCATAGGGACATGGAGGGAGATCTTGGAAAACACCGTAGCGACTTTGGGCTGGGCTTCCCCAAGGAGCACAACAACATAATTTCTGGGTTTCTTTGACATATTTTAAAAGCTATTAACAATCTCTAGTGTGGAGCCCGTGTCTAAACTAGAGAAAACAGAATATTCTCCACGGACCTTAATGAGATAATAAACAGATATCCACTCCTACAGTGCCTACATAGTATTTTTATCCAGTAATGTTTAAGGATCATAATTATTAATGTTATTTTCTCATCCCTTTCTGTAACTCTGAAATATAAGAATAATTGTTAAGCATAAAGGTATGAATTAAGATACTTTCTTCCATCTAGTTAAAAAAAAAACTCATTTAACACATTTAAGACCTGAAATATTAATGTTAAATTATACTAAACACAGCTAGTGTTGAATTGTACTAGAAAAATGCTTTAGGAAAATAGTAAACTACAGGGCTTTTGTTTTGTTTTGTTCCTAGTTTACTATATCATTAAAGGTAGGGTCTTTTCTATTGACGTATAAACCCAATTTAAAATCAGAAAGAAAGAAGCCACAGTGGGGAAGCTGAGATCGGGCACACACTCCAGACGGGGTACTGGGGAAGCTGAGAGAAGGATTGCTCAGGCTAGAAGTTCGAGACCAGGCTAGACAAGAAGGTCTCATCTCAAGGAAGAGCCAGAAGATGGAGAAGTATTTTCAGTTTTTTGCATGTGGGGACTTCTGTGTTTTCTCGAACTGCCATTTATGACATGGCTGGATAATAATGAAAGGAAAAGAAAACAATTGTTTAAATATTAAGAGTGCCGGTGAGATTGCCATCAAACCTGACAACCCAATTTCAATCCCTGGGACCCACATGGTGAATGGAGAGAACCAGCTCTGCAAGTGTCCTCTGACCTCTGCACACACACATACACACACACACACACACACACACACACACACACTCAGTCAACAAATAAAATAAAAAAGAAAAGAGCCCTGTGTGTCCAAGGGAACCAACTTTGAAATCTATAAACATAACAATTTAATAGTATTATCTCCCGGGAGACTAATTAACTGGTGAACTGGTGGCCTTTTTTTTTTTTGGCCTATGTGATTGCCTAAAAAGGTTTTGGCAGTCAATACTTCAAATTCAAAATGGTAAATATTGGCAAGAATTATTTCAAAAGAACTAGAATTTTTATGTACTCCTGGTAGCAATGTGAATGGTATAAGTACTTTGGAAAACAACATAATAATTTTATTGAAAACAACAAAGTTTGGGGGTTAGAGAGATGGGTCACAATAGTCACTCTTGCAGAGGACTGGGGTTCAATTTCTAGCACCCATATGGTAGTTCTCAACTCCTAATCCCAGTTTCAGAGGATCCAACAGGCATACACATGGTGCACATACAAGCATACAGACAAAATGTCCATATAAACAGAGCAAAGTACATCAGTCTGGAAAGGTTGTTGTTTCTTTTTAATTAAACACAATGGACCATAAGATCTAGTCTCTGCACTCAGGTGTTTTCCAGGAAGAAAACAAAAGCATATATTATACAATGACTTGTACATAAATGTTCACCAGAGCTTTGTTTGTAAAAGCTGTAAACCAGAAATAATCCAGACCACTACCAACAGGCGAATGGATAGATACGTGGTGGTGTTGATCTGTCAATGGAATACTATTAAGAATAAACAAGAAAAAAATGATGCAAGAGCATGAATCAAATTAATAATTCTGGAAGAAGCCAGATGGAATAATGTACTCTGTATGAGTCTGCTTATATAGAACTTACAAATGATACACTAGTCTGTAATGACAGACAGAAAGCAGGTGGGTGGTTTCCAGGGGACAGAAGGAGCATCAGAAGCAGGAGAAAGTGTTGGTGGTGAAAGCTCTTAATTATTTAGAGTTTGATGGTGGTTTTATAGATGTGTTTATATATACTATTATTCATTATATACTTTAATATACTTATAGTATATTAATTATTATGGTTAAAAAAGGTAAACCCCGAGGCTGGAGAGATGGCCCAGTGGTTGAGAGCACTTATTGCTCTTTCAGAGCATGGGATTTGCATCCCAGCACCCACACTGGGCAGCTCACAAACACTGTTAACTTCAGGTCCAAAAGATCTGCCACACCACTCTGGCCTTTGTAGGCAGAGGTGCACACACTAAATAAGTAAGTAAATAACTCTTAAAAAGAAAGACAAACAGTGGAAGCACAGATACCTATTGCTAGATTTAAAAAACAAAACAAAGTGCTTGAGCAGGAAGAAAAGTAAGATCAAGTAGAGAGATAGGCACAGGTTAAAGTTCATGTGAGTGGACCTCTATCAGCAGTTTTCTGAGACAGGTTTGTCTACACAGTTGGTCCACTAGAAACAATGGAGCATTTGTGCTGAGATCTTTCAAATGTTGTCCTCAGTCCCTTGCTAGTCAAAGCATGATCTAACATCAACACCACCAATATCTAGGAGCACCTGAGTAAGCAGGCTCTTGGGTCCATCTCATACAAACTGTAGCAAAATCCCCCTTTGGCAGCATTCAAGATGACTCATATCTACACTAACGAATGTGAAACTGCTAACCCAAACTATACAACTGTTTCGAAAGTAGATATTTTCATTTATAGATAAGAAAATTGAAACCAGGAAAGCACGTATATAGAGGGAAGAAGTTCTACAAAATTAGGATAATTTCATGTATGTTCATTGAATTGCTTATTTTCAACTTTAATAAAATTTACACAGTTTCCATGTTGTTCTGTTATCAGAAGCTGGCTGGGGTCCTTCTACTCAGGCAAAAGCAAGGAATGGTATTTCCAATGTTGGTAGTCCCAGGCCATTGAATATCAAAGGCTGGTGGGTTGGCCTGCCAGACTCAGAGACATAAACTGCCGAGCTCTGAGAACTAGAGACTTATTTCTAGAGCCAGGCACCATATGTCTGAGACTGAGAGCCCTGGTTACTCATGTTGGAGGCTTAATGCTCTGCGTTTTGATTGTCAAAGGCCACGTACTCAGTATCTAATGAAACCCTTGGTTTGCAGCAGCAGCAGCAGTGGCAGCAGCAGCCAGTATTACGGTTCCTAAGCCTTTGATATGGGTCTCCTCAGTCTTAAGGTTTGCCAGCTACCTGGAACTCTTCTGGTGACCAGGACTCCCAACCTCTCATCTTCAGCAACTCAACTTTTCATCTTCTGTATTGTCTTAGTTAAGGTTTTCATTGCTGTGAAGAGATACCATGACCACAGCAACTCTTATAAAGGAAACGTTTAATTGTGGTGGCTTGATTACAGTTCAGAGGTTTAGTCACTCATGGTAGAGAGCATGGCGACATGCAGGCAGGCATGGTGCTGGAGAAATAACCAAGTGTCCTACATCTTGCAGACAACAGGAAGTCGATTCAGTCACTGGGCAGTATCCTCAATTTATGAAACCTCAAAGCCTGCCCCCACAGTGACACATGTAGATGGACTTTTCTTTCCCACCCACCAGTTCCCAAATAGCCAATGCAGACACTTAATATAAGTTATAAATGCTCAGCTGATAGCTCAAGCTTATTACTAACTAGTTCTTACAACTTAAATTAACCCATATTTCTTAACTAAGTTCTACCACATGGCTCATGGCTTGCTACCTCATTTCATACACATCTTGCTTCCTCTGTGTCTGGCTGGCAGCTCTCTGACTCTACCCTTCTTCTTCCAAGAATTCCCCTAGTCTGACTCTCCTGCCCAGCTATAGGCCAGTCAGTTCTTTATTAACCAATGAAAGTAATACATATTTACAGTGTATAAAGACTGTTCTACAGCAGACACACTTCCTCCAGAAGGTGTGGAACAGATTAGAGGTGTACCCTCCAGCCTCAAGGTCTGGATTAAAGGCATGTGTCATCCAGCCTTCTCCAAAAAGACCACGCTTCCTCCTACAAGGCTACATCTCCTGATAGTGATATTCCCCATGAGCTTATGGGGGCCAAATACATTCAAACTACCACATGTATACTTCCTCCATCCTTTGTCATCTCTGCCTGTTGCTCTCAGGAACTCTTTAGCCTCCTCCTCACTGCAGCCACACTACCACTACCCCTGTCTCCTCTTCAGAGTTGTCTGGGTTGGTTTCTTGTCAGCTTGACACAGCTACAGTTATTTAGGAAGAGGAACCTCAATTGAGAAAATGCTACATGAGATTACCTGTAAGTCTACAGGTCTTTTTCTTGATTAATTATTGATATGACTGGGCTCAGCCTAGGGGGCAGAGAGGTGGTGCTACCAAGGGCAGGTTGTTAGATAAGAAAGCAGGCTGAGCTAGCCACAAGGAGCAAGCAGGTAAGCAGCATGCCTCCATGGATTCTGCTTCAGTTTCTGCCTTGACTTTCCTCAGTGATACACTCTAGTCAGAAGTTTCTCCAATCCCACCTGGCCCTGCAGTCCTGGAGCCACTTATAAAACAATCACTCAGAGACTTATATTAATTACAAACAGTATGGCCTGTGGCTTTAGCTTCTTGCTAGCTGGCTCTTTCATCTTAAATTAACCCATTCCTATTAATCTATATGTTGCCATGTGGCTATGGCGTTACCAGTCTCCTGTCATCTTGTTGCTCCATCTGAGGCAGGCTTGAGTCTCGTGACTCCATTCTTCTTCTCTCTGTGTCTGTTTGGATTTCCTACCTGGCTATAAGCTTTCTTGCCATAGGCCAAAACAACTTTATTTATTATCCAATGGGAGGCACACATATTCATAGCATACAGAAAGACATCCCACAGCACTTCCTCTTTTCTGTCTAATCAAAAAGGAAGGTTTTAACTTTAACACAGTAAAATTATATATAACAAAAACAGTTGTCAAGCAAGAATTACAGTTACAATATCTAGTCTATTTGTATTTGGCAAAATTAAAGAAAATACCCTTATTTTATCATTTATCCTTATTTTTGTGAGTATAAAGTTTTATATATAATTTATTTTCTATCATGACTAAGAAAAACTATAACTATCTAGTCTTTAACTCTATCAAAGACCCCAGAAGGATATATTACCTGAGTAAACAGGGTCTGCATTGCAAGCAACTTCCATAATTCTAGAAATGACAGAGACATATGGCTATCTGGACAGTCATCCAAAGTTCCTCTGTAACATTGCAGTATCTATCTTCAGCCTTCAGGTCTAGAGTCTCTGGCATAGCTTTCAGTGAAGCAGGAAATTTTAGGGACTGTTCCACCCATTCTGGCAAAGTTCATCAATCACTTCTCCCTGTGTTCTGTAGAATGTCTGGCAGTTTCTTCTGCAAAGCAGGTACCTGAAGGACCATCTCGCCTTGCAAAGTTCAGTGGTCACCTTCCTATGGGTACTGCATGTCCAGTTTATATAGCATCCTGTCAAGAATCTGAGGCAAGAGGAGTTTCTTGCCCAAATGGCTAACTTTTTGGAGTTTCTTCGATGCCCATCATCTTCTCTGAAGTAGATTGGTGCTGCCAGAAGCAGACATGTCTCAATGTCCAGAAAAGTCTAAGTTCTTAAAACATTTTAAATGCCATATTCTGTAGGTCTTTGAAGTGTTTGAAGATTACCTACCTAATTGAAATATACCTTTGTATACCTAAAAAACTTAACTAACATGACTATGAGTTTAATTATCATAGATGACTAATTATTAATCTGTATTTCTTGATTATATATTACAATTTTAAATAAGTTGCATAAACATAATACCTTAAATAATAGTAGAAATATACATTCAGTATAACAAAATTGACCTTGAAATTTGTATTGATAAACTAAAATCTATAGCAATGTAAAATATTTCCAATGAAGCCAGGCAGTGGTGGTGCATGCCTTTAATCCCAGCACTCAGGAGGCAGAGGCAGGTGGATCTCTGTGAGTTCAAGGCCTGCCTGGTCTACAGAACAAGTTCCAGGACAGGCTCCAAAACTGCACAGAGAAACCCTGTCTCAAAAAATATTTTTGCTTTTTAAAAGTAGATTCAATAATCTACCCTTTTATCCTATTATATCTATATCCTACATTTTTATATCATATACCCCTTTCTTCTTTTAAAAAGAGATTGACAGGCCGGGCGGTGGTGGCACACGCTTTTAATCCCAGCACTCGGGAGGCAGAGCCAGGCGGATCTCTGTGAGTTTGAGGCCAGCCTGGGCTACCAAGTGAGTTCCAGGAAAGGTGCAAAGCTACACAGAGAAACCCTGTCTCGAAAAATCAAAGAGAGAGAGAGAGAGAGAGAGAGAGAGAGAGAGAGAGAGAGAGAGATTGACTATTACCAATAACAATTTGTAACCAACCCCCTAAACAACAACAAATATCCATAATCCATTTTTGGGGGGGAATGTGGGTGTAGTCCTCTAGGCTACTTCCTGCTGATTGGAGGTGCTTTTAATCTTATGGGGATCCTGAGAAATTTCAAGATAGTGGTTAAGTCCTGGGAAGACCAGCTATAACCTTTGTTGATAGATACCATCTGTCAAGGTTCAGGAGGTCTCACTTGATCAAATCTGGTCCATCTTAACCTGGAACAAATCCACAGCCTCTTGCTTCCTGTGGAAACAAAAGCAGAGCCTCCTTTCCAAAGCAACATATCCTTTGTGGCTGAGGGGAGTTGGAATTTTCGTTAGAGCCTTGGGTCCTCCCCTTCTCTCACCACTCTCATCTGAGCTGGGTCGGCCCTGGTGATGTGGGCCCAGCATAGCATGGGAGGGGCCAGCCCTGGTAGTGTGCCTGATGTACGTTATTCCACAGATACCGCAGTCCAAATGGGCCAGACCACCTTTGCCCTACTTGAGGTTTACAGTTTTAAAGGGGCTGAGAGTTACAAGAGGGGACTTCTAGACCAGGACAAAGGTGTTCACAGTTTTGCCTTTTTTCTTCTTATCCTGCGCCAGATACTTCCACGATCTGACCCAACTTGTCCATCTAACACATCAGTGCCCACAAAAATCATTCAGTTCGCTCAACAGTTCTTTACTGGGTTCTGCTACCTGCTAAGCACTGGGGAAATTTTCCCCAGAGAAGCTCCGTGAACTGTAGTTTATAGACCTGCAAATAGATCATGATACCAGAACAGCAGCTACCTGTACTAGGAGCCAGTAAGAGACAGCCAGCCGCGGACCTTGGAACCAAGGGAAAGAATGTGGACTTTCCCCTGTGGACTGTGATGCAGTGCCAGCAGGACAGGTTTTTTGTTTTTGTTTTTTTTCCATTTTTCCAGACAGGGTTTCTCTTTGCAGCCTGTCCTGGATCTCGCTCTGTAGACCAGGCTGACCTCAAACTCAGAGATCTGCCTGCCTCTGCCCCCCAAGTGCTGGGATTAAAGGCATGTGCCACTGCACCCAGCTGAGACAGGGTTTGTTATTTGTTATTTGCTTTTCCTCGCCATTGGTCCTTAAGACATTTCTTCTTTGTTTGGGGGTGCTGGGAGTCAGGCTCAGGGTCCCAGTGTGCTAGCTCTACCACTGAGTTACAGAGTTACATCCCCAGCAACCCCCCCCTTTTTTTTTTCTTTTTTTTTTTTTTTTTTGAGACAGAGTTTCTCTGTGTAACTTTGCACCTTTCTTGGAACTCACTCTGTAGCCCAGGCTAGTCTTGAACTCACAGAGATCCACCTGCCTCTGCCTCCCTAGTGCTGGGATTAAAGATGTGCACCACCACCGCCCAGCCCTTTTTTCTAATTATAAAATTCACAGCCATAAGAAAATGTTAGACAGTTTAGCTAATATTAAGATCACATTATTCTGCCTTCCAAGATATCCATGCTGTATTTATGCCTGGACTTTATCTGCTCATACAAAGATATGTGTATGGACACACATCTTAATAAATATCTAATCCACTTGCCTATATTTCTATGCAAACTGGCTTTTAAGTAACCATATATCATGGACACTATATCTGTTTCTATGACAGTATAGATATGTCTTCATACTTTCTTATATGAATACCTACATTTTTTAAAGACGGGTTCTCACTATGGAAGGCCACAAATACTCAGTCCTCCTGCATGAGCCACCTGAATGCTGGGATTATTGGCTTCTACACCACACCCAGTTTATAGCATGCTTTTTTACCCAATCTTTCTCTCTCTTTTTTTTTTAAATTACACTCATGATATTCATTAATTACACTCATGATATTAACCACATTTGTGGTATTCATAGATTGCATTCGCAGTACTCATTTAATTATATATATATGTGTATATATACATATATGTATATATATATATATATATATACATTAATTTTAAATGCCAAATGTCATTTCTTGAAGGGGGTAGGAGGTTAAATACAGGCTTACAGCACAATGGAGGACCCCGGAGGGCAGAAGTTCACTACTGTTGTTTTACAATCTTGCATCTAAGCTGTTAACACCCATTATTCAGAATACACAGACAAGGAAGGAACTTCCCTTAAGCATTCAGAAGGGTGGAACCTGGCAGGGAATTAGCATAGGGAGGATATCAAGGTCAAGGTCCTCAAGCAAGGCAACAGTTACCCAAAACGGGGGCCAGGTACCTACAGGTCCCCCTTTTATTAAAAAATGAGCTTCTGACTTGGGTTTCGTGGGACGTCAGCAGGTCTCCTTACCCGTCAAGGAGGTGCCTGCCCAGGCCACACAGGTGCTCTGTCTTAGGTTGGTGAGTGACCCCCAGGCATTACCTGACTCTGAATACTCATTATCATACAGGCTCAATCGTATGTGAGCTGCAGTTAACTGCTGCCAAAGATCTCAAAGTTACCCAATCTTTCATTAGGGGCATGCCCAGTTTTTCCTTATCCTATGTATCATGAAGCTGTCCTCCAGAGACTTGTAGCAAGTTATACTTCCCACTTTAAACTAAGAGATCTACTTCTTATCTCCCTACACCTTCCCTTGATGGTTGTTGCCACTGAAAAATTGCCTTACTTTACATATTTAAAGGCTGTTATGTGATATTTTGATCACATTCTGATACTCCTGAGACTGCCATTAAAGTTTGTTTTGAATCAGAGGGCAGAGCTAGCTACTAGCTGGCCAAAAATAACCATGGAGGTTTTGGAGGACTGAGGACAGATAGACACAGGAAGTAGTAGGGTGGGGCATAGAGAGTCTTGGTTCATTTTGGATCAAGGAACAAGAGAGAGAGGAGGTCACTCACTGGTAGCTTTTCCTCCACTTCTCTGATAATTCAGGTTCTTACTCCAATATCTGACTCCCTAGCTTTTATTGATAAAGAATAATTAGATAAATGCTTTATTTGGACCCCCACAGGGGTGGGGCTACCATTTGTAGTCTGGCTTTTCTTTGGGCTGCCAGCTCACAAAAGATGACACAGATATTTATATTAATTATGAAAGCTCAGCCAATAGCTTAGGCTTGGTTTTAGCTAGCTCTTATAGCTTAAATTAACCCATTTCTACTAATCTATGTTCTGCCCCAGGCTCGTTTACCTCATCTACATACTGTCCATTCTGCTTTCTGCTTCCTCTGTGTCTCCTCGAGACTCCGCCCTTCTTCCCAGCATCCTCTGTGCCTAGAAATCCTGTCTAACTACTGGATGTTCAGTTTTTTATTAAACATATATTATGTATGCTCTTTGCACTTCTGTTTGTGAATTCCCCATTTATGGTACTATTAGCCAAAATCCCTGGCTACTGGAAATGGACACTGGGGTGTGTGTGTGTGTGTGTGTGTGTGTGTGTGTGTGTGTGTGTGTGTGCATATGAGCATGAATTTGACATAGGATGTCATGTGCCCAGACTGGCTTTGAACTGATCTTCTGGCCCTCATCTTCTAAGTTCTGGGTTACAGGTGTGCATGCCACATTTGGCTCAAGTAACTTTTATTTATATATATTTTTGAGACAGGGTGTCACTATGTAGCCCTGGCTGGCCTAGAACTTGCTATGTAGCCCAGGCTGGTCTCAAATTCACAGAGACCCACCTGCCTCTGCCTCCCTGGTGCTAGGATCAAAGGCGTGGGCCTCGATGCCCAGCAAGACACTGTGATGATATAGCACAAAAAGTGTTTATTTAAAGAATATTTGTAATGATTAGGGATGGGGTCGGACAGGTAGATTCATAGTCTGTATTATAAAGACATACTTGTACTCTGTATCTTAACACACACACTGGTAATGGATTGTTTTTTCTGAGTTACCACCTCTCCCTCCTGCCCATCCAGATAGATGCCCTTGATGCAAGTGGAAACGAACTAAACTTGGCGTTTCAAGTTCCCAGGCTCAAACATCCACAGAATGAGAGAAGAGCCTAGGGGCTGACAGCAAGAGAGACATCCCAAGTCTCAGAAATGTGGCCAGCCACCTGAACAGGGCAATACCAGGCTCTAGAATGATCAGCTGCCCTGTGCCTCCACCCACCTTCTCCCTGTGGACTCTGCTGCCTGGAGATGGGAGACAAGGCAGTTCTTAAGGTGTTAACCTACTGCCTTCTCAGATCTCTGGTTCTGGACAGAGCCTGACTTAAAGATTCGAGTCCCGCCTCTGTTCATTGACCCCTGCAGTAACAGGAATCACGAGCCCCGGTCTTCAGGCTGCATATTCTGGAGACTATACTGGGAGGGCTCTGGGACTCCCCAAAAAGTCAATGAGTTAGCAAGGAGTCCTGATCAGCGCCTGGACTTGGGGCCTCTGGAGTTCCAGGCTACAAAGTTACCAAACGATTTCACTTGGGGACTTTTCCTTCCTCTGTTCCCTGACGCTTGGCATAGCTTTCTCCTGACCAGTTGAATCATTGCACTTTCTGGTTTGGCTCCTGGGATAAGACTTGCCTGGCCTCTGGTTTAAAATCCCTTTCTGTTCTGTTCTCATCCCTGGGTTATGGCCTCTGTGCTCCCTGACGTAAAAATCCTCTTCTGTATTGTTTGGTTTGTTTCAGAGAGCTCTGTTAGAACGGGTGGTGCAGCCTCAGTTCCTGGGGACAGTCCCTCGAAACATGTTCTGGCAAGCTGAACTGACCATTATGCTTCTATTAAAAACAAAAATAGCGTGTGCCCCACACTCAGGAAATACAGGGTTATAAAGGGTTTTTCACCCCCACCCCCCACATATGTATGTTTGTGTGGTCAAATGTGTACATGCAGTTAGGTATACATACACATGGGTGCACCTCCACAGAGTCCTGAGGCTGTGGTGAGATGTCTCCACCGATCCTTCTCCAAGCTATTTATCCAAGCAGGATCTCTTGTTGAGCCTGGAACTCCTCGATTCCAGCTAAGACTGACTATTGAAGTGCGGTGGATTCTGGCAAACTTGACCCAGGTGCCCCACCCCCACCCCAGCCTCCCATGCTATCTTGACTGCCAGGTTTTTATGTGAGGCCTGGGGCTCTGTGCCTCACACCTGCACACGTCCGGTGTCCCCTGGGCCATCTCTCCAGCCTGATTCTTAGGCTGTGTGTTTCCCTTCTGTCTTCTTCCTTACACAAGACAACTCACTGTCTAAGGTCGTTGGAAGTTCTGTTATCTTGGCTAGCTCTTGATGAAATGTAATATTTTATACCTTGCAGACTTGTGAAACAAAGAAAAATATAAAAGAGTCTTTTTAAAAATCCAAACAACAATAAAGTTTGCCTAAAACTCGCAACAGATAAGAACTTTATAAACATTGAGTGGTGGTATGCACCTTTAATCCCAGTACTCAGGAGGCAGAAACAGGCAGACCTGTGTGAGTTCAAGGCCAGCCTGGTCTACAGAGTGAGTTCTAGAACCCAGGACTACACAAAGAAACCCTGTCTCAAAAAAACAAAAACTTTATAGTTTAACAATATATAGACAGATAATCTTAATTTGTTATAGTGTGTCATGAATGTTTCTTGGACTCAATTCAATCCTCTGTCTCTGTCTCTGTTTCTCTGTCTCTCTGTTCTCTCTCTCTCTCTCTCTGTGTGTGTGTGTGTGTGTGTGTGTGTGTGTGTGTGTGTATGCATTGTGTGTGGGGTGTCTCTGAAATCACAGACAATAAAGTAACAATACAAGGAAGCAAAAAGGTAGTTTGTACAACATAACGGAGTAGCCAATGTTGTTTTAAACTTTGGGAGTCTGATCCTGAGTAGTTTATTTAAGGAATTTTGTTGTTGTTGTTGTTTGATTTTTGAGATGGGATTTCTCTGTGTAGCCCTGATTGTCTCTGTAGTATTCACTCTGTATACCAGACTGGCCTTGAATTCATGAAGATCTGCCTGCCTCTGCCTTCTGAGTGCTAGGATTACCACCAGGCTATTTTAGAATTTTTAAGCATGGCACAATTTGGTAAAAAATTTTCCTGGTGATAACTCAATCCCATGTATACAATAAAGCCTAAGTCAAGATTACATTGATTGACAAGCTCATGATAAGGGTTTGAGGGAGGAGCCGGTGTGATATGATTTTATATATACATACATATATATACATATACATATATATATATGCTTTGTTTTCAGCTGTTTGTCAACATTTTAGCTATTTAAGAAACCAAGTCTTAACAAAGTCAGAGTTTATTTAAGTATCTGCTAAATTAAGGTTATTTAAGTTTGTGCTAAAGTCCACTTGCTAAGCTTTGTACAGCCTCCTAAGCATGGCCATTCTCAATCTGTTGTTGCTCACAGTTTTGGTCCTTGGTTAATTTATGATTGTATGTTGTATTCTTCTTATAAGATTGGGTTGTGTACTGCACTCTGCAGAAGTCCAGCTCCTGACAAAGAATGTGCTGATGTCCTAGGATCTGAAGATCAGGACAGACAAAATTAAATTCAAGAACAGACCCCAGGTGGGCTTAGCCCAACAGCCATCCCTTTATAGCTCTTACTTAGGGTTAACCATACAAATTGTTTTCTGTGCGTCTGTTTGTTTGATTCCACTACTTCCTTGATATCTGTCAGTCACCCTCTGCCCCCTAAACTGTGGATCAGATCAGACCAGTAACAAGGGACAACCCAGGTCAAACCACCAGCTAATCAAATGATGTCTTCAAAGGCGGGGGATTGTCAGAGTAAGAAGAGACCCAGTGTGGACACAATGGTTTCTGCTAGATTCCTATTGTCTGCAGAAAGCCAAACCTCTAAGCCAAGGTAGTGATGTAGTCCTAGAATTCAAATATTTGAAAGGCTGAGGCATGAGGATCCTGAGTTTAAGGCCAGCCCAGGCTACATAGGGAATTACAGGTCAAAGTCAGTTACATAGTCAGACATGGCCAAAGATTCACTTGCCCAAGCTTTTGCAAATGTAGCAGTTAAATATCGATAATAGAAAGTGTAGGCTCTGAAGAAATGGCTCAGTGGGTAAGAGCATTGTGTGGGAAAGCAGGGGTGCCTGAGATCAAATCTAAATAAAATTCAGGTGTGGCTGCATGTGCCTATAACCCCAATGTTGGAGGTCGGTACAGAAAGATCACAAGAGCTTGATGGACAGCCAAGCAGCCTAGTGGAAATGGCTAGACCCAGGCTCAGTGGGAGAACTTGTCTCAAAAATAAGACATAAAGTGACAGAAGACACCCAGTTTCATCCCTTAGCCTCCCCATGAGCACATACATCTGAACACATGTGCATAGTTCCCGTGCGTGCATGCACACACACACACACAGAAATTTTTAATATGTTGAGCTATAAATCACTGGAGAATTATTTGACTCGGTATTGAATACAGGTTTGAAAGGCAAAGTATCAACTTTTCTTATCTATATTCACCTTTCTCATAATGTAACCTGAAGCATATATACAGAGAAACAATAACACCTTTGAGATTTGGGAGCAGGGGCTTGTTTGGTTGGTTTTTGTTTCTTTGTTTGTTTTTGAGACACTGTCTTATGTAGCCCAAGCTGGTCTTCAACTCTCTGTGTAGCTATGGTGACCTTGAATTCTCAATCATCTTGCCTCTTCCTTCCAAGAGCTGGGGTTAGAGGTGTGTATCGTACCACTATGCCTTGATTTTAGATTTTTATATGTGCATGCTAGGCAAGTGCTCTAACAACTGAGCTACACCTCCAACTCCTTGTTGAATTTTAAAAAGAATGTTTAAACGTTTATTTGTCTGTTTGTTTGTGGTATGTGTGTCCGCACACACGTCCATACATACATGCTCACACCCTGGTGTATGTGTGAAGAGACGAGGAGGAAACTTACCTTGTGGGATCCGGGGATTGAACTCAGGTCATCAGGCTTGGCAACAAGCACCTTTACTCATGGAGCATCTTTCCAACCTCCCATTTTTTAGTATGTTTGAGGTTTTATTTACTTAAAATCTTTGCTTTATCTGGAATTTACTTTGGCATATCTTCAGTGTAGTTTCACTTTTTAAGATGAAATCTATGGTTTTTTTTTTTCTTTTAAGATTCATGCTGAGGTATCATTATGTTCTTAGAAATGTCCTAGGGGACCACATGGAGGGGGGTGTGGCTGGAGTATCACATACCCCGGGGGCAGTTGCAACCTAAATAACAGGTTCTCCAAAGACCATGGATTATCTGGGAGTAACACTGCAACAGGAATTTCCTGCCAGCGTAAATGATGTGAGTAGTTAAGGAGGCTGAGGCAAAGGCCAGGCAAAATACAGGTCACTACGTGTGCCATTGAAAAATAGTCCTTGCCTCCAGGGATCAATCAAGCATTGGACTGGTCCATTTTTTGGATGGACAGTTGTTAGGCATCTTGAAGAAAAAAAAAAAAAACAACTCTGTGCCAGGTTGTGGTCCCTTCAGAGTCTTGGTATAGTTTTTCCTCCGTCTCTTCCTGCCCTACACCTCCTCCATTTGTTTGCTTTGAGACAGGCTCTCACTTCACAAGGCAGCCCAG
This sequence comes from Peromyscus leucopus, assembly GCF_004664715.2. Taxonomy (NCBI): domain Eukaryota; kingdom Metazoa; phylum Chordata; class Mammalia; order Rodentia; family Cricetidae; genus Peromyscus; species Peromyscus leucopus. The sequence goes on along the minus strand of NC_051066.1, from coordinate 98,186,606 downwards.
GCCTGAACTCACTCTAAAGCCTCAGCTTGCCTCAAACTGGGAACAGTCGTCCTGCCCTAGCCTCCTGAGTGCTGGGCATGGAGCTCAGGTAGCAGTAGAGCGCTTGGCTAGCATGTATAAGGTCCTGGTCTAGGCCACACGCACACATAATAACAAATAATATAAAAATATAATATAATTCTATTTTACCTCCAGTAAAATACAGATCTACATGCCTACAGCCCCAGCTCTTTCTGTTAAAGTAGCCCAGAAGATGTAAGTTTATGTTGTCTCGTGCAAAGGTGTTCTCACCCTTAAGGGCCGTGCATCATTGGCAGGTGGGTCAGTAAACCAGTTGATGTAACCCAGAGGCTCAAGCACCCTCAGGTGGACTTGGGGGAACCTCCAATGCCCTTCCCGGAGGCAACCGCCTCAGGATGCATCCAGAACTTTCCTCTCTAATTAGGCTTGTGTAAACTCAGGCATCCAATGGAAGCAAAGTTCTTCACAAAATTCCTAAACCTTTCTTAAAGGATACCTTTTTAAGCCTTTGCCCCCAAAATGTCAGTCCCAATAAACTGTTCTCACAGACTTAGAAAGTTAAATACACAGTTTATTTCTCTTCCCCAATCAAGAGGGCTGTTGCTTGCGTTGCTTTTATTTTTTTAATCTTTTGAGAGGAGGCCAAATTCTAGCAAACAAACCAACTTGGAATTCACTATGTAGCCCAGGTTGGCCTTAAAGCCAAGCCTCCCAAGTGCTGGGATTACAGGTGTGGGCCACTATAGTTAGTTAAGAGTTTTTTTTCTTGTTTGTGTTCTTGGTTTGTTGTTGTTTGAGTCAGTCTTGTGAAGTCCAATCTGGCCTCACATTTCCTAGGTAGCCGAAACTTCCCTTGAACTCCTGACCCTCCCGTCTCCATCTCTCACGTGCTAGGATCACTGACTGGCTACCACACCTGACACACCTGACTAAGGATTTTCTTTATTAGAGTTCTCCTCTTCTACACCACCTCGGCAGTGAAGCACGCTGGCCCTTTAACAGGTGAGCAGGAGGCAGAGCAGAGCCTTCAAAGGCTAGGAGAAGCAGACAGGCCCTGGCCCAGGCTGCCGTGGCTAACCTACATGAAAAGGTGGTGGGTGTCGGCAGCAGGGTGTCGTCACTGTGCCCAGAAAGTGGTTGGTTGTATTCTTCCAGTACTTAGCCAGACCCCCTAACTTCTGTCCCTCCTTGGAGCTGAGCTGCTGCGGTGGAAGGGTGGGGGCTATGTATATCTGAGAGCTCAGACTCTTGCTTCTTGAGGCCTTGGGTCAATAATTCTCTGCCCACAGTGCTGAAAGGAGACCATGGATGTGTTGGGGGCCATCCCATCCTTATCGAGGAAGAGAATATTTCTGGATCTCTTCTCTGTCCCAGGTTTCCCTTCCAGAGGCTTCTCTATCAGTGGGGGACACAACTGGCAAGGAAGCCCAACAGGCTGCCAAGATGAGATGCCTTGCAGGTATTCCTACGTGGGCAGTGTGTCTACATAAAATGTCCAGGGGTGCACAGGCAAGAGATACACATCAACAGAGTTGAGAAACCAGGCTCGGTAACCAAGACTGAAAGGTCTTCCATGGCTAGCTACTGAGATAGATTTTTCTGGGCTTTTGTTTTTCTTGCCATTATGGAAAAAACTTATCAGCAATGCTGACAGTGCCGGATGGCGTTCAGTAACTGTGCAGTGTAAAGTATGGAGCATACAGGGTTAAGTTGCTCTGAGTTGGGACAGCTGAGACTAGCTCATTTAAAGAGGCATCAGAAGGGCTTGTTAGGAAGAGCCGGAGGAGAAAGAAGCCTGCTGTATATCCATCCATTCAGATCACGGAAGCAGTGTGTGAGCAGTGAAGAGGTTTGGTGTCGGCCAAGTGCCCTTCGTGTTCATGGTGGCTCACTGGAGAGTGTCCTGGGGGAAGGGGGTTAAAACAGCACGGAGGTGGTGTTTAAAAATGGCTTCTGAACGGAGCTTCTGTTGAGTGTCAGCTGGTCTAGATCTGCATTCTCACACCAATGTCTCCATCTTCTTCCACAGGCCTGCACTTACACCAGAGGCCAAGCAAACTCTCTGTTCCCTTGGCTCCTAAGGAAGGCTCTGCCTTCCACCTGGAGGAAGTGGAAGAGGAGAATGAAGAGGAAGATGTGTGTTCCAATCAGGCCCCAGATGTGGAGGCGGAAGGGGCTGATCTTGGGGATCCAGCCATACTGAGTGCCATCCAAAATATCCCAGTACCACGGCAGGTGGGGTAGAGAGAGCAGTCCTGAACTTGGGCGTTCACAGTCTGCCACTCAACACTCCTCGCGTGACCTCTGCTTCTTTAAGACCCATTTTGAATGAACACGGTTTATTTCAGGCACGACACTGAATTGAGGCTTTTTCTCTCCTCTTTCCTCCTGTCTCCCATTGAAGTGTCTGCAGCTGTCCTTTACCTCAATCAGGTCCTAAGCCAGGTGCAGTGGGGCACACGTGCAGTCCGCCCACTAAGACTCCTGAGAAACGGAAGGATCATGACTTGCCCCCAGTCTGGATTACACAGAGAGACCAGGTCACAGACAGACGGACAGACTAGACAGACACACACACACACACACACACACACACACACACACACATACACGCGCGCGCACACACACACACACAGCCTGAAGCCAAGCAAACAACAAAACTCCACAAGGCTGGGGTAGGGGTGGGGGCAGGAGGTGGGAACTCAGTTGGTAAAGCCCTTGTCTTGCAAATATCAGGACCTGACCTCAGATCCTCAGAACACATGTAAAGCCCTGTACACAGCAGTGTGTGCCTGTAATCTTAGCCACTGCGAGATGCGGGGGTGGACAAGAGAGACCCTAGAACCTTACAGCCAGCTTGCCCAGCTCGCCCAGCCTATGTGGCAAAGTTCCCAACCAATGAGAGATCCCTGTGCCAAGAGAAAGGTGGAAAGAGCCCTGTAGATCAACATCTGAGGTTATCCTCTAACACACACCATGCACATGCGTGTATACCTACACACACGTGTGGACACACAATCCCAGCAGAGTCCTTGTCTCCCATAGATAGTAGCCCTGCTATTGGTGAGTCACTTTTGTTCTAGCCTTGTGTCTTGGCAGGCCATTCCTAGTATTTGATCCTTTAAATTCACATGACCTGTGGAGAAAGACAAGGACTTACAGTAAAGGTTAGGTGCAACCTACTCCTAAAATGTTATCTTCTCAGGAGGAGGAAGGATTCTGGACCATTTGGCCTTGAGGATGAAGGGGGAAGCCAGGCTGTTACTGTCCTGGCTGTTGGAAAGTTGGCTTTGCTGGCCCCAGCCATGTTCCCATGGTAACAAGAGCAGAAGACAGTGTGGGGATCCACTTGAATCTGGCGTTTCTTCCTTTCTGTTCCAGAGAGGGCTGCACGGTTCTCCTGGAGCCAAGGCCCCTGGTGCCCTGGAGATGTCACCAGCCTCCTTGCATTTTCTGTGGCAGGTGAGTCTGCTCTGGTCTCCATCCTGTGAGGAGGTGACTGAGTGGCCAGAACATTCCATTCCTGGAAGGATCGAGTGTCCCTTGCTTCCATTATGCTCAATCCACCCATCTCCTTGCCCTGGAGATGAAGTACTCAGAATGACGCATTGGTCTGGGGTGGACGGCCACATCATGTAGAAGAGCTTGGTAAATGGCAGGTGGTGCAGGATGGCCTTAATAAGTGCTACAGGAACAACTACCACTCATACTAAATGGGACCAACTATAGATTCCTGTCAGTGGATGATCAAGTACTGCACTTAGGGCAGGAAAGGCTACTGCTATCCATGAACCACATAATAGTGTGAGAGCTGAAGACTAGGAACTCCTGTAGGGAGAGCTATAAGGTAATTGAGCTCTGCTGAGGGCTTGGGTGAGGCAGAAAAAAGGCAGAGGAGCCTGCCCTGGGTAGCTGAAGACAGAACACCAAAGCATAAGGGTTGTTCAAGAGCACATTCTCCCCACCCACCCTCGGGGACTGAAAAGACCCCTCCTAGGAGGTGCCAAACTGTCAAAGACAGGAAGCAGTCTCCACAGCTGCCTTGAGGGTCCCCCAACAAAGCAAAACATTGGGCAAAATGGTTGAGGGGAAGAGGCAGGCGAGGAGCCCAGAGGGCAGTGACTGAGCAGGGGCAGCTTTCCCTCCTCGCCCAGTGGAGTGTCCCCCTTGTCCCCTGACTACCTATCACCAATTCCGTTCCAGCCTGCGTTTCCAAGAGCCAGCTCTCCAGCCTGCCACTTTGGACCTCGACAGCCTTCACCTGATCCTTTTCTGTTCTACAACCCACTGACTGCGTGGCCCCCTAAACTCAGGTACCAGTGACAGGCTGCATTGTGAGGACAAGCTGAGTGCTTCCTATAGGTCACAAGACATGGCGGCCAAGGACCACCTCTGTCGCCGTTTATCAGTTGCCACAGAAAAACACTTAGATTCACTGACAAAAATCGGGAAGCACAGTCCAATGTCGGCTCCCTGACAGCTGAAGAAACAGAGCCCCGAGGGAAATTACAGAAGTGAGGTCAGCTACCCTGACAAAGCTGAGGCAAGGACTCACAACTGCTAAGAACCACACCAAAAGGTTGCCTGCTGTGGCTAGACTGTCTGCAGTCAGATTACAGAAAAACATGTCTTGGGATGGGGAAATGAGGATTGGGATGCTTTCTGCTTTTTGATTTGGGGAGGGGGGTGTAGATGCATAGGGCTGTCTTAGATGTTCACTGACGTACCTGGTCTGAAGGGATGGAAGGGTTGGTGTACAGAGCAGAAGTTTTCCACTCTGCTGATTTCCTTTTAAGCCTTCCCAGTCATCTGACCCAGCTCCACCCTCAGCACCAACAGATCCTACTGCGGCAGCAGAGTCAAACCGTGAGGTAAAGCCTCGATGGGAAGCAGTCTGCATGCATACTGGGTATTTCCTTGTGACTAGCCATCTGCCCCCACTGCATAATGGTACTCCATCGCTGCTACCCAACACTGCACCTTCCAGTCCTTCCAAGAGCACCCCACTGCGTGTTCACATCTCCCTGGGAAGTCACTGTGGCAGGGCTTGCCTAAAGGGATGTTTCTGCTGGCTTGAAGTCTCCTAGCCAAGAAGCCTTGGTCTCTGAAGCCAGACGCCTATGCTAACCTCATGACCCGAAAAGAGAAGGACTGGGTGATAAAAGTACAGATGGTTCAGCTGCAGAGTGAGAACCCCCGCCTGGATGATTATTACTACCAGGTGAGCGCTGGGCCCCCTAGTCCCAGCTTTTGACCTTGGCCACATGAGTGAGAACTCCTGGGCCTTCTGTGACCCTCTCTCATAGAAGCCCATAGAAGCCACATCTGTTTAGGTGCTGACACAGCACTCCATGATAGAATTCGTCTTTCTAAAGTTGGTGTCCCATACTCTTTCCCATCTAGTCTCCTACATTTTGGTCAAATGGGGTTATTTACTGTTTTCTAAAGTACCCAAGATTTGTCTCCATCCTTTTGAGAGGATCCCTTATGTACCCTGGAAATGTGGGCATGTCCACTTCTGTGCACTTTTTTGTAAATGCCCACACACTTGCCTGCTCCCTGGACCCTCAGGAGTACTATCAGAAGCTAGAGAAGAGACAGGCAGACAGAGACCTGCTTGGACAGAGGAAGAGGGCTGAGTCTCTCAAGTTGGTCACACCTTACATCCAGAAGGCAGAAGTGTATGAGTCAGGTATGGCCAGACTGCGGCTTGGGCTGGATATCTGGGTGTATGCGTGCCCTACAGAGAAGCATGTTCCTCCCGGCTCTCTTTATGCAGTGGTACGAATTGAGGGTTCCCTGGGCCAGGTAGCTGTATCAACATGTTTTAGCCCTCGCCGAGCTATTGATGCTGTTTCTCATGGAACTCAAGAGCAGGTAGGAGTATGTGATCGTTCTAGAATTTTTTTTTTTTCTGGTCCCTGCTGTCTAGAACACATTCGTGTTTTGGGTTTAAACATTCTTAATTGTGACGTAAGGATGAGGAAGCAATGTGGTCAGACTTTGTGTCTAGCCTTTTCCAGCTGCATTGATGGTGTGGCTGAGGGCCAAGGACTCTTTGTGCCTAGGATACAGGAGCTGCAAGCAGTCAGAGGCTCCGAGTATTATCCCTGATTGAGAAGGTGAGATAAGCTCACTGCTCCAGAGAAGCTCTTGTCTAAAATTTTAAAGATAGGATATTGGTCAATTAACCACCCCACCCCCATCAAATTCCCAGATGTTCCTCCAGTTACTAGAGATAGAGGAGGGCCAGAATGATGGGTTTCCACAACTCTGCCACTCGGGGGAACAGAGCAACCAGGTTGAGAAGCTCTTTCAGGCCTTAAAGACCCAGGAGCAGAACAACCTGGAGTGAGTATGAGAGTCCCACCTCAGTCTCAGAAGAGGAGGGTCAGCAGTCATGGGGGCTTGCTGCTGGCCGGAAGCCTTCCTTCCCAGTGCAACTCTCAAAAACGCTCTCCTCTCTCCTGTAGGGAGACAGCAGATAGCCTCCTGCAGGTGCTGTCGGTGAGGAAAGGGAAGATTTTGGTGGCTCGGCTGCTCCCCTTCTTGCCCCGTGATCAAGCTGTCAGCCTTCTCCTGTATATCACCTACCACCTGCCCCTCCTGATCCTGAAGGACATGCCTGACCAGGTGCCGTGACGATGAGCAGCAAAGAGGGTGGTCTCGATGGGGTTGGAGTCTTTCCCCGCCTCCGTTCCCTCCCTTCCTACAGATGCCAGCAAGAAGTAGAGTGGTGCTGCCCACCCCTCAAATAAGGACATTACAGAACAAACAACCATAGCCCCAGCAGACCATCTTCACATAGGATGAGCAAGGGAAAGCAGGTGGAGGGCTGTTCAGGTGTGCGTGTGCTATGAGTTTGAGACGGCTGAGTCTCATCTACTTCCATAGAAAGCCAATGTAAAATAAGTCGGTACTCGAGGGCTCTGTTCTGACTAGAGAGCCATGAGCAGTGTTAGGCCTGGCAGGCAACCTGACCAGCAAGGTGTCTAAAGCCGGTCAGCCAGGGAAGGAACTGGAGGCAAAGGATGAGGAAGATGAAGTTGCAGTAGAGTTGGGAGAGATACTTACTGATTTTCCTGCAGGCTCTACACATACTGTTCAAACCTCTGGGAAAATACATCAGTCATTTGACCTTCCGTCAACTCCTCCATGGACTGCAAGGTCTAATGTTGCTACCGCCTGGCTCCTCAGAGCGGCCGATCTCTGTGGTACTTCAGAATCAGGTGATATATCTGGGACACTTTTCTTTCCACAGATGGCTTTTGGTGTTTTGGGTTTTTTTGTTTTTTGTTTTTTTCTTTGAGACAGGTTCTCACATAGCTTAGGCTGGCCTAGAACTCTCCATTGTAATCAAGGATACCTTGAACTCATGATCTTTATGTTGACATGTGCCACCATGACAAGCCTCCCATAGATGACTTCTAAATGGCACTACTAGAAATAATCAAGATAATAGTCTCATCTCTGCACAAATCTTCTCAGTAGCACTTCTCAATGTCTAGTGAGAACTGGACGTGGTATACTCCTAGGAAGCTGAGGCAAAAGGATCATGAGTTCAAGATCAGCTTATGCTTCATAGCAAGCATCAGACCACTCTACACCTATCTCAAAAACAACAAAAACCTTTCAGTGAGCACAGGATCATCTGGAGAGAGCTTATTAAATACCGGGTCCTTGGTCCCAACCCAGGAAGACAATGAGGAACTGTGTGTGGTGGTCTGCTTTCCCCCACTTCCTCTCTCTCTCCCCATCTCTTCCCATCTCTCTTTTCTTTCTATACTGTCTGGCACTGTTGCTTGTGAGTGTATGGTGAGGCTTGTGGTGAATGCCATGGTGGCATTTAGAAAAGAGAAGTACATATCTTGGCTGTGGGGTGTGGCTCAGTGGGGGGGGGGTGCTTGTGGAGCACGCATGAAGTTCTGGCTTTGATCTCTAACACCACACCGAGAGAGTATGGTGGTGCATACTTGTAAGGGAAAGCAGAAGCAAGGCTATCAGGATTTCAATGTCACCTTTGTCTTTATGGTGAGTTCAAGGCTAGCCTGGACTACTGGAGATCTGTATGGAGGGGGGGGATGACACATCTTTTGTGATGGACTCCCTGTGGCTGCTGGTGGTGTGAGCTTCCACATCAGAAATCTCAAAACTTTTTATTGTGTACCTTTTAGAGTAAAAAAAAAATTGGAGGCATCCCACATGTTTATAATATTAGATTTTTACTAAAGGAGAGATTAAAAAAAAAAAAGTCTTTTATTTATGCTGAGCATCCAAACAAGGGCTTGTGTGTACTTGGCACTCCCATAGCACTGAACTCCACCCCAGCCACAACATCAAGTTTTAAGTATGCCACTCTAGACTTGACAGACTCTGTCCATCTCTAGTGAATTCTCCTGTGCACTCTAATCTGTAGATCTCTGAAAGTCTGGCCCACAGACTACCTGCTCAGAGTCCAGGCTCCATTTCTCATCTACTGACCAGTTCCTCCACTTACTCAGGTCTCAAAGGCTTGTGGAAAGTTCAGGGCAGTGATTCCTTTGGATATGTCAGAGTTCTCTGTTTAGCTGCAAAATCTGACAGCTCTTGTGGTATTGGTCTGGACATGCAAGCCTGTCTTTTAGGGGGAAGCCAGCAAAACCAGAGAAGCAAAACCACCTAAGTGAACTCATTTTGTCTTGAACTGCCTATCATTCATAGTTCGGGATATCTCTGCTTTATGCCCTGCTGAGTCATGGAGAGCAGCTGGTATCCCTGGATTCTTCCCTTCAATCCAGCAGTGACTGTGCAGCTTGGTAAGATCATAAAGGCCTTGTCAATATATTCCAATATCCCTGGATGTGTAGGGTAAGCCTGATGAAAGAATTTCTACATAACATATTCAAGTACCAGGGAGGAAGCTGGGCAGAGAAAGAAGACATAGTAGAACCATATCTTCTTGGCCCCACAGTTTCCCATGGGGGACAGAGTCATAGTAATTAAGGAAGACACATTTTAGAGCCAAACTGATCTGTCTATTGCAATGTAACTTGGAGACATTTCACTTCCTAGTCTGTTTCTTTGTCTGGGAGTGGTGCTATTAACTCCTTAGAGTTATTAAGATCAAATAGGAAGGAGGATGGATAGGCATTATCAGGTATGTTCCAAATGGACAGATGTCACCTCAGTGGCTATCTGGGATGGGATCAGTGGCTGCAGTGGTGCACGAATAATAAGGGATTTTGCCTGGATATGAGTTTCCTGCATCAATATAAAAGCTCCGTTGGGCTTCTCTTTTCTGTCCCTCAGGACAGACTTGGTGATTCTGGTTGCCTGGGAGATATCTCAGTTGCCCACAGCATCCCTGGCAGAACCCCTAGCCTTCCCCAGGAACCTGCTTCCCCTCTTCTGCCATCACATGGACAAACAATTAGTTCAGCAGCTGGAAGCCAGAATGGAGTAAGTGCTTACAGAGACAGTCCCAGCCCTGGTCTAGGTCTGTGGATCAAATCACTTATAAACCGTGAGCATGGAAAATGATGTGCTTTAGACAGAGTCCTATGGACTGGGTGTGGTAATAATGCCTTTGATCTCAGCACTTAGGGTCCGAGGTGAGTTTCAGGCCAGCCAGAGCTACTTAGTGAGATATGAGAATCTCAAAAAATAAAAATTAAAATATTTAAAAAGGTAGTTAGTTCTAGGGCCAGTGAGATGGCTCAGCAGGCAGACTCACATGGTGGAATGAGACAAGTGACTCCTAAAAGTCCTGTGACCTCCAAATGTTCACTGTGGAGTGTGTGTGTGTGTGTGTGTGTGTGTGAGAGAGAGAGAGAGAGAGAGAGAGAGAGAGAGAGTGAGAGAGTGTGAGAGAGTGTGTGTGTGTGAGAGAGTATGTGTGTGTGTGTGTGTGAGAGAGAGAGAGAGAGAGAGAGAGAGAGATGGAGGGTGTGTGTGTGTGTGAGAGAGAGGGTGTGTCTTGTGTGAGTGTGATGGAGCATGTAAATGTAATAAAACAATAAAAAGAAAATCCAGATCCTCAGGTATTTACTAAGTAACCATTCTGTACTCATTAGTGTCCTTTGGACTGTTCAGCCAAACCTTTGCATTTATTTCTAATGTTTGGTCATTTGTAGGTGCTATTTCAGAACAGTAATCTGAAAAGTTGAATAACTAATTCATTCAATAAATAGTTGTGACTAGTCCAGAATATAAGAGAATTAATACAGAGATAATCTGTCCTCAGAATTTACCAGCTCTTAGAATGAGCCAAGCATGAATTAAACCATAAATATTTATAAAAATGGAATTTTTTGCAGTTAACTCTTGTTCTCTTTTTAGGCTTCCCTGTATCTACTGACTTATTAGTTCTGGAACTTACATGTGAGAAGTTGAAATATCAGAACGGAAACTATATCACCTGCCCACAGTGATACATTTGAAGTCATTTCCTATACTTTGTTATATTGGAGGACCCTGCCACAAACACTGTCATATCCCTCCTTAAAAGCTAAGTGACTTGCCTAAAATTAAGGCATGACTTTAGGTAAAATTAAAGAAATATCAAATGATATGTTGAAACTTGTTTGTAAGTTTAGAATTACAATGAAGGCCGTTTTTGTGAATGTGTCAAGAATATCCTTATTAGGGACAAGGCCTTGTTGTATGTAATAAAAGTATAATCTGGGACATTGCTTCAGTGTTACCAAACTTTATATAAACCAAACAGTTGAGCTAAGGCTGAGAGATTTAGATATAAGCATCTTCCTTGGCATAGGAAATGAGCTGCATTTTGTCAAATGAAGTCCTACATTCATCGAGGAATACTGGAGTTCCTTTTGTAAGCCAAGATGCATTTCAGGTAGGAGGATAACAATGGTGTACAAGTCTCTGCTACATTCAGGTTTACATAAAGGTTGGGCAGGAATTGACAGAAAATATCAATTAGTCATAAACACCGAGGAGAAACACAGGGTGATTTGAGAGTGACTGGAGTGGAGAGAGGCTTTAGACTAGATGAGCCAGGATGGTGCGCTGACAGAGATTGCAGTTGAATCAAAATGTTCAGATTGTGAATGTGTCTGTGTTTACCAAGGCTAACTGGGCATGGAGGCATACCCCTGTATTCCTAAGTATCTGGAAGGCTAGTGAAGGAGCATCAGGAGTCCAAGGCCACTAGGGAGCCTTTATCAAATAAAAAACTTGACAAGGTACTGTTTGATTTCTCCCAAATGCCTTTCCAACACCTCTCAGCTCTCTCCCCTTCATTTTCTATATCGGATTGTACTTCCCTGAGAAAAATAGAAGGTGAGCCAGTTCACCATCTCCATCTGTTACAAAGGATATCATTTGACTACAATATTCATGTTAACCTTCATGATTGTAAGAAACAGAATCCTCAGTGGAGGACCATAAAGAATAGACTGTTTGCTCTCAAAAGAAGGTCTACTAGTCTGAGGTTGGCATTCCCAAACCCTGCCGCTGGGTATCCAAGGGTACAGGAAAATCACTGTGCAGGGTCTGAAAATCAGTTTTTGTAATCAGGAAGAGGAAGGGCCTAGCGAATGATTTTTGGGTAAACTGTTCTTCAAAACTACCTGGTGGGAGATAAATCAGATTGCCAGCTTTTGCAAACTCTGGGCTCCAGGGCATCTGATGGGAATAGCTGCCTAGGAAAATTCCATGAGAGCAGATTTCTTGAAGCTTTGGGGTTGGGGGTGGAGGAATCTGTTTTGTGGCCCTGGGTTTTTTGCTGTTGTTTTGTTTTTTTTTTTAAGTGGGGATAGGGTTCTTTAATGGTTCTATACTATTAAAGAGTCCTTACTACCAAGAAAACTGCCCTACGTTGGACCAAACAATGGCACAAAATAGCACAAAAAGCGAAGAGAGGCCAGAGACTAGGTTTTAATGAACAGGCATCGGCCTCAGAAAGCTTTGGTAACAAGCACAGCAGAAGCAATTGAAAGGACTTCAGGTTTATCGACTTGAGCCGAGTGAGGGTAGGTGTGGTTTTGCAAGAGTCTGCTTAGACCCACCCCCACCCAAGCTAAGAAGATTACTAGCGTAAGACCGCCTCGCAGTTCAGATGACCGTCACAAGGTACAAAACACTGCGCATGTCCGTGACGCATGCGGGCGCCTCTACCGGAAGGAGTGCCTGAGCCAAGATGGCTGCCAAGCCCGGGCCCGGAAGTGCTGCCTCCCCCGGCTGTGCCGGGGCCATGGAGCGGGTTCTACCTGTGCTGCTGGTGCAGATCCCTGCCGAGGAGACGGCACAGCTGGGATCGCGGGCGCAGCTGCACCGAGGGCAGGAGGCCCTGGGGAGCCTGACGGCTGCGGGCAGTCTCCAAGTGCTCTCCTTGGCGCCGGGCAGTAGGGGTGGAAGCAGCTGCTGCCTCCAAGGCCCCTTTGGGCAGTAAGTGCGGCGGGACCGCTGCGGAGTGTGGGAGGAGTCTGAAACTTGAGCCGCTCCCGCAGCTCCTGAGGGCGAGCCCCTAGGCTCCTCTCGGCGTGGGTTGGTGGGAGGGGGTGACAGTGGGGAAACACCTCAGGACTGAGCCCCACTCCTCTCGGAACCTCTCCCATCCCGAGGTGATATGTTCACTTTGTTGCACCTCCCTCCCTCACTTCCTGGGTGGGCAGAGAAGATAGCCCACTCCTCCATAGCCTCTGCGAACCCTGGATGGGCCCCAGCCCAGGTGCTGTTTCTTTGACTTAAAACAGATGGTTGCAGAATGGACTCCTAAGCCTGTCCTCCTCCGCCTCCTCTTTACTATGTAGTCCTAGAACGTGATCGTGGGCTGGGCTGGAACCTACAGAGATCCGCCTGCCTCTGCCTAAGCTACCACACCTGACTTTGGTTAAAGATGCCAGATGAGGCTTATTTCTAACTCATTTCAAATATTCATTTTTGTTACCGAAATAATGTTTTCTTGCAAACATAGCTCCACACACACCCCCTTCTCTTTAAACTTGTCCACCCAATGCAAGTGCCCAGGGGTCACTGAACTATCCCAGTCCTTTTTCCATATTTGAATCGCAATCTCTAGATGGCTGACTTGCAATTCACAGTCCTCCTGACTTACCCTTCCTAGGGCCGAGGGTACAGGCTCTATCTCCATGCCTGGCATGTCAGCTCTGTCTTAGATATGAGGCTCCCGTGGATTGAGAAGATAATTACAATAACGTACCACTTTCCACTTTCATAAATCTTGGTCCAGGGTGGACAGTTTACATAAAGTTTGGGAGTACCCTGAGTACATGATGACCTTTTTAAAAATGGGAATATTTTAGAACCAGTCGGTATGAGACTGTATAGCCAAGAGGTATCACTTTGGAATCTCCAAGTTCTGTAACAGCTCTGTATATACAAGACTAGTTTGCTAAATCAGCAAGTATTTTAACCACCGCCCTTGAGATAAGCCTTATCTGATGAGGGCTCCTGAAGCTCAGGCTGACCTTGAACCAAGGATGGCTGTGGAGTAATCCTACTCCACTCTCCAGGGCCGGACTTCTAAGTGTGCATCACCATGCCCAGATTTCCCTTATTCCTCTGTGTGAGTGTTCACGTGCCTGCTGTGTGTGTGAGTACCTGTGCCTACATATGTGGGGGCTGGAGATCAGCATAGGTGTCTCCTCTACGTCACTTACGTTTCGAGACAGCCTCTCACTGCACCTGGAGCTCATGGATGGGCTGAATTGGCTACACCCTCTCAAGCCGGCAGGCCTCCTGTCCCCACCTCTCAGTACTGGGATTAGAGGTGTGAGCCACATGCCCGGCTTTGGATGTGGATGTTGAGTCAGACCTCAGGCTTTCCCTCTGAGCTCTCTCCCCAGACCCTTTTAAACGACCTAATTGAACTGAATTTTTATTCTGTTCAAATGTGTATAGAGTAAAAACAAGGACAGTGTTTTAGAAGTTAGGGTTTGCGCTCTCCTTTTCACAAAGTATATAGGTTTTCATTTTTTGTTTGTCTTTTAAAGATTTACTTTTATGTGCTTGTGTGTGTGTGTGTGTGCTGTGTGTGCTACATGTGTGTGAGTGCTTGTGGAGGCTAGAAGAGGGTGTCAGAGCCTCTGGAATTGGAGTTACAGGCAGTTATGAACTGCTCAATGTAGATGCTAGGATCTGACCATGGGTCTCTCAGGAAAGTAGCAGCTGCTTTCATCCACTGGGGGTCTGCTTGTTCTCTCTCTCTCTCTCTCTCTCTCTCTCTCTCTCTCTCTCTCTCTCTCTCTCTCTCTTTGAGACTGTTTCTCCTGGCTGGCTTCTAAATCTTGATCCTCTTCTTCAGGTCTTTTCAGTAGTGGGATTACAGGTAAACATTACTGCACCAGCACATTTGGTATATATAGGTCTGTTTTATATTGAATACGTTGTTGTATATTGTATATTTTTTCATATTTTTTCTGTGTAGTATATGTGCTAATGATCTTAATGGGATAGCATAGTGTTCTCCCTTTGGGATAGCACAGTGCCTTTAAATATTTTACTTTGTTTAACCTTTTCCAGGATTGATATTTAGGTTATTTCCCAAATTTTCAGTGTAAACAAAAATTAGGTGTCTGTGAAAAAAACAATTCATGTTATATAAAAGACAGAATATGAACTGTCAGTCTTTTTTTGGGGGGAGGGGGGAGTGTTTCAAGACAGGGTTTCACTTTGTAACCCTGGCTGTCTTGGTACTCACTCTGACCAGGGTGACCTCAAACTCACAGAGATATGACTGCCTCTACCTCCCAAGTACTGAGATTAAAGGCGTGTACCACCACGGTCCAAGTCTTTCTAATAAGGACCTAATAGCCATCCCATTTAACATGAAACTCACTACTGCAGAAAAATCAAAGTTTTTAAAAGAAGTTGAAACTATCAGAGTGGTAGCCTCATCCTTTCAACTGCATTGTTTTCAGAGTTGGGTCCTATTGACTGGTTTTGAGATAAGGTCTTTCTCTGTAGCCCAGGCTGGCCTCAAACTCTAAATCTTCCTGTCTCAGCCACTGAAGAATGATGTTGAATTATTGTTGAGCCGCCACATCTGACTCGTGCATATTAGTGACAGAGTCTTGCTATGTCACTTAGGCTGTCTAATTACTGGGCTCAAGAGACCCTCTTTCCTCAGCCTTCTGAGTAGCTGAGATAACAGATACATGTTGCTCTGTCTGGCTTGGGTCCTTTTTGGTTTATTTTTACATGTATGTGAATGTGTGCATGTGTACAAGTGGAGGCCTAATGTTGATATTGGGTATCTTCATAGATTGCTCTCCGCAATAATTTTTAAATTTTATGATTAGTCTTTGGGTGTGTGTGCACGTGCTCACAAACCTATAGTGCAGCACAAACTGTGGGGGTCAGAAAACAGCTCTGTGGAGTGGTTCTCTGTGTCTACCTTCACGTGGATTTCAGGGCTCCAACTCGGGTTGCCGGGCTTGCATGGAGGTGCCTTTCCTGCTGAGCCGTTGCTGGCCCCCTACTTCATTTCTGGAGGCAGCGTCTGTCTAAAACAGGAGCTCATACTATCTGACTGGTCTAAGTAGCTAGCTTGTCCCCAGGATCTCTTGTTTCTTCCTTATGAGTGCTGGTATTACAGGTGGCCCCGCTACCATGCCTGACTGGCTTTTATGTGGGTTCTCAATGTCCAGACTGCCATTCTCAAGCTGGTGGAGCGAGCTCCTTAAGCCCCGAGCCGCCTTTCCTGCCCGTTACATTTATTTTAAATGTAATTTACTACATTTGGTCTCTCTCCATCCTTGTTAGCCAATGCTGGTAACTGTGCCGTCTAGTGTGACAGTTGTTAGCCACATGTGGCTGTTAAAGTGAACTTTAAAATCCCGTTCCTTGGTTGCACTGCCCATGGTTGCAGTGCTTTGTAGCCACAGCTGCCCACTGGTTGTCGGCTGTCTTGAGCAGCTCTGAAATAGAAGTAACATTTCTATTATCACAAAGTTTTATTGGGCAGGGTTGTTCTCTACCATAATATTCCGGAGTATTCAAAGACTGTGGATGTAAAGAATCACTTTCTAAAATCTGAAATAGTTCAACTCAGCCAAAGCACATTTAAAACATGTATTTATTTTATGTGTCAAGTGTTTACCTGCATGTATGTGTGTGTACCATGAGCCTGGTGCCTGCAGAAGCCACAAAAGGGCATCAGATTCCCTGGAACTGGAGTAGCTGATGGTTGTGAGCAAGTGCTCTTAACCACTGAGCCATCTCGCCAGCTCTATAAGCCCATTTCATTAACTGTAATAAGTAATATATTTATAAGTAATAAATTTACAGCTGGGCATGGTGGCACACACCTTTAATCCCAACACTCAGGAGGCAGAGGCAGGCAGACTTCTGTGAGTTTGAAGCCAGCCTGATCTACATAGCAAATACCAAGACAGCCAAGGCTACATAAAGAGACCCTGTCTCAAAAAAAAAAAAAAAAAAAAAAAAGATTGATTGTTGGTATCTATCCTTCATGATGACAATCTCTTTAAAATGTCAGTTTAAAAAATATCTTTAAAAATATCAGTTGATGCTTAAGGTAAAAGAGTAAATGGATTTTAAAAGGCTCTTTAAGAGCTGAAGGAATAAGGAAACGGTTTCTTGCTCTGTGCTCACTTCATCTCCCACACTTAGATGGTGTAGGGGGCAAAGTGGAGGGAAGTGAGAAGAGCGAGCCCTGACGTAGTTCTCATTCTGCTGCGCTGGGCTGCAGAATTGGTGGTGTCGAGGGAACCGAGCTCTCCTCCTTCTGCCCCTTGATCCCCACCATTGTGGTAAATGGGATTGTGGGTGTAGAAATATAATAAATCTAGACTTTTGTCCTTAGCTTCGTATGGGAGGATTCTTGTAGCAGCAGCACATCCACAGACAAGCCCACGCTGCTTGCCGTCAGTGAAGATTATGAACTGCGCACATACGAATTTGATTTGAAAGACGGGAGGTGTGATGCAGCCTTATCACACAGCTGCTGTGGGAGGACCCTGCAAAAGCTCGTTGAAGATCAAGGAGTCAGTAAGTGCCAAGCTAAAGTTTGTGACTTTTGTTTCCTTTGAGACACAGTCTGACTGTGTAGTGGAGGCTGCCCTCAAACATGTGATCCTCCTGCATCAGCTTCACAAGTGCTGGGGTCTCAGGAGTGTGCCACCATGACCAGCTAGCCATAGTCTTTTTTGAGAAGTTCTCATGGAGGTGAATTCCCAGGGCGGTCTACACTGTCCAGCACTGTAGCCACTGGCCAGATTGGGCTGCTGAGCACTTGAAATGTGGTTCATATAAATAAGTTGTATTTTTAATTTTTGCAGTGCTGGAAATCAAATCCAGAGTTTCACAAATGCTAGGCAAACCGTTGATCCCTGAGCTATAGCCTCAGCCTAAAAATGTACTTTAAAAGCCACAGCCAAGTGAGGTGATAATGATGCTGTAATCCTAGCCCCTGGAAGGCAGAAGCAGGAGGATCTCAGCTTGATGGTAGCCTAGGATACATAGGTAGACTCTGTCTCAAAAAAAAAAAAAAAAAAAAATCATGCACCTTTCTTTTCTAGGGGGGATACTGGGGATTGAATCTATGGCCTCATACATGCTAGGTTGTCACTCAATCATTGAGCTACATACCCAAGACTTTTTTGCCCTTATTTGAAGACAAAGTGTCACCAAGTTACCAAGGCTGGCTCTGAACTTAAAATCCTCCTGCCTCAGTCTCTTGAAAAGCTAGGATTATATGCCTGCACACCAAACTGGTTCTACATACCAGGTTTTGAAGTCTTAGTATAAGGAAAGTAAAATAGCTCATTAATAATTTTTGTATGAACATGTTGGAATGATACTTTGTATGTAATAATCTAAATAATATATATTAAATTAATTTGCCTGTTTCTTTGGCTGTTAGTCACACAGAATCATATCTCTCTCATGCATGTATGATTCTTGTATTTTACTGGACAGTGCTGACCTAAACTGGTTACAGAGCTGTTGACTGTCTCTTGGCCTGATAAGCTGCAAAGGGGTGGGGGGCAGAAATCCAAGCTGCTGGGCCTCTGATTTTAACCCAGTAACATCCGTTCTTCCCTTGACTATAAGGTTCCTTCTTTTTCCTTAAGGAAAAAAAAAAATGTCTGATTGATTTTGTGTGATCTAATGGGTAACTCAGCTTTTTTTAATCTTCCTTCTGGTGTGCTTTGAGACTTCAGCCTTAAACAAAAAGAACCCTGGGACATTGTGGGCCATCTTTATTTATCTTTACCTATCTCCTAATGCCTGTGTCCACAGATATGAACAGTAACTGCTTTGATTGGAATAGGTACAATTTCCTCTTTTGTTTTATCTGTGTTTATAGGATCACATTTACCAACTGTAAAAGTGTGATTGATGAGTTTGAGATAATATCCTTTTGTTTCACAGGTATTTCCTTCAAGTCTTTGAGAATTCTGTCATTTCACAACAAGACGGCATTACTGCTCATCAATAGATGTCTCATCCTACGCGTTGTACTTCCGGGGAGAGACTCTGGGAATAGAGTACTGGACTGCTTCCCACTGGCCTTGCCGGCACAGACGGCAGACACAATTATTGACGTGCAGCTCTGCAGGGGATTTCTTTTTGTTCTGAGTACATTGGGCTGGATCTGTATCCTTGGCCAAAAGCATGTTGATTAATGTGTAGGGGAAAAGAATATGTGGAAAGATGAGTCTTTCCAACTTTCAATTGGGGGAGCTGGAGCGAAGGCAGAGTAGTTAGTTTTTAGTTAAGAAGTTTCAGGCGAAAAATACTCTCATAAAATAATCAACTATATTCCTTTATATTTTTCAATGTATAGAAATATTCTTAGTGTCATAATAATCTTACTCATATTTATATTCTTTATTTACCCAAACTGTATTTAAGTGTGTTAACATGCATGATTGCTTATGATACGATACATGTCCTTTCCATGTGAATATAACTCACTTTGTCCAGTGATGATTCCATCATTTTTTTTTCTTTTTTTGAGATCCCAAATACCCAAATACTAGGGTTTCTAGTATGCATTACCACGCCCAGATAATTTCATCATTTTAATGAGCGGTTTACATAAGTAATAATAGTTTTTTTAAAATACTATACTTTGCCAGGCGGTGGTGGTGCACGCCTTTAATCCCAGTACTCGGGAGGCAGAGGCTGGCCGATCTCTGAGTTCGAGGCCAGCCTGGGCTACCAAGTGAGTCCCAGGAAAGGCACAAAGCTACATAGAGAAACCCTATCTCAAAAAACAAAAAACAAAACAACAACAACAAAAACCCTATACTTTGTATCTAGCAGTAAAATTATCTTGAAGATTTTTAAAAATGACCTTTTATAGAATGATTTTTGAGGCTTCTTTTATTTCTGAAGTGAAAGGATGGATGGTCTTCTTTCTTGATGGTTTTGGGGTTGGCCCCAAGCCCTCGTGTGTGCTGTTCAAATGTTCTCACACTGAGCTGCAGTCCCTGGCCCCGTGTTTGCTTGTTGGTTTATTTTTGAGGCAGAGTCTTACTTTATGGCACTTGCTAGCTGGAGCTCACTGTGCAGGCCAGCTGCCTCTTAACTCACAGAGATCCCCCTGCCTCTGACTCTTGAATATTGAGATTAAAGGCCCGTGTTTCCACATCCTTCTATTTTGGCCTTTTGAAATAGGGTCTCTGTAATTGAGGTTGGTCTAGAACTCACTCTGTAGCCCACTTTATAGCTGGCCTCTGACTCAGCCTCCATAAAGGGATGATTTTTCTATTTTAGATATATTGGGTTTGTTTTTTTTTCCACAAAAGTGTCATAAAATACTAAATTGACTTAATTTTTATTGCCAGATTTGTTGTCTACTGCAGTAGGTGTCAGGTGTGTGAGGCTGCTGAACATCTGAAATTGTCTGGGCATGTTGATACTTAATTTTATTTAATTAGGTTTAAAAGTTGACATTGGTTTAGGTATTAGAGAGTTTAAGTATATTTAGAAAAAACTTCATTTTTTTTGGACTTTTTTTTAAAAAAATAAGGTCTCCTGTAGCTAAGACTGGCCTTGTACTCTCTAGTTAGCCAGGATGACCTTTGATATTGACTCATGATCCTCTGCCTCTACCTCCCAAATTCTGGGATAGCAGGTTTGAGCCACTATGCTCAGATCATATGGTATTGGGGAATCGAACCCAGGGCTTCATTGAACTAGATAAGCACTCTACTTACTTAGTTTCATCTCTTGCCCAGTTTCTCTTGGTGTTTGAATTGTAACTCTGTGGAGTCTAAATATGGGTGAGATATTTCTGATGAAAATTTAGAACCAAGAACAGTGGTGGTGACTCATTGCCTCTAATCCCAGCACTCAGGAAGCAGAGGCAGGCAGATCTCTGAGTTCAAGGTCAGCCTGGTTTATAGAGCGAGTTCCTGGAGAACTGGGGCTACATAGAGAAACTCTCTCAAAAAACCAAGAGAGACAGAGGATAGGAGGGAGGAAGGGAGGAGAGGAAGAGGAGGAAAGAGAGAGAGAGAGGGAGAGAGAGAGAGAGAGAGAGAGAGAGAGAGAGAGAGAGAGAGAGAGAGAGAGAGAAATTTAGTATCCAAAGTTAGTTGTATTCTAAGTGTAACTTAGATTTTGGTGGCTTACAAAAAATGAAATATCTCAGCTTTTAATGCTGGTTTCATGTTGAGATGATATTTGGGTATTGGCTAAAGTATAATGTTATGGGGTTTACCCTGGGAAATAGTGCCTCGGGGTCTGGAACAGCAGACTGGAAGAACAGTACATCAGCATGTTCTGCTGCCGGCTCCATAGTCATCTGGTTACTACATTGGAGTATGCCTCAGTTTCCAGCCCTCCTGCTATACTTGCAAGGTTGTAGCAATCCAGACGATAGCTCTTCCCAGTCCTGTGACTTACAGGGTCCTGTATATAAAATGGACACTTCTTTAACTCTATCTCAAAGATATTTTTGACACTGCGGATGGCATGCATGTAGCTCGTGTGGACTTGGCTCTTCTCCAAGAAGATTCTGAGCAGCAGGAGCCAGCCAGTGTTTCTTCCTTCGCATCATTGAAAGTGTCTCCAGACTTAGATGTTTTGGTGATTGTCAGTTCATCCAACACTGCGGTTGCTCTTAACCTAAATTTGTATTTCAGGTAGGCAGATGACTAAAATTTCTCATTTGAGGTAAATAGACCCATAAAAGGTTTAAAATATACTCATTAGCTTTTTTTTAAGCAGCTTTTTCTATGCCTTTAAATCTCATTACAGCTCCTATAGTAAGATTGTTACTGTAAAGAATGTGTATAAATGACTGCTGGCTGCCTTTGTATTTTTGGCTTGTATAGCAAAGGTTTGATTTCCACTTAAGTGGTAGTGTGTGGGGTTTATGTCATATAAATAATCAGGACTATACAGCCTCACTTTTACATATCACCCCCTTCTTTTCCCATTTAAGAGTAGAAGAGAATGGAATTTACCTGTTGTTGGATTTGCTGTTTTTGTGGCTTGGGATCCTGGCTGTACTGGGGCTCGTGTTCCTCTTAAAGGAGTATGACAAGATCTATTTGGCTAGCTTTTCCACCTGGGGATTTCCACGGGTGTTTCCCTCTGAGGAACTGAACTTGCGGCTGTCTAAGGACCTCAGTGATGCTGAACGCTTACTTATATTGCTTTTCCATTAGCTTGCTAGCTGATGTTGATTTTATAGTGTCCGTATGTAACTTGATGATCTGGAAACTGGCCTTTCAGCATTTATGAGCTAACAATATTTAAGGCCATTCAAAACCATCTAGTCTTTTGATTCCACCTTGATATGAATAAGATAAATCCCTGAGTAGTTGGGAATATTTTTGATGAGTTTTATTGCCTATTGTTTGGTTCATAAAAAAGGGTAAATTTATTTTTATATACCTGCCAGGTATCTTTATAGCTGTAATGTTTTCTAAGGATCACACCCCGAATCTCAGTCATGTTCAGCAAGCAAGCACTCTACCACTGAGATAGACTCTCAGCCCCAGTTTGTTTCAAATGGCTACTTACTTATTTATGTTTTGACCTTATTCTAAAAATGAGTAGACATTAATGGAATTTTAGCTAGGGGAGATGTTATGATCTGATTTGTTTGTTTGTTTAATACAAGGTCTCACTATATAGGCCAGACTGCTCTCAAACTTCTGTCTTCTTGTGTCAGCCTCCCGAATGCTGGGATCACAAGAGTGGCCATCACGCCTGGCCTTGTTTTGAAATCTTTGAGTGGGGCCCAGTTTCTGCAGACTGCTCTTGTCTGCCCATAGGCCGTTTCACTGATTAGTCATGTGCTGTGGATGTAGAGTGTCTCCTGATCACTCGTTGAAAACAGTCTGAATGGTGGGAAAAGAGGAAGGCCTGGTCACCTCATGATATGCTCTGGATGTTTTAGAGCTCGGTCCCGTGCCCTGAAACTAATTAGGGATCAGTCCGTCCCTAAGCAAGTGCTCTGTGTTTCTTGTTCACATAAATGCTGTTTAGTGCCATTTCTCTGCAGTTGACTGTACTCATTTTTCTGAGAGTACTCTGAAGTCCAGATGGCTTTTGCCATTCCTGCCTTGTACTAACTTGTCAGCTCTCTTCCTCGTGTCCTGTTCATCCTTTGGGACCCCGTTGAACTGTACAACTCTTTCTTGAAACCCTGTACTCACAGGCACTGTCTCCACCAGAATCTTAGACTTATCATAACTTTCCTTCTCTTCCAGTGTGTGTGGCCTCTGCCTCCCAGCCAGGTTTAGTGCTTAACTACGTAGTTTTATAGAGTTCCTTTTTTTTTTTTTTTTTTCTCATTTTTTTTCCAAGTCAAGTTTGCAAATGCTCATTGAGAACCCATCTAATAGTTTGTTTTTTTCAGTCTTTTTCTCCCTTTTGAGATGGAACCTTGCTGTGTTGTTCGGTCTGGTCCCTGAGCTCCTGGGCTCAAGTGTCCTTCCCAGCTTAGCCTCCTGAGGAGCTGAGTTTTGTTCTTTCAATTCATTGTGAGTGACTTTTCCTTCCACTTTACCTTAGCTGTCCATTGTCAAAACCAAAGCCTGGGCTTTGTCCGCATTTGAAATCACTCCTCCAGATCACTGCTCTACACGGATCAACACAATTTCCCAAACTTCTTAGCTGGCTTACCCAAGCACCTGCCCTCTGACCTCACTGGGATTTCCAACTAACTGACCTTCTGTGCCTCCCCCACCTGTCCTCACTTCCCTCCTCTTCAAGAGTGGATCTTGTGATCCATTGTTGTAGTCAGTTTCTGCGTGCTCTGTAAACTTTTGCTCCTCTCCGGGGTAGCACTTGGTCTGCCAGAATATCAGCCCTGATGAAACCTTTATTCTACCTTCTCGGTGCCTACCCCCAAGCAATTCTGCGTTTGTGAGGAAACTGCAAACGACTCTACGCCAACCCCCTTTTTGTAGTTTTTTGAGAGAGTTTTGCTATGTAGACCAGACTGGCCTCCAACTCAAGGTCTGCCTGCCTCTGCCTCCCACGGCTGGGATTATGTGCACCACCACACCCAGACTTAGAAAAATGTTTTTAACCCTCTATTTTCCCTCAGACCTGCTCATGTCTTCATTCGTCCCTTTTCTTGGATGACCTTGCCTCCTACATTTTTATGAGGTTTCATCCCTTTCTCCCCCACCCCCCAGGGACCTTTCTCTTCTTCTCTACTTTTCTATATTTACAGTCTCTTTTCAGTATTAGGTCCATGTCCAGTTACAGACAAGCAGCAGCCATTCTCCTCCTGAGTCCCTCCCGGCTGTCCTCCTCTCCACTGTTTGCACCCCAAGCCATGCCACTGTCTTCTCACCTGAGCTGCTTTGACAAACACCGGGTCAGTGTCCTTGTGTCTGCCCTCATCCCCTGAAGGATCTTTCTCCAAAATCGTTAAAATGCCTATCTCATCAGTGGTCCAGCCACATACTCACTTTTCATCATCTCCCGGACCAATGTCAGCACAATACCTTCCTAGTTCAACCCTTCTGAAGTGTGTTATGAGAGTAAACGCTTTCGTCTCTCCCTAGCTGTGCTCTGCCTATGATCACGTTGTAGTTCTGCCTGGCCCTCCCTTCACTGCCTTTTCTCCTAAAGGTGAAAGTTAAACTTCCCTAGTCGCCCACAAGGCTCCGAACCAGCCGTCTCCTGCCGGATTTTTGGGCTTCCTGTCGTGTCACAGCATTGTGCTTCTCCCTGGCTGTGCTCTGGCTGCCACAGTCCTCTTTGTTCCTCAGATGTGACAGTCCTCACATCTGTCCCACCTTAACACACACACACACACACACACACACACACACACACACAGTTTTGCAGTTCTTATTCAGTTACTGACCCTGGCTTAAATCTTGCTTTGTTATGGTATAATAAGTTATTAGAAACCTTAGCTTTGGCCAGGCGGCAGTGGCACACACCTTTGATCCCAGCACTCAGGAGGCAGAGCCAGGTGGATCTCTGTGAGTTCGAGGCCAGCCTGGTCTACAGAGCGAGATCCAGGACAGGCACCAAAACTACACAGAAAAGCCCTGTCTCGGAAAAGAAAAAAAAAAAAAAAGAAAGAAAGAAAAAGAAAAAAGAAAAGAAAAAAAACTTAGCTTTGGGCTGGCTAAATGTACATTCTATGGAATGCCTGAATCCTCTCTACCCTACTCTCCAAGTAAGTAAATAAATGTTAAAAAAAAAAATTAAACCCCAAGCTTTATGGTTAAATGAGCCTGGTTCCATGTTTCTCTTAAGCCTTAGTGTCTGTATCTGTGAAGTGGGCTGTACTTCTGCAAGGCTGGTGAAAGACTTCAAGGTCTGTGTAAGTCAGCCTGACACCTGCAGTGTGCTGGACAGTGAGTGCTCTTCCCACCTTCGGAAATCAACTGCTCCATGGAGTCCAGTTCTTCTCGTTGGTGCTGTTAACTTTTTTAAATTTTATTATTTTGTATATAAGGGTGTTTTGCCTGTACGTGTGTCTGTGTATCATGTGTGAAGTGCTTGCAGAGACTGGAGTTACAGACAGTTACAAGCCATGTGGGTGCTGGGAACTGAACCCAGGTCTCCTGGAAGAGCAGCCAGTGCTCTTAACCACTGAGCCATTGCTTCAGCCCAGAGTCAGGTCCTTGACATTGACTTTATCACTGTTCTACAAGGGAGGTTAGAGAGACTACAATCTTAGGAATATATTTTTGCTGTTCTTCTCTGTATCCCGTGTCCATTTTCTATTAAAAGTTTCATGCATTCTATTTTGATCATATTCCTTACCTTTCCCAGCTCTTCCAGATCCTCCCACCCCCATTGCGCGTTCTCTCTCTCAAAAAAATTCAAAACAAACAAACTGAAAAAGACCAGAAGCACTTATGACACAAATTTGGGGTTGTTTATCATTTTTTGATACAGCTACCTTTTTTTCCAATGTAGGCAACACCCAGGACACCTACTGTGTGAAAGAACACTGGAAGACCTTCCTATTGAAGGGCCTACTGGAGTAGATGAAGATGACCTTGTTAACTCTGTCCACAACATGAAACTGACCAAGGTTTCCTTTCAAGTTGATAGGTATAAACACTTTTAGGATTTAGTGTATTGCCATTATTTTTGTCCTTCTGACATATTTTCATGAAAAGTCTCTACATGGCAGATGATTTGTTTGTTTGTTTATTTGGAGGTAATGTAGTCCTAGCTGATTTGCAGCTTGCTATGTAGAGCAGGTTGGCCTTGAACTCAGAATCATCCTCCTGCCTCTGACCCCCCCCCCCCAGTGCTGGGACCACAGGTGGAAGCCAAGGTTCCAAGTGTCTTTACCCTGGCTCGTGTTTGGTGCCTTACTGTAATGGTGTTAAGTGCTGCCCTGTCTTCCAGGTCTTGGAGGGCCCAGCTGTCATCCCTGAATGAAACAACGAGGAGCTCCAAACCAGAGGTTTCCTGTTGTGCTCCGTGGTTCCAGGGTGTCCGGCGTTTGGAGTCCCTGGAATCTGGTAACCTCACTCCCATTGTGCCAGACCATGTGTTCATTCCAGGAGATGTCACGTGTGGCCAGTGTGCTTTTCCGCAGGAGCACATCAAGACTAGTGATCCAAGAAGACCGTGGGAGACAATGCATCTGAGCGAACAAGAGCAGCCCTCCGAGCTCAAGTGTATGTCTGTGACGGGATTTACGGCACTGTTTACCCGGGCAGTAGGAACCGCCAGCTGCACCATTGTCCTCTGGGACCTGGAGACCCAGAGCATGCAGTGTTTTTCTCTCGGCCAGAAGTGTGCTCCTGTGGATAGCAGTGGAGACCAGCAGCTGTGCCTTGTTTTGACAGGTGGGCATGTCTGTATCCAATTGGAACACACTGCTTAGAGGTGTAACTGCTTTCTTAAAATTACACTTACTTGTTTCTCATGTGTGTGCATGCGCGCACCCACGAATGCTAAAGCCCTCGAGTGGAGGTCAAGGACAACTTGTGGGAGCTGGTTCTCTTCTTCCACCATGTGGCTCCCGGGGATTGAACTCTGGTTCATCAGGCTTGGCAGTCTTTTTACACACTGATCTATCTTGCCAGCCCAAGGTGTGACCTCTCGATGTATTTCACAGCTGCTGCCCTGATGCCAGCATGTGCCCGGTCTTACTGCAAAGTGGTCCTTATTCTGGGCGGAAACTTGGTGGTATGCTCTGTAACACTGTCTCGTGTGCCTTAATTTATTTTACGTGTGTGGGTGTTTTGTTGGCATTCATGCTTGGGGCCAGCAGAGGCCATAAGAGGGCATCAGATCCTCTGGATCTGGAGTTACAGACAATTGTGAGCTGCCATGTGGGCGCTGGGACTCAAACCTGGCTCTTCAGTTCGTAACCACTGAGTCATCCATCCCTCCAGCCCTGTGTTTAATTTAAATAATTTCTCTTCAGCTAAATGTCAATACTAGGTAGTAAGAGTAATGTGGGCTGAATTTTTAACTCGGAGAAGCCTCCTCTGACTTGAGTCTACACAGCAGAGGTTACGAGCCAGCAGATTATGCACCGCGTGTATGTTGCCTGTTCATTTTGGTTGGCACTGACCAGAGTTTTATTTTATTTGGTTTTAAAGCAGGGTCTCACATAGCCCCAGCTGACCTCAAACTCGCTGTGTGTGTAACTGATGCTGGTATTAAACACTGATCCCAGACTGGGCAGTGGTGGCACACACCTTTAATCCCAGGACTTGGAAGGCAGAGGCAAACAGATCTGTGAGTTCGAGGCCAGCCTGGTCTACAAAGCAAGTTCCAGGACAGCTGGGACTGATACACAGAGAAACCCTGTCTCGAAAACAAAACCAAAACAGAAACCACTGATCCTACCGTCTGTATCTTCCAGTTCTTAGAACTACAGGCCACCACACCTAGGTTAGATAACAAAAATACAAAGTGCAAAGTGACAGATTTATACAAAATCTGGATCTGTAGCTGTTACTGCTGTAGCATACTGGACCTGCATTTCCGTATAGAAATTTATGTGTTGGGGTGAAGTTGGGTTCTCTGGTGGGCTGTTGTATTTCTGGTTGGGGTTCTCTGGTGGCTGTTGTATTTCTGGTTGGGGTTCTCTGGTTGCTGTTGTATTTCTGGTTGGGGTTCTCTGGTGGCTGTTGTATTTCTGGTTGGGGTTGTTTGGTGGGCTGGTGAATTTCTGGTTGGGGTTCTCTGGTGGCTGTTGTATTTCTGGTTGGGGTTGTCTGGTGGGCTGGTGAATTTCTGGTTGGGGTTCTCTGGTGGCTGTTGTACTTCTGGTTGGGGTTGTCTGGTTGGGGTTCTCTGGTGGCTGTTGTATTTCTGGTTGGGTTCTCTGGTGGCTGTTGTATTTCTGGTTGGGGTTCTCTGGTGGCTGTTGTATTTCTGGTTGGGTTCTCTGGTGGCTGTTGTATTTCTGGTTGGGGTTCTCTGGTGGCTGTTGTATTTCTGGTTGGGTTCTCTGGTGGCTGTTGTATTTCTGGTTGGGTTCTCTGGTGGCTGTTGTATTTCTGGTTGGGTTCTCTGGTTGGGTTCTCTGGTGGCTGTTGTACTTCTGGTTAGATTTTTCTTACACTTCCCTGACCTCCCTGGCCCCTGTGCTGCCGTCATAGGGTAGTTTACATAGAGGATGCATTCACTCAGCGTAGGTGCGAGAACCTGTACAAAGGTGTTGAGTATTGTGTGGGATTCAACTGCTGTGTTTCTTCTTCAGCTCCTAGTTTTTTGCTTTTGTTTTACTTTGCTTTTTTTAAAGACAAAATCTCACAACTTAGCCCTGGACGGCCAGGAACTTGCTATGTAGACCAGACTGGTCTCAAACCTGTGGCCATTCCCTCCTTGTCAACCTGATACCTCAGCTGAGAAAATGCCCTGCAGACTTGCCTACAAGCAGTCTGGTTGGAGGCATTTTCTCAGTTAATGATTGATTTTGGAGAGCCCAGGCCACTGTGGATGGTGCCACCCTGGGCAGGTGGACTGGGTTATATAAAAAGCAGGCTGAGGGGCTGGAGTGATGGATCAGCAGTTAAGAGCATTTGTTGCTCTTGCAGAAGATCTGGGTTCGATTCTCAGCACCCATATGGTGCCTCACAATCATGTATAATTCCAGTTTCAGGGAATCCCAACAGGCATTCACGTGGTGCACATACGTGCATACAGAAAAACATCATATACATAAAATAAAAATTAAAATAAAAAAAGCAGACTGAACAAGCCCTGGGGAGCAAGCCAGTAAGCAGTACTCCTCCATGGCCTCTGCTTCAGTTCCTTCAGATTCCTGCCCTGGCTTCCCTTCAAAAAATGAATGAAGGTAAATTTTAATATGAAATAAACCTTTTCTCTCCAAGTTTGGTCATGGTGTTTTATCACAGCAGTAAAATAATTAATACACAGGGTAATTCACACGCACACATACACACATACAGATATTTAAATTTTTTTCTTTAAGATAGGGTCTAACTCTATAGCCCTGAATGGCCTGGAACTCACTTTGTAAACCAAACAGGCCTAGATTTTACAGATTCACCTGCCTCTACCCACCAAGTACTGGAGTAAAAGACATGCACCACCATACTCAACTCAATACATGTATTTTAGCTATAGTATGGAAATATTAGGTCATTTGAGAAATTAATTTCTAAGTCATAATTCTAAGATCTAAGTTCTTACTAATATAGTAATGCTAACTTTTATTTTTCCCATAGAAAATGGTCTCTCTCTGATTGTGTTTGGTCTTACTCAAGAGGAGTTTTTGAACAGACTGATGATCCATGGAAGTGCCAGCACTGTGGACTCCCTGTGTCATCTCAATGGTTGGGGACGGTGCTCAATTCCTATACACGCTCTGGAGGTAACCGAGTGAGACCTGTCCCACTTCACTTGATGTGTGAGTGATGACTGAGAGAATTCATATTTTTCCATCTTCATCTCTCCAGGGTTGACTCTTTATTTTCTTAACTCTTATTACTCTTACTGGCTCTAAAGATAGAAGATAATAACGAATAGTATTTTTAAAAGGTAATTGTCTACAGAAATGTAGACAATAGTAAGCTGATATGATGAGAAGCAAGCTGTGGAGAACAGAGTAGAAATGATCTTTTATTTCTATACTCCTTTCTATCCAGCTTTAGAATATATAATCTGAATTATATAGCATTTTACAGTTCACATATTCTTTTCTATATATTTCTAATTTGGTCCTGAAACAATCACATGAACTACCGATGAATGACTAAGTAATTTTTCTTCTCTTTCTCTCTCTCTCTCTCTCTCTCTCTCTCTCTCTCTCTCTCTCTCTCTCTCTCAAGAAAGAGACACAGAGTGGCCAGTTGAGTAACCACAATATTCTAATAAAAAAGGAAGTAGAGTAAGAGTCAGGGTGTTTCTGCATCACGGTACAGCCTCTGAAAGGCTTTTGGTTGGTTGGTTGGTTGGTTGGTTGGGGTTGGTTGGTGGGATGGTTGGTTGGTTGGTTGGTTGGTTGGTTGGTTGGTTGGTGGGTGGGTGGTTGGTTGGTGGTTGGTTGGTTGGTTGGTTGGTTTTAAGATAAGAGTATCTCAGGCCCAGTCTCAGACTTGCTATGTATCCAAGACTGGCCTTGATCTCCTGATCTTACTTCTGCCTCCTGAGATCTGTGTGTGTAGGGGTGTGTGTGTGTGTGTGGTGTGTAAGGGATATGTGTACATGAGTGCAGGTGCCCTTGGAGACCAAACAAGGGCATCATATCCCCCAAAGCTGTTGCTACAGGCAGTTGTGAGATGCATGTAGGTGCTGGGAACTGAACCCAGGTCCTCTACAGACCATTATGCATTCTCACCCACTGAACCATCTCCAGCCCCTTTCCAACCTTTTAAAATCTTTTTTTCACCCCTCACCCAATTCCAATTCATGACATTGTGTTGCATGTGCATGTAAAAAGATATATCCCTATACTGATCACACATAAACTACATGCATGTGTCATTTCTGGAGGTCATTAAGTTTTTAGAGGAGAAGTCTCTCAAATGAGAGCAAATAAGCTGAGAAAATGAGAAAAAAACAAGTCCGAGTGGTAAAGATGAATTGCACAGATCTGTGGCTCCTGTCCTTTATGATTGTGAGGCGAGGTCTCCCTACATAGCCCAAGCTGGCCTGGAACTCACGATCCTCCTGCCTTGGACCCTGCACCCCCTCCTCCTCAGTACTGGTATCATATGTGTGCCACATCTACCTTCTCGTCTCTTTGAATGTACAAGTGTGTGCTCTGAATGTGCTGAGTTAAAATTCCCCAGTGTGAAGCAGAAGACTGCCATGGATGGGGCTGTTGTGACTAAGAGCTCAGAGTAGACAGCTATAAAGCAAGCAGGGGGCACCATTGGGTGCTGGCCGTGCATCCACTCCAAATAGACCCAACTCTCCCAGTCTTGATGGGCTCAACAGCTGATCTGGGTCTGTAAATCATTCCTACTTTATTGTGTTCTATTTTGTCCCATATTTGCTCATTATGCTATTTCATAATTAGGGCAAGGTGAGGGGTTCAGCTAGTCCAAGTATGCTTACATGTACTTCAAACTGTCTGACTCAAACATTTTTATTCTTCTGAAAATACAACTAATTTCTTCCTCTATTTTTACAGTAAACAGTAAGTCAGCTGAAGAGATGAGTGGGGTTTGGGGCTAAGGATTGCCACCACCTTTGGGCACAAGACTACTGAGTGAGTTGGCAGCTTATGGACAGGACCAGCTAGTAGACCCCTCTCCAGGAAGGCCCTGCAGCACCCGGGGCATTGCTGGTACAGCAGCTCCCAGTTGGAGTCACAGAGGAATCATTCATAATGAGTTGTTTCTTGTTCATAGTTCCCAAATATCTTCACTTTAGCTGCCAGCTTTCTTTATTTTTTTTTTTAGATTTATTTATTTTATTTTCTATGTATGAGGGTTTTACATATGTGTAAAACCATATGTGTGGCTGGTGCTCATGGAGGTCAGAAGAGGGCTTTGGATGCCATGGAATTGGAATTACAGATGGTTTAAAGCAATATGTAGGTGTTGGGAATCAAACCCAGGTCCTTTGAGAGAGTAAAAGTGATCTTAACCATTGAGCTACCTCTCCGACCCCAAGCTTTGCAGTGTTTAACTTGGTTACTTTTTCTGTCCAGCTTTCTCACATTTCCTTCATCCACATACAGTATATAATCAAGTGTGGCGAAGTCTTCTTTGGAAGCCTGTCTTGCTTTATGGGCTGTGCTAATGGCTATGATTAGGGAGCTTACAGTCTAAGTCTGGGTGCTGCTGTTATTAATGGAAACAGAATTTTGCAAAGCCAATGATATGGAAATGCCATTATAGTGAAGTGGGGGGGCAGTTCATGGTCATTTCCTGCAGCCATATTGGTCCCAATTAGCTATAGTTGTTCTTATGTCTTTACAGCTCTGAGGTTGCATCAGGTTTGGAGATGTCATGCATTTTGCTTCCTTTCTCCTAAGGCTTTTTGACCTCCCTCAACTTCCCAATTAATCTAAGTTAAAATTGGAAGTCCTTTTTTATTCTTTATTTTTGTTTTTGAGATACTAAAGATCCAGTTCTGGACCTTGTGCACACCAGGCAAGAGCATAGTCTACCACTGACACACATTCCAGGTTTTTATTTAATTTTTGAACTCAGGATCAGCTAACTTATTAGTATCCTGCTATAAGATTTCAATTCAAATAGATCACAGCTTCTTGTAAGATAGCCCAACTACTGAGCTTTGGATGGAGAGTTTTTTTTTGTTTGTTTGTTTGGGGGTTGTTGTTTTGTTTTGTTTTTCGAGACAAGGTTTCTCTGTGTTGTTTTGGTACCTGTCCTGGATCTCACTCTGTAGACCAGGCTGGCCTCAAATTCACAGAGATCCACCTGGCTCTGCCTCCCAAGTGCTGGGATTAAAGGCATGCACCACCACCGCCCAGCTTGGATGAAGAGTTTTAAGTTACAGAGAGCTGGAAGAGTTTCCAGTAGCCTGTTTATGCTGGGACAGAAACTGTTACAGGAATTGTAGCCTAGGAAGCCTCACTCTGTGGGTTCTAGTGTGCTAGGGTCAACCCTTGCTCAGAGCCCAGCCAGAGCTAGGGATGGAAGCCAGTGGGAGACTTGCCCAGCATACCCAGAGCCCCAAGTTCAATCCCCAACAGTAAGTGGCTGAGGCAGAAGTCTCTCAGCAGAGTGACAGAAAAGCAAGAAAGGCATTTATTTCAGTGTGGCCAACCCTGAGGAGAGCAGGCCAGGGAGGTTAGCATCTTGTCTTGTCTTCCAGGTGCTGAGCATGGTTTGGGGAGTATTTGGGGAAAAGGACAAAGGCAGGGACCAAGACGTACGTGTGGTGAACAGTGCTGGCCCGGCTGTGATCTGGGTTACCTCAGGTCTAGTTATGCAGGGTCCTGCTGGCGTTGGGGATCATTATCGCTTGAGAGGGACAATGTCAGTTTCCATCGTGGGGTGGTTGACTGTACAAGTCTAATTGTTCGTAGAACTTTATGTGAGCTAAGGACTCAGAGAACAACTTAGACAAATGGTCAGAATTCACTAGGACCCAGGTACTCGTACAAAGTAAAGATGGCTCATTTGTTTTGTGGCTCTGCTCATTAAACTCGGAAGTTTAAAAAAATCTGCCCTCCCCAACCCCCAGCACACACAGAGTAAAACTTCTCTGCTTTCTTTCCTCTCCATGTTTAGGCTGGCATAGAAAATCGGCAACTGGACACAGTAGATTTCTTCCTGAAGAGCAAGGAAAATCTTCTTACTCCATCTTCAAAGTCTGTTCCTGATCAGCTGCATCACTTTCCGTCCCAGTTATATTTAAGACGTAAGTAAAATATTTCCACATGCATACTATCATTTTAGATGTTTTCAATTTATTACAGTTTTTATAATTTATGTGTATGTGCTTGCGTGTATGCGACCACGTTTGTGTAGGTGCCTGGGGAGGCCCAAAGAGGGATCCCCTGGAACTAGAGTTATACATGGTTGTAAGCTACCTGACATGATCCTAGGAGTGGAACCCTGTCCTGTGAAAGAGCAGCCGGTGCCCTGGACTGCTGAGCTATCTCTCTACCCCATTACTGTGTTTTCTAATGGCCTTTTTGCTTATCAGAACTCATTTACAGAGCGTATGTACTTGGAGGGAATTTGTCAGAGTCTGTAAGTGTTCTCACTGTAGGGAGGTGCTCGGTGCTGGTGCACTGTCTGCCGAGTGTGGGGCACTTGTTCAGTCCTAGAAGAGTGCCACCCTGGTGACTACAGTGTTTACTGTTCATACCCTGTGCTGTGCTCTGGATTTTCATATGTAAGGACAGGATGATCTTTTAGTCTCAAGAGGATGATGTGTGAAGAGGCATGAAACTCTTTGGGAATTAGCCATCTTCATGCTGAGATGTGAGTTGATAGCTTGACTTTGAATTACAGAGTTGTCTGGATTTTACAGAATCTGGGATTTGTTATGAAGAATTTCACTGACTCATGTACATTTTTGCTACTTTAACAATTCTTCAAGATTTTGGCTTTTCTTAACAAATGAGGAGCTTAACATTCTTGAACCAGGTAGCCAAATAACACAATGGTTCTCAACTTGTGGGTTGTGACCCCTTTGGGATTGCATATCAGATATTTACATTATGATTCATAACAGTAGCAAAATTACAGCTATGAAGTAGCAACAAAAGTAAGTTTATGGTTGGGGGGTCACCACAACATAAGGAACTGTATTAAAGGGTCACAGCATTAGGAAGGTTGAGAACCTACTTTAAAGGGATAAATGTAATAAAGTATGTTTCCCCCTGTACACATAGTATTATAATCTGTTTTTCTCCCTCTTGATATATATTATATATATCTTTGTGCAATAATATATATGGTTATTAATTATAGTGACATAGAATTTCTTTGTATAGACCTATCATAATTTACCCAGCCAAATTCTTATTATATGTATAGAGTGATTCCAGTTTTTTTGAGACTGAGGCTCACTGTGTAGCCCAGGCTAGCCTTGAACTCAGGAAATAGCCTAGGTCAGGCTCTAGCTTGTGGTCTTCCTTCCTCTCCAGTGCTGGGGTTACAGTGTGCACCACCACACCTGGTTTAAACAAGTAGCTGCATGACAAATGTTCATTCTGCCTCTGTCTTCGTCTGTGTGTGTGTGTGTGTGTGTGTGTGCGCGCGCGCGTGCGTGCGCGTGCCTATATATAGTCATTCACTTGGGATAAATTCTAGATGCAGAATTTTCAGCTCTAAGAGTATTGCCATACTTTGCTGTGATTTGCAGTTGAAATTGCCTTAATAAATTGTCCTCAGACAAGTTTTATGAATTTTCACTTTAGTTACATGGAGAAAATGGCAATCTCTTCATTGATGTATGTTCTCATGATATATGAGTAAAAATGTTTTCCTCTTAATATTATCTCCAGCTAGAGAGACGGCTCAGCTGTTAAAAGTGCTTATTACTCTTGCAGAGGACCCAAGTTCAGTTCCCAGCACCCATGGCAGGTGGCTCACAATCTCCTGCAATTCTAGCTCCAAGAGATCCAATACCTCTTACCTGTGATTAAAAGTAAGAAAGAGGGGCACCGTTGTTAGGAGCACTCAGTGCTCTTCTAAAGGACCTGGGTTCAATTCCCAGCACCCACATAGTAGCTCACAGCTGTCTGTGACTCCAGTTCCAGGGGATCTGACGTCCTCTTCTGGCCTCCTTGGGCACCAGGCACACACAATGGTGCACAGACATACATGTGAACAAAACACTCCTACATATATAAATAAAATGGGCATCCTGTCAGCCAGGCATGGTGTTGCATGCCTGTAATTCCAGCCTTTCTAGAGGTGGGGAGGGAGGATTGCAAGTTCAGAGCTAGTCTGTACCACCTAGTAAGTTTAAAGGACGCTGGGGTTGTATAAGACCTTGTCTTAAAAGAAACAAAACCAGGCATAGGGCTTTAATTTGAGTACTTGGGAGGCAGAAGCAGGCAGATTGCTGTGGATTCAAGGATAGGACCTGATTTATATAGTGAGCTCGAGGCCAGCCAGCCAGGGCTACATAGTGAGACCCTGTCTTAAAACAAAACAAAACAAAACAAAAACCAGAAACAGAACCAAATTCATAAAACATTTCCTCCCTCCCCCATCTCTCTCCCTCTCCCTCCTCCCTTCTCTTTACCCACCCCTCTTTGTGTGCTGAGGATCAAGCCCAGGACTTGGCACATGCTAGGCGAGTGCTCTGCCACTGAGCTGCACTCCCAACCCAACCTTGTCTTGATGGCAGGGTTGGCTTTCTCCCTCTTGGATGTGCTTTTTAATGCCTCTCAATTAAAGACGTACATACAGTTTAATTCACAGGAAGCGGCTTGGTTTGTGGTGTTGAGCAGTGTCCTGTCACAATTCGCTCATACTGTTTGACAGTTTTGACTTTCCCTCCTCTTACCTGCACTGCCAAAGGTAGAAATGGATCTGGAATCAGATGCATGGGAAGAAGCTTCGCTTACTTTCCTGGGCCCGAGTTTCCCATAATTCTTGCTCACATGCTATTGCAAAGCTGGGCGGATGCTGAGATAAGCAGGAATCACCCGAGAGGGCCCCCAGGCTTGAAGAGGGGTCAGGGTGTTCTCCACTCCCGTCCTCTGTGTGCCTGTCGGGGTGGCTTTGCAGTCACAGAGGCTTAAGCTCACAGTCTGGCTCTGCCACTTTATTGCCTTTCAGGATTAGCGTGGGTGAGTGACTCACTCTCTCTGCACCTCAGGCTCCTGTCTATGGAAAGGAAGTTAGCACTTGCTGGGTGCTGAAAAAAAAAAAAAGTTTAT
Organism: Peromyscus leucopus; assembly: GCF_004664715.2. Taxonomy (NCBI): domain Eukaryota; kingdom Metazoa; phylum Chordata; class Mammalia; order Rodentia; family Cricetidae; genus Peromyscus; species Peromyscus leucopus. Next base: position 98,150,392 of record NC_051066.1, on the reverse strand, counting down.
AAAACACCAAGTCTGCAAAATAATAGTAGTAATACCAGTAAGTGTTTATTAGGGACTGTAGTCATTGACGTTTGCAAGTAATAAGCCTTCATGAGGAGTGAGCTTGTCCAAGCCATTGGACCTTGCTTATGCATTTGAGAATGTTGGAACCCACATCTGGGTGTGCTAACGCGGAGGAGGTCGTCTCCATGATAATTTCTCCCTTTGTTCCAGAGGTGGAAGAGATGACACCCGCACTGGATTTACTTTGCTCGGCAATTAGAGAAAGTGACTCCGAGACCCAGAGCAAACACTTCGCAGAGCAGCTGCTTCACCTCACGCTCTCTTTCCTTAACAAGCAAATCAAGGAGCTCTTTGTTCACACCGCAGGTGAGGATAGCATTGAGGGTGGGCCCTGCCTTTCCTGGTCAGAAGAGAATCAGGGAAGCTGCAGTGCAGCCCGCAGTGACCAGGGCACACCGCAGTGCAGCACACCGCAGTGCACCAGGGGCACACCGCAGTGAACCAGGGCACACCTCAGGGGCACACCGCAGTGAACCAGGGGCACACCGCAGTGAACCAGGGGCACACCGCAGTGAACCAGGGGCACACCGCAGTGAACCAGGGGCACACCGCAGTGAACCAGGGGCACACCGCAGTGACCAGGGGCACACCGCAGTGAACCAGGGGCACACCGCAGTGAACCAGGGCACACCGCAGTGAACCAGGGGCACACCGCAGTGCGCCAGGGGCACACCGCAGTGAACCAGGGGCACACCGCAGTGAACCAGGGGCACACCGCAGTGAACCAGGGGCACACCGCAGTGAAGAAGACAGAGTAAAGGAACGGGTTTGATACTACGAGCACTGGCAGGAAGATCTAAGGATAATCTTTGTGCAGAGTGAAGAGGACTGTGCTAAATGCAGCTGCTTGTAGAAAGGGAAAAACACCTCGGGTTTATTGTTTGAAAACACTTGTTTTGAAGTTTGACAGTTTCCAGAATTCTTTCAACAAGTTGTAGTGTGTTCTCCCTCCCTTTTTCCCAAGCCTGTTTACACATGAGCATACACACTCATGCACATGCAAACACACCCATACTCAATGCACACACACTCACTCACACATGCACATGCAAATTAGAAAATTGATGTTTTTCACAGAGATAGATGAGCATCTACAGAAAGGAGTGGACATTTTGACCAGCTACATCAACGAACTTCGGACTTTCATGATAAAGTTCCCTTGGAAGCCAGCAGATGCCACTGAGGAATATGATGTAAACAAAGATGTTCTCACAGTAAAGGAGGGCAAAATCTGGGAGAAACTCAACTTTGAGGTAAATATGAGTACTCATCATGTCTCTTTGCCAGGTTCAGATAGCCTAAGAAAACCCCAGAAGCAACGAATTTAGAGTCTGTGCACTATGGTGTGGAGTCTTTGGCCAGGATTTTAGATTTTACTGATGTGGGTTCTCTCAGCATGATTTCAAATCTGTACCTCTATCTAGGTCCTGCTAATTTAATGGTGCATGTAGGCAGGTGCCCTCTGATGCCAATCAGCCACAGGATCAGCCTAGGCCATCTCAAGGGAACTCACAGCAGTCCTGCCTCACTGGCTTGGGCCTGGAACTTTGTTTCAATTTTATTTGTTTTGGAGACAGGGTCTCACTATCCCAGGCTTTCCTTGAACTCGTTTTGGAACCCAGGGTGGGCACAAACTCCTGATCCTCCCACCCTAGCCTCCCCAGTGCTGGGGGTTGTTGGCATGTACCACCATCCTCTCCAGGGCACTTTGGCCTCATGCATTGATGACTTCTGATAAACAGACTTTCTTCTGGCCGTTAGATCTTAGAGATGTCCTATGACATCACTACTGGGAAGCCCCTTGAGTCCTACTTATTACAAATTCTAATGAACACTGTTGCCATTTAAATCTTCCGTCTGTCCATCTGTCCGATTCTCTTTTCACAGTAGTAATTAGTTATGAATGTGCTAATGTGCTGCCCAGTGTTTGATGGGGCGGGGGAGATGACTGGGACAGAGTAGGGTGTTGGAGAGGCTGAGCCAGTGACCTGCCGCACATGCTGACAACAGCCAAGTGAACAGGATAACGCAGAGCTTTGGCGTCCTCAGGACTGCTGTGGAGGGCAGAGGGTGGGGCCTGGGGGGACTGCTTCTCCTCGCTCTCTTCCTGGCTCTCTACCCAGAAGCTTACTGTTCTTGCTCAGTTTTGGCTGCTGTCTGTCTGTCTGTCTGCTTTTCTCGTGGTCCTCCCATTAGTGTTTTCTAGAGCACTAGCAACACTCCCCAGTTCTTCTTTCTCAAAGTCACTGATTTTTAACTTCTCTCTCTCTCTTTCTCTTTCTCTCTCTCTCTCTCTCTCTCTCTCTCTCTCTCTCTCTTCTCTCTCTCTCTCTCTCTCTCTCTCTCTCTTTCTCTCTCTGTGTGTATCCAGTATCAAGGGGGACTACAGTTAACTGTGATGTAAGCTGTGGACTCTTTCTCCAGAACCCTACGTGTGCGTATGTCCACACAGTTTTGCACACGGATAATGTGATTTACAGGTGCCGTTAAGGCCTCCATTAAGAATGACAGACAGATCTCTGTGAGTTTGAGGCCAGCCTGGTCTACAGAGCGAGTTCCAGGACAGCCAGGGCTACACAGAGAAACCCTGTCTGGAAAAACAAACAAGAAAGCCTGTCTTCTGTTCTCCCGGGGGGTTCAGATCTTCAGTTTAGGTCTCTTTTGCAGTGACCTTCCCGCTCCTCATTATCTCGACCTTCAGTTACTTTCGGTCCATGCTGCTTCCTAAACTAAGTGTGATGACAAGTGTGGCCTCTTGCTGTCAGTCTGGTAGTGGCTCCATGTAACTTTGAGGACAAAAGGCACCTCACCCACAGGCTCGTTTTGCATCTCTACACACGATATCCCTCCTTTTGGGGTACCTGTCTTCTTTTCTTTTTTTTTTTTTTTTGGTTTTTCGAGACAGGGTTTCTCTGTGTAGTTTTGCGCCTCTCCTGAACTCACTGGTAGCCAGGCTGGCCTCAACTCACAGAGATCTGCCTGCTCTGCTCCGAGTGTGGATAAAGCGTGCCACACGCCGCTCTGTACCTGTCTTCTGATCAGGGCCTCTACTAAGAAGTCACACGCCCCTGGGCACCCAGCCCCCTCTTGGTTCTCTTGTTTAGATGGCCCTTTTGGGCACCTGGAGCAGTTCCCACAGCCTTCATGAGTGAGCGCTGTAACTGCACTTGCCTCTGTTCGGAGTTGTGGGGTCCGGGCTGCTGAGGTTCTGGCTCAGTCGGTTCATGCCCCCCACACCTTGTCAAGAAGTAGCTTCTCGGTGAAAGGCCCCTTCGTAAGTGTTTAACACACTTCTGTATTCTGAAGTGACAGTCATAAGAAGACTACAAGGAACTTAAACATATTTTTCCTCTTTTTTCTAGGAAGTTATTGCTGACGCCATTTTAAATAACAAAATACCGGAAGCACAGACTTTCTTCAGGATTACTGGTCATTCCGCTCAACAGCTCGAGGAGCTGGTCAGGATAGGCCTCGATTTGGTGTTTGACAGTTTAAAAGGGAACAATGTAGAGGAAGCCTCCATGCTCTTGAGGAATATGGTGAGTGCTAAGAATCTCTTCGTCTCTGATGTGTAAGAAGACTCGACCCACTCCTCTTTTTTGAGACAAAGTCTCTATAGCCCAGGATGACCTAGAGCTCACTCTATAGCCCAGACTGGCCTCAGACTTATTCATGGTCCCTGCCTCAACTTTAGCATGTTGGGATTACAGGCATGAACCACACCACACCTGACATCCCTTGTTTTCATTTGTTTTTAGATACGGTCTCACTGTGTAGCCCAGGCTGGCCTTGAACTCATAGTCCTCCTGTCTCAGCCTCTCAAGTGCTTTTCTGTCAGACCCTCTGAGGCAATGTTTTCATAGGTATCACACATGTCATGCGTAGGGCCTCAGTTGTGCTGGAGGACAGTCTGTATTCTTCAGGTGACCCCTGACGTCTCCGTTTGAACTTTCTGGTGCATCATGCACCAGCGTGGGCTTGATGGTCCCGGTGTTGCTCACTTCAGAAGGAAGTCCTAGGAGAAGCAGGGCTTATGGGCTGAATTGAGATTGGCCCTCCTCTGTGTGGCTGAAGCCTTGCCCAGGGTGACTTTCTTTCCGAAGGTGCAGACGTGCTTGTTGTCTCTGTCTGCCTCTGGCTCCAGGTAAACCGTCACAGCAGTTTGCCAAAGTCTTGGCTCTGGTTGCCTGGTATCACCTTAAATTGTTCTGTGTGTTGCCTTTGCTCTGGGAAAATAACTAAGGGCTTTGGGGACAAGCAATCAATACATAGAACTGATGTAGAAAGTAAATATTCCCAAGAGCAGAAGCCATGTGCTCTTCTAGCAGAATCCACGTCTACAGAAGAGCATTTCTGCACCTAACACATTTATGTTCAAATGGGTTCATTACAAATGTAAGCTTTAAAATTTCATTTATTTTAGGGCTTCAATGTGGAAGATGAGTTGCTCAAGATATGCTTTCATACAACTGATAAAAATACACGGGACTTCTTGGTAGGTAAAGGTGTGACAAGGTAGCTTCTGTTTTTTATTTTGAGACAGGTGCTTGGTATGTAGTCCAAGCTGTCCTCCAACTCTTAATCCTTCTGCCTCAGCCTTACGGGTGCTAGGATTACAGGTATGCCTGGCTGTGGATTACTTTTTTATTAGACCACTTTGGTGACATTTCTTAACTTTAAAATGAACAATTTTAGTATCTAGGAAATATACAAGTAAACATGATAACCTGTTTTTAATGGTTGAGTGTTTTCTCATTTGACACTATGGTAAAGGAAAATTTATATGAATATATATTAACTTAAAAATGCAGCTTAGTGGGTTGGCAAGGTGCAGATAAAGGATCCTGCTGGCAAGCCTGACTGACACAGCCTGACAGCCTGACATCCTGACAGACATCCTGACAGCCTGACAGCCTGACATCCTGACAGACATCCTGACATCCTGACATCCTGACATCCTGACATCCTGACAGACATCCTGACAGCCTGACATCCTGACATCCTGACATCCTGACGACAGCCTGACATCCTGACAGCCTGACATCCTGACAGACACCCTGACAGCCTGACAGCCTGACATCCTGACAGACATCCTGACATCCTGACAGCCTGACAGACACCCTGACAGCCTGACAGCCTGACATCCTGACATCCTGACAGCCTGACATCCTGACAGACATCCTGACATCCTGACAGACATCCTGACATCCTGACATCCTGACAGCCTGACAGACATCCTGACATCCTGACAGCCTGACAGACATCCTGACATCCTGACATCCTGACAGCCTGACAGCCTGACAGCCTGACATCCTGACGACAGCCTGACATCCTGACAGCCTGACAGCCTGACAGCCTGAGTTCTATCGCTGGGACCCACATGGTGGAGGAAGAGAACCCAGCTCCTACAAGTTGTCCTCTCACTTCCGCACATACCCACTCTGCTACACACACACACACACACACACACACACACACACACACACACATATACTCACACACACACATACACACACACACATACACTCTCATACACACACATACACTCTCACACACACACACACATACACACACACATACACACTCACACACACACACACACACTCACACACACACATACACACACACACATACACACTCACACACACACACACACACATACACTCTCATACACACACATACACTCACACACACACACACACACACACACACACACACACACGAATTCCCTCCTCCCTCCCTCCCTCCCTTCTTTCCTCCCTCTTCTCCTCTCCCTCTCTCTTCCTCCCCCTCTCCCCACTGTTTCTTCATGGTGCTGTGGATCAAACCCAGGGCCTGAGGCATGCTAAATAGTACTCTACCAACTGCATTCTCCACCTCAGAATACAGTTACTAAATGCCATTTAATCTCATGGCTTTTGTTTTGCAAATGTTCTTAGTTTTGTGTGGTCATTGCTCTAATTGCTTTTTATCCAAGGTTGAAATTTTAAAAGAAAAGGAGTGTTTTTCTGAAAAAGAAAGAAGAACTGTAGACTTTGTTCATCAAGTTGAAAAGTTTTATTCAGGACATTTCCAAGAAAATGTACAAATGGCATCCTTCCCCAGGTAGGCTCCTTAGTCCCCCGGGGCAATAACAGGAGAAGATGGTGGGTGGTCTTCATTTATAATAATTGTGAGCATACTTTCCTTACATGGAACTAAGCCTCCGATCCTCTGGAAGGTAAAATTTGTATCTTAAAGAAGGGCATCAGCTGGGTGGGGCAGTGGTAGTGCACGCCTTTAATCCTAGCACTTGGGAGGCAGAGGCAGGCGGGATCTCTGAGTTCGAGGCCAGCCTGGGCTACAGAGTGAGTTTCAGGACAGCCAGGATTACACAGAGAAACCCTGTCTCAAAAAAAAACAAAACAAACAATAACAACAAAAATTATCTATCTATCTATCTATCTATCTATCTATCTATCTATCTATCCATACATACATACATATATATATTGTCACTGTTTTTAGTTATTGGATAAAGGAACAGGACTATTTCAAGCACAAACCTGTCTTGGATACATTCCTCAAATGTGATCAAAAAGATGAGTTGAATGAACAGGACCATAGACTTGCACTGAATTGGGCTCACTGGTGGGATCAGCAAACACAAGAATGCATCCTTCTCCCCAGGATCAGTCCACAAGGCAAGTACAGAAGCGCCTGAAATATGAGCATGTCAGATGGGGAGTAAGTTAGGCATTAATGTTTTCATATTTGGGGTCTCTACTTTAGAATTCCTTTTGGTGGGGGAGGTTCACTTTCTTTAAAATTCAGTCGTTGAATTAAGACCCCTTGTTTACAAGGTTTTTGTCATGGATTTACAGTGTGGTGGTGGAAAAAGTCATGGGTCCAATGAATGGGTATTAGCAAAGCCAAAAGCCATCATTGCAGCTCCAGAGTGACAGTCTGGTTTTCCAAATAGTTTGTGAGTTTCTTGTGTAAATTGGGGGTTAGTGTCACACCAGGCTCTGGAGCATGGCTAACTGGGTGAGCAATGATGAGCCAGCCCGAATTCTTGTTTACAGTGCTAGCCTGAGTTTGCTGTGTTGCAGAGGAGAAGAAAGTTGACAACTTCAGTGCCTGTTTCATGCGAACTCTGTAGTGAGGATCCCTTCACCCTACCTCTCTCTGTGGTGTTGATTATAAAATGAACAGAGAAAACCGTAGCAGTAGAGGGCCTGAGTAAACCACACGTGATAGGATACATGGAGTCAGTGTCAGTTCCGCATTGAGTTACAAGTCAGTAGCCACAATCACTGCTATTTTAAAAGGCATTTTGTTCTTCACATAGACTACAAAGCACACTCCCCGGACGCCCTCTGGAAATACCTCACAGCTCGCCATGACTGGTCAAGCCTTAGCTTGTGGATTGAAGAATTTCAGACCCAGGGAACTGGGCCACCTCAGCAGAACAAGTGGCCCTCTCTGAGTGCTGACGTCATTGATCGGAATACTTGCTGCAACCGTTACATGAGGCATAAGATTTTAGACAAGCTGGCCAGGTACTGTAACTGTGAGATTCAGGTCCAGTGGGGAGGATAAAAGAAAGGGAAATTTAAAACATAGTAATAATAATCGTGATGAAGGGAAGAATGCTTGCCTGGTGCCTGCAGGCTGTGTTCAGTGTGTGTGTTCACAGGTGTGTGCCTGCACACGTGATTTTTCCCTTTCAATTACCACACATTCAGTGCAGTCTTGCTTCATAACACAGCATTTAAAGGGTGTTTTTGTTTTGTTTTTTTTGTTTTTGTTTTTTTGTTTGTTTTTTGGTTTTTCAAGACAGGGTTTCTTTGTGTAGCTTTGCGCCTTTCCTGGAACTCACTTGGTAGACCAGGCTGGCCTCGAACTCACAGAGATCCGCCTGCCTCTGCCTCCCGAGTGCTGGGATTAAAGGCGTGCGCCACCACCGCCCAGCCTAAAGGGTGTTGTTTTAGTGTTAAGGTGGTACAGAGATCCTCCAATTCCAGATGGAGGTTTTCCCCATGACACTTTGTACCTTCTGTTGTTTTATTTTTTGGGAGACAGGGTCTTCTGAGGTAGCCCAGATTGTTCTGGAACTTGCTACTTAGTGTTCTCTGATGCAGACTTGTCACCAGAACTTGAAGGAGCAAGTGGCAGGATGCAAGACGTAGATACCCCAAGATGAGGTGTCCGGTAACTGTGTCCACTCCTCTTGGACAACAAGTCACCATATCTGCTGTATGGCTTTGACCTGCAGAGGACTGTGGGAATAAGCTACAGAGCAGAGTGACGATTTTAGATCATTTCTAAAAAGAAGTGTATTAGATCTAACCTGTGAACCTGCCATTTGTGTGGCTCAAAAGTAGTTGACTCTCAGGTTTGGTGCAGCTCAATCTAATCTGTCTTCCTTTGAGGAAAGTTGGGTGTGCACATGAGCATGTTTCTTCCTGTTTCACACGTGTTACTTTCCATTTGTACTCACTGGGGATGTGCTCAGGCTCCTGTCCTCAGCAGCGTGCAGATGCAGAGCCAGACAGGGAAGGGAAGAGCATTACCTAAGCCCCTCACTTCCAGAGTGGGCTCCTTCAACATCGGGTTTTCTAGTCTCTGTTCTCACTGCATTAATGCCCTTCTCATTTAATAAAAGTAAGATAGTGTAGATTTACATCATCAAAAATATTTGCCTTAGCATTTGGTTGTTTAAAAAAAACCTAATTTATCTGGTTTAATATGAATTGAAAAATTAATTCATGCTGGACATGATGGCACATCTTTAATCCCAGCACTCTGGAGGCAGAGGTAGACAGATCTCTTGAGTTTGAGGCCAGCCTGGTCTACATACTGAGTTTCAAGGCAGCCAGGGCTATGTAGAAAGGCTCTGTCTTGAAAAACCAATAATGATGATGATGATGATGATGATGATGATAGATCATGATATTTATTATATAATTATATTGAAGGGGAAAATCATATCATTCTAATTGGATTCAGAAAAATCAGCTATCCAAACATAGATGCAAAGTCCCTTACCCAAAATATTGGTGTCTAAAAATAATCGTTCTAGCTAATAGTATACAAATGGTGAAAACGTATAAGCATTCTCTTTAGATTTGGAGCGAGAAGAGCCAGTAGTCAGTCCCTCTCAAAGTGCTCTTTGGGCACATTGTCACCTCAGGAGCAATTCCAGCAGGTCTTGTTTGGGTTGTAACACAATCTGATTTTAAATACATATATGGAAATGGGAGTCACAAACCCATAGAAAGAACTTGCCCTGAAGACAGCAAAGTTTACTTAAAGCTGCAGTGATCGAAACAGGGAAGACAGAAGAGAGAACAGAGAGAGAACTTGGACGTGTGTGATCATATGTATACAAGAGTGGTCCTGAAGAGCATTGTGATAAATGAGCAGGTACCTGGGGAAATGTGGCCCTGCACATTGAATCATTTCAGGGTAGACCTAAAACCTAAGTGTCAGAATGCATAAGAGCTTGAAAGAGGCTCTTGGAGCCATGACCTCAGGAGGAGGCTGGCTTCCCAAATGTCTCAGGCGGCAGGGAAGCAGTTACTGAAACCAAGAAAACGTTTGGCAGGATCCATAGAGGGAGGGAGGTGCCAGCCAGTTTGCAGTCTCTATTGCTAGCCATAGACTGGGCACATCACAGCCAGACAGATGGAGCATCCAGCAACACACCAGGGAAGAGTAGAGCTTAGGTCTGAGGAAAGAGCCCATTAGAACCAATTCCTGGATAGTTCACTGAAAAGGAAGCACAAATGGCCAGTGTGCTAGCTAGTTTTATGTCAGCTTGACACAAGCTATAGTCATCTGAGAGGAGAGAACCTCATTTGAGAAAATGCCTCCATAAGATCAGGCTGTGGGCAAGTGAGTAGGGCATTTTCTTAATTAGTATTGATGGGGGAGGACCCAGCCCATTGTAGGTGAGGTCATCCTTGGGCTAGTGGTCCTGGGTTCTATAAGAAAGCAGGCTAAGGGTTGGGGATTTAGCTCAGTGGTAGAGTGCTTGCCTAGCAAGCGCAAGGCCCTGGGTTCAATCCTCAGCTCAAAAAAAAAAAAAAAAAAAAAAAAAAGAAAGAAAAAGAAAAAAAAAAAAGGAAAAAGAAAGCAGGCTAAGCAAACCATGAGGAACAAGCCCATAAGCAGCACCCCTCCATGGCCTCTGCATCAGTTCCTGCCTCCAGGTTCCTGCCCTGTTTGAGTTCCTGTCCTGACTTCCTCAGTGATGGACTGTGATGTGGAAGTGTAAGCCAAATTAACCCTCCCCTGCCAACTTGCTTTGATAATGGTGTTTCATCCCAGCAATAGTAACTCTGTCTAACACAGCCAGTGAACACAGGAAAAGATTTCTTTCTCATGTATAGTAGTGGAAACATGAATTTATCTTTCCAAAATCTAGGCACAGGTGAAATGACTCACAAAGGTACAACAAAATGTAGTACAATCATACAACAGCATGCCACATTGCCATGAAGGACATTGCTGTGTCACCATGGATGAATGACCAATGTCAAATAAAGAATTAGGGGAGAGGGGAGAGATGCCCCCACACCCACCAATGCCTGAGGCAGGTGGGAGAGTTGGCCCTGAGGTCATAAGAGCAAGTGAGCTGGCCCTGCCCCCCACCAGCTGCAGCACTCAGGAGAGCAGGCCCTGCACCTCTCCAGGGCAGCACAACAGAGCCAAGCCTGTTGGCGGAGGTGTGGGTGAGCGAGCCCTGAAGTTGTAAGCGTGGGAGAGCTGTCACCACTACTCATCTGAGTGGGTGGGAGAGAGATGCCCCCCTTACCCCTCACCGCCTGTGACAGACAGGGAGCTGACCCTCCCTCTTATCAGCTTCAGTACTCAGGAAATGGGGCCCTGCTCCTGCCTAGGCAGCAAGTAAAGCTGGCCTTGTTAGCAGAGGTGTGGATGAGGTAACCCTTAGGGTGTGAGAGTGGGAGGGCCGGCCACACCCCACTGTCCACCATGTAGTGGTGAGGGAAGGATGCCCTCCCCGTTGCCCCTGCCACCTGTGGTGGGCGAGGGAGCTGACCCTCCCCCTTACCAGCTGCAGCACTCAGGAAAGTGGACGGACCCTGCACCTCACCTGGGCAGCACAGCAGAGCTGACCCTGTTGGCAGAGGTGTGGGTGAGTCAGCCTTGATGTTGCAAGCATGAGAGAGCTGTCCCCATTACTTATCAGTCATGTGGAGGCATGGGTGGGGGAAGGGGGATGCCCCCCACCACTGCCCATCAACTCCTGAAGAAGGTACAAGAGCTGATCCTGAGGTCATAAGATCAGGAGAGCGGTCCCTGCCCCTCATCAGCTGCAGCACTCAGGAGAGTGGCCTCTACACCTTGCTTGGCCAACACAGTAGAGCTGGCCCTGAAGGTGTAGGTGTGGGAGAACTGACCCTGAGAACACGAAAGTCTGAGAACAGGCCCCGCCCCTTGCTCATCACCGCCAGGGGTGAACTAGCCAGGGCAATGTTGGAGAGCTCCCCCTGGTGGTGAAGACGGGGGTTGACCAACCCTGCAAACTACCCAGGTTATGTGTTGACCATAAAACCACCCCATCTGCTGTGATCCGCTGTGGGGATGGGGGGGTGAGGGGTGTCAGTCCTGCAGACCTAGGGCTTCGGGGTCTCCGTGACACGGCAGCAATGAGATGTCCAGGAAGAGTCCCAGTGAGGTCCAGTGTAGATAGTATAGCAGAGACCAGGGGCCTTGAACCCGACCAGTGAGTGATTCCTTGTGAAGAACGTCTGCATGTAAAGATGTGTGGATAAAGGGGTTTACTGTGTGACTCCCAGTGTCACACTGCAGCTTCCATGATGAGATTTTCCCCTTCTTTTATTTTTCCCCTTTTTCTCTTAAATTTTATTTTGTTTTATTTTGGGGTGTGGGTGGGGGGAGATGGGTGGGATCGGGAGGCATCCCGATGTTAAAGACACAAAGAATAAATAAAAAGAAAGTTAAAAACGAGTTAGGACAGAGAATAAGATACCTCATGCTTCATTTTTAGTGTAAAGCTCAAAGTAGACAAAATCAAACCATGGATTATTGAGGTTGGTTATAGTTATAAAACTATAAATTAAAAGTTAAGAATTAGTTACCACAAAAGTCAGGCAGATAAGGGGTTGCTGTAGGCATGCAGTGAGAAGGAATACACCAGTAGCTTCCAAAACACAAGTGTCTATAATCAGAGTACCAGTTATGTGGTATTTCTATTTTCAAAATATCTATAATTTTTTAAAATTTATTTTTATTTTATTTTTTTTTTTTTTTTTTTTTTTTTTTAACATTTTCTTGTTAGCTTTGCGCTTTCCTGAATCATTGTAGCCAGCTGCCTCAACTCACAGAGATCGCCTGCTCTGCTCCAAGTGCTGGATTAAGCGTGCCCACCCCCCGCTTTTAAAATTCATTTTTATTTCATGTACACGAGTGTTCTGTCTGCATGTGTCTGTGTGCACCACATGCGTTCCTGGTGCTCATGGAGGCCAGACGAGGGCATCAGATCCTCTGGAACTGGAGTCACAGATGTTTGTGAGTCACCATGTGGGTGCTGGGAATTGAACCCAGGTCCTCCAGAAGAGCGGTCTGTGTTTTAACCACCATGCCATCCCTGTGGCCCTTATAAGGCGTTTCTTTTAACCCTGTATTTTTCATGATCTTTTTGTATGGCAGTTTTGATGTGTGTAATAGTAGATTATTATAAAAGTAATATTTAAATGCAGATCTCCATCATTGTTTAGTAGTTGGTGTGTTTAAACTGCTGTTGCTCCTTAACAGTTTTTGTGAATGTGTGTCTGATTTGAACCTTGCACTTCTTTAATTTCTCACCCTTCAATCCTGCCCCACAGGAGTGGGATTTTTCTTGCATCTGAACTAGAAGATTTTGAACTCTTCCTCCTGAGACTGAGCCGGATTGGGGGCATAATGCAAGACAGTTTCCCCTTGCAAAGCTACAAATCCTCGGGAGGGTGGGATTTTCACTCCCACTTCATCCACTACTGTCTAGAGCACGGCCTACAACATCTTCTCTACATCTATCTCGACTATTACAAGTGAGTGCTGAGAGCTGGCTCACACACGCATCCTCCTTCCAAGCTGCTTTGGAACTGTTTGGGGGGTGAGTGGGGGCTTGAGACAGGGTCTCAAGGTAAGCTTGAACTCTTGACCCTCCTGTTCTGCTGCCTAAGTGGAGGGATTACAAGTGTGTGCCATGTGCCTGCCTACATGACTGCTGTGATTTTGTGTGTTTTTAAGACAAGGTCTCACCATGTAGCCCTGACTGACTCACTGTGTAGACCAAGTTGGCCACAACCTCACAGAGGCCTGCTTTGCCTCTTAAATTGTGGAATTAAAGATATCAGCTGCCACGTGTGGCCCCTGAACGGCTTTGAGAAAACATTAAGCATCGAGAAACTGATCCTTTTGAAACAGTTTCTTCCTGTTATCTCAGGATTATGTTCAACTAAAGACACGTGTGTGTTTTATTGACAATGATTTCATGTAGCATCTTATTGGCCTTTCAGATGACTTGAGAGTAGAATAAAATGATGTGTCTGTCAGTGGCAAAGCCTTTGTCTGTCACGTGCAAGCCCATGGATTCATTCACCAGTGCTGCATGAAAAAAATAATAGAATGAAAAGCACGTTTGTTTTAAAACACTTAAAAGAAGGATAGCCCTTAACAGAAAGATAGAATTCACTAGCAATTCTTGACTCTTTTCAGAGAATTCCTAAAAAAATAACAAACTTGAATTTCATAGCCACTGCAAAATGGATTAATTAAAAAACACAGGTTTATATAGATAAATTTACATAGATCAGCATATGTCAACCTAAGACCAACCTGTAGAATCCTGTCTATGGCCATTGCTAGTTGTTACTGGGTCAGTATTAGTAGCATTAGATGTAGTCTTTAAAATATTAAATGTGGCCGGGCGGTGGTGGCACATGGCTTTAATCCCAGCACTCAGAAGGCAGAGGCAGGTAGATCTCTGTGAGTTCAAGGCCAGCCTGGTCTACAAAGCGAGTTCCAGGACAGGCACCAAAACTACATAGAGAAACCCTGTCTCAAAAACCAAAAAAAACCCAAATAAGTAGAATATTAAATGTGTGTATGTGTGCATATGTGGATGGGTGGGTGCACGTGCATGTGTGAGCACATGTGAAGGCCAGATGTTGATATTGAATGATGTCCTCAGTCACTGTCCACCTACTTTTTTCAGGTACGATCATTCATTGGACCTCAAACTTGCTAGTAGGCTAGACAGCTGGCCATTGGGTTCCAGGCAATTCCCCTGTCTCTACTCCACCTCTCTAGAGCTGAGGCTTCCGACTGCTGAGTCACTTAGATTTCATGTGTGGGCACCGGGTATCTGAATTCAGCTTCTCACTGTTGCACAGCAGACACTGTCTCTCAGTCAAACGCAGACATTACCAATGTGGCTAGTCTTGCTGGCCAGCTGGCTCTGGGGACCTCCTGTCTCTGTCCTCTGAGGCTGCAGTTCTGTGTGTTTCTGGAACTCTGAACTCTGGTCCTCATCATCATGTATGACAAGTGCTGCAACTACTGAGCATCTCCTCAGCTGTGGGAACCCATTTAGGCTTTACCCAGCAGGTCCGCATAGAGGATGATTGGACCGTGGGCCCAAGGTGTCGGAGATGGTCTGCACTTGGCTGTGCTGGGGGGAGGTCTTTTGCTCCACCCCTTGGCTTTCCTTTAAAAACTCTAGGGCAGAGACAGAGCCAGTGGATAAGGATCCAGGCCCACCCGAGTTTATCCTGTGTTTCTGTTTCTCTCCCCTCTTTATTTCTAAGTCTCTTATCCCTCATTCCTCAAGAGTCCCTGGGGTAAATAAATGTGGGGGCTGGTCCCCCACACTCACCCCCATCCTTTACATGCTTTTATGTGTTATTATACCTCTCTCCCTCTCTCTGTCTCTGTCTCTCTGTCTCTCTGTCTGTGTGTGTGTGTGTGTGTGTGTGTGTGTGTGCATGCACACATGTGTATACTCAGTGTAGGGAAGGAGAGGTGTTGGTCTGTCTTACTCTGTAGCTCAGGATGAACTGGAACTTAGAGCAGTTCTCCTGCCTTAGCCTCCTGAGCACTGAGATTACAGGTGCCAGAGTTTATGTTCTTTTTTGGCATTGCTGGGATCCACCCCAAGGCATTGTGCTTGCCAGGCAAGTGTTCTTCTGCTGAGCTATAGACCCGGCTGATTTCCAGAGTTTTTGAGACAAGGTTTTGTTGTGTAGCCCAGGCTGGCCTGGAATGCATAATGCTGCCTTAGACTTCTACACCAAAATTGCTTTTCTAATGCTAGCTATCACCTGAGCAAATATGCTCAAAACAGTCATGTCTCATGTGATAATCCCAAAGGTGTTTGTTTGTTTGTCTTTAAATATAGACTTAGTCCTGGAAATTGTCCTTTTTTGGAAAAGAAAGAACTACATGAAGCTCACCCTTGGCTTGAATTTTTGGTTCAGTGTCGGCAAGTTTCCAGTAACTTAACAGGTATTATGTTCAGAACTAAATACACAAACTTTCCCTAGGTCAACTGTGAGTCTATTGATGGGCATTTAACTTGGGAACTCTTTAAGTTAATCCTTTGGTTGTAGTCAAATATCTGACTGTAATCCAGCTCACACTTTACTAATGAAATAGAAAACTAAAAAAAATGTTAGCCTCTTACCTGCCAAGAAAAGTCAGAATTGGAGCGGAGAGCTTTGTGGTTAGATTTCCTTCACTTCTGCCACCCCGTCACCCGCCCACCATCACAGGCTCCGCTCCTGCTCTCACAAAGAATTGGTCTGCCTTCTAGATACCTGCTAGGAATCTTCCCCTCCTCCTCTCCTCTGTCCCTCTCCCTCCTTCCTTTCTTCTTCTTTTATCCTCCCTCCCTCCTCCCCTCCTTCTCTTCCTTTCTTCCTTTTTTCCCTCCCTCCTCCCTCTCCCCCTTCCTTCCTCCCTCCCTCCCTCCCTTCCTTCCTTCCCTTTTTCCCTCCCTCTCTCCTCCCTCCCTCCTTCTATTCCTTTGCTGTGTTAGGGCCTCTCACGTGCTAAGTACATATGCCTCAGGCACATATGTGGAGGTCAGAAGACAACTTTGTGGAGTCCGTTCTCTCCTTCCTCCTTTAGGTAGGTTCTAGGAACTTATAAATCTTTTGGTCTAAAGCTCCAAATTGAAGAAAAGAAACTCACATGTGTGTGGGATGTTGTGTCCTTGGAAGGGAGCTTCTGAAACAACTGTTGACTATGACCAGACAAAAAGCCCTTTACCTCCACGCATTCTAGCTAGTAGTGTTCTTCCCAAATTCTGGAGAAAGGTACAGGACAAGCACTATACGTCCAGCAGTGTCCACAACCAGTCTTTTGTGTAGTGCCCAGTGTTGTTGGGGTTACGGGTGGTGGTGCACACCTTTTAATCCTTGCACATGGGAGGCAGAGGCCAGCAGATCTCTGTGAGCTCAAAGCCAGCTTGGTCTACATAGTGAGTTCCAGGCCAGCTAGGGCTGTATAGTGAGACCCTGTCTCAACTGAACAAACAAGGGAAGCCACCTACAGCGCTCCACAAGTTGACACCTACGTAGACTCAGTCTGGGCCTATGGGAAGGTGGCTGCCCACAAGTGGTCATTGCTAAAATTGCCATGTTTTCTTCCAGTTTCTCTCTGCTTTCTTTGCATGACTACTCTCACGTCATTCAACAGGGATCCTTGGCTTCTGGGTTGTGCAGAGTATAGGAACCATCTGTGTTTTGTACAACCTACTCATGATGACCCACAAACAGTAACACTGGATTTTATTTTGTTATATCACTGCTGATACAGTTGACTTGAGGCATCTAATTAAGCCCCCTTGCTGCTAGGGAGCTGGGGGGGGGGGCTTAGCATGTCTTCCTTTCATTGTCAACTGGTTATTTCTTTTGTCCATGGGGTATTATTCCTTTAGAACGTCCCTTGTTGAATTTCTCTCTTGACTCTTTATGACCTTTACGTTTTCTTTCTTTGAAATCTTTGTTTTTATGAGATGAACCTTTTGAGTTTGTCCACCCTTGCCGCCATGTCTTTTCATTGCTTTTAAACTTAGGAAGTCGTTCTTACTGTGGACAGAGTTAAAAGTATCTTTCTCAGAATTGTATCTCTCTTAATTTAGTAATTATCCCTTTTATTTTCAGATCCCAAACTGATCTTCCAGGCTAGCCTTGCAAATGCTCAGATCTTGATTCCCACCAATCAGGCCAGTGTGAGCAGTATGCTGTTGGAAGGACACACCCTCCTGGCTCTCGCTACGACCATGTATGCTCCGGGGGTGTCAGCCAGGTAGGGGCGATGCTCGGACTTTCTGTGGTGAAATAGGGTTGATTTTAAACAGATGACCCGGATTGTCTAAACCTTAGCTGGTGCTAAAGCATGACCGCTTCCAAAAGTCCTGTTAATGGTCGAGCATGAAACAGGTAAATTCACAGTTCTGTGTCCTGAGCTGAAATAGAAGTCATGCATGGACAGACATTCTCTGTCCCTCTGGTATGTTTTCTATAACTCCAGGACAGAAGCAGGATCGGGTTACTTCTGGCTTGTGATGTCTTTGCTGTTTACCCTTTTAGAAAGTTTATTTGAAAGCATAATTTTTAGCTTTCCCTATAAATTCCTTTGAAGGACCACGTGTGGGTGTGCTCCTCTGCTTTTTGAACAGACAGTGTGGCTGGTTAGAGGGAGAGGACGCGGTTGGATGTCTCATCCTCTTGGTTTCTTCCTGGTGGGAATTACCCTCAGATTGCTGCATGGTACTCACATGGCTAAGCTCCTCACACCTGCTTTGAACCACCAGTCAGAAACTACAGGTCAAGAAAGGACTAAGGAGTCATCTGTTTGATAGCATTCATTCGTTTGTTTGTTTCTTAATTTGTTGTTTTGAGACAGGGTCTTACTATGTAGCTCTGGCTGTCCTGGAACTCACCATGTAGAGCAGGCCTCTGCCTCCCAAGTGCTGGGGTTAAAGGCCCATGCCAACATCACCCTGGCCATGTGATTGGGTTTTCTGAGGCAGGTTTACCTCTAGTCCAGGTTGGCCTGTAATTCCCTCTGTAACCCAGGCTAGTCCTGAATTCTTAATGATTCTCCTGCCTCAGCTTCCCAAATGCTGGACTATATACAGACACCACCATGTCCAGCAGTAACAGCTGTTAGATCTTTTAAGATATTAAT
The DNA here is from genome assembly GCF_004664715.2 of Peromyscus leucopus. Classification (NCBI taxonomy): domain Eukaryota; kingdom Metazoa; phylum Chordata; class Mammalia; order Rodentia; family Cricetidae; genus Peromyscus; species Peromyscus leucopus. The sequence continues at coordinate 98,132,119 of NC_051066.1, read as the reverse complement.
GTATGTGGAATATAAATATTATAAACACTGCAGTGGAGATGGCATTTTTTTTTCTTCAAACAACCTGTGGTTTGAGAACAACAAATCTAGCTCTCTTCCTGATCTTGCAGAAATGGAGGCTTGATGTTAAACATCTAGTCCAGTGTCATGCAGTCATCCGGTCCTAGCCTTGAATGACTGTTTTGCCGATGCTGTTTCATTAGGAGCCATCTTCTATAGGGACTGGTTTTTAAATCTTCAAATATGTACTATCTAAACATCACCCCCATCTGTAATGTGTCCTCTCGCATAGGTCATTCAGAGTGAAGACAGTGAGAACTGTCTGAAGAAAGTGGACCCCCAGCTCCTGAAGATGGCCTTGACACCTTACCCCAAGCTCAAAGCTGCCCTCTTCCCACAGTGCACTGCTCCTAGTGTTCTGCCCTCGGACATTACACTCTACCACCTCATTCAGGTACTGTATTTATGTGTATCAGCCAGCTCTCTTTAAACACTCGGGATAAGGAATGTGGCAAGGACAGAGCTATGAGCCTGCGCCCAGAATGACGTGGAGCCCTGTCATTTGGCTTCTATTTCAAAGGGATGTGCAGACCCTCTGAGGCTGATTCAGGTGTGATTAGAAGCATCTTTTACCCATATCTCAGTTCAACAGGTTTCTTCATTACATATATATTCAAAGTGTCTTCAATCCAGCAGAAGCTCTGTTGTTCTTTGGAGATGAAATCTGCCCTGCTCTAATGTGAAGAACTCTTGGGTGGACAGTGCTGCTTGAAAGTGTGGTTCTCAGATTTGCCAGGACTGTTTGTTTCTAGAATGCCATAAGATTAGCAGCCTGGGCTAGAGTGCAAGTCCGTCATGCCACTTAGTATACCCTTGAGGTCAGTTTTCTGTAAAGAATTTTTCAAGGCATGGGGCTGGGGAGATGGCTCAGTGGTTAAAAGCACTGGATGCTCTTCCAGAGGACCTGGATTTGATTCCAGCACCCAGATGGCCACTCACAACCATCTGTAACTCTAATTCTGGGAATCCAGTGCCCCCTTGTGGCTCCACAGGTTCTAGGCACACAAGTGCTGCATATACATACATGCAGGGAAAACACTCATCCACGGAGATTCTTAAAGGAAGAACCTCCTGGTAAAGACAGTGCTGGCATGCAGAGCAGGACTGTGTATAGCACTAGTATACACCAGATGCTTCAGTGACTCAGGGCTTTGCCCAGAGTTGGCTCAATGTAGTGACTCTCCTGTCTCAGTGTCTCAAGTGCTGGGATCAAAGGCATACAGAGTTCCTTGCCTCTGAAGCATTTGAATCAACTTTAGACAAACCATTTCAAATTCTCTTTTCTTCTTGACTTACATACTTTTATTTTGTTTTGTTTTTTTGAGACAAGGTCTCATGTGGCCCTGAAACTCGATATTTAATCTAGGATGGCCTTCAACTCCTGATCCTTCCTCTTCTAAGTGCTGGGATTACAGATGTGCACACAACTGGCTAGTTATTTATTTATTTTAAAGCAATGTCTTACTGTGTTGCCCAGGCTGATCTCCTGTGCTCAAGGGGTCCTCTCGCCTCAGCCTCCTAACGCTGGGACTGTGGGCACATACCACTATGCCTGGGGCCCAGGTAGTTCTTTCTATGTGTGCACTTTTATGTTCATGTGGATCTCCACGTGTGTGCAGGTGCACACGTAGCCTGTGTATGTATCGATCAAGAGACCAACCTTGAGTGATGGTCCTTAGGAGTGGTCTCATGTTCTCTTCTGTCTGGGGGGGGGGGAGTGGTATGGTGTGAGGAGGAACCACGTTCAAAGAATTTATGTTTAGAGAAAAGGCATTTAGCTGTGTTTGGTTCCAGGGATCAAAGTTAGGACCTTGAGTGGGCTGGCAAACCTTTTACCAGAGTCCTAAGAAGTAATTCCCTCTGGAGGTTTTCTCTCGTTTTATTTGTTTTAGGGCCAGTCAGCTTTTGAGTCTGACTTTTCCTCTTTTTCAGTCTTTGCCGCCCTTTGATCCTAGCAGATTGTTCGGCTGGCAGTCTGCCAACACACTAGCAATAGGAGGTAAGTCATGAGATTGCTTGCTTTGGAAGCATTTAGGTCATGCTGAGAGTAGATGTTTTTATACATAAAGTTAATCCCTTTTTCCAGTGCTTTTTACTATAAAAATAAAAGTAATAGAAGACACATTCCTGGAATCTAATTGAGGACATGTAAGTTGCAAGTCTGTGTTGAGTTTCCAGGACTGCGTGTTACAGAGCAGATGCGTGCCTCTCTGTAGCTCTTCTTTTCAGAATGCCCTGTTTTGTGTGTTGGTGTTGACAGTCAATAAATTATGGTTCCACCTTGTAATGACTGTCTGACCTTGAGCATATGTTTTAACCTTTCTTCAGTGTCCTTTAAGGCTAATAATAATGTCCCTCTCATGTGTTGCTGTAAGGAAGAAGACAGGTGTTTTTGGTGGGTTGGTTGATATGCTTTTGAGACAGGGTCTTGTATAGCCCAGGTTGTAGATTGCTGTGTAGTCCAGATTGACCTTAGATATCTGATCCTCCTGCCTCTACCTCTAATGCTGGGATACTTGAGTTTCCCACCACATCTGACTTCTGTGGTTCTGGGATCAAATCCAGGGTTTTCTGCACGTGAGACAAGCACTGTACCAACTCAGCCACAGCCTCAGCCCTGAGAACAAGGTGTCCTACAGTCCTCCTTTATCACAGGCCAGGTCCGCACACACGGCTCTCCTCTGTAGGACCGAAGAATTGAGTTTTGTGCCACTCTAAGCACACAGTTTCTGTTCCTCTTGAGTTTAGGGTTAGTGTTTAATGTCATCTGTGATGCCTCTGTCTCCATGTGTGTGATGTTAAGTTCATACTACCTACGATCATGGAAGTACCTCAAAAATGTTTGACCTCAAAAATACAGTAGATGTGTGTCAAACATATTGACTACCTAAAAATGAATTTTTCGATCAAGCACTCTAGCCCTGAGCTGTAATCTCCAGAAATAAAAAGTGAATTTTCAAGCCAGGCGGTGGCAGTGCATGCCTTTAATCCTGGCACATGGGAGGCAGAGGCAGGTGAGTTTGAGGCCAGCCTGGTCTACAGAGTGAGTTCCAGGACAGCCAGGGCTACACAGAGAAACCCTGTCTTGAAAAACCAAAAAGAAATTAAAAAAAAAAAAAAAACAGGAATTTTCTAATGTATCTGTTTCATAATTTGAAAATATTATATAACCTTGTGCAGAATGCTTGCAGCAGCCAGCTGCAAGTTTTCCATGGAGGTACTAACAGCTCATACATGGAGAGTTGTGATATTTTATTTATGCTCTAACAAATAAAGCTTGCCTGAGGATCAGAGGACAAAGCCAGCCATTGTATTAACATAGAGGTCAGGCAGAGGTAGCACATGCCTTTAATCCCAGCACTGGGGAGGCAGAGATTCATCCAGATCTCTGTGAGTTCAAGGCTACACTGGGAACAGAGCCAGGCATGGTGGCACACGCCTTTATGGTCCTGGTGAGTGAAGGGTGGCATGCTTTGCTTTCTTCCCAGATACAGCCAGTCATCTCCCACATTTTTCCAGTCCTCACTTGGTGAGTAAATACGCTATAGTGGAACGTCTGAATTATGCATATTACTTACATCATGGACGCCCATCATTTGCCTTTGGTACTTTTCTGGTCCAGGAGTTAATCAAGAGTAAGACTCCCAAGCAACTGTAAGTGTTGAGAGCTTAATTTCTACTCTTGAAAAAGCAGTGTATTTTACTGATGCATTTTAAAAAGTAGTGAAACTGATCATTAACAATGTTGTAATTGTTTGCCTTTGTTTTGATTTAAATGTTTGTATTTTTTGAGAATTTCATACGATGCATTTTGATCATATTCATCCCCCTCCCCCAGTTCCTCCCAGGTGTCCCCGCCTCCCTACTTACCCAGCTTCATGTTCTATGTGTCCCTCTGTCTCTCTCTGTCACCCTCACTCCACTTGTGGGGACTGAGGACAGCTGAGCTGAGGCCTGCCTGGGGGTGTCACTCTGCTGAAGAAAACTGACTCCCTTTCCCAGCAGCCATCAAGTGTCAGCAGCTCCTCAGCTGGGAGTGGGACTTGGTGCCACCTCCCCTGCCCCACGCTGGGATTGTGTCTGGCTCAGTTGAGCTTATGCAGTCTTGTGCACACTGTTCCAGTGAGTTCACACGCACTCCGCCCCACTGTGTCTGGAAGACACTGTTTCTTGAAGTCATCTACCACCTCTGGCTCTTCCAGTCTTTTGGTCCCTTCCACATAGATCCCTGAACCTGAAGGAAAGGGATGTAACATGGCTGTCCCAGTTAGGGGCTGAGCCCTCTGAAGTTTCTCATCCTCTGCATGTTGATCGGTTGGGAGTGTCTGTGATAATTGCCAGTTCCTACACAGAGAAGTGTCTCTGATGAGGGTTGAACAATATACTGATCTGGAATTCAGGCTTAGACTCTGTTCAGACTCCAAGCAGTCCCAGGTCACTGAGGTGGGTGGGGACAACAGGCATTGTATTCAGTGGTGATCTTGGTGTTTCTATGTGCCTTTTTTTTTTTCATTTCAAGTTTTTTGGCTTTATTGTGTATAATATTTGCTAATGGAAAAAGTAAGAGAGATATTGATATTTTAAAGTCACGTGACATCTGCTCAGGCACCAAGCAGCTGCAGCAGAAGATTCCATACAAGGTGCGTTTCATATTCACGAGCTGTCTTTTATATTCCGTTTCAGAATTGGGAGAACTGTTTGATGCAATTGACAGGGAAGTATGGTTTTTGTTTTGTAATTAACACAGTGGTGTATTTTAAACTTTGTTTTAGTAGTAGGTTTTCATGGTAAAGTAGTTCAGAAAGTGGGAGTGAAAGACAGGAGTCTGGTCTCCAGTTCTTGTTTATATTGCTAGAAAACTTTCTATGTACAAAATGTACATCTGAGTCCTCTAAAGTGTGCTTTCGAGCTTGAGAGGTGGCTCGGTGATTAGGAGCACTGATTACTCTTCCAGAGGACCTGGGTTCAATTCCAAGCACCCACATGGCAGCTCACAACTGACTGTGAGTCCAGTTCCAGGGGATCTGATGCCCTTTCCTGGGCCTTCATGGGCAGTAAACACACATGATGCACAGACATACATTAAAACAAACACTCATACATATGAAATAGAAATAAATCTCAAAAAATAAGGTAGTATTGGTTTTCTAGGTAGCTCCTGTTCACATCCATACCATATTCAGATCCTAAGTCTAGGGCTTTTGAAAGTTCTTCATGTCTCCTGGGTGAAGGTAGAAGTTGCAGTACTTTGGAGTATGAATAGGTGCTTTAAGAGACTGTAAATCTAGGGTCAGCAATACAGCTCAGCAGGTAAAGGAGCTTGCCACCAAGGCTAACAACCTGAGTCTGATCCCCAGGACCTCTGACCTCCACACTCACATATATATGTACAAATATGCTCCTCTGCCCTCCACCTGAGTGACCAAATAAGCTGACTTGGGGCTCCTGGTACCACAGCTATTGCTGTACCTGCCAGCTCTTCATTTGCCTGTTAGCAGTGCCAGGCTTTGATAACATAAACACAGCTGTCTCCCAGACAAGGTACGGCACTTGGGACCAATGTGGGCAGGCCTGTGATGAGGGGGATGTGGAGAGCAAGCAGTGTGCTGGCTGTCACAACTTGAAACGAGACTGATTTGTCACTGCAGACATACTTCAGCCATAACAGCTATCCACCGGGTGGGTTAACCAGCTGACTCGGGTCTGTAGTCTAGTCGCACCTCAGCCATTCTGTGGAAATAGCTGTGGAAACCGTCTACCTTTATAGAAGAGGCAGGGATTGATTTTGGCCACAGTCACACAAATCAGTAATGCTGCCACATCCATTAAGTCGCAGTGGGAGCATTATGAGCGGCGCTGGTTCAGCAGGACCCGGGTATTTTGTTTGCCCTTAGAGCAGTGTTCTCAACCTGTGGGTTGTGACCCCTTTAGCAAACCTCTGTCTCCAAAAATATTTACATTACAATTCACAACAGTAGCAAAATTACAGCTATGAAGTAGCAACTAAAATAAGTTTAAGGTTGGGGTCCCCACAACGTGAGGAACTGTACTGAAGGGTCGCAGCGCTAGAAAGGCTGAGAAGCCTGCTCTAGAGCAGCATGTTGCTGATTGGCTAAATCCACTTTGACCAGGTACAACTGCATGTCTTGGAGCATTTTGTTATTTAAACTCAGTGGGTATGGCAGGGCTGTGTCATGGGACCCTGTGGCAGGTGTGCTCGAATACTGATGTCTCCCATGATCCTTTTTTGCAGTGACATCTTTGCAAGGATAGGCCTTCATTTCCTGCTTCTGAGATCTTTTTCTTCTGCGTTAGTCATGGACTCTCAGCAGCTGTTAACAGCTTATGCTGTTATGTGTATGGAGGAGTCTTTGTCCTAATCTTTTTGTCTTTAGAACTTGATTTATCTGGGATGTGGACCTCGGTGGCCACATTGGCGAAAAGGACTTTGAACTCTAAATTGCCCCAGCAAGCTGCTGCAACTCATGCTGGCCCCAGGACACTGAGGACATTTTTGTAAAACAGTTGGCACTGTGACAAGCTTTGAATGTTTGTGCTGATACAAACAAGAAGTACTACTGTTCTGATCGTTCCCTGCACGGTTTCTTTATGTTACATAATGATGCTGTTGATAGATTCTTATCAGTTAGGAACAGACCACAAAGCTAATTCTCTTGCTTACCAATAACCCACTTATAGTAGAAAAAAATAAGGCCTACTGCAGAATGACTTTCCAAGGAATTAGGGAAAAACTATTTTCAGGAGGTACACAGAAGCAGGAACTGGAGAAAAATTGCCATGCTGCGAGTTATCTTAGAAAGCTTTGGCTGAAGCACAGAAATAGGAGCAGCACTGTCTTCCCTTCTGTGGGGTGAAGGGGGACAGCGGACGAGTTATAGGGTTCCCTAAGTCTGGACTGGACTGGTCCCACGGACACCTTGTCGGCTCTCCAGATCTCCCCGGAAAAAGACAATCACTAACGTTTCCGAAGAAAAGTAAAAAAATTCCACAACTTTGGTATTGCCATTGCCAATGTGTATGAGTGCATTTCATGCTTATTAAATTTTTCCAGTGGTGCACACCTTTAGTCCCAGCAGAGGCAGAGCCAGGTGGATCTCTGTGAGTTTGAGGCCAGCCTGGGCTACAGAGTGAGTTCCAGGATAGACAGAGTGACACAGAGAAACTGTCTTGAAAAACCAAAAACAAACAAACAAACAAAAATCTAAGGAAATAGGATTATAGTGCCCCAAATAAAAAGGTTCCCTGGAGCCCAAATGAACAAAAGAGAAAAGGAGAGAGTAAAAGATCAAATGTAAGGTTCTCTGCCTATCGCTAGTGCAATTTTGTTTTCTTGTCCTAGTGAGAAACAGGTGTTTCTTGTTTTGTTTTGTTTTTCTTTTTGTTTTTGTTTTTTGAGACAGGATTTCTCTGTGTAGCCCCTCACTGTCCTGGAACTCACTCTGTAGACCAGGCTGGCCTTGAACTCACAGAGATCTACCTGCCTCTGCCTCCCAAGTGCTAGGATTAAAGACATGCGCCACCATTGCCTGGTGAGAAGTGGTTTTTAAAAATTGTGTGTGTATATATGTGTGTGTCTGTGTGGTGTGTGTGTCTGTGCATACACCAAGATAACCATGAAGTCTGAGGATAACTTTTTGTTTTAAGATTCCATTTTACTTTTAGTTAGGTGTCTGGTGGGGAGGGGTTGTGCATATGAGAATCCAGAAGAGGATGTCTGGTCCTGGAGCTGGCATTACAGGTGACTGTGGGCTGCCTGGCGTGGATGCTGGAACCTAACTTGGGTCTTCGACAAGAATGTCAGCTCTTTCATGTGGGTTCTGAGGTGTGAATTCAGGTCCTTACACTTGTACTGCAAGATCTTTACCACTGAGCTAGGTCTCAGTCTGATACACTGTTGATTCTTTATTTTTCAGGATCCAGCAAGTAGGCAAAGAGGCCTATACCTTGGGGCTCACTTCCTCCCACAGCCCTTCAGTCGGGGCCGCCTGTGTTTGCTTCTTAGAATTGCTTGGTCTTGGCAGCCTCAAGCTCAGAGTGGACATGAAGGTGGCCAATGTGATTCTGGGCTACAAGTGCAGAACTGAAGACATTCACCCCAGCTTTATCAGGGAGTCTCTCGGTACAGCACTTTTGCTGTTTCACCCAAAGGAACGTGGGGAAGGGTCAAAAGCACTGAGGTGGACCCAGCACTTTTCCCTTTCCTTGACAGTTCGTGTGATTTATCTCATTTTCTTAGATGTCCCTCTAATCGGGTTTGAATGATCCTGAGCCTCATTACTTGAATGGAAATGCCCAGGTCCTAACTTTTTCTGTTGAACACACATGCACACACACACACACACACACACACACACACACACACACACACTCTTGATGGCTCTGATCTTATTGGGCTTTTTCTTTGGTTTTGGGTTCTTTGGAGATGGGGTCCCACTGTGTTCTGTCTTGCTCAGGCTGACTCTGGGCTCCTAAACCCGAACAGCCCTCTTTCCCAGCGTCCTGAATAGCGGGCGCTACAGGGCTGTGCCGCTGTGCCCTCTTAGGTCTTTCTTGCCCGTGTTTCTTGTAGCTGAAAAGCTGTCTAAGCTTGCGGATGGTGACAGGGCCGCCACAGAAGAGTTGCTTGTTCTCCTGGAAGAAGGCGTTTGGCAACAGCATCGGGCAGCAGGGTTCTAACAGGTTCGTGAGCCGCAGCCCCAAGCTCTTGTCTAGTAGACCTGACTGTGCCAGCCTGTGTTTGCCTGCTCTTCCAATACCTTGCTCTCTCATCAAAATCCTGCTCTTCCTCGACCAGCAGAGCAGACAGAAAGTTGCACCTTACCTGTGGGGTTCCTTCTGTACAGATGAAAAGGAAGTCTGTTCCTCCTTGTAGGCTTTTAAGATTGTTTGACTGCTGGGCGGTGGTGGTGCAAGCCTTTAATCCCAGCACTCGGGAGGCAAAGACTGGCAGATCTCTGTGAGTTCGAGGCCAACCTGGTGTCTACAGAGCGAGATCCAGGACAGGCACCAAAACTACACAGAGAAACCCTGTCTCAAAAAAACAAACAAACAAAAATGATTGTTTGACTGTTTCGTCTGCATGTATGTCTGTGTACCACGAAAGTTCAGTGTCCTTGGAGGCCAGAAAAGGGCATCAGATCCCTTGGAACTAAAGTTACAAAAGGTTGTGAGCCTCCATGTGGATACTGGAGCTGACCATGGGTCCTCTGCAGAACAGCAAGTGTTTTTTGTTTTTTTTTTTTTTTTTTTTTTTTTTTTTTTTTTTTTTTTTTTCGAGACAGTTTCTCTGTGTAGCTTTGCGCTTTCTGGAACTCACTTGGTAGCCAGCTGCTCGAACTCACAGAGATCCTCTGCTCTGCCTCCCGAGTGCTGGGATTAAAGGCGTGCGCCACCACCGCCCGGCAACAGCAAGTGTTTTTAACTACTGAGCCACCTCTCCAGCCCAAGAGATGTGGTTTTTGTTTTGTTTGTTTTTCAAGACAAGGTTTCTCTGTGTAGCCCTGGCTGTCCTGGAACTCACTCTGTAGACCAGGCTGGCCTCGAACCCAAAGACCTGCCTGCCTCTGCCTCCTGGGTGCTGAGTGCACCACCACATCTGGCTAGTTTTTTTTGTTTGTTTGTTTTTAAAAAGTCTAATAAATATTTGATGTGTTGAGAAGTGTATATTTTTATATATCATATGTATTTTTAAATTATTTTTATTTTACCACAATGGAGATAAACCCACAGCCTCATGCATGTTAAGCATCTGCTCTGCCCTGGGTGATACCCCCTACTCCCATCAAAAGGGTTTTATTTGTTTTGCTGTTTTTCTTTTTTAAAGAGAATATGCTCTGGTTAATTTAATTTTTACCTAATTTCCAAGTTTCAAGCTAGATCTATGTTATAGGTGTGTGTGTGTGTGCGCGTGCACGTGTGTGTGCACGCGCCCCATGGCAGCCAAAGGTATTGATTCCTGGACTTGGAATTACAGGCAGCTGTGAACCAGCTGCCATAGGTTCTGGGAACCAAACCCAGGTTCCTTGCAGAAGCAGTAAGCTTTCTTAACCACTTAACCATCATTGTTTACTTATTGATTTTGTTTCTTTGAGACATGGTCTCACTCTTTAGAACAGGCTGGACTTTAAACTCATAGCTCTCCCCTGCCTCAGCCTCCTGAGTACAGAAATGCACCATCATGCCTGGCCTTAGAGCTGTATTTTAATTTTTTCCTTCTGCTGTCCATCCCCAATTCTGACTATAGGTTGTCCAGTGAATCCAGCAGCCAGTGGACATTAGTGTTACAGTTCTGCACAGTCCACAATATGAAACCAAGCATGTCCTACCTTAGAGAATGTGCCAAAGCAAATGATTGGCTGCAGTTCCTGGTTCACAGCCAGCTCCATAACTACCACCCAGAAGAGGTAAGCACACTTTCAGAACAGTGTTATTTGTGTTTGGACTGCGGTGAGACCACATTTGCCGAGTTGGTGGGATTGGCATCAGGCAAGAGGGTAATCCTAGGGAGATGTGGACGAGTTTCTAGGGTTCCAGGTTGAACATGGAAGTTCACTCACATTCCCTCAAAAGCAACTAATTGTGGCGTCTCAGGTCTGTCATCAGTGCTAGGGAGACTGAGGAAGCAGGATCACAAGTTCTAGGCCACCCTGGGCCGGATGGCAGGACGTTACCACGGACAAGTCAGATGACTTAGGAGACATCACGCGGTCCTCCCTGACACAGTTCAGCATCTAAATGTTCATCTTGAGCCTTTCTGTATTCCCTCTAGCTGAACGGGAACATCCAGTGTGTTTCAACCGTCTGCTTTCTAGGTGATCTCTCTTCTCCGGTACTTCAGTCCAGTCCTTCAGGGCCACTTGAAGCTGGCTTTTGAGAAACTGTCCTCAGGGTCCAGCTCTCGAGTGGGTGTTGATCAAGACTACAGGGGCCTCCGGGAACTCCAGAGAAACCAAGAAGAGATGAGCGATTTCTTTGAAATTCTCCACCAGTGCTCGGAAGAGTCCGCCTCTTGGCGCCGGCTCCTAGCTGAGTCAGTGAGGCAGCAGGCCCCGATCCTCAGCGTCCTGGCCTCCTGCCTCCAGGTGAGGAGCACGAGGAGCCGAGTTAGGGAGCCAAGAGCAGTGGGGCAGAGAAGAGCCCGGCACGGTGGGGCTGCCTGGAATCCCACTTCCGTGGGTGGATAAGTTAGGGGGTGGGAAGTTTGAGGCTAACCTGGGCCATAAGTGAGACCCTGCCTCAAAACTGCGAAACAAGGGCTGGAGAGATGGCTCAGTGGTTAGGAACACGAGCTCGCTCACAGAGCATCTGGTTTGGTGCCCAGCACCCACATTGGGTGGCTCACAGCCACTTGTAACTCAAACTCCAGCGGCTTCGACGCTTCTGGGCTTCTGGGCACCAGCACCCGTGGGCACATACCCCCCCACAGACACTCAACACTCACGTAATTAAAAATACAGTAAGTCTTCTTCAAAAGTAAAATGACAACCATGGAAAAAGAACAAAGGGGCCAGTGAGAAGGCTCGGCAGGTAAAGGCGCTTGCCACCTGACAACCTGAGTTTGATTCCTGGAACTCACGAGGTGGAAGGAGAGACTGACTTCCACAAGTTGTCCTCTGACTCCACACATGCTCCATGGCATCCGTGTACATGCACACGTACGAACATGCCCACATACAAATACAATTTTAAAACCGTCTGGGGCTGGAGCGCTGCCTCGGATTAAGAGTGCTTAGGCTCCCGCACACAGTGCTCACAGCTGCCCGTTGTTCCTGCTCTAGGGTCCCAGTGTCCTCTTCTGGCCTCTGTGGGCGTCAGCACACGCGTGCTCACACACAGTTAATCAAAACGGAGAGACCAGGAAGAAAAGGAAGGGAAGGAGAGAGGAAAGCAAGCAGCAGCTGGGGAGGGGAGGGTGTCCTGGCCTGGGGACAGCAGTGAGGCTCCCGCACTTGTTCCAGAGTCTCTGGAAGTTTCTGCGCTTCCACGGGCTCTTCCCCATCTCCTGACACCGGTGAAGCCAGCGGTTAGCGCTCAGACCCTGGTGGCCATCACGAGAACGCTCTGCTGGGTGGGCAACCACCTCACCCTTGCTGGAGAAGGGAGATTTTCAGTCTTGAGTTCAGCCAGTTAGTGGAGTGTCGTCCCCTCTGTGGCCTTTTGACGGCCATTCTTCAGGACAGTTTATGATAGTCCCTTGCTTAGTTTGTGTCGTGTTTGGAAGCTTGCTGAGCGACCTGAACTGAGAAACAGAGTGACCTCTTCTGAGAGGGAATGCCCGTCTGTGGCCCTGGGCATCTTTGAACCCAGGCCGTTCCCTGGTTTTGAAACGTTCTCCTCTAATGGCAGGGTGCCAGTCCTGTCCCCTGTCTCTGTGTTTGGATTGTCACCTCTGTGGAGGGCAGGGTTGCAGCTGAAGCAATGGGACACATCCAGGTCTCTGTAGAGGATCATCCATGGAGCCTCGAGGACCTGTCCATCATCTGGAGAACCCTGTTGACAAGGCAGAAGAGCCACACTCTCATCCGGGGCTTCCAGCTTTTCATTAAGGTATTTTATATGTGTACACACACACGCACATGCGCTCGCTCACTCACTCACTCACCAGGTCTTTCCAGAATGTCAGTGTTCAAGGCATAACACTCCTTGGCTTTTTCTTAAGTCAACAAGCGATAACACTAAAACTAGTGTGTGTGTGTGTGTGTTAGGTATCAAGCCCAAGGGCCTTTGAGATGCACCACATTTACTTATCAGAGTACTTATATGTGCTGGTTTAGTAAGTTCTCACAATATAAAAATACCTATGTGTGGGTGCTATGAGGTGGCGTTACCCTTATTTTACAGATGAAGAACTAAAGCTTCTGTAGCTCAAACCACGCAGACTCAAGTGCGTTAGTAAGTGGGCACACTTACAGTTCAAAGTCATCCTTTCTAATCCAAAGTTCCTCTTTTCTGGCCTGACAACCCACCAAAAATAGTCTGGTTGGTGTCGTAGAGAACCGTAAGGGAGTAGGCTGCTGGAGCCGGCAGCCTCCAGGAATGCTTGTTGGGGTATAGCGCCACCTGGTGGGCGGTCTGTAGACCAACCAGAAATGGATTTGTTGGTTTTTGTTTGTTTGTTTGTTTGTTTGTTTGTTTCCAAAAAGAAGTAACACGTGAGACTTAATTTGATTCTGAAGCTGTTATTAATAGCATTTGATGTTCTGGTCTTTCTAATTTCAACTCTTCTTCAAAGGATTCCCCACTTCTATTGATTATGGAGATGTACGAACTATGTGTGTTCTTCAAGAATTACGAGAAAGCCAAAGTGAAGCTCGTGGAGTTCCAGAAAAGCCTTGAGACGGTAGGCTGGAATTGGGGTGCCCTCCTCTCCAGTCTGAAGCTGGCTGGCATGGCTTTTGTGCTGGTGGCTGGCATGGGAGGCAGCAGGCGAGTGATTGTGCCCCATGATTGACAGAGCGGCTTGCGTCACCGCGGAGAGGCCAGTGCTTCTGTGACCCGTGGTCTGGTGGCGTAGCCAAACTTAGTGAGGCAGAGAGTAGTGGTCCCTGCTGTGGACACCAAAGGGGGGGGGTCCATGGCTGCATTTTGTCAGTCTGGGGTGGCCTGACAGTGATGAGAGCAAGACACCGCTGTATTTACTGTAGGAGGAAAATGTTTTGTTTGTTTGGGGGCCATTGAGAGGGCTCAGCAGGTTGGCCTCGAAAGCCTGACCACCTCAGTTTCATCCCGAGAACCCAGGGCGGAAAGCAGAAGGAGAGGGGCAGCTTCCTCAACTGTCACACATGGCCACCTCACACATCTCTCACACACACAGAGTAAATAAGATTTTACTATTTTAGAAAGAAAATGCCTGCTCGGGTGAGGGTTTGAGACATTGTGTTGCGCTGTAGCTTAGGCTGGCCTGGAACTTGGAATTCTCTTCCTCAACAGAGGTAAGAAAGTCTTTCTAAAAAACTTCATGATAGGAATTTTAAATCTTCTAGGCTCAAATATAAGCCAAGACCCCCTTCTAGGAAGCTGCCAAGTGAAACATGGTTAATTTTAGGGCAGTACACAGGGGAACTAATTTGACAGTATGAAGAATTCAAGAATTTAAGCCAGGGAACTCCATAGTTCCCAGTGTCCAAGATTCGACTTTCATACACAAAGCCCCAATATCAGCACTTTCTAAAAAGTAGCAAAACTGTCCTTTGAGCCTATTACTGCTTTCTGCCATTCTGTCAAATGCTCAGACACTCCTGTGTGATGGGTCCAGAGGAGGATGCTCAGACACTCCTGTGTGATGGGTCCACAGGAGGATGCTCAGACACTCCTGTGTGATGGGTCCACAGGAGGATGCTCAGACACTCCTGTGTGATGGGTCCACAGGAGGATGCTCAGGGACTCCTGTGTGATGGGTCCAGAGGAGGATGCTCAGGGACTCCTGTGTGATAGGTCCACAGGAGGATGCTCAGGACTCCTGTGTGATGGGTCCACGGGAGGATGCTCAGGGACTCCTGTGTGATGGGTCCACAGGAGGATGCTCAGACACTCCTGTGTGATGGGTCCAGAGGAGGATGCTCAGGGACTCCTGTGTGATGGGTCCAGAGGAGGATGCTCAGGGACTCCTGTGTGATAGGTCCAGAGGATGCTAGGACGTGATGCTCAGACACTCCTGTGTGATAGGTCCACAGGAGGATGCTCAGGGACTCCTGTGTGAGGGGTCCATGGGAGGATGCTCAGGGACTCCTGTGTGATGGGTCCAGAGGAGGATGCTCAGGGACTCCTGTGTGATAGGCCCATAAGAACATACCCTTAAAAGTATTTTGGCTTTCCTGTTCCTAAATTTGAGGACTCTGCTTTTCATTTCCATAAACCATTGTCTTTGAGCCTTCGTTGTTTTTTGTAGCTCGACACAGCAGCTACGAGGGTCCTTCCTGTCTTCTCTGCCACGTGGATGAAAGAGCAGGTGTGTTTCCTTTTGAGACTTATGCCACAGCAGTGCCAGACGCAGTATGAGCTGGGGAAGCTCCTCCAGCTGCTTGTCGGAACTGAGCATCTCTTCCCCGATGGTAAGCCAGTGTCGCCCTGAAGCTGCTGCCAAGAAGTTAGCTCCCATATCTTGGAATTATCTTTGGAGGGCATTCAGAACATTAGAATGCACCAGTAGATAGCATTATGCCGACATCCATAACTGAGCGTGAAGAGCTCATCTGTAATAGCGGCATCTACCATGATGACCGGTCCTAAACAGTCGTCACGTGGACACACACACACATACACACGCCTCTGTATTGACACAGCACTGTCATTGTCTCTGGCAGGTAACTGTAATATGTCCTCATTGCTCAGGGCCACAAACCCTGTTTCAGAAATAATAATTAATTGTGAACATTTCAGAAAAACTTCATGCTGTGTGTGTGTGTGTGTGTGTGTGTGTGTGTGTGTGTGTGTGTGTTCCTCCAGACATTGGCACTCTCTACGATTGTTGCCAGTTATATCAAACTGATGTTGCCTTTCTCCTCTGCTTGTTGCGTCTCTCACAACATTGAACGACAGTGTCCTCCAGTTACGCTGTTCTGAAACTCACAGATGTCAGCTGAAGAACACGGGTTCCATAGAACACTGACAGAATGCTGGGCCCGCCGCTGTTTCCAAGATGTGGCGTTACAGAATGGCACTGGCTAGTGACTGTGTGTGCTGGGTAGTCTTTTGCCAAGTTGACACAGCCAGCAGTCGCCTGGGAAGAGGAGTTGGCCAGATGAGACTGGCCTGTGGGCAGGTCTGTGAGGAGTTGCCTTGGTTGTTGATTGATACGGGAGGGTCCAGCCCACTGTGGGCAGTGCCACCCCAGGGCAGCTGGTCCTGGGTTGCGAAAGCTGGCTAAGCCCAAGCCAGAGGAGCAAGTCTGTAAGCAGCACTCCGCCATGGTTTCTGCCTCAGCTCCTGATTCGGGTGCCTGCCCTGACTTCCCTCAGTGATGGACTCTTACCTGGAAGAAACCCTTTCTCCCCAGTTGCTTTTAGTCAGAATATGTAGCACAGTGACAGAAAAGCAAGCTGTAACATGTTATTACGAGCACAAATTCAGTTTTTTAAAGCTTGTATTTTCCTTCTGTAATTCTTATACCTAGGAGGCTGATGCAGGAAGATCTGAGGCCAGTGTGGGCTACATAGCAAGACCATGTCTCAAAAACCAAGAAAAACATTTGTGTTTTCTATACTGCGGGCAAAGAGGGAAGGCATGCCTGTATTGGTTGCTGTTGTGTGGTGTGTTGCTTGTCTCTAGAACTACCATTCTGCAGCTAGCTCTAGAAATGGCCTCTACAGGATGTTTCTCGTGCCTTCCCTTGTGACTGGACACGCATGGGCTTCCCATAATACTGATTGAAAGTCAGAGCAAACCCAGCCAGACAGAGTATTGGTAGAGAATCCTTGCTGTGTCTGTCTGTCTGTCTGTTTTGCAGTGCTAGGCATCAAACTCAGGCCTCATGCATGCTAGGCCAGCTCTCTAAGTGGGCAATTCCTAATGTTACTAGGATAATCTTTCCAGGGACAACAGGAAGTGCAGCTGGGTCCCCCTGTGTTGAATGAATAGCAGGCGGAGCAAATACTGCTCCACTCTGAATATAGTGTATAGTAGCCATGCCTGAGGACAGGCCAGGACAATCGCAGCTGCCCTACAGCCTGTGTCTCCAACTTATGGTGCTGGTATTGAGTGAGCAAATGACCACACAATTTGATGGAAATAAGAACAAATGAGATAGATAGAAACACACACACACACACACACACACACACACACACACACACACACACACAGTGAGCACTAACCTGAGTCATTGTCTTCAAGGTTAGTATGTTGCTACGGCCTTGAAGAGCACCAATCTTAGCCACTTATTGGGGCATGGTGGCTCACACCTATAATACCAGTGCCCAGGAGGCTGAGGCAGGAGAATTGCCATGATATTGAGGCCAGTCTGGATTACCAGTGAGAGCCTGTCTAATAAAAGACACATGTGTATAATAGAGGTTGATTTCATGTGCTGCTTAAATCTGTACCAGTTCTTAGAGAAGGTAAGTTCAGTCAGATTTGGAGTAAGGGTTTTTGCAAGGTATACAGGCACACATACACATACACACACACACACACACACACACACACACACACACACACATACACTCATACATGAACACATACATACATACATACACTGAAAATGCTAAATGCCATATATACATACATCTGTACATATGTAGACTCATATACATATGTGTTTGTGTGTGTATAGGTAGATGATAGATAGGTAGAAAGGTAGATAGATAGATACATGGCACTTAGCATTTTGAGTATGTGAGGAACTGAACTTAGGACTTTTGTAATCAGTCAAAAGATTCGTTTTATAGGATACATGGCACACACCTGTAATCTTAGCACTTGGGAGGCAGAAACAGAAGAATCAGGAGTTTAAGGTTTTCCTTGGCTATTTAATGAATTCAAGACCAGCCTAGGCTATGTGCTACCCTGTCTCAAAAAATAAAAAAAAAAAAAAGTAAAAAGACCCGAAGAAGAAAGTCCTGTGTCTGTTTGTCCTTTCTTCGGCTCCCCCGACCCTTGGAACACTGAAGCACTCCTGTGACCATGTCTCTCTTCCACAGGTCCAGATGTGCAGAAGCTGTGTGTGCTCAGCCAGATCTTGAAGGATACACCTATAGCCATCAACCCTGCAGTCATCACCAGCTACAGCCCCGAGAATTTTCAGCATGAGTGTAGATCTATTTTGGAAAAGCTGAAGGCAGATGGACAGTTTGCTGTGGCCAGGAGAGTGGCAGACTTAGCAGCGTTACCTGCCGACAGCCTGGTGATCGAGCAGTAGACCAGTTAGTTAGGTTGCTCAGACTCCTAGCAGGGCTCCGATGGGGTGCAGGCCACAGACTGTACAGTGACCAGCTTTGCATGTGTGGAAGAATACATGTTTCTGATGTACAGCGGTTCTCAACCTGGAGGTCACATATCAGATAACCTGCATATCAGATATTTAGATTATGATCCATAACAGTAGCAAAATTACAGCTATGAAGTAGCAACGGAAATAATCTTATGGTTGGGGGTCCCCACGGCATGAGGAAGTGTGTTAAAGGGCCGCAGCGTTAGGAGGTTGAGAACCCCTGCTGTAGAAGAGGCTTGAGCTGATTTCCTTTGAACAGGACAAGTATAAGGTGGCTTTCTCTGCCCTCACTCAGGCACATGCATTGAGAATTGCTTTCCTCCTACCTTTTCGCATGATTGTGCCCAGCGCCCGCTGCCGCCCAGGCTCTCTGTACACACTAGATTTGCTTGTAGCCAGCATGGCCTTAGGGAGCATGAACATTTGGAAAGATGCTTCTTTACTCCAGCAAGGCTAAAGTCTGCTTTGTTCAATTTCACAGCTAACCCAGGAAATGGAGACCCTAAAACACACTCAGAAGTGGTCCCTCAAACACGCACGAATTGACTTCTGGAAAAAATGCCATGAAATTTTTAAGAAAAACTCCATTTCGCACAGAGCAGCCTGTTCCTTCTTCTCCAGCCAGGCCCCTGCGATGAGCGAGCACCCGGCTGAGGAGGAGCAAGGCAGCCTTGAAGAGCGCCATCTGCTGCTCACACTGGTAGGGCACTGGCTTGCCCGAGAAGAACCGGTCCCCTTGGAGGAGCTGCAAGAGCTGGAGAAAGAGACCTGGATCTGCCGTCTCAGCCAGCACGCCCGCGGAGGGGACCCGGGGGGAACCCAGCCCAGCCCGCCACAGACGTCAGCGGGTGCTGAGCTGCTTCCCTGTGCTGGCTTAGCCGATGCGTTTTCCTTCTCCAAGCTTGCGGCTCTGAACACACCCAAATACTTAGCCCTCAGTGGTCTCCCGTCCAAAGAGGCGTGTGAGGACGGACTGGATTGGAAGGCGCGGGAATCGCTGAATGTGTTGATTGGACAGCTGCTGGATGACGGCCGCGTGCACGAAGCCAGCAGAGTGTGCCGGTATTTCCACTTCTACAGTCGGGACGTAGTGCTGGTGCTGCACTGCCGGGCCTTGGCGTCCGCCGAGGAGGCCAGCGTGGAGGACCTGCACCCGGAGATCCGCGCTCTCCTCGCCAGTGCCGCGCTGCCGCCCGACGACCAGGAGAGCCCCAGCGCCCCTCTGCGGAAAGCCCATAGCTGTGAGTAAGGACGACACACATGGGGCCGTGCCCTCTCCAAAGATGAGGGGCCTCCCGGGGTGTCATAGTCACCCTAAACTAAGGAGTAATGTGTAAACAAGGTAATTAACGAGTCAACAGGTAACACCTTTTACACCTAGCCTATAGATCAGGCTAGGGGAATTCAGTTTGTCTGGTAGCTAGTTTAGTTGATGGAAATTATATAAATATTATATTAGCCAGCTCTGGGAGGCAGAAGCAGGATTGCCCGTGGGTTTGAGGCCACCCAAGGCTACATAATCAAGCTGTCTCAAAACAAAAATAAAACCAGGCATGTGAGCTCATGCCTTTATTCAGGAGGCAGGTGCAGTAGCTTTCTGTGAATTCAAGGCTAGTTTGGTCTATATAGCAAGTTCCAGGACTGACGGGTCTAGGGAAAGAAAAGCTGATATAAAGCACACACACCACGTTTGCGGGTTTGGTTCCCAGCATCCTAGTCAGGTCATTACAAACGACCTGTAACTCTGGCTCCAGGGGACCAGCACCTTCTTCTAAACTCTGCTGCTGCACGCGCGCGCGCGCGCGCGCGCACACACACACAAACAGAGTTAAAAATCAAATATTTGTTTAAGAGTTTACAGTTACACATTGGTAGCATATAGAAATAAGATAGGCTTTTGTGTTATTCACCGCTTGACCTCGTTGAACTTGCTTTGTCTATGTGTTTTCTTATTTTTCTTGGGATTTTCTGCATAGACATGTCATGTGTAGACAGGTAAAGTTCTGTCTCACCAGCTCTTAGGAGTCAGTGTGCTGGCTGGGCTAAAACTCTGTTAGGTAGGGTGGCCACGGGCACACCCCTTTGCTGCTGGTCCTTGGAGGAAAGCACTCTGAGTTTGGGGATAGATTTTTATCATTGTTGTTCAGTGTTCCATTGTGTTGGCCTCTGCATCTGTTGATCTGATCTTTAAACCATTCATATGAGATATGTTTATTGATTTTTAAGTACTGAACCAACCTTGCGTTCTCAGGTAAACTCTTCCCGACACGTTCCCCTTTTGATAAATACAGCTGGGATAGATTAGCTCTTTAGCTGAGGGCTTTTGTGTTTATGTTCTTGGGGAATATTCTCTAGTTTACTTGTTTTTTGTTTTGTTTTTTGAGACAGGGTCCCTCTACATAGCCCTAGCTGTCCTAGAACTCACTTTGTAGACCAGGCTATCCTCGAACTCACAGAGATCCGCCTGCCTTTGGAGTGCTGGGTCAAGGCGTGCGCCGCTACACCCAGCTGTAGTTTACTATTAAACAATAGTTTTTGTTTGTTTGTTTTATTTTTAAGCAGTTGGGATAATCTGGTTTTATGAATTGGAAATTATACCTTCTTTTATTTTCTGAACGCCATTCCCAACCCATCCCCACCCCTTCCAAGATTTTCTGTAGCCTAGGCTGGCCTTTAATTCCCTGTGTCCCTGAGGATGATGCTGAACCCCCCGACCCTCTGCTCCCACCTCTCAAGTGCTGGATTAGAGGCATGAGCCGCCATGGCTGACTTGATGTTGTTTCCTCAAATCTGAATCTAGAGGCTTCATTTCAGAATATTTAAAGTTATGAGTTCCTTTTATAATTATATAACTATGCAGGTTATCGTTTGGCTTTTGGATGAGATTTGGTAGTTTGTGATTTTTGAGGAAACCTTTTCTTTCCTGCTTTTTGGGTGATTTGGACTGTTTTCTTTTTTTTTTTTTTTTTTTTTTGGTTTTTCGAGACAGGGTTTCTCTGTGTAGCTTTGCGCCTTTCCTGGAACTCACTTGGTAGCCCAGGCTGGCCTCGAACTCACAAAGATCCGCCTGGCTCTGCCTCCCGAGTGCTGGGATTAAAGGCGTGCGCCACCACCGCCCGGCCCGACTGTTTTCTTTTCTACCACATTGTGCATTGTTTTTTGTTGTTATTTTTTAAGAAATGTGCGTGGGTGTTTTTTCACTGTGTGTATCTGCACCGCGTGTGCCCGGTGCTCACAGAGACCGGTGCAGGGTATGGGATCCAGTGGAAATAGAGGCAGAGGCAGTTGTAAGTCTCCATGTGGATTCTGAGAATCTTCTAGAAGAGCAGCCAGAGTTCTTAACTGCTGAGCCACTTCTCCAGCCCCCCACCTCTTTTTGACACGGGGTCTCTGTGTAGCCCTGGCTGGCCTGGAACTCACTCTAGACCCCATGTCTGTACTCCACGTGTGTATCCATTGCCCTCAGCAGCCAGAAGAGGGTGTCCACCCCCTGGACAGGAGTTAGGGGCGGTCGTGAGCTGCCATGTGAGTGCTGGGAACGGAGCCCAGATTCTCTCTCCACAAGGCAGTATGGTTTACTCCTCCCAACCCCCAACTCACTCCAGCCGCCACTGCAGCCTCGGCCGCCACTGCCAAGGTGGCTTGGATGCCAGGGCAGGGGAGAGGAAGCACGTACGCTCTACCTTAAAAACAGTACTCGTGCTCGCCTGAGTGCTCTTCTGTACGGACACACTCGGAGTCTCTCCTCCGCCTCCGTGCTCAGGTCTGGGTTTCCACAGCTTACTAGATAAGGAAATGACAGTTCTGGTCATCGCCAGTGTCCTTGCTTTGCTCTCAGGCTCCGCATACAGCCACTGCGTGTCTAGGAATTATACAGCCGGAGGTCGGGGGAGGAACAGAGTGCAGCCGGCCAGTCTCATCTTGCTAGCACTCAATGCCCTTGGTGAGGGATTCACAGGGCCTCTCTTGTGCTCCATTTATCGTCACCACCACCACCATTTGGGGGTTTGTTTGCTGTGTTTTGAGACATAGCCTAGACTGGCCTCCAACTGGCTGTGTAGCCAAGGATAACTTTGAACTCTTGACCTCCTACCCCCGAGGACTGGGATCAGAGAGATGTCCCCCGACACCCTGCTTCACTTTTAAAGTGTATGTTTTTAGACTTGAGCTGTTTTTCTGTTTGTTTGTATCGCTGTATGGCCAGCGGTTGCCTTGAGCTTCCTACTGAATCTCCCTGTGTCCACTTCTAGAGTGCTGGGATTACAGGCTTGTGCCACCGTGCTGACTTTTGTGATAATGGAGTGGAGCCTGGGGCTCCAGGCATGCTAGGCAAGCTCTTGGCCAAGTGAGCAGCAGCTTCAGCTCCTGATGCTTAATATAAGCATGAAAGTGTGTCATGCTTAGTGTAACAAATGACAGAGGACGGTCGTGCAAAGTGAATCCAATGCTTCTCAAAGCTCCCAGAATGCCAGTCTTTTGCTTGCGTGGTACATGTTACTTTCTGCACGCCAGTGCAAGCACATACAAAACATTTCCCCAAAGTTAGACTCTGTCATATGAATCTATGGTTTCCTGTCAGGATGTACCAAGAGACTCTAATGAGGAAGGATTATTCTACTGAACGATGTACCATAGTTTAGTGGTGTCTGATTGGTCGTAAACCCTGCTCTGTTCCACAAACAGCAAGGCGGCAACTCACATCTATAATCTAAGCACTTGGGAAGCTGAAGCAGGACAATCACTTCAAACTTAAGGCCAGCCTGGGCTAAAAAAAAAATGAGTTTCAGGCTAGCTGGTGCTAAGAATGAGATGCTAAGAGACAAAAAGGAAACAACAAAGTGTTATATATTCTACTTTTACTTTGTTCCTTATAGAAGCCTTTTACCAAGTAAGCAACATTTCTCCTGATTCCGGCTAGGACTTGGGATTTTACAGGGCTGGGATTGTACCTAAGCAAGCACTCTACCACTGAGCTGCATGCCTGGCCTTACGATTTCCTTTTAAAAACCCCAGAATAAGACTGTGAAGGAATGATTTGAAGGAGAAGGGAGGCCAGCAGCTGGGGGCAGACCAGGGTGAAGTGAGGACCAAGGAGGTTGAGAGATAGTCTGGAGATCGGGAGATGTGTTGGCTCTGCAAACCGAGGCAGAATTCAGGAGCAGAGGAGTCTGACAGTGCCGTGGTGCTGACCTCTAGAGTGTGCAGGAAGCTCTGAGTCTGAGGTAGTGTGAAGAAATCATGGCTGGATTTCCTGAAAGGTGGTGATCCAAGTTTAAGTGGGGCTCTGTCAGAGTGGCCCCAGACCCGGGAGCATCATGGGAGTTCAGTTCAGGGGAGCGGGGAGTGCTTTTCAGAGTGATAAAGTCATGGGGAGCTCGGGAGAGGCCAGCCTAAAGCTCCCTTCAGACTTGGGTTTGCTTTCAGCTTCCAGTTTGGATAGTCAGTCATTTATGATGCTGCCATCTACGGATGAAGTGGCAAGGAATCTCCGAGCTCTCACAAGCCAGTGCCTCCATGGGAAGAACTACTGCCGGCAGGTCCTCTGTCTGTATGAACTCGCCAAGGTATGTGCGAGAGGGGATCCCCACAGGAGCACTGTCTGGAAGGGAAGTGGGAAGTCGGGGTACTTTGGACACTGCAGTGGCAGCTCTTGAGATGATAACTGTGAAAGTCAGGGGTAGAGTGTGTGCCTAGCATGAGCAGGGTCCCTGGATCCCCAAAGCCACAAGAAAACAGGAAACTACAACTTATATGTAAGGCCCTTGTCAAGATGTTGGCCCATCTGGGGAGAAGTGCGGAGGATGCCAGGTCAGTTTCAATCAGCCAAAACGTAGGACAAGGTACTAACCTTCCATGGGCTGCTGGCTCTTCTCTATAAATAGTGATTTGAACATGAGTTCCTTCTAGACTTCATGATTTTGCTTTATGATTCGAACATTACATATAACATTTGATGCATACAAAGAGAGACGGCTTAAGCCTTTAATCCCAGCACTTGGGATACCGAGGCAGGATTACCAGGAGTTTGAGACCAGCCTGGGCTGTGTAGTGAGACCCTGTCTCCTGCTTCATCCCCTTATTGCAAAAAATCCAGAGCAGCCAGGATTTGTGTGTGGCCCTGTGCTGGCTGAAAAACAGTCAGAAAGTGCAAAGATATGAGGGAAACAAGGCTGAGCAGTGCAGCCCTTTCCTTAGACTGGGGTCTCTGGAGACTTAGGCCTCAGCTTATGCTCCAGGAATAAAGGGCCTTTCACATTTCATTCCACTCCTTTACACTGGATGATTGAAAAGACCTCATCACGAGGTGAGGAGCCTGACTTGGTAAAATGGCAGGACTAGAAGGCACACTACTGGCTGCTTCTGGGATTGTTAAGCTCCGGCAGCACTGCCCCCACATTTCAGAATGCCATGTTCTCTTACTTTTTGCTCAAAAAATGACTCTGCTCCTGTTGTCTTCCACTTAGGAGCTGGGCTGCTCCTATGCAGATATTGCTGCCAGGGACAGTGAAGCCACACTCCGGACAATCTTGGCTTCTCAGCGGCCTGACCGATGCAGGCAAGCCCAGGTCTTCATTAGCACGCAGGGCCTTGAGCCAGACACTGTGGCTGAACTAGTGGCTGAAGAGGTGACCCGAGAGCTGCTGACCTCATCAGAGGGAACAGGTATCCTTCTCTCCAGACCTCCCCAACCTCGGACAGCACTGTTTCCCAGTACTAAAGATTTGAATGTTACAGTCATACACAGCCTGTATGTTGTCAAGATTCCAGATTGTTAAAAAAAAAAAAATCCTTTACATTCATCCTGTTGCTCTGTATTGTTTTATGGTCATGGTTAGGACAGTTCTGCCTCTGAAGAATGCCCCTGTCCTATAAGACCAGATGGAAAAAGCTGTCAGCATCCCTCCTGCTGCCAGGCCTGGGCAAAGTTGGCCTCCTGGCCCCATGCTCTGGTCTTTTGGCCAGCTCTCTTATGGCAAACTCAGTGCCTGTCTCCATATCTTTCTGTGCAGGAGAAAAGCAGCCTTTCAACCCAGCAGAGGAAAGCCAGACATTTCTTCAGCTAACTGCTGTGTGTCAAGACCGCACACTGGTGGGCATGAAGTTGCTGGACAAGATTCCCTCTGTCCCCCACGGGGAGCTGTCCTGCAGTAAGTCCTTATAACTAAAACTTTTGTACTGTTGTAGCACCTATAGACTGCTTCCAGTTCTTGCTATTTAAGTTTAAGCCTGTCAGAGGCTGAGACCTCTCTAGACAGGGCACTCTCTGCCAGGCCCTTCTCTCTCCTGCCAAGCGAAAGTCAACAGTAGTTACAAGCCCGTCTTATCCATGTCCTACTACCCAGCCACAGAGCTCCTGATCCTGGCCCATCATTGCTTCACCTTTACATGCCACATGGAGGGGATCATCAGAGTCCTACAGGCTGCCCGGATGCTTACAGATAACCACTTGGCTCCTAATGAGGAGTACGGGCTGGTGGTAAGTAGTCCCCTCAAACCCACTCTCATCCTGAGGCAGCTTTGAAGAGAAACAGACAAGGGCCCAGCTCACAGCTGATAGGGTCTTGGGGAATTCTGCCCTCTGGATCCCCACATCTGCTTGATTACTGGACAGACAGTTCAGCCCTTTGTTCCTGGTTGATTTGTTAAAGTGTCCCAAAAGAGCAGCAAGATGTCCCCTGCCATGTCCCAGGGTTATTGTACCTTCTTGCCAGGTAAGTCAACTTTTCGAGGGGAAAGAACTGCTTCTCCAAACAAGATTCAAGCATAATGTGTCCCCGAATTGCACCTCAGTGGGACAAGAGGAAGCACCCAGTCAGAAAGGCATTTTGTAGCACTTGGTAGTCAGTTAAAGGACAAGGGGTGACAGCCAATGACATCCCAAAGATTCATTTCCAAATTATCCAGAGAAGCCTCAGTTGAGTGATTGGGAGAGAATGAAGCATGGCGTTTGGTGATGGTAGTGGTTTGGCTCCAGCAACTCAAGTACTCTTTCCCTCAGGTACGCCTCCTCACCGGCATTGGAAGGTACAATGAGATGACGTACATATTTGACCTCCTACATCAAAAACACTATTTTGAAGTTCTGATGAGGAAGAAGCTAGATCCGGTACGTGTTTAGGAATGAGCTCTAGGATATGAGCCCCTCCTGCTCTTGGGAATGTATCTGTGTAGGGCTCTACAGTGTTCATAGTGGCCAAGGACTTCCCTGGGTGCACACCATCACCAGTGACTTAAGCTAGAGTTCAAAGACTATGTCATGATATTGATGCTAACTGTTGAAGAAAATGTTTCTTTCTTCACCTCAGCCTTTAACCACTATTGTTAAAATAGTGCCTGTTCTGGTAAGAACACACCCTCTTGAGAACCTGTCAGTGCTGAGGCTGTTAAGCATTGCTAGAGTTTTGTTTGTTTGTTTGTTTGTTTGTTTGGTTTTTGTTTTGTTTTGTTTTCTTCAGACAAAATATGATGCTGAGAGCCAGGGCAGGTCTCTCATTCTGACAGAGGGCTCAGGCATCTAATTCTGAAGTGAGGGCAGAAGATTTTAAAAGCCAGGAAGGTTAGACAGCTGCAAGGAAGCGAAGTCTTCCGACACACCAGGGCTGATACACTCAGGAACTGGAGGCATGCACCAGCCCAGCCCAAGTTCAAACCAGACAAAGTCCAGCACAGAAAAGGGGAAAGGACACAAACCCACCAGGAAGTCATTCGTAGTTGACACCTTCTGGGAGAGAGAAGTCGCTTATGGCTGGTCTGTCAACCACACTCCAACTCCATGCTTGTTTTGTTTTGTTTTTTGGTCACCACAAAACAAACTTCACAGTTTTGGTTTGGTACTTTTCTTTTTGGAAGGAACATGAAGCTGGGTGGGTAGGGAGGATGTAGGAGGAGTTGGAGGAGTTGGAGAAAAAAGAATAGGATCAAAATATATTGCATGGAAAAACACTCTAAAGCTAGTAAGTAAAACAAAAAAAATACCAAGCTAGGAAACAGATACATAGACCTGGGCCAGAGAACCATTTATAACAACCAGGAAGAAGCCTTGTAAACAGAGGCCTGGCTTGCTGGGTCTTTGGGCCTCTTTATCCCCATTATATGCCATGACATGAGGTATGTCACTCATACAGTGTTTACAAAGCGTTTGGGTGGAGGGTTGTCTCTGTTCATTTCTCCTGTCAGAAAATACAGAGTTAAGAGAAAATCTGCGAGGCTGTTTAAAGACAACCCTGCTGAGGACAAAGGAGCAAGACCCTTCATAGGTCATCTTCGGGATCCCGAGATTTGCAAATTGTTGTTGTGAGGCACTTTTGCATTTAAAATTTTTTAATAACTTTTTTTCTGATTACAAAAGTAATACATACTCCATATAAGACACTTAGAAAACAACATGGAAGACCTCAGTGTCCACCATCTGGAGACAGCCACTGCGGATTTGATATACCCCTTTGCACATGTACCCCAAAAATATAAAAATCCACATGTTAGCAAAATTTTATGCTTTGAAAATAAGGGATAACTGAGGTTCTCCTTTTACAGTGTCTGCTGTGGCTATTTCCCAAGTCAAGGTAGTCTGAGTGGCAGAGGCCATAGTTAAGTGGTAAAGCATGTGCTTAGCCCTGGGTTCAATTCCCCAGTGGGGGCAGGGGCCTCACTTCAGCAATTTAATGGCTACAAGGTATTCTTAGTCTTTATTTGGGGCATCCAGGCTGCTTTTAATTAATGTTGTTAAATCTGTTGCGTTCACCTTCACACTTGTGTCTTCGGGATAGAGTCCTAGCAAACAGAATAGTAGGTCAGTGTGTGCTCTTACAGCTGCCTTTATCTGGTCAAGTTAACTTTATACTCTCAGCTGGCCGGTGGTGGCGCACGCCTTTATCCAGCACTGACAAACCAGCGATCTCTGTTTCGGTTCAAGTTTAACAGCTCCGGATTTCTTTATACTCTCAACAAGGACACATCTGTTCCCTTATCCTCAAGACAACTTAAGATTTTGTAGTCATTTTCATCATTTACCTTTCCTTGGGGATTTTCCCCAGTTTATAAAACCAAGGGACTCAGCTCATCTCCCCTGTGGTCCCTGGTTAAGACCTTGGATATCCTTTTTCCTGGGCAGAGTGGCACCCTGAAGACAGCCTTGCTGGACTACATCAAACGCTGCCGCCCTGGAGACAGCGAAAAGCACAATATGATTGCCCTGTGCTTTAGCATGTGCCGGGAGATAGGGGAGAATCACGAGGCAGCGGCCTGTATTCAACTGAAGCTGATTGAGTCTCAACCCTGGGGTGAGTGAGGTGTAGCACCTCCACAGCGGTGCTAACACTAACCCTGCCAGCTCTTGAGGAGTAAGGGTACTCGGCAGCAGCCAAGATGGCAGGGGATGGCAGTTCATAGAAGCGCCTGGACCTTAGGAGTACCCTCCTAGGGTGTTATCCATCAAACCCTAGAGTTAAGTTCTAGTGAGGACATTTCTTGCCTGAGTGAAACATTCCTACTTATGAATATACTTAGATTCTGTTTCTCTCATCTAGCCTGCTGCCTTCACTGAGTGGTGTGAGAAGTCACTCAGCTTTATAACAAGTGTCCTTTATTCTACAGAGGAAAGCCTCAAGGATGGAGCCCAACTAAAACAACTCCTGCTTAAAGCCCTGACTCTGATGTTGGATGCAGCAGAGAGTTACGCCAAGGTAACCAGTGTTATTCTGGCCTGGCACTGGCATCCGTAGTAAGAGAAATTACTTTGGCTTGGGCTCTTCCAAGTGAAGGAGGAGTGTGGAATGTGTCAAGCCAAGGTCAGAGTACGTGAGTACAGAAGATAGGGTAACAATATAATTCTCCCTTCTTGTGCTTCCTCCTCCTGTCCCTCAGGACTCCTGTGTGCGACAGGCCCTACACTGTAACCGGCTCACCAAGTTGATAACACTGCAGATTCACTTTCTGAACACTGGTCAGAACATAATGCTTATCAACTTGGGCCATCAGAAACTAATGGACTGTATCATGGCCCTACCTAGGTTCTACCAGGTAAGAGTACTTTGACAGGTACTGCCAGTATAATCCTGTGGTGTGTCTCACCCTTGGTGCCCAGAGGCTAGGTGACTGAGGTCTCAGGGCTAGGGACAGACCCAGGGCAAACTAGTTATCCCAATTTAGTTGTCTAATAGTACCACGAAGAGGCAATTTGAGATGGATGGCATGTGTTTTGTAGTAATTCAGATCTTCACAAATGCTAGGCAAGTGTTCTACCACCTCTGGCACACTCCCGGCACTATCTGGTGTATTATCTTTAGTACATCGTTTGGGCAAAGTTAGAGAATTTTGATGTTTGGCAGTTACGGTTCTAAGAGACTTTCTTGGCCTGTCCTCTTTAATAGTCTTGTGTCCGTAGAATGGTGCATGCAGGTTATCACTGAGAATCAAGTCTGCCCAGAGATTGATTCTAGTCCTTTAAAAGGAACGGGAATAATGTCCCAGCATCAGCTCTTTCCTGCTTCCCACACAGTTACATTATGGAAATAATTATTCACATCAGTTTTACTGTCCATTATGAGGAAGACTGAAAACAAGTCACCGGAGGGATTTTTATGGGAGGGAAATGCCAATACCAGACAACCGGATAGCCTTTAACACTGTGATCATAATTCACTGTATACGGTACTGTTTCCTAGACTTTGCCTTCAGTTTCCCGCAGCATGGGATCTAACGCCCCTTCCCCTCCCTTCCCTTCCACCCCTCTAAGGCTTCTATTGTGGCTGAGGCCTATGGCTTTGCTCCTGACTGGGCTGAAGTTCTCTACCAACAAGTGATTCTTAAAGGAGACTTTGGTTACTTGGAAGAATTTAAACAGCAAAAGTTACTAAGACCCAATATATTTGAAGACATTTCCAAAAAGTAAGTATTAAAGTTGACTCTAATCACAGCACTTGCTTCAAGTCCTAGTGTGTGCCAGGACAGTCAGGGCTACATATGGAGAAGCTGTCTTTTTTAAAAAGGAAAAAAACTGATTGTGAACCAAAAACTCTAGCAAAAGTGTCTTTTGCAGTAGTACTAAAGTTAATTAAGGTGGGTGCTGACATATTTTGCTTTGGGTTTTTTTTTTTTTGGGGGGGGGGGCAAGACAAAGGTTTCATTGTGTAGCCCTGGCTGTCCCAGAACTTTTTCTGTACACCAGGCTGGCCTCAAACTCAGAGATCCGCCTATCTCTGCCTCTAAGTGCTGGGATTAAAGGTATGAACCAATGTCCAGCGACATACTGTTCTTAATTCATCAAAATCCAATACTAGCTTGATAATTTCCTAAGCTGTGATACCCCTGCAGATGTGGCAGAGCTGACCCCCCTTGTTGATGAGACAGTATTTAACCTGTACTTTACACATTTCTATGTAGATATAAACAACACCAGCCTACCGACAGGGTCATAGAGAACCTGAAGAAGTTACTTTCATATTGTGAAGATATCTACCTGCATTACAAGTTGGCATATGAACACAAATTTTTTGAAATTGTAAATGTGCTTCTGAAGGACCCTCAAATAGGATGCTGTCTTAAAGATATGCTCGCCGGTTAGAAGATCTGAAAGATGCCTGATTGTTTTTTTGTACCTATACGGCAATAAAGTATTTGAAGATCTTTATCCCCACTTGAGGTAAAAGGCCCAGAAATACACAATATCACATCAGTCATTTGTGGCTGTAGGGAATGAAGGAGAAATTGGTATTAAGATTAAAAGCTTGTTAAAATGTCTTCTACATTAGGAGAAACAGTAGTAATTAAAGAATACCTGTGCCTGCAGGTTCCAGTTTCAAAGCAATTTAATCTTATTTACACAGTTAAGGAACAGGTGATACATTTTCATGAGTTAGAAACTGATCTTTCTATAATAAAATAGGTTTTAATTCAGTGTCTGTCATTATTACTGCTAAGGAGATCTTAGCCCTTGTCTGCCTTCAACAGTATTTACTATAGTTATTGCTGTGTAGTCACGGCCTTCTATTAATTCAAGTCATTTAGATGGTCCTGTTTTCCACTTAGTAGTCTACAGAGCTTTGAGGTTCCTATTGCCTATAGAAGAAAAATTAAAAATTTTTGTCCTGGTTTTAACAATTATGGGGACCAAAAAAAAAAAAAAAAAAAAAAAAAAAAAATAAAAAAAACTAACCACAAATTTGGTTAAATTACTTAAAATGATCACCCAATTTATGTTTACTGTAATAACATGAGCAGTAGGCGCCAATACTCCAAATAAATAGTTATAGGTACTTAATTGGGCCTCAGCATCTAAACAAGATAATTTCCCAAATAAACAAGAGGAAGGCAGCCTCTGTTGCTCCACATTAAACTAAAGACCCCAAACATCCTTGTTTCAAAGCTGTAACTACATCAGGCACTGATTAAGCCTTAGTGAGTACACAGAGAATTCCACCCAAGAGCTGCATCCTGTACTCAACTATCTCTTGGGAGGTAACACAAAATAAGTCCTCACAATAGTGATTTTATTAAATTAGTTGCTTTATAAAACATTGCAGATGTCATAATTGTTAACATAACAATTTACCAAACTGTAGTTAACTGGTGCAGTTTGCTGAGCATGTTTTATAAAGAAAAGGAAATGCCAAAACCCTGTTAAGTTTTTCTGTTGCAGCCTAGAACAGAAAGATTTGTTTCTCAGACACTTGAATCAGGCAAATAGAAACAGAGTTCCCTCCCCCATCTGAAGTCCTCCATCAGTAGAGATAGGCCGATAAATAACTAGACAGTCAATGACTGGAGCGTCCACCACTTGCACTGTAATAATGGAGAGGTTTACCTTCTTCAGCTTCAAAGTTGAAGGGTTTTGGTCATTAAAATCTTAAGTATCAAACTAGTATTTTTCAGCCACAGTATCTTCGCTCTGAGATAAGCAGTCTTCTTCACAACATGTTTTTAATATCCTCACTCTCAATTTTAAGACAAAGCAATTTTAATACTAGGTGCATCCCACATGCCCCTGTTTGCTGCAAACTGCTTTTCTTGACAAGTTATGAAGTAGTTCAAGGAGGTATGGTTAAGGCTGTATTACTGAATGGTGCTGGTAAATACTACACAATTTTTTTTGTCATGTTGCAACCTTTGTTTCCAATTTAGTGACTGCTGCTATGGAATCAGATAGCAACAATGACAACATTATTAGGTTTCTTTTGTTTTTAAACTATGATTTAGTAGCAACTGAGGTTCCCAATTTTAACCCCTTGGCAACAAGATCCAAGTTCCCTCATTTGCTCATTAGCACCTGAGTGTCAAGGGGTTAAATAACCAGCACAAAAGATACTGCACTTCTGATTGTAGCATTTGGCAGAACTGAAAAGAAAGGAAGTTGTGCTACATGTTGAAGGGATTGTGGGCAACAGAAAGAAGACACCAGGAGAAGGTAAAATGTCACATGAAGTCTTCGTAGTCTTGTACATATCCTCCATCATATCCACCATAATCTGCCAGATCGTCTTTCATGGTGGCCTTTAATCCCCCTCCAGGAACCACGCCTTTCTTCTTCTTTTTGGCTTTGCTTTGCTAAAAATGAAGGAAGAGTTAAATTCATGAACCTTTATCTGCTATGGGCATTTCATCTGTCACAGCAAGCACTCAAAGAGATGCTAAAGCTATAGCAATTTTTATTGTCTCAGAAAAGAACACAAATGTCTGTGAATGGAGACAACAGGCATCACACTGCTGTTCAGTTCTGAGAATTTCAACGGGCTCTTTCTGTGTTAAGGGAATTCTGCCCACAGCCCCACCCTAACGTAAGTCATTTCTCTGTACTGCTTGCTCTTACCTTTTCTTGCTTCTGTTTTTCACTGCAAAGCACAGTCAATGAATTGGTAATCTTTTTCAAGTCATCAATTTCCACTTTAAAAAAGAGAGAGACATACTACTAAACTTCAATTTTTAAGCATTTAAAAAAATAAAATCAAAATAGATATCCTTATTAAAAAATCATTTGTATGTCATTAAACTTAGGTAACTCCATTAAAACTATGGATTTCTCCTTCATAAATAATCAGGTAAGTAACTGTTCAGTCTATGGCTAGGCTCAGTGATAGCTCACTAAAGTACAATGGTAAACTCAATGACTATAAAAACTTTAATTAGCCAGTTGGTGGTGGCACATGCCTTTAATCCAACACTGGGGCAAGCAGATCTGAGTTCCAAGCCAGCCTGGTCTACAGAGTGAGATCCAGGAAAGCCAAGGCTACACAACACAGTGAAACCCTGTCTTGAAAAACAAAAAAAAACCCTGTATTTGTGAACTCTTTAGCATTTGTCCTGCTTCTTGCCGTCTTTGCTCAGTCTAAACAGAGGGGAGAATAACCACAGACTCTACAATCATTGAGTAGCAGCTACATTGAACATGCAATGATAACTAAATACACAAATGATAAGCCTCTGCCTCTGGTATGTTTTCTAGCCCAGGAACAACACCATTTAGTAGTAGACAACATATCCTTTTACTTATTTAAAAAAAAAAAAAAAAAAAAAAAAAAGCTGGAAAAGAAATCAGTAAATCAGTTCTTAGATACAGAAAATGTTAGGGTTTGGTCAGAACCCCATTCCTGCAAAAGAAACACAGGAAAAACAGTACATGTAAAATGAAAACCCTGGGCTGGAGAGAAGGCTCAGAGGTTAAGAGCACTGTCTGTTCTTCCAGACGTCCTGAGTTTTAATTCCCAGCACCCACATGGCAGCTCACAACCATCTGTAATGAGACCTTGCTCCCTCTTCTGGCCTGCAGAGATACATGCAAACAACACTGTATACATAATAAATAAATAAATCTTTTTAAAAGAGAAAAGAAAACCCTGTGGGTTACCAATCACTTTGAGCATCCCCTGCTTAGTGATCATTCCACAAAGAAAATACAACTCCTAATTCATCACGACCTTTTTCTCACTACAACAAGTCCTAACACCCTCACCACCCCTAGACATTCTTGGTGTGGTGTCCCAGCATAAAGGCACCAGTTCTGTTGGGCAATTTGGACAGCATCTCAGACTCCATTTGTAAACCAGCGGTTCTTAAGGGTCTTACTGAGCTCTAAACCTGAGGAGCCCCTAGTCCATTCCTTCTAAAGACACTTTGTAGTCCTTTAGGAGATTATGTGCTTTTGCTTGGCTCTGAGAAACTCCTACACAACAATGAAAGCAGCCAGCCCCCACCCCCAAATACTCAAACTGGAAAACATTCCAAAAATATCTGCTAAGAAGGAAATCCCAAAAGTCTACATTATATAGCATTAAAGCTATATTTAAAAACAAACAAACAAACCCCACTTTCCCAAGTACGGTGTTCTTAATATATTCATAACAAAAGGGGCTAGAAATCAGCATCACTTACATGAAATACAGACATCTCGAACTAAGGCTTCCAAAAAACTGGCATAATATAGTGATTTTTCATATTGTGTAATTTTATCTTTTAGTAACTTTCCAAACTCTGTGAAGTCATCTCTTGAAGATGGGTTCATAGCATCTATTCCATAACCTGTATTATTAACACCTGCAGGAAAGAAGACCTGAAGCATTAGGAAGATACAGATATTTTACGTTCATCAATGAGGGGCTAGTGAAATGGCTCCCAGGTAAGAGAGCTTACCCACGTAAAGATGGGGAGAAAGAACTGACTACACAGAACTACACTGATCTCCGCATGCCCCTCCCTGTAACAAAAATTTTAAAGTTCATAAACCAAGTTACTATCTAAATCAGTTTTATTCTAAAGCAGGACTTTAGAAACAACCAACTGTCAGATTGTGTGTGCACACACCACCAGGACCTACATGTGGCAATCAGAGGATAAATTCACTCCTTCCACCAGTGAGGGTCCTGGGGAATCAAACTCAGACTTACTACCCACTGAGCCACCACTCTAGCATTAGGAAGCTTTTTAAACTATTGAGTTTTTTAACCTGGGCCTATTAGAGTTCTTGGACAGAATTCAGAAGGGTGTCTTCAAAATTCAAATTTAAAAAGAAAAAAAAAATCTATCTTGAATTTTACTAACCTCCAATTTTACACTTGCTTCCATGTTTATTTTAGGCAACAAATCATATTTAACAACAAATCCCACCCTGACTTTGGAGCACACTGCAGCTGGTGCAGATAACCCTCATCACTGTCTGCTCAGGACTGTCAGATCCTACTAGTAAAAAAGCACATGGAGTGGAGTAGTCACACACTTATAATTCCAGCACTTGGGAGGATGAGGAGTTCAAGGCCAGTCTGGCAAGAACCTGTCTCAAAAAAGAAATCAACCAACAAATAAAATAATAATAAAACTATATGGGCTGGGAATGTAGCTCAGGTAGTGTTTGCCTAACATGTATGAAGCCCTGAGTTCAATCCCCTGCACTAAAAACTAAAAACCTATAATTCTGTGTCATGGATTTGTTTTGTGATTTGATTCCTGTTTCAGTTGAACAGGTTTCCTTTGTTAAAAATAAACTGTTAGAAAGCAACTTTAACCCTAGCATTCAGGAAGCAGAGGCAAGCTTTTCTGTGAGTTCCAAGCCAACCTGCTCTACTCGGTGAGGTCTAGACCAGCCAGAGCTACACAGAAACCCTGCCTCAAAAACAAAAGCCACACTAAAAAAAGGGACCCACAGAATGTACTACCTGTCCAAAGGATATTCTCAAAATGTCCAAGAAAGACAAAAGATGAAAGGGACGGGGTGGGTGGGGGATGGCTCAGTAGGTAAAGATATTTGTCACCAAGGCTGACCACCTACATTCAATCCCCTGAACCCCATGGCAGGAGAGAAGCAACTCCACAAGTTGTCCTCTGGCTTCCACAGGCATCCTTGAGTACACAAACCCAATAAATGTAAAAACAAAAGGAACTTTCTACAAAGATGGGAAAGAATAAAAGAGAGATATAAAAATAATCAGCCAATAACTCCAAAAATTAAGTAGAGGCAACCATGTGTTAAAACCTGAGAGAAAAATTAATCTGGCCTAAAAGAATTCTAGGTTAAAAGTATGTATGCTTCTGTACATACCCTTTTCAATGTCAAATAAATGATCTATCAATACCACAGGTTCAGCACTGTAGTACAAGAAATAGTAAATTCCTATTAACCAAACAATGCCTGTGTTAGTTCATTTTTCATTTCTTAATCTGTAGCTGGTATCCTATATGAGGTTTTCTGTACTGAGCATACACATGAACCATCACAAATAGAGAAACACCCACAGTCACAGCTGACATTGCTAAAGACCCACTAAGGGGTATGGTCACACTTTCCTAAAAGGGGACCAAGCAAATCTCTTGTGTTCCAGAGAAGGTGGTTGGGTGAATTTTTTCACACCAGGTAATGACAAACTTGACAAATGAAGTCTGGATTTCTCTGTTGTCTTTTAATCTTCCTTTGTGTGCTGGCTAGTTTTAAGTCAACATGACACAAACTAGAGTCTCCTTTGAAAAGTGGGAACCTCAACTGAGAAAATGTCCCTACCAGATTGGGCTGTGGTGCGTTTTCTTGATTACTGATTTAGGTGGGACAGCCCAGCTCACTGTGGGCAGTGCCACCCCTGGCCAGATGGTCCTGGGAACTGTAAGAAAGCAGACTGAACAAGCCATGAGGAACAAACTAATAAGCAGCAATCCTCCATGGCTTTGCTTCAGTTCCTGCCCTGACTTCCCTGATGATGGACTATAAACTGTAAGATAAATGATGGCCCTGAAAGATGGGGTATTATAAAGGCCAAGAAAAAGAAACAACCCTAAACACAAGGCAAAGCTACTACTGAATATTCTACATGGACCAACGTGCTTTGCCCAAGTCCTAGCTAGACTTATGGCACCAGAATGCCCCAAAGACCGTTCGATATTTTAATTTCAAAGCTGTAGACAGCAGAATCTATCCAGTTCATAAGTTTGGGTAACAGTATACTTTACTGTGTCTACTGATGTCTTCTGGAGGAGGTTGGGAGGCACAGTCTTGCTATATAACACTAGCTGGCCACCACTTCTGACCCTCCTGTCTCAGCCTTCCAAATGTTAGGATTATAGGCATATGTTACAAATGATGTCTTATATTTAATATGGTACTCTAAAAAATTACTCAAGAAATCTGAAAACAATGTCTATACTTTGTCAAGTAATCTTAAATATATAAACAAGAGCTTAGAACTGTTTTCTGATCTCAGTAAGACTGTATATGTCCTTTAAAAACATGGTTTTTGATCTCTTAGTACTAAGACTGGCACAATTTTTCACCTGGAGTAGCTCAACATTGCACCCACCATCTTACCAAACGTTTCTTTTGCTAATTCAAGGTCTGACTCTTCCTGTAGCTTCTTTAGCCGAAGTTTATCTGCTAATTGCTCTTCAGGTGTTAGCACTTTAGGTTCTTCCGGCTCTTCTAACTAAAATGAAACATAAGTTTCACTTACAAAAGCCAAGCTTATTATAGTGGACACAGTCTGTTTTTGTATTATATGAATTTTATGTCAGCACTTAACACAAAGAAGTTAAGTACATACAAAATGATTACTCTATTTTAGCATTCTTCTAAACACTTTAAAGAATATTCATCTCTCAATTACACAGATAATTAAATAAAACATGGAGACACAGAGAGGTATAAAACAACTCGCACACAGTAATAGGAAGTAACATCTAACCGAGGTGATATTTGAACCAAGGAAGGTAGAGGCTATTTGTTTCCCTATCCATTGTTAAAAATGAGTAGATGAAAGTATAGGCAAGATGAAATGGCACTCTTCACATATTGCCACAACAGACACTGAACCACCTTTCTAGGGCAATATGGAAACCTGTATCAGGCATCTTAAAATATTTCTACATGCTTCCATCAAGCAATTCTATAATATTTGCGTTAAGAAACCTGAGATGGGGGCTG
The DNA here is from genome assembly GCF_004664715.2 of Peromyscus leucopus. Lineage (NCBI taxonomy): Eukaryota > Metazoa > Chordata > Mammalia > Rodentia > Cricetidae > Peromyscus > Peromyscus leucopus. The sequence goes on along the minus strand of NC_051066.1, from coordinate 98,094,224 downwards.
AAGAGATGGCTCAGTGGTTAAGAGCACTAGCTGCTCTTCCATAGAACTGTGTTCAAATCCCAGCACCCCCATGCTGACCCATAAATCTAGTTCCAGGAGCTAAAGGCCCTCTTCTGGTCTCCACAGGTACCACATGAGCACAGTACACAAATATACATGCAGGCAAAACACTCGAAAAACACTTTTTTTCTAAAAAAGGGAGTAGCCACTAAGATGGCTCGGTGGTAAAGATCACAACTGGTTGTTCTTCCAGAGAACCGACTATTCTTCCTAGCACCCATGTGGGGCTCACAAACATCTGTAACTCCAGCTCGAAGGGATCTAATGCCCTCTTCTGGCCTCAAGGGCTCCAAGCACTCACGTGGTACATAAAAAGATATGCATGCAGGCAAAACACCCATACACATAAAATGGGGGGAAGCGGGGAGGACACAACACCTAAGATAATATCTATTGGAATATTATTTATAATTATTTATAATTGCAAGTAAATTTAGTGACATCCTAAATATTCAACTACCAAATGGTTAAAGTGTAGCATTGTGCTGGGAGGTGGTAGCACACGCCTTTAATCTCAGCACCTGGAAGGCAGAGGCAGGTGGATCTCTGTGAGTTCCAGGCCAGCCTGGTCTACGAAGCAAGTTCCAGGACAGCCAGGACTGTTACACAGAGAAACCCTGTCTCAAAAACAAAACAAAACAAAACAAACAGCAAGTATAGCATTGTTCATCTGACAATGTAAACATTAAAAATGTTTTCAAAGCATCGGAAAAAAGTTCTATTTTATTTTAGAGTTACAAACAATGTAATCAAAATAACCATGTGACATCCCAGTAATGTAAAGCTCTCTTATTCCCCAACCCTTTGAAAGGGTAGATAGCAGTCTGGTGTCTTTTCTACACCTGGTGATATAATTTACTACAGATGTATGTTACTCGTAATTATAGTTCCTGGGAAAAGTGAAGCACCTTTGACTCTTCATGTATGTTCCTGCCTGTGCAAATTCTCATTCTGAATTTCCTTGTTCATGGAGATGAAATGTAAAGAGGTTAAAAAGAAAAAATGAAATATTTCCAAGTGTCTTTAGACCTAGATAAGGATCAAAACTGAAAATATCTCAATGTCAGGCATAAGACAAACTAAGTATACTCAAGTTAAGGTCTATTCAGGTTGGAAATAAAAAACCTGAAACCTAAGTGACTAAGAGTCATTCAACATAATGCCTTAGGCTGAGTTATGATTTTACTGCTTGTTCTGATCATGAAAGCACACAGAGGTACCTAAATGTTTCTAGTTGAGGAAGGGGAAAGAGACAGGCTGTTCACAGAAAATGAACAGAAAAGCACAGCCCCATATGGAGAACAATTCAGGGGCTGGAGATATGCTCAGAGATCAAGAGCACTGACCGCTCTTCCAGAGGTCCTTTGCCAAGTCATGGCCCCACAGCAGTGAGGATGCAATTTCTGCTTCTGAACACTGAATATAAAGGATTTTGTTTTGGGCTTCTTATGTCTGAATTTCACCTGAAGCTGCAAATAGGCGAAAACAAACTAACCAGGTGTGGTGGTACATGCCTGAAATCCTAGTACTCAGTAGTTAAAAGACAAGAAGACCAAGAACTTCAAGGTCATCCTCAGCTACACAGCAAGTCTAAGGATAATCTGAACTACATAAGCCTGTCTCAAAAAAGTTAAAGTAAGCAAATAAAGTATGTATTGAAATGTACATAAAATAACACTAGAACTTACTACATGATACACACACTTAACAAGATATATTCTTTTTTTTTTTTTTTTTTTTTGGTTTTTTTTTTTTTTTTTTTTTTTTGAGACAGGGTTTCTCTGTGTAGCTTTGAGCCTTTCCTGGGACTCACTTGGTAGTCCAGGCTGGCCTCGAACTCACAGAGATCCGCCTGGCTCTGCCTCCCGAGTGCTGGGATTAAAGGCATGCGCCACCACCACCCGGCCAAGATATATTCTTTAAAATCTTTAAAAAAAAAAAAAAAAAAAAAAGGGTGGGAGGTAGTTTGAAATAATCCTGACAAGGTGGCACACACCTGTAATCTCTGCACAGGCACGTAGAATTCTGAGTTAGAGGCCAGCCTGGTCTACATAGATTTTTTACAGGCCAGCCAAGGAGGCTATATACCATGTCTCAAAGTTAGGATACAGTCTAAATTGAAAAAAACTATAAAGAAATCCTACACTGGGCATGGTAGCACACGCCTTTAATCCCAGCACTCAGGAGGCAGAGGCAGGCAGATCTCTGAGTTCTAGGCCAGCCTGGTCTGTCTACAAAGTCAGTTCCAGCACAGCCAGGGGTGCACAGAGAAACCTGTCTCAGAAAACAAAAGTACTAAACTCCAGCTAGCAGATTTAAACTTTATTCTATAATACATTTTAGAATTTTTTTGAGTTTTTTGAGATAGTCTCATGTAAGGAATGGATGAGACTGCAGGTATACACCACCATGTACAGCTCTTACAAATGTGTTTGCTTCTTTACTGAGACAGGGTCTCTCTATCTGTACCACAAGCTATCCTCAAACTTGTAACCCTCCCACTGGGATTATAGGCATATAGAACCACACCCTGCTTGAAACTTCAATGTTTTTATCCTCATATAGTTATTCATTCATATATGTATGTACCATATATGATGGTGTGAACAAACACACAGACAGACAGCCTCCCCCACCCCCAGGGCTGGCCTCAAACTCACTATGTAACTTAGATGACTTGAACTCCTTATCCTTCTGCTTCCACCTCCCAAGCAATGGGCGTATAGGCATGTACTGCCACATTGTTTTAGGAAGTGCTAAGGATTGAACACAGGGATTTGTAGATGGTCCTATACCCATCTACATACTGGCAGCACTAAGTAGACTCAGTTTTTCAACACAGCATATGAAGTTGGGAGGAAGAGTAATGAGGAAGTGGAGGGGAGAAATTGGGGATTTGGCCTAAACATATGCAAGTATAAAATTCTCAAATAATAAACTACTATGTTTGGGTAAAACACGAATTACAAAAACCTTATAACAAGTTTATTTAAAAAAGAAAGAATTATTAAAATTTTTTGGCAGGGTCAGGCATGGTGGACACACACCTTTATATCCCAGCACTTGGAGGCAGAAGCAGACAGATCTCTGAGTTCAAGGCCAGCCTAGTCTACAGAGTCCCAGGACAGTGAAGACTATACAGAGACACTGTCACCCCCACAAATCCTGCCCCCCCCAAAAAAAAGTAGTACTGGGGATTGAACCATAGCACCTTCCACACAGGCAGGCACTCTATCACATCTTAGGGATGTAGATCTCATGCCACATCTCTTATGCTGGTAAAACAAAATATATATATATACATATACACATATATATACATACATATATGTATTGATATAGATCGATAGGTATAAACATGTGTATACACACATACATATAGATAGATAGAGAGCTTCAAATCTAGAAATACAGATGTCTAGAATATCAGGTTGTATTTATGCAATCATATGAAAAAAATCTCCTTTCAGAGGTTTAAAGGTAAAATGTCTATTAGCTCTATTAAGCAAAACAAAAATAGATGAAACAAATCTGGGAAGACACTAACAATATTAGGTGATATGTACTATTGTTGTTGAGACAGTCTCACACTATGTAGCCCTAGACGGCCTAGAACTTGCAATATAGACCAGGCTGGCATCCAACTTTTAGCAATCTTCCTTCTGCTTCCTAAGGATTACAGGTGTGAATACCACCACATTTGGCTTTATGAGACTGGACCTTACAATACCGCCCAGGCTAGTCTTGAACTTACAGTAATATAATTTGGGCTTCCAGAGTACTGGGATTTTAGGAGTGCACCACCATGCCTGATTATTTTCCTACTTGCATATTTGAACATTTTTCTTAACAAAAAGTAAAAAAGGCCATATAGGGTGGTGGCACACACCTTTAATCCTAGCACTCAGGAAACAGAGGCATGCAGACAGATCTCTGAGTTTGAAGCCAGCCTGATCTATAGAAGTGAGTTCCAGGACAGCAAAGGCTACACAAAGAAACCCTGTCTCCAAAAAAAAAAAAGTAAAGAAAAATATTAGAGGTATTTCCATGTTAGTATTCATACTATACATGTTATGTATGAAAAGATCTCTACAATAAAGTAAATAAAATTGAAGTGGAAACTATACAAGAAAGGACAGCCAGTTAGTGATGCATGTCTGTAATCTCAGCACTTAGGAAGTGGAGGCAGGAGGAAATCAAGTTCAAGGTCAGCCTAGGTTATACAGCTAAAGCCTATCTCAAAAAGATAGGGATAATACATGCAGAAATATAAAGATAGCTTGGAAAGGTAAGGGACAAGTGTTTACATGTGGGACAGTGGGAAAGACAGAATAAGTAAAGGTTTAGGAGTGTTTGTAAGTTTTTATGTCTGAATTATGAAAATGTTTCTTATTAAGGAGAAAATTAATAAATACAATAGAGGGCTGGAGAGATAGCTCAGGGGTTAAGAGCGCTGACTCTTCTTCCAGAGGACCCGAGTTCAATTCCCAGCACCCACATGGCAGCTCACACCTGTCTGTAACTCCAGTTTCAGGGGACCCCGACACCCTGGCAAAACCACAACTGCACATTTAAAAATAATAAGGTAGAATTTCTGGATCCTGCTACAAATAATCAAGAATAAAACCACTTTAGGACATGACAGAGGTTTGCTCAGTGTGTTCACTGTGTATAACTGTGACTAGAAACAGCTGCAGGTGGGCTGGGTATACAGCTCAGTAGTAGAGGGATCACTTACATGCATGAGGCCCTGAATTCAATCCCAGCACTGAAAGAAAAAAAAACAAAACTGCAGGTGCTAGCAAAAAACAGTAAGTGTGGTCACTGCACAATCTAACTGTTCTGATGAAACTGAAAATATTTTCAGATATAAGACTTCTGGGTTCAATTTTTGCAAAATCAATTTGTTCTGGGCTTCACCTATCTTATGGTATATCCATTGTGTCTTTACAGAGCCCTTCAAGTTACTAGGTAATATTTCCAGTCAGTTAAGACACTGTACCACAATTGACACATTATGAATTCTGTAAGCATTTTAGGGAAACTGACAGAACTTACCCTCTTTTTAATTTCTTCTTGCCTTTTCTTCTGCTGCCGTTCTTTCTCTTTTATCTTTTCTGCTATTTTTTTCTTTTCTGAAATTTTTACTTCTGAAAGAAATATTTTATTTACAATTATATTGAATACTTTCTAGTCTATGGCTAAGGCAGACATGATGCTTGAACACTTGAAGAGATGAAACCTTCCCCTAGCTTTCAGATGGTGAAATTCTGGAAATGATAAAGTTCTTTTCCTTTCAAATCTTATCCCCAAAGATCCAAGCAGACAAGGTAAGATCATTCACATAATATCATTTCCTCTACTCTTTTCTCCCACGCAATGACCCAGCAGTCTAACAGAAAACCAGCAGGTACTTATTCTGACTGTTGAGAGGACAGAGAAGTAGTACAGGAAATCTGGTTTAAAACAATGAAGGAGTATAGTGCTCACCTGGTTTTACTTCTGCTTCCTCTTTACTTTCATCATCATCATCATCCCAGTTATCCTGAAGACAAGAACCTCCATTAGTAATTCTTACATGTATTTTTTTCCATGTGCTCTCTAGGGTTAACCTAACTCTGCACAAACAAGCTTGTTGATATTTTTTGGTATTATGTATGGCCTTTATAGTAAGGCCCTAAACCAAGAGTTATCTTCCCATTTTTCACGTCTACTTTTGTATCTCAGGAATGTAAGAAGTTTTACATGTTTTTCTTTGGGTTTGTTCCTAGTATTCGATAAATTCTGTTGCTTCTCTAAGCAGGTTTCCCTTACTGCCATCATGCCCTTTAATTAGTTATTTGTATATAGCAAAGGCTACTGGGCTTTGAACATCAGTATTTGGGAGGACAGAGTCCAATATAGCCCAGACTGGCCTTGAACTCCTCAACTTTCTGCCACCACTTCCCAAGTGGGAGTATAGGCCACCACACCCAAGTTAAATTTTTCATCAATTCTTTGAAGTTGCAATGTTTCAAAATTCAAAACATTGAGTACCAACACGTTGCCACAAGAATATTCCATACTTAGAGCAACTGGGCCTAGTACCACAAGCCTGAATGTAATCCCAGCTACTTGGGAGACAGATCAATGTTTAAGGCCTGCCTCTACAAAGTAAGAAATCCTGTTTCAAAATTAAGTAAAAAAATAGAAAGCTAGGGAATATGGTAAATGCTTGTCTAGCATGCACAAGACCTAGGTTCAATCCCCAGTACTACCAAAAAATAAAAAATAACAGAAAATTCCACATCTGATCCATTAATAGATCTTTAGTCAAAGAGAATAAATGCTAAAAAGAGTGTATAAAATTACCTTCCAGCTATGTGTATAAGGTAAATAAATTTAAAACAAAAGAATTTCATGTTTACTTGTGTCCTATACCATTACACATACATATATACACCTCAAAATCTGAAGAAAAAAAGTTCCTAAATAAAGATACTTCTGGCCCCAAGCATTTTGGATAAGGGACATACTATACAACCTGTACCACATCACCTGAAAACAACAGAAATGGTACACTACTTCTTGACTTTTGAGATAGGGTTCCCTATATAGTCCATGCTGACCTCCAACTCATTCGTCTAACCACCTCTGCCTCCAAGTGATGGGATCAAAGACGTGAAAGCCCTCCACACCAGCATGACTAATTCTTCTAATTGTACTAACTCAAATCTCCAGTATACTAGTAAGGAGAGCAAAGATAATAGGCACCCTTGTCTGTTCCTCTCTTAATGAAATTGTCCCTCAAATACAGTAAAATCTATGAGTCATTGGCTTGCGCTACCTCTGGATTTGCATTAAGTCAGAAAATCTCATACCATGTTCAGATGAAACTGAACATAGAATTCACCATGTTTTCTTCTAGAATGGTTTTATTGTTTTTTAATTTAGATTCCCTAATCCAGCTATAGTTAAAACACACACAACACACACACACACACACACACACACACACACACACACACAGATCTTGCCCTATAGATTAGGCTAGTCTGAAACTTTCAGTGATCCTGCCTTTATCTCCTGAGTGCAGAGATTATAGGTGTAACGAACACCCCACTTAGTACCACACTGCTGTCATTACAGCTTTATGGTATGTTTAATGTCTGCATATATAAAATAATGTAAGCTTAATGTCCTTTCCCCTTTTAAGATTTTTAATGTTTTTACTATGGTGTTTGTTTTTTCATATAAGCTTTTATATCCACTTATGGTAAGCCATAAAAAGCTTACCAATTAAAATACAAGATAACCAAGCTCAAATTTATAAGCCTTAAATCAGTTGTTATCTTATTTTCTAGTTTGACAAGTCTACCTAGGTACCCCAAAATGGCCTTGAACTCACGATCCTCTTGCCTTCCCTTCCTGAATTCTGTGATTACAGTCAGGTGTTTACTACCCATCACTTATCAATTGTTTTGTTTACCAAATGGACCAAGTATTCCACTCTGCAGCCAATGGGTCATTTGTTTCAAGCAGTATTGCTTACAACATAACCATAGTCAATGAATCAAATTACACAATATTTTTAGGCACAGTATTAGAGATGAGTCAAGAACTAATTAAACCTTTATGGCTCTGCCTCCTTAAGCTGAGTAAGGCACTTTGAGGTAGACCTATACTCTGCTTTTTCTATGCCTAACTCTATCACTGAGCTACATATAAACCTAATATCAAACACAATTTTCTAAAGACTCTATAGAATTAGGCGATCCCTATTTGATAGGGATGGAGACAGCCTTCAATTTAAATTGAGCTTTAACTTACAGGTAAAACACAGTCTCAGCAACCATCAGACAGAGTATGACATGTCATTTGAAGATGAGCCATCAGAGGGAAGGTACAAAGCAGGAAGCCCTGACGCTAGTAGAAGAGGCAAGGGCTGACTAATATACCACAACTATGACACAAACACAAGCTTCTAGCTTTATAGCATTACAGATTGCAGCTCTAAATCAACCCAGGTATATATACTAAACCTTAATTAAGACAAGTTTATATATCCAGCAAAGAAATTAAAAATCCATCCTCCTGACTGAGGCTGCAATGGGTTGAACAAGCAGAACAGGAATAATTTTATGTACATGTGTATGTCTAATTTTTTAAAACATTCATTTCTCTGTTTGGGTGTTCTGCCTTCATGTATATATATGTATCACATCTACTCAGAGAGGCCAGAAGAGGGTTCAGATCGCCTGGAACTGGAGTTTATAGTTATGACCTACCATTTGAGTGCTGGGAAATCTAACCTGGGTTCTCTGGAAGAACAGCCAGTGCTCTTACCCAATGAGCTAACTCTCTAGCCCCCAAGTAAACATATTTTTACAATCACTTGTCAAATTTAACCCATGGTTTTGAGTTTTAACAAACTGAAAAATCAATTAGTCATTTTCTAACTAGAGTTAGAAATTAAAAATGAAATGTTTGTATTGTCTTACTATTATGCCTTAGTTCTTATATCAAAACTGTAGTACACAGGAAACCAAAGATCTAAAAACAGAAGTAAACTACCAGGCATTTTGGGGTCTGTAATATGCTGCTTAGACAGTGCTTCATATAATAGGAGTATCATGTGTATTTATTTCCAGGGAGTGCAGATTTAAAACTGAGATAATAGTAATAGCATATATTGATGAGCATTTACTTTGCACCCAAAATTATGCTAGGAGTTTTTTAATGTTTTAACAGTAAGGTTAATCCTCATAACACTCCTAAAAGTAAGGTAGCATATTACATAACTATTACATATCCTATTTTACAGAAAAAGAAAACTGTGTCCCACATGTAGCCAACAAATGATCTCAGTAAGAAACAATATAGGGACTTGCTCTGAATGGACCAAAGTGACACAGAACGTAACTTCCTGTGAGACTTGAAATATAAAGGAACTACAAACTAAGTTCCTCCTACTAAAATTGGTTTTTTCAGTTAGTTCTAGAATATGCTCCCCTAGGATCATAGGGCATCTCATTAAAGAGTAGAGTTAAGTAAGGTACATACTTATACGTAAAATATGCCCAGATACATACAACTGTATTAGTTATACACCTTCAAACCTCAAGGTGCCTACAGTATGTCTTATTTTGTTTAGAAATTTAAAGACACTGATCTCCAAACCTGTCTAGTACCACAAAGCCAAGAGAGAACTATTACTGAAAATAAGCAGTACCTTGGTGATACCTTCAACACAGAGAAGCACCCTGAGCAGCTTATCCACACCAACTCTATATCCCCTGTCCCTATTGCTCTCTGGTTTCCCACAACAAAGATAACCCCAGCTCCTATCCATGCAAACAGGAGGCTCCCTAGAAACCCTCCATTCCATCAAATTCTCTTTTTTTTTTTGGGGGGGGGGGTAGGCTAGAGGGTTTTGCTGTGTAGCTCAGGCTGGCCTTGAACTCATGATCCTCTTACTTCCACTTACAGAATGCTGGGATTTGTGGCATGAGCCACCAAATCAGGCCAGAATGGGTTTTAGTAGTAAAGAGGCAGTTCCTGTAAATGAATTCTGGCAGTCATGACACCTGCCTCAATGCATAAAGGCCATGAAAGAAAGGCAAGCCACTGTCCATCACCATTACCCTCAAATACACGCAACAGACCTGCCCTGAAATTACTACTGAACTATCATATTAATTCCTTAAGAGACCAAATAGCTGGAACTATCAAAGGCGGCTCAGTAGCCTCCTCGGGAATTTTTAAAATTTTGGCTCCTTAGTTATGAAATTAGCAAGTCCTAAAAAAAATAAATGTAGGGTAGAGAATGTCTACCACAATTGCTATAGAAAAACTGTCCAAACTATTCTGTAAACACAAGGACTTTGTAAATGCTGGCAAGTTTTTCAGATAAAATGACAAAAATGTTACAAAACACTTAAAATAGAGACTGTAAGTTTATCTATCACTTCAAAAAAGGGAGGGAGGGAGGGAGGGAGGGAGGGAGGGAGGAGGGAGGGAGGGAGGGAGGAAGGAGGGAGGAAGGAAGGAAGGAAGGAAGGAAGGAAGGAAGGAAGACCTAGGTGTTATGTTCAAGATACAACCTATTAATATCCTATTAAAAACACCTTTCCCAGAAGCTGGGGATATAGCTCAACAGATACAGCGTGTGCACAACATGCATGAGGTCCTGGATTCAACCTCCATTACTTCAACAAACAACACACTCCAGGAATCTGATCCAGGTATCCTGGTGGTTCATGACTGTAATTCCAGCAGTTCATGAATAGAGACAAGAGGATCAGTTCACAGCCATCCTCTGTGGAGTTCTAGGCCAGCCTGGACCTTGAGACTGTAACAAAAACAAAAACATTCAAGCTGCCTTCCTAAAATGGCCAGCTTCTTTAGAAAAGAGGCTGTTTATAACTTCCTTATGTACATACATACTCATGCCCTACAAATATACACCCAACATCATTTGAATTCAATTATTTCTCTGTAAGAGATGACTGCTTTTCAAGTTAAATCCTTTTTTCCCCCGAGACAGGGTTTCTCTGTGTAACAGCCCTGGCTATACTGGACTCTGTAGACCAGGCTGGCCTTGAACTCAGAGAGATCACCTGCCTCTGCCTCCCGATTGCTGGGATTAAATGGATATGTCACTATCATCTGGCAAGTTCAAAATCTTTTTCCTAACCAAACACAACCAAATAATAAAATCAAAACAAAAACATTTTTTTTAAATTTATAATAATGTACCTAACCGTTGGCTGGTTCTGTCATTTTTACGATACTAAAATGCAGAGTGTCATATGCTATGAGAGAATGTAGTCAAGGCCAAAAATGCTTTCCAACTGAAGGAAGACATATTTATGGATTGTCAAACAGGAATAGCTTCAAAAGAACAGTAAGACTGTTTTTGCCTCACAGCAATATCCCAGGAACGAACATATACTTCTCTCCCTTTTTCCTGAAATAATTTGGTTTAGACAGAGCAAATTAATTTAATTTTTATTTCCTTTTAAAAGCAGAGTAGCCCAGAGTAGCCTCAAACTCCCTATGAGTAAATGACTTTGAACTCCTTATCCTCCTAGGTGCTGAGATCTCAGGAGGGCACCACAGCCATGCCAGGGTTATGGAATGTTAGAAATGGAATCTAGAGCTCCATGTGTCCTAGGCAAGCACTCTATCAACTGAGCTATAACCCCAGCCCACAAAATATATCAAATTTCTTACTGGAAAAACCACTTCTTAGTACTCTGTAAAGTATGTTTTCTGCTCTAAACAGCCTCAGAACCGACAGAACTAGACTTCTCATAAAAATTCAGTTTTTAAAAGAAAGCTACCATCTTTAGGTCAAAGTAATTGTTTCAGTAAATTCTACTCCATTACGATGGGATAGTAGCCAGGATGTAAAATAAATAGATGAATTTAAAACAAAAACTGAACATCAGGGCTGGAGAGTTGGCTCAGTGGTTTAGAACACTTGCAGAGGCCCTGGCTCACAATCATAACTCCAGGTCCATGGCCATCTGAGGCCCTCTTGTGACGACCATGGGCACCAGGCAGACACGATGCACATACACACATGCAGGCAAAACACTCATATAAAATTGATCTTTAAAATCCCAAAACCAGACACGAACTAAACAAATAACTAACTTATTTGCAATGGCCCAGTACAACAAATACAGTAAGTAAATACTGTTCAATAAAAAACATACTTCTTGAGATAACGGACTCCAAAGTTATCTATCTTCCAATTGCTACACATACAATGTAGCATGTGTGCCCATACAAAAAAAGAAAAAAATCTAAAGTATGTTTTAGGTTTAAAAATGAAGTTCAATGATAGCACCTTATGTGTATGAGCACCAACTCAAAATAATAATGATAACAATAATAATAAGCTTTCTAAGTAAACACTTGCTATTTTACAAACTTTATTTTACAAAAATTATTATAGTACTGAAATGATTAGGATTTTCTTCACAGTAATCTGGGTGAAGCCAGACATGGTGGCTCCTTCACTCCCACGACCCTATCACTTGGGAAGCTAAGGCAGGAGAATTGACAGGGGTTATAAGGCTAGTCTAGGCCATAAAAGCAAGGCTGTCTCAAGGGGAAAAAAAATGATGGTGACTCTCTTCATTCAGTGGAGGAGCAGGAAGCAGTGAAGAACTTATTAAACTACTTCCGTATATTTGTACTTTTCTGTATATTAGAAAAATGATCTCTTCAAGACACGATTTTTCAGCCATGCATGGTGGCAACACACTTGTAATTCTAGCACTCAGAAGGCTGAGGCAGGAAACACTTGAGAGTTCAAGTCCAGCCTCATCTACATAACTAGACTGCTTCTACCTCCCAAATAAAACAAGACTGAGGATATAGTTCATTTGGTAGTCAAGACATTCTGAGTTTGATTACTGGAACTGCATAAACCAGGCCCACAGCATACACCTGAAATCCCAGCGCTTGGGAAGGCCAAGCCAAGAGACCAGAGTCCCAGGCTGTCCTTGGGTAGGTACGCAGTGAATCTAACACTATCCTAGGCTGTAGGAGACACCGTTTTAAATAAAACAAAAAGATACCTATTTTATGCAAAATGGTCACCTTCTGAGTAATCACACTTTTCTCTAAAACATAGATCTTGAAGTGGTATGCACATATAATCAAAGAACTTGGATGGCCGAAGCAGGAGGACCCAAACTATTAGTTTCAATAGACCCTTAAAGAAAATGAGTAAGACATGACTGCTTAGTGCTTAGTTTTTACCTGGGTCAGTTCTGAGATTTTGTGTAATAAATCAACTTAGCTAGAGAAACAACTGTCTGAGGGCTGAAGATGTAGCCCAGCTGGTGGCTCGCCCTGGGTTCTACCCCCAAGTCAGCATATAAACTGGGGGTAGTTGTACATGTCTGCAATCCTAGTATTCAAGAATTCAACTGGCTAAGAGAGAGAGGCTGCCTAAAAAAACTAAACACACACACACACACACACACACACACACACACACACACGAGAGAGAGAGAGAGAGAGAGAGAGAGAGAGAGAGAGAGAGAGAGAGAGAGAGAGAACAAAAAAAAGCCTGAGACAGCTGAACACAGCCAGAAGTTTCCTCTAAACATTTGTAACCTTTTGAATAAAGCTAATTTGTAACTTGTTCAATTGGAATGTAGGGAATCTAGTAAAAGGGATTTCAAGTTGTGTTTGTCCCTGCTTCCAGTAGGTACTCAATCCTGCATTTATATCTGGCACATCATTCCAGTCATACATGCAAAGTAAAACATTCTTTCCACACTTCTGCATATCAGGTTGGTAAGAAAATGTTGAAGTAAATAATGCCAGAAATCATGTTCCCTAGTTCTCACTTTAAAAAGTAAAACAAATAAATAAATAGATGTGTGTCTGCCTGTCTGTCTGGGTATGTACGTGACAGACAGCAGGTCTACAAGAACGGAAACTCCAGATGCCCGGGAGCTAACGCCACAGGCAGTTGTGACATGAGTGCTAGGAACCAGATTCCGGCCCTCAGGAAGAGACTACTGCTCTTAACCTCTGAGCCATCTCTCTAGCCACTAGTTCTCACCTTTTTACTGGGAAAAAGCCTCCATGAATATTAAAGGTCTACAGCTTTACTTTTAAGTCCATCTTTGCCACTGCAAGGTAGCTTCTGAAAAGATAAAATACTGTCTACTGAAAAGGACAGTTAACTAGAACAAGTAACTGAAAAAGGTACTATAAATAGCATTAAACTTAAAAAAAAAAAAAAAAGGCAGCATTAAACTGGTCATTTATAAAGGTAAAGCACTTGGTCTTGACATAAAATAAAGAACACTCTACGGTTTTATGGCAGAATTCTCATTCACTGCCCAAGTTAGTCTTCTTTTTTTTTTTTGGTTTTTCGAGACAGGGTTTCTCTGCGTAGCTTTGCGCCTTTTCTGGAGCTCACTTGGTAGCCCAGGCTGGCCTCGAACTCACAGATCCTCCTGGCTCTGCCTCCCGAGTGCTGGGATTAAAGGCGTGCACCACCACTACTACTACTACCACCACCACCACCACCACCACCACCCCCCCCACCACCACCACCACCACCACCCTTCCAAATTGGTCTTAAAATCATGGATTAAGTGACCCTTCCCCAGCTTCTCTAAAGTGCTGAAACTACAGGCACTTGCCATTGTGCCCAGCTCAGGTATTTTTTTAAAGATGCACATACTGAATTGTTTAAGGACTATGATTATTTGATTTCATAAAAATCAACCCTTGCTTACATACCCCCACAGAAGGATTAAATGCTACAACATCAAAATTCAGAAGCTTGGTACTCACTGCCATGCTAGATGACAAAATTCAATTTTAACAAATCTCCAAACAGGTAAAAATCTGTTCAATGATCTTCCCCCCCCCAAAACAAACAAACAAACAAACAAACAAAAACCCCACAAAATTCATAGTAAATAAACACTATAGAAAATACTTAATCTTTCTATCCTTAGGAAATGATAAAATGGGGCACAAAATAAACCTCAGATACTAGATCTTAGCAGCCTAAATATTTCCACAGGATAAAAAAAAAAAAAATCACTGAAAACTAATATTTATTGAATATCTACCAAGTGTTAGGTGGCCCTGCATAATGCTCATTTAAAATACAAAGTTACGGGCTTGGGGATTTAGCTCAGTGGTACAGCACATGCCTAGCAAGCGCAAGGCCCTGGATTCGGACTTCAGCTCAAAAAAAAAAAAAAAAAATTCCGACGGGCGGTGGTGGCGCATGCCTTTAATCCCAGCACTTGGGAGGCAGAGGCAGGCGGATCTCTGAGAGTTGGAGGCCAGCCTGGTCTACAAAGTAAGTTCCAGGAAAGGCACAAAGCTACACAGAGAAACCCTGTCTCAAAAAGCCAAAAAAAAAAAAATAATAATAATAATAATAAAATACAAAGTTACACCTGGGCGGTGGTGGCGCACGCCTTTAATTCTAGCACTGGAGGCAGAGGCAGGCAGATCTCTGTAAGTTCTAGGCCAGCCTGGGCTACCAAATGAGTTCCAGGAAAGGCTCAAAGCTACACAGAGAAACCCTGTCTTGAAAAACCAAAAAAAAACAAAAAAAAAAAAAAAGTTACTCTAAGCTACACAATGAGACCCTCTCTCAAAAACAAAGTAACTAATGCAGGACTCATTATGACCATTTACATATTGAGAAAGTATAGCTTGCTTATGACCACAAATCTAGTAAATGCCAAGGTAACATTATAATCAGTGTAATTCTAAAATCCAGGAGTCAAACTATTCTTATACTGTATCATGAGAATGGATTTCAACACTTCCAAGTCTCTAAAATTTAGCTCTAACACTTAAGACTTACATCAGTTCTTAATTTATGGGTCTCAAACCCTTTGGGGGTCGTATGATCCTTTCATGGGGGTCACCTATCAGATATTTACACTATGATTCAGAACAGTAGCAAAATTACAGTTATGAAATAGCAACGAAAATAATTTTATGTTGGGGTCACCACAACTCGAGGACATGTTAAAAACAACATGTTAAAAAGTCACAGCATTAGGAAGGCTGAGAACCAATCTGTACTGACAAGAATTACAAACATCAGGATCAACACCATTTAGAGTCCATAATCCCAGGTCAACTTACAGACAACTTTAAACAACATTCTAGAACTTATTCCCAATTCCTCTAATTTCCTCCAGCCTCGTTTTGATTCGAACTTACTCCCATTCCTTTTTTAAACTTTTTTATGTCTTAACTTCCACTTCCTAGGAAAAGTGAAAAATCAAAACTGAAAATCTGCTGTTGTGGGGTAATGGAAGGTTGGTAACAAATCACCCCCAAGTGCAGTGTATACAATAGGCAAACAAGGCATGTAAGTAACCATTCAGTATACTATTAGTGATTATTAACTTCAATGTATGCAAAACTCACTCCATTCCTCAAATTCAGGTTGTCTGGTAAAATGGACACACTTCAACAAACTTCAGAGAAAAGACAAAAAAATCCAAACAGTACTATTAAACTTACAATGATTACCTAGCTCAAAAATTTGAACACCAATCGGGTGGTGATGGCACACGCCTTTAATCCCAGCACTTGGAGGCAGAGGCAGGCGGGTCTATGAGTTCCAGGCCAGCCTGGACTACTGAGGGAGTTCCAGGAAAGGGGCAAAAGCTACACAGAAAAACCCTGGGGGGGGGGGGGGACAAATATAACAAGACTTTGAAAACTTCACTAGTATACAGTTATAGAGGTGAGACTTTTCCAACTTTTTTTTTTTAATGAACACAGAAGAAAATGACTTCTAAAGCTGTAGGATGAGCCCGAGGGAATTTTCAAAAACAATAAAAGTGAACAGGATTCGAATTCACAAGACAAAGAAAAACAAAACCACCGGTCCCTGATCTAAGCCAACCACCAAACCTTTGGTATTTTCCTAGGCCTGTCCCTGTGTAGCTGCCTAACTGTTACCTTTCCATTTTTCACAGTTTACAGTTCTGTCCTAGGTTTCTGTCCACTAACCTGTTAGTTATCTCGGTGAGTTCATCGATGCTGAGTTCACCCTCCTTACCACAGGGTGGGGGAAGGGAGAGCCAAAGTTGCTTTGCTGTTCCAATTCTAATTTAGAAAAGCCAAGGTATTTTCTGCATCCAACCGCTGGAACGAGCTACCGGCCCCTGAGGGCCACGCCTAAGTTACTGACACCCGGGAGACCCGAACTAGCGAAGGCAGGCGGGCCTCCCTACTTTCCATATGGGACAAAACACCGACGCCGAGTTTCCAATCTGCTCGGCTCGTCCCGGTGAGAGGTTCTGGACGGCGAAGCTTGCACGTGGGCCGATCCGACTGCGGCTGTCACTTCTCGTCGCCAGTTAGGATCCAGGCCGGGGAGCGGACCCTCGGGGAGGGGCTGGGGACTCGGGCTGCCACCACCCTCCGCAGAGTCCGGCCGGACACGCCGCCGCCTGCCGCCCACATGGCCGGCCGGCCGGCCGAGGGGACCAGGGTACGGCTGGGCCGACGCTCACGCGGGACCCACGGCCCGCAGGCCCGGGCGGCGCCCTAGGGCCCCGAGTCTGCCCGCCCGCCCGCTCGCCCGCCCGCAGCCGGCGCCTGCCGCGCTGCCTGGCGCCCCGGCCCGCACCTACCTTCACGTCCTCGTCCTCGTCCTCGCCCTCCCAGCGGTCCCCGCCGGCCGTGGCGCCGCCCGCGACCTTCCGCATCGGGTCCTCCATAGAGAACGTGTCCGCGTCTACGGAAGAGAGTGAGGCGCGTTAGTAGACGCGTGGGAGCGAGGCCGCCGCGGCCCGCACTCGGGCCGGAACTTCTGCTCACCCCAGGAGTCTGAGTCCCCCGCCGCCGCCGCTGCCGCCGCCGCCATCTCGAGTCCGGGGCGAGCGTGAGTGAAGGAAAGAGCTGCGAAGAGTTAGCGCGGCAGAGGTGAGTCACTGGGCTGGCTCTCGTTGGCCCGCGCGGGGCAGGCTGGGACCGTGGCTGACTGGGCGCCCGGCCGAGGCTCCGCCCCTTGGTGCGACGCGCGCGGCGGGCGGGGCGGGGCGGGGCGGGGCGGGGCGGGGCGGGGCGACGCTGGGCTGGGAGACGCCAACCCCAGCCAGAGGCCCCAGGAAGGAAAAGGAAGTGCGCACGCGTGAGTTAGGGTGGTGCTCGCCTGCCGGCAACCCATCATCTACTACTAAAGGGCTGGGAGCGGGCAGGCGAGCTGGGTGGAGGCAGCAGACAGCATGCGGGCCTCCAGATCGAAGTTGACCCCAATCTCTCGGGGTTTTCCCTTCCCGAGAGCCCCCGGAGGCTAGCGCGGTGATTCTTTGGCGAAAACATTTCGGAATTCCGTGGTCTGTGCCAGGCCTATGCTCTATTTTGTCCTCAACCCAGTAGCAAAATAGTTATGTAAACAGATTTCGACACAGTGCGATGGCTGCAACAAAAAGAAGCATTATGAGGTTAGATGTGAAAAGGTAGCATTAACGACGGCGGAGGTTGCAGTTTCCTGTCTGCGGTAGGCACTGGTGAAGTGGAAGTTTGAGAAACTAAGTGGCTTGTGCTCCGGTGCATTTCTGGTAGAGAGAAGGCTTATGGTCCTCACCTGACTGAGTGCAATCGAACAGGTAAAGTGATGATAAAGAACCTAAAAGGAGCAGAATTTTTCCCCCTTTGGCACTGGGCTGCTCTGTGAGGACATTAAGGGACGAGCTAGTTTAGATATTTTGTTGTTTAAATTTATTTTCCCTATATAACCATAGTTTTTAAAGTCTTAAAAAGATAGACAGTAATCAGCCATTCTCTTATTAGTGTCCGTTTCTTGTGTATTTTGGTCTAAAAATAAACATTTCATAAGGTGGTCTTTCAAGAAATGTTCTACAGCATTATTAAATTGTGAGACGACGACGATCTCTAAAGAAAGCATCTATTTATAAAGGTGGGTTGAAAGTAAGCAAGAGAGACAGCAGCAAAAAGCTGGAATCGACATTCCAGGACACATTCATTCACAAATTTTATCTTCAACGTTTGGCAAAGTACCTAATACTTAAGTGTAATTAATTTGCTGTGCTAGGGGATGAAACCAAGAGCCTCTGCAAGCCTTACCACTGAGCTAGGCAACCCCCAACTTCAGTGAATGAATTCAGTGAGAAGAATTCAAGCCTAAAATAAGCTAAATTAAATGGAGAGGAAGGAACCACTATGAACCTAAAAGGAGCAGAATTTTTTTTCTGAAAAAATATTTAAAGATCAAAGAAGGCAATAGAACTTAGTGATTGGACTGATTAATTTTATGTATTAATTGTATGTAACCTAGAGTTTAGTCAAACACCAAGTCTAGTTACTGTGAATGTGTTAGATGTGATTAACGCTTAAGTCAATAAGCTGAGTAGGGCCAGGCGGTGGTGGCGCACGCCTTTAATCCCAGCACTCGGGAGGCAGAGCCAGGCGGATCTCTGTGAGTTCCAGGCCAGCCTGGGCTACCAAGTGAGTTCCAGGAAAAGGCGCAAAGCTACACAAGAGAAACCCTGTCTCGAAAAACCAAAAAAAATTAAAAAAAAATAAGCTGAGTAAAGCAGACAAATAAAGCACTGTAATATATATGGATCCAGCCAATAAGTCCAAATAAAGACAAGACCCTCAGGAAGGAAGACTTGTGCCTCCAGACCACAGCATCAGATCTCCCTTAGGTCTCTATCCTGCTTGCCTGCCCTGAAGATTTTTGGATAGTTGTGATCTAAATTCCTTAAATTCTCTTTTTATACATGCATCACATTGATCTGTTTCATTCGAGAGCCCTAATATAGTGACTGAATGTATTGAAGCTCCAAGTAGGAAAGGTTATGCTTTAGGAGATTGAGTGATGGTGACACTGAGATGTGCAAATCAAAACTTGAGAGCTATCTTTGATTTCTTGACCTCTTTGACTCCCCCCCCCAATTCCATTTGTAACCCAGTTTTGTAACTCTGTTTCCATAACTGAAATTGAAAAATTACTACTACCTGAATCTAAAGAGTTTTGTAACTTCTCAACTGGCATTCCATTTTCATCTTTCTCCACAATCCATCCCCCACACAACAGTTTGCTTGCTTAAAAATGTAATTTATGGGGCTGGAGAGATGGCTCAGAGGTTAAGAGCACTGACTGCTCTTCCAGAGGTCCTGAGTTCAATTCCCAGCACCCACATGGTGGCTCACAACCATCTGTAATGAGATCTGGTGCCCTCTTCTGTGTACGTAATAAGTAAATAAATAAATCTTTTTTTAAAAAAAAATGTAATTTATGCCAGGCAGTGGTGGCACACAACTTTAATCCCAGCACTCAGGAGGCAGAGGCAGGTGATCTCTATGAGTTTGAGGCCAGCCTGGTCTACAGAGTTAGTACCAGGACAGCCAGAGCTACACAGAGAAATCCTGTCTGGAAAAACCAAACAAATAAGCAAAATAACAACAAAAAAAACTAATGTATACCAGGTGTGGTGATCCAGGCCTGTATCCCAGCACTCTTGATGCAGAAGCCAAAAGAGTCCAAGTTTCAGGCCAACCTGGGCTACATATCATGACCCTGCTGAATAAAACAGTAAATAATATTGCTTCCTTCCAAGTAAAACCTCCTTAATGACTTCTTGTTTATTTTTAGAAATACATCAACTTCTTGGCCTGGGAATGTAGCTTAGTTGGCAGAGTGCTTGCCCAGCATGCACAAGACCCTGAGTTTAATTTCTAGCACCACATAAATGATGTGGTAGCACACAGGAGATGGAGGTAGGAGGCTCAGGAGGCAAGGTCATCCTGAACTACACATGTGACCCCATCCTAAAATGACAGTTCAACGTTTTTCATGGCCAATAAGCCCTCGCACAGACTGTCTTACCTCCTTTCAAACATATGCTGATCTCTTTCTTTTTCTCTGTCTTCTCCTTTTCCTTCTTCTGCTCTCCTTCCTTGTGACTCCTGGCCCCTCCATCCTTTATTCCCTTCATTGCTGAGGCTGCTCTTTTCTCTAGGAGCTTGTGTCACTGCTGTTTCTTCCTGTGGTGCTCTTCCCACACTCTGCATGGATGGCCTCTCCTCCTTCATATCAAAGCTGAATGTTACATTTGCAGAAATCCCTTCTGTGAGCTGAGTGTGTAGCTCAGTTGGTAGAGTGCGTACCTGGCATGCAGAAGGCCCTGAATTCAGTCCGTAGACCATAGAGTCTGGTGGCACATTAGAAAAGGACCTTCCCATTCACTCCACCTCATCATTCTGTTATCTGGTTTGTTGCAGCATTTATTCTGTGATTATCTTGTTTTCTATATGAAGCACAGGGTCTCGCCTGTTTCCTTTTGTTGTGAGGTAGCAGAGGGGGGCATGAAACAAGGTCTTCCACTATGTAGCACTAGCCTGGAACTTCCTAGGTAGTTCTTGACTTCCACTCTGGATTCATCCTTCTGCCTCTGCTTCCCAACTAGATGGGGTTGCAGGACTGTATTCCACCACATGTAGCACTTTTGTGTTCTTTGTTGTTATATTCCTGGTACCTGGCACATAGTAAATGCCCAATAAGGTCTTTTAAAAATGACTCAGTGACCCCACTTAAAGAATACAGGGAAAATTGTTTGGCTACACTGTAGTCAGAAGTTTTCCTGTGTCCTGCCTGGTCCACAGCCGCTCAAACCCAAGTAAACACACAGAGGCTTATATTAATTAAAACTGCTTGGCCATTAACTCAGGCTTTCTACAGACTAGCTCTTACACTTAAACTCAGCCCATTTCCTTTAATCTATATGTTGCCACGTTTTTCCGTGGCTTTATCTATGTGCCATTACATGCTGCTCCCTGGACAGCAGGCTGGCATCTCCTGTCTCAGCCTCCTCTTCCTAGAATTCTTCTTGTCTCCTTATCCCACCTATACTTCCTGCCTGGCTACTGGCCAATCAGTGTTTTATTAGACCAGCTTACAAAAGCATCCCACAGCATTTCCCCTTTTCTGTTTAATTAAAAAGGAAGGTTTTAACTTTAACTTGGTAAAATTACGAATAACAAACAGTTATCAAGCAAGAATTACAGTTACAATATCTAGTCTATTTGTATTTGGCAAAATTAAAGAAAAAATTCTATACATCCTATATTTGTCTAAAGTTTCATATCTAATTTATCTTTTATCATAACCAAGGAAAATTGTAACTATCTAGTCTTCAACTATATCAAAGACCTCAGAAGAATATGGTATTACCTAAGTAAACGGAAAGAGCATTGTAAGCAACTTCTAAAAATGTAAAATGACAGAGACAGCTGCCTGCCTGGACAGTTCTCAAAGTTCCTCTGTAACTTTGGGGCATCCATCTTCAGCCCATAGGCCTAGTCTCTCAGTCATTTTTTTTTTCTGTGTCCTGTAGAATGTTTGGCAGTTTCTTCTGCGAAGCAAGAACCTCAAGGACCATCTTGCCTTGCAAAGTTCACTGGTCACCTTCCTATGGGTTCTGCATGTCTAGTTTATACAACATATCATCAAGCAGTCAACGCAGAGGCACTTTTTTGCCCAGTGGCTAACTTTTGCCACAAAGAAAGCAAACTCCATAATGAGTTTCTTTAATACCCATTATCATCTCCTAAGTAGATTGGTGCTGCCAGGAGCAGACATGTCTCAATGTCTAGAAAGTCAAAGTTCTTAAAACATTTTAAATACCATATTCTGTAGGTCTTTGAAGTGTTTGAAGATTACCTACCTAATTGAATTATATCTATGTATATCTAGAAAACTTAACATGACTATAAGTTTGACTATCGTAGAAGACTAATTATTAGTCTGTATTTCTTAGTTGTACAATTTAAATGAGCTGCACAAACATAATATCTTAAACAAGAGTAGAAATATACATACAGTATAACAAAATTAACTTCAAATTTGTATCAGTAAAACTAAAATCTATATCAATGTAAAACATTTTAAGCAAGTTGCTCTTTAAAAGTAGGTTCAACAATCCACCCTTTTATCCTATCATATCTACATCCTGTATTTCCATATCATATCCCCCTTTCTTTTTTTAGAAAGACATTGACGATGACCAATAACAATTTGTAACTAACAACCTAAGTAAAGACAATCATCCATAATCCATTTTTTGGGAATGTGGGTGTAGTTTTCTAGGCTACTTCCTACTGATAGAGGGCGCTGGTAATCTTATGGGAACACAAAGAAAAGTTTAGGATTATGGTCAAGTCCTGACTGGAATAGTTTGTGAGGCTTTATTCTCTGAGCCAGTTGCCTTGAAGTTGTATTTGGATGTTGGATGATCTGGGCCCTGGTGTCATTGGAGACTTTTCATGGGGTCTTGGCTGGTCAAACCATATTAGCCTGGAAGCAATCCACAGGTTCTCACATTCTGTGGAAACAAAAGCAGAACCTCTTTTCCAAAGTAACATATCCTTAGACATAAATTTTGAAATCAGGATGTCTTTAAAATATACATATTGATTTAACTCAGCACCTTTTACAATCAAATGTCTCTCTACAGTTAAAAATCCCAGAGACAACATAATCCAGATTCTCTGTGTAATATCCATTTTTACGTGGTTTATTTTTTAAAGATTTTTATTTATATATTTATTATGTATACAGCATGTATGATTTCAGGCCAGAAGAGGGCACCAGATCTCATTACAGGTGGTTATGAGCCACCATGTGGTTGCTGGGAATTGAACTCAGGACCTCTGGAAGAGCAGTCAGTGCTCTTAACCTCTGAGCCATCTTCTCCAGCCCCACATGGTTTATTTTTTATATTACCTTTACTATCTCTTTAAAGACTTTATGTAACTGTCTATTCCTTTTCCTCTCTCTTTCAAGCCTATGTACATTTTTACACATACCATAAACCATTTAGAGGTTTATTTAATCTGAATCTGACCTATTGTGAATCTATTGCTTTAAATTTTAGAATGACTAGGACTGAAATGACAGTGTGGCTGCTGGCTCTGCCCACCTCAGCTTCCCAACGTGGTGGAACTACATTTACAGCCAGCTCTGGGAACCATGCTCACTGCTGACTCTGGGAAGCAGTGGGTCTATGCTTCCATCCAGCAGCGTGTAGCATAGAAAAAAATTTTGTTGTTGTTGTTGTACTAGTAAAAGCTATATCCATCATGCATCATATTGCACAGCTTCCAGAAACCTCTGTGTAACTCAGTGGGAATCTGCGATGCTGTAGCTCCAGCCCGCATGCCGCAAACCCGCCATAGCCAGGGTACATATCATTGTACCCAGGCCCGCCATGGCGACATGAACTAGGAAGATGCTCTTAGCTACATTTATAATCTCTTCTTAAGTTCTCTCAGGTTTTAGGTGGAAACTCTTGCCCCCTGTTGGGCGCCATTTGTAATCAGAAGTTTTCCTGTGTCCTGCCTGGTCTGCAGCCACTCAGACCCAAGTGAACACACAGAGGTTTATATTAATTAAAAATGCTTGGCCATTAGCTCAGGCTTACTACTGACTAGCTGTTACACTTAAAACTCAGCCCATTTCCGTTAATCTATATATCTCCACATTTTCCATGGATTTACCTGCTCCCTGAATGGCAGGCTTGCGTCTCCTGTCTCAGCCTTCCTATTCCTAGAATTCTCCATGTCTGCTTATCCCACCTATACTTCTTGCCTGGCTACTGGCCAATCAGTGTGTATTAAACCAGTGTACAAAAGCATTATTCCACAGCAGCTACACAGCTATTGAATAAATCTCTGCTATTCTTTGGATTGTTTTTGTATTCCAATTCTGTGTATTTACAATAGGTGTAAATATACAATGCTATAGGGTGTGGCACGTTCTCCTAGCCACTCAAATGCTCTGCTTTCATTGAGCTGGCCACTTGTGCAATGCATATAGGAGCATGCACAGTTATTTTCTCCTTTTCTGGAAATTGCTGTAGAATACAATAGCCTATGAGATCCTCAGAGCCATGTCTGCTGTTTTAACATAGCAGAGACTTAGAAGCAGAGTAACTAAAGCTATTGAACCTGTAGTTCAGACTCCCTTATGCCATGGACCACTTCTCATTTTCCAACAAGCCTTCCAAATAATATGTGCTTCAAGGTAGACAGAGTTGGGACCTGTCCCTAAGTGGAGTATAAGCAACCCTGTAACATCATCAAATGTGTGGTAACTCCTTTCCAGTGTTGACTCCCCAGGGAACAGTGTTTAAGCCTTTATGTCATTGTCTTCACTTGAATCTGGACCCTTATGGTTTCTTTTTGAACTACTGAAATGTATAGACACATACCCATTCCTATGCCATAAAGTGACTTGAAACCTACCTGTATTTCTTAGAGTACTCTTGTAGATGCCAACTGCTCTTTAAGAAGTCTGTTCTTTGTTTTGTTTTTTTGAGAATGGGACTCATGTAAACCAGATTGGCGCCCAAATCATTAAATGTAGGTAAAGATGGTCTTGAACTATACAGGTCTTTCTCCCTCTATTGCTCAAGTATTGGGATGATAGTTTTACACTCCCATACCCCAACTCACATAAGAATTTTTTCCTTTTTTTTTTTTTTTTTTTTTTTTTTTTGGTTTTTCAAGACAAGGTATCTCTGTATAACAGTCCTGGCTGTCCAGGAACTCACTTTTTTGTAGATCAGGCGGGCCTCAAACTCACAGAAATCCACCTGCCTCTGCCTCACAAGTGCTGGGATTAAAGGTGTGTGCCACCATTGCCTGGCACATAAGAATTCTTAATGCTGGGCTGGAAAGATGGCTCAGAATTTAAAAGCACTGGCTGTTCTTCCAGAGGTCCTGAGTTCAATTCCCAGCAACCACATGGTGGTTCACAAGCATCTAAAATGAGATCTGGTCCCCTTTTCTGGCCTGAAGGCATACATGTGGCAAAACTTTGTGTACATAATTAGTAAATAAATAAATAAATAAATCTTTTTTAAAAATCTTAATACCTTGAGATCACCATGCTTTGAGAAAGTTCAAGTCAGCTACATGAAAAAGCTGTAGAGGAAGAAATATTTAGCCAGACCATGACTAAATCAGTTGAGTTGCAACACATGGGTGTGAAAAAGCCATCTAGTATCCATCCTAATTGAGCCTTATATTATTTCATCCCTAGTCACCATTTGAACACAATTATGCAAAATCCCAAGAAAGAACAGCCCAACTGACCTCATCAGTCTTCAAATGTAGGACAAATTATTTTAAACATCTCTGTGGAATTGTTGTACACATAAGTACCTGAAAGATTGACTCCCCCAGAACATTAGAATTTGAAACTTGAGTTCCTAGAGCCTGATAATTGATGGCTGAAGGTAGGACCACAAACCTGCTTGATAATTTCAGCCACCTTACTTCATCTTTCCTTTGTTGAGGTTAAGATGTCTGCTTTCTCTTAACACAGCCCATGCCTTTCCAGTGAATTCTTGACCTCAGCTAACAATCTTTTGCTTTGTTTTGTTTTTTTGTTTTTTCGAGACAGGGTTTCCCTGTGTAGCTTTGTGCCTTTCCTGGAACTCACTTGGTAGCCCAGGCTGGCCTCAAACTCACAGAGATCCGCCTGGCTCTGCCTCCCGAGTGCTGGGATTAAAGGCGTGTGTCACCACCGCCTGGCCTCAGCTAACAATCTTAATACACAGTAAGGCAGTAATAGCAGTTGAGACATCCTTACAGGCCAATGTTTTGCTGTAGATAGCAGGTACTTAAGTGACCTTGAAGAACTGGGGACCTTTAGCTGGGCATAATGACTGAAGCAGGTAGAGTTACACAGAGAGCTCCAGCCCAGGCTAGGGCTACGATGAGAACCCATCTTAACAAAGGGGGGAAAAGGAACTGGGTTTGTTTTGTTTGCAAGAAAAACCTGCCCACAAGACCACTGTTTTTCTTCATAAGAGGTAACCTGAAATGAATACAGCTGAGGCCTAAAGCAGCAAACATTTTTATTATACAAGCTGGCAAAGCTGAATCTGTAATTAGAACCAATAAACAGGTGGCTAAGAAGATGTTGGGTGCAAATAATTAGCCCAACAAGAAGTCTCTGAAGTGGCAATGTAGCTGGCTGTATGTACTACTCACACCCAGGGCCTCACATCAGCTATGAAACATGTTCTGAATACCCTCAGTCCCACTTGGCTGGAAATGTTGACAGTGTGTTTTTAAAACGTTAACTGAAAAAAAAAAAAAAAAAAAAAGTGAAATGCAGGGAAGGTAAGGCCAAGTAACAAAACTGATTTCTCACCAGAGAAAAGGTTAAGCTGACATATGGACTTGTTATTGTTTGTTTGGCACTGAACTTAGGACCTCATGGGTGCTTGCTGGTACTTTAATAGTGAGCACACCCTGTACCCCTGACCTGCAGATTTTAACAGATATTTATCTAGTATAGACATAATAACATCCTGTTAACTAGGTATTAGCAATAACATTCTTTTAGTAGCTGGGTGTGGTAGCAGAAGATTGAAGGCAGAAGGATCAAGAGTTCAAGGCCAACCTCAGCTATATAGCTTGAAGCCAGCCAGGGCTATCTGAGACTCATTCCCACCCCCCAAAAGAAAAAAATAATTCCTTTAGTAGATGTATTCTTTAGTTCTATTCAGTAAGAAGTATCCAATTGTGAACTCTTACAGAAAATAAATAAAATGGAGATTTAGACTTAAAAATTAGTATGTTGTGATTTTGTTTGGTATGAACCTGTTTCATTAAGTGTCATCAATTCCAGATGCAAAAAGAAAAAAAAATTTTCTGGTATTAGAAGTCCAAATTTTGAAATGTGGAATCATTCATTCATTCCTTTATCAGATAATTATTTGATACACCAACTATTCTTGGTTCAAAAGCTATTAACTTAAAGGTTTAAGCCACATGCAAAATTCAAATTAGGTTTAGGGGCTGGATAGAAGGCTTAGCCATTAAGAGGACCTGGGTTCAATTGCCATACTTGTTATTTTTAGTTTTTTTGGTTCTTTTGTGGGGCCTGTCACCCAGCTCCCAAATAAATCACACACAGAGGCTTATTCTTAATTATGAATGCCCGGCCTTAGCTTAGCTTAGTTTCTAGCCAGCTTTCCTTAACTTATCCCATCTACCTTTTGCCTCTGGGCTTTTCCTGTTCTCTTACTTCTGTATCTTACTCTTACTCCATGGCTTGCTATGTAGATGGGTGGCTGACCCTTGGATTCCTCCTCCTTCTCTAGCTGCTAGATTTTAGATCCCTCCTCCCAGTTTTCTCCTATATATACTCTCTGCCTGTCAGCCCCGCCTATCCTTTCTCCTGCCTTGCTATTGGCCAGTTCTTTATTAAACCATCAGGTGTTTTACACAGCTTCACAAAGTTAAACAAATGCAACATAAACAAAAAATAACACACCTTAAAATAATATTCCACGTTTCCCCTTTTGTCTAAATAAAAATGAAAGGGTTTTAAACATAGTAAGACTATATACAATAACAATTATCAAGTAAGGATTACATTCACAATATTCTGTCCATTTGTAGTTAGCATATTCAGAGAAAATAATGCATTATCTATCCTATCTTAGTGAATCCAAAATTTTACACCTAGTTTACTTTCTATCATAACTAAGGAAAACTGCAATTATAACTATTTAGTCTTCAACTCCATCAAAGACCCAGAAGGATGTAATATTATCTAACAACAGAGACATTTGGCTGCCTGGAAAGTCACCCAAAGTTCCTCTGCAACTTTGGGGTATCCATCTTCAGCTTAGAGTATCTGGAAGACTCTTCTATAAAGCAGGAATTTTGGACTGTCCTGTCTTATTTTGGCAAAATTTGTCAGCCACTTTCCTCTGTGTCCTGCATAATATCTGGCAGACCCTTCTGTGAAGCAAGAATTTTGAAGGATTGTCCTGCCTTGTTTTGGCAAGTTCAACAGTCTTTTCCTGTGTGTCCTGCATGTCCAGTCTGCACAGCACATTGTCAGCAGTCAAAAGCAAGAACAGTTTCTTTGCCCAGTGGCTAACCTTGCCACAATAAAAGCAAACTCCATAAGGAGTTTCTTCAATGTCCAGCATCTTCTCTGAAATAAATTGTTGCTGCCAGGATAAGTCTCATTGTCATGAAAAACTTTAAATTAACAAAACATTTTAAATGCCATTCTATAGATCTTAGAAGTATTTGAAGACCATCTATCTAAAATATACCTATTTAACCTAGAAAACATAATATATCTACAAATTTGATCATTATAAATGACTAAATACTGACCTGTGTTTCTTGATTATCCTATATAGTTTATAGTAGCTTTAAAAAATTAGAATCTCACATTTGTAAATAAACTGCATAGGTACAATACCTTAAACAAGAATAGAAACATATATACACTATGTTGTAACAACCTTAAATTTTTATCAATATTCCAAAATCTTTTAAACAAGAGTAGAAATGTATATACAGTGTAACAAAATAACTTTAAATTTGTATCAATATTCTATATTCCTCTAGATAATAACAAACATCCATAACCCACAAAATATCCAAAAGCCACCCACACCCCCTAACTCCTGGGAATGTGGACATGGTTTTCTCCATACTTCTTCCTGCTGTCTGTGGATGAAGCATCTTTAGAGTCCCAGAGAGAAAATTTTAAGATAATGACCAAGTTCTGGGTTACCTTTACTGATAGATATCACCTATTAAATTTCAGGAGGTCTTGCCTGATCAAACCTGATCCATATTAACCCTGAAGAAATCCACAGCCTCTCATCTCCTGTGGGAACAAAACTCCAAAGCATTTTTGATTTCCATTTGACAAATTTGTTGACTTTTTAAAAGTTAAGGCATTCCTAAAGTATCTAGATTGGTTCAATTTAGTAGTCCAGTTCACAAACCCATGTCTTTTAGCAGCTTAACAACAATAAAAAAATCAAATCAGGGGCTGGAGAGATGGCTCAGAGGTTAAGAGCACTGCTTGCTCTTCCAAAGGTCCTGAGTTCAATTCCCAGCAACCACATGGTGGCTCACAGCCATCTGTAATGAGATCTGGTGCCCTCTTCTGGCCTGTGGGGATACGTACAGACAGAACAATGTATACATAATAAATAAATCTTTAAAAAAAAATCAAATCAATACAATAACATATAGAACCCAAATTCTTTGTGTATTTCCCATCTTACATCGCTTTTCTCTTTTACTCTCTAAGACTTTATTTTATAAACTATTCATTTTTTTTTTCTATGACTATACCCTTTTTCTTTGTTTCTTAAGCCTATGCACATTGTTAAACACATTGTAACCTGCTTAGAGGTTTTTCCCTCTGGACCTGTTTTATTGCATATCTTCAGCCTTTTTTGACCATACAAACACACCTTAGACTACTGAGCTACACCTGGATCCTCTGCATACTGGGCTCTCAACTGGCTCCGCCCACTTCTCCGGTCAGAAAAGCTAAGCATGAAACTCAAGCCGTTTGACCAGGAACTGCATTCAACCTTCCTAGAGCTATAGAGTGCCAATGCTTGCACTGCAGCGGGCGTTTTTACGTAGGTTTTTTTGTTCCTACTTAACATACTAGCTGCTCAATGCCTCACTGACCAGCAGAAACGTCTGGCCGAAACTCTTTTTTTTTTTTTTTTTTTTTTTTTTTGGTTTTTCGAGACAGGGTTTCTCTGCGTAGTTTTGCGCCTTTCCTGGAGCTCACTTGGTAGCCCAGGCTGGCCTCGAACTCACAGAGATCCGCCTGGCTCTGCCTCCTGAGTGCTGGGATTAAAGGCGTGCGCCACCACCGCCCGGCCTGGCCGAAACTCTTAAAGGAGCCGTATCCCTCCCCCATTTATTTTTTTAAATTCAGCTTTCTTAAGCCCTGCATGGAATAAGGGCCCACGTTGTAACGCCAAATTGTTGTTTTTGTCTCTTTTGTGGGGCCCGTCACCCAGTTCCCCAATAAATCACACATAGGCTTATAATTACTTATGAATGCCCAGCCTTAGCTTGCCTTAGTTTCTAGCCAGCTTTCCTTAACTTAATTTATTCTATCTACCTTTTGCCTTTGGGCTTTTCCCATTCTCTTACTTCTATATCTTACTCTTACTCCATGGCTTGCTGTGTGTGTAGCTGGGTGGCTGACCTCTGGAGTCCTCCTCCCTCTCTGGCTGCTAAATTTTAGATCCCTCCTCCCGGTTTTCTCCTTCTATATATACTCTCTGCCTGCCAGCCCCACCTTTCCTTTCTCCTGCCTTGCCTGGCCAGTTCTTTATTAAACCATCAAGTGTTTTACACAGGCACAGTAACATAGCTTCACAGAGTTAAACAAATGCAACATAAAAGTAACGCACCTTAAAATAATATTTCACAACACATACATAGCAGCTATCAATAAACTATAGCTCCAGTTCCTGGGGATCCAACCACCATGGTACACAGATATACATGCAGGCAAAACCCTCTTCCACACACAATAAAGTAATAAAATACTTTAAAGGGGGTTGGGAGGTTGAGGAGGGGGGGGGATGTGGCTCAGGTAATACAGTACTTGCTTAACATGTACAAAGCCTTGGGTTCAGCCTAGATCTCTAGCACTGTCTAAAGCAGATGTGGTAGTACCTATGTGTAATCCCAGCACCTGGGAAGTGGAAGCAGGGGATTTGAGGTTTTGAAAGGTTTTCTTTGATTTTTTGAGACATGGTCTGACTGTGTATGTAGCCCTGGCTGGCCTTGAACTGACGGAGCTCTGCCTGCCTTTGCTTTCTGAGTGCTTTGATCAAAGGTGTGTGACAGTGTGCCCAGCAGGAGGACCAGAAGTCAAGGTCATGCTCAGCTATACAGCAAGTTCAGGGCCAGCTTGGGATACCTGAGATACTGTCTCTAAAACTAAAAATCGGGTTTGAAGGCTAGAGTGTGGCATTCTTGGCTGGCGTGTTCAAAGTTCCAAGTTCAATCCTCAACACCACATAAACCCAGACATGGTAAGACAAGTGGTTCTTGAACTTCCTAATGCTGCAGCCCTTTAATACAGTTCCTCATATTGTGATGATTCCAACCATAAAATAATTTTCATTGCTACTTCAGAACTAATTTTGCTGTTATGAATTGTAAATATCTGTGTTTTCCAATGATCTTAGGAGACCGCTGTGAAAGGGTCATTCCACTCTAAAGGGGTTGTGACCCATAACTTCAGAAAAACTTCGATAGAACATGCCTCTAATTCTAGCACTTGGAAGGTGAAAGCTGGAATCGGGAGTACATAGTCAATAGGCCTCAACTACATAGCCAGGTTTGGGACCAGCCTGGATTACGAGAGGTCCTGTCTCAGAAATAAATGGGAAAAAAATGGGTTTGGAGGAGTCAAAGTTTGTATGTTACTTTTCTCATCACTGGGACAAAATACCTGATAGAAGCAATTTTTTTTTTTTTTTCCTGAGACAGGGTTTCTCTGTGTAGCTTTGGAGCCTGTCCTGGAACTCACTCTGTAGACCAGGCTGGCCTCAAACACACAGAGATCGGCCTGCCTCTGCCTCCTGAGTGCTGGGGTTAAAGGCGTGCGCCGCCAACACCTGGCAGTAGCTTGCTTTTTTATTCAGTCCAGGACCCTAGTCCATGGTATGGTGCGATCCACAGTTGAGGTTATTTTCACCTAACCTCTGTTAACCTAATCTGCCTGATCCCTCACAGGCACAGGGCAATTCTAGATCCAGTTGACAGTATTAATAATCCCAAGGTACTATGGAAAATATATTCACTATGTGCATGTATGCACCATTGATAACATTTTCAGTGCAGAATTCTTCTGTAGAATTGAACATTGTAGTTCATATCCTAATTATTCCTAATAATAAAAACCTGGGGCCAGGTATCAGGGTAAATGCTGAAAGATCAGAGACAAAGGATCTGATCTTGCCTTGCCTCTTACCTTCCCAACTCCTCAGCCTGAAATGGGGCAGAGTGTTATCACTTCCTCTCTCCACCCAGCCATACCACTTCCTTTTTCCACCTCCCAAGTGCTGGGATTAAAGGTGTGTGCCACCAATGCCTGGCCTCTATGGTTAACTAGTGGCAAGCTTTGTTAGAGCACCAATTATCACCACAGTACATTTCTTTTTCAAACAGGAAAACAAGTGTCTAAAACTGCTGTGCCCTTTATTTAGTCCTTAAAGACTAACCTGTTCATTGTACTCTCTAGGACTGTTTTTCAACCTGTGAGTTGTGACTCCTTTAGGGTCACATATCAGATATTTTTCATCAGCTATTTACATTATGACTCATAACAGTAGCAAAATTACGGTTATAAAGTAGCAACAAAATAAATTTATGGTTGGGGTCACCACAACTTGAGACTGTATCCATTGCTCTAGGGGAACTCTAAAATCGTAAGTAATAATAGTACAGTCATCTCTCTTTCTCTGTAAAATATTGGTTTGGCTCTATGGATTCTCAAATCCTTTTAGTTCCAGCTATTTGGAAGTTGAGGCAGGAAGATCACCAGGAGTTTAGAGTTGACCTGAGTAACAGACTGTCTCTTAACAAAATTCCAAAACTGAGTCATTTGAAAAAAAAAAAAAGTTTTATTTCTGATTTGATACAGAAACAGCTAGTTGACTTTTTACACTTTAACCCCAAATCACAATCAATCTCCAGTACCAAAAATAAAGTGCAGGGGACCAAGCATCTGCCTCAAACCCTCACACTTTTGGGGATTCTAGAGAGCTCTAAACTAACTTCTCATTTCTGTCTACCCAGAGGAATTTCTTCAAGGAGTACCCTAAATCCAGACAGTAAGCCCTGCCCTGCCCAAATCTGACCAGTCTGTCTACGACACTAGCAGCCAACGAGTGCCTTCAGCAGTTGAAGAAAGGGAATACCCTTAACTTAGCCCTTGAGGTCTCCTGTAGCAAGGGCTGTGTAGCTCTGGGCCTGAACCTCCTGCTTCCATCCCACCCCCCACCCCCAGATACTGGCATATGTAATCAAGCCAAGCTTTGTGTGGAGTCACAGAACTCATAGCTGGTCTTCTTACTCCCTAACAGAGACTCTTGCTACTCCTTTGCTTGAACGCCTCCTGTCATTTGAACACTGTTTATGGCCTGCCTTCTGCAGTTCTTGACCCTTTTTCCAGCAGTAACCAATGGTGATCTCCAGTGCTAGGCACTAAACTTACGGCAGTTATCAGTTGACTAAACAGTAAGTAGAGAACTTCATTCCAAGTCAGAGACCAAACCCAGGGCTTGTACATGCAAGGTATGTACTATATCCCCAGCTTTCCCGATAATCTTTTAAAAGTAATCTGTCTTTAGGAAGGGTAGTACATTCAACAAATATTGTAAAATATCCGTTTATATGGTCGTTACTAAAAGCTCTGAGGCTCACTTTATCTTTTAAGAGGGCTTCTGGCATGGCAAGTCATTTATTATCTACTCTTTATCATCTACTCTGTTCACACTTGTTAACTAGTTAGTACTTTGCACTGCTGTTTAAACCCAGGGTCTCATGTGCTAGGTACCTACCCCATGCTGTGTCCCCAGCCATGTCCCAACTAAACATACTCATAACAAACAAGTTCTCAACAACCATGGGTACGCTTTTCATTGACTTACCCAGTGTTCTTTGGTTACTGCAATCACTGCTCACGTCTTGAGTTCTTTGGTGGTATATTTACCCTACTGTACCTTCTGCCTCCAACTTCCTAAGACTTTGTGTACAATTCTCCCATCTCTATTTTGAAGACAGGGTCTTACCCAATAGCCCTGACTGGCCTTCCCTTCCTGGTATATATGTGGTATGATACCAGTTACCATTTCAAACACCACCCCTCTGAAGACCATCTCCTTTGAAATCCCCATTCCTGCTGTTGACTGCTTTGTACTTTATAATGTGTTCATCTTTAGATTGCTCAAAGGTTTGACAAAAACTGAGACTAGGAAACTGAATTCAGATCAAGACTCCAGTCAGCTTGTATGTCTGTAAGAGTCCTCATCAAGCTCACTGCCCAAAGCTAACCCCTTCTTTATATGGATTGATTTCAGATGTTTTCTTTCATTGTGGCTCACAGAAACTGCTAAGACTATGATGGTGTGATGGTAATTAAGAGACTTGCACTCTATTCCCAGCTGTGACCTTTATCTGCATAATGAAGAATTAATTTGGAAGCTGCAGTTTCCTTCTCATTTTAAAGCTGGATGCCTTTAGGCCAGGTTCTGTATTCCTTTTTATAACAGTATTTTGTAGACTACATTGTAGGCTGTACAAGGAAGTTTTTTTGGTTTTTTGAGACAGGGTTTCTCTGTGTAGCTTTGCGCCTTTCCTGGGACTCACTTGGTAGCCCAGGCTGGCCTTGAACTCACAGAGATCTGCCTGCCTCTGCCTTCCCAAGTGCTGGGATTAAAGGCGTGCGCCACCACTCCCCCACCCCCGGCTTTATATATTTTTTCTTTTTTTGGAAGTTTTGTATATATGTACAACCATGGTCATCCAAGAATGCCAGCACACTGCAGTGCTGTTTGAGTTTGCTCTTGGTTCCCAGCACTGTCTTCACCTTGTCTCTGTATCGGTTTGACCTCATCTACAACCCACTCTGATCTTACAGTGTGTCCTAAGGTCAGAATCAAAAAGAATGAGAAAACACTGACTACTTACAAAAGAAAAAGGAAGAATGCTCAAAATTCCATTGTTTCTGATGGCTGATAAAATGTCATCAAAGAAAAGTACTTCCATAAAAGTTTTATTTATCCCCACAACAACCCTGTGAGGTAGGGTGATCAGGGCATTTGAAGATGAGAAAACTAAATCTACATTACTTGTTCACGGCTATACTGCATAGTAAATAAGTAGAAATTAAATTGAGATTTTTAAATGTCCACGACTTCATATTGATTCATGTGGAAATAAGTAGAGAGAATATTAACTCCTCTCTACCTTAATACCAAAAGGACACTACCTTGAAAAATCCCATTTCAAAAGATGAAAGTAGCATTTCATTGCTCATTTCTACAAAGATTTATAAAATAAAAAAATAGTGAAATATTTTAGTTAATATATATAATGGTCTCATTCAGGGACATGTCCTTCAGCTATGTAAATGATCAGCTATTCAGAGTTCTATAAACACAAATTCTTTAAAAAGTATGAATGACAAAAATGATAATGAGCAGTAGCCTCAATCTTCATTATTCCTCCTCATATCTTGAATAAGTTCTGTGAAATATGGTCCCAGCTTTAAAAAAAAAAGAAAAGAAAAGAAAGAAAAAAAACAAAAACAAAAACAAAAACAAAAAAACCCTACCACAGAGAAAAAGCCTGGTGAACTTTTGTAACCTATTCTCAAACCGAACTATTTAGAACAGGAATATACCAAAGTTGTCTATTTGAATCACTGGGAGAACTTTAAAAACACACAACTCCCATCCATGTTCCGTGAGAAAGCTTCCCAGGGGGTAGGCTTTAAGAGTCTGTAGTTTACAAGTTCCTCAGAGTAATTCTGATCAACAGGCAGCTTTGGGAATCACTATGTATCTTAAAATAATAGTAGTAAACCATAAACTAGAATAAACTTGTTCTCTTAAATCCTTTTTAAAAGGATCTCAAAACATGTTTGTGGACTAAACTGATTTACAATCGAATTTCAGTTCAAGATAACAGAGAAACATTTTATGAAAATGTATCCTAGTAGTGTGACTTGGATTTCAATAATTTAAGTAGCATCAAATATAAGGTACTGAGTTTTGTGGTTCTAACTGAAAACTTTTTAAGGTATTTTATACAAATTCCTAGCAGGTTTTCAACTCAAGGGAAGACATGAAAAGCAATGCTATATTCAAATACATTTAGCACTGAAAAAAAAAAAAAAATCAAATACAGCCCAGAGAGGAATAAGAAATTGAATGAATGACAACCTAAGGCCTCTTGGCCTTACATTTTTGTTCCCAGTCCACTCTTCCCCTATAAGGGGAAATAAAATAAACATTCTTTCCTAGTTCTTGGCATAGTTATTCGGTGGGTAACTATTCTAAGTTAATTTAGACATACAAGATTTAAAGAGGTAACAAATAAATACCTAGGAAGACGAAGAAGTCAGGTCACAAAACCTTAACTAGCTAGTGATGTAGTGTATAACACCATCAGATCAGTACAAGGAAAGGAAGGTTTCTGTGTCCTTTATGTGACTGACACAAACGCGGAAGAGATCTGATCCTTATGAAGAATCTGTGCTTGCTGTAAGACTTGTAGGAATAATGAAACGCCTTCTTCACTGATGAGATGAAGTTTCTCTTACAGGCAAGTTGACAACACAATAAGAATGAACTCCGTTAGAAGGCTGAATGAAAGTAAAAGCTAGCAGAAAAAGTCATTGGCAAAAGGTAACTTAAAAAACAAAACAACAACAAAAAAAAAAACACTGTCAACCCTAAAAAAAAATTACCCCGAGAAATATATATATATGTATATATATAAAACAATGTACACATCCATATTACTGACAGTTACAAGAAAATAGCCATTTATAGAAGTCACACAATGCTTTCAACAAGTCCCAATACAATTTTGGGAAACAAATAAAGCCATTGGATAAATAAATATACATACTAGCAAATATAAAACAATTTCTGGTTACGAATTGTCATCAATTCTCTTTTAGGACCCAGAGAAAAATGGTAGTAAATCTGGTCAGGACTACATATATTACATGGGATTAAAAAATACAACCAATTAAAACATTCTCTAACAATGATACAAATATTTAAAAGAATGTCTTAAAAGTCAAACATTCATAACCGGAAATAGCACAATTTTAATAGGTCCTAAGAGTTGTAATGTGTACACAGGTAGCTTGCTGTGCCTCGTGGATCCATGGCCCCTGCATTTACTACAGTCATGTTTACTGTGTGCATTGACAGCTGGGCACGTCTCAATTCAAAAACTATACACCTCCCACTACCTAAATGGAAGTGTTCTACAGCTACCAACAAAGACATGACTGGAAGATAATCTACTGAGATGGGAAGGAGCTGGCTAAATTGTTTATTTGTAATTTACACTTTGTGTCAACAACTTTAGAATTACCCAAATAAAGCAATGGAAAAAATAATAATTAATTTGGTCTCGACTCTCAGGTCATATAAACTTTCCCACAACATATTTTGTCATTCTTACTCAGCTGACTTAAAGGAGCTCTCCTTGAATGCGCCTGCTTTATTATCATTTAAGTGCCAACAGGCACAATGGTATAAGTGTTTACATTTCCCCTTAAAGATGTGGGAAGGACTTTGAGACTGTATTCATTTAATCAGGAAAACTTTCAATAATTATGCATGTCAAAAATTTAGATCTTGTATAAGTTTGGGGTTTGCTATACTAGCATAAAAATGATGGGATCAGGAAGAAATTAACTAGGTTCACAATTTTGAGCAAGAGCATATGTAAAGGTAACGTATGTACATTTTATTTCAAGAAAGACATAAGACAAACAGCATAAAGATGCCCAGGTGCCCTAAAGATAAATACACTTCAAAGATTCTCATTAAAATGAATCTGTAGTATTGTTCTTGCAAGCAAAATACCCTTTGTAAAATAAAAAAAAATCAGTATTCTGAATTGCAAATGCTTTTGCTTTTTTTTTTTGCAGAAAATCTGCCATGATTATTTTTTTTTTAATGAATAAGGATTTTCCACAAAACAGGCTTGCTCTACATGCTAGGTTTTTAAACAGTTCAGTGACACATATGCTAACTACATACACAACAGATAATATAGTAAGAAAACACTCAACCTGATGAAAAGTTAAAATCTTCATTAATACACTGAAAACTGACAACTCATGCCTTTAAAATCAAAAATACAAAAATTAAATGTTTTCCTAAAAAGATTTCCTTATTTTAAGGATTCATTTGAAAATGAAGCTGCATGTAATTTGTACAGTAAGTTGTACAAGTAAACAGGTAATATACATAAAAAATTAACTGACATACTCCTCAATTATCAGTTGTCCACCTTTAATTTCCAATACTGTACTTTCTTAACAAGCATACAAAATATCAAACTTCTCTTTAGAAAAAGTGCCGTTCTTTGACATCCTTTACACAAAAACAGTCTGAGCCTGCGGCATGTTAATGCAGTTGAGAGGCAAAGCATACTAACTCTTACAAATTCTACCTTCCATAAAAAGCCCCCTGAAAAGGAGATTACACGCCACTATAAAAATATCAACCTCTTGTGGTAGCTGCATTAGAGAACCAAGGCGTGACGACTATTTTCATATAGCATAGAAAACCACTATGAGCATATTAACTGCACTGGTGGCCGGGAGTGTACTGTGCCACAGGATTATGCATAGCTACTGTTAGGTACCAAGACTGTTACACAGAGTTTTAAACTGATTGTAACCGAGAGCATAACAGAGGTACTAACCAGCCCATGCCAAGTAAATACTGAGTCACTGTGCTGAATACTTCATTCCTGGAGAAAACCAAAGGCAGCAGTAACTGAATCAAGCCCAACAGGAGACTGAACTCGTTCTCCTCAAAGGTTAGTGAGCACAGTGAAGTCTGAGGTATACCTTTATCCACTGAATGTGTGCCATTTCAAGATCTTACCATCTGGAATACATGTCATCACAATGGTTCAAATCGTTTGAATATTAGTCATTCATATATTCTTACCTACCCAGTCTCTTGATTTTTGAAGATTTCACCTACAGTAGAATATTACAGAACAAAATATAAATGCATGTTTTTTTTTTAAATGAAACTTACATGGACTAAAAGTAGAGAATATTTTTAAACAAATATACAATATGCAGGCAGA
Organism: Peromyscus leucopus; assembly: GCF_004664715.2. Taxonomy (NCBI): domain Eukaryota; kingdom Metazoa; phylum Chordata; class Mammalia; order Rodentia; family Cricetidae; genus Peromyscus; species Peromyscus leucopus. Next base: position 98,054,954 of record NC_051066.1, on the reverse strand, counting down.
CAAAGCAGGAAAACGGCCATTCAAATGTATATTTAAAAAAAAACAAACTAAAAATTGACTATTTCCAGAAAACTATGAAGCGCCTCAACTAAAAGGAATGCATTATGAGATTCTAATCTAATACAGGTCAGAAATGTAAAAAGGTTATAAACCTTAACAGGAAAAATAAAACAACTTTTTACTGGCCATTCCTGTTGAAATGAGAATAGTAACAGAAGAGTGGCTACAAACCCACTGAGAGCACCGAACAGAGAGAAGTGAGAGTCCACTTTCACCTCTGTTGTTATCATAAAATCCTGTGTATACAGGGCAAACTGCTGGTGGCAGACACAGAATTCTTGATCAACTGCAGATGTCCTGTACAGAAAAAGTTTCACTGGAGTTGTACTAGTTCTACAGACGCCTCTGTTCTAGCCTACCCGCTGTATGTGTTCAATCTGAGATAGTCTCTTTCTGTAACCCTTGATTATTATTGGGCACCAAAGATAAGAAAAGCAAGACGGGGTACAAAAATGCAAAATTTCAACAGTAATGGCAATGTTTTTGTCTTAGTCCAAAGGGTCCTGCATTCTCTCTCCCCCCTCAGTGATCTGACAAGTCTCTGAACTTAATCTGGGGGCAGCAAATCATGCAAGCGAAATCTGTCTCTGATGTGAGGTCGGACATCTTCATTCTGTGTGGAGAAAAGATTATTTTTGAAAAGTCACATGATTTCTAAGGTATGGTCCTATATAACACTATGAACACTCTTTACAGAGGAAGCGGACTACTACTTTACTTCATGACACATTATTTTGCTTGGCAAATACAGTCAGCTTCTATAACCAATCTACAGGCTCACATCTGTACTGGCAGACTTTTTTTCTTTACCATTAATCTCTAAACAATACAGAGCAAACAATTTGCTTAGCATTTACATTGTACTAGCTATTACCAAGTACTTTAGAGGTAATTTTAAGCATTTGGGAGGGTACGTGAAGGTTCTATGCAAACACCACACTAAACTCTCTAAGGGACTTGAGTACTTATAGAATCATGGGGGATCCAGGATCCAATCTAGAAGGGTTATGGAGGGGTGACTAGGTATTAGAATACAATATAAAATAAACACAGAATTAAATTTAGACTTAAGCTTTTTTCATTGGGGGTGTGTGTAAAAAACAGTTAAGAAGCTAAACCAATGGGTAAGCAAAAGGGTTACACCACTAAATTCTACATTCTACAATTGATTGACTTATGGATAAAAAAACCAATTCCTAGAATAAAGGTTTAGTGACAAAGTATTACTTCTAAATGTGAATTATGACAGTAAAATGCATCAGCTTAGAGTAACTGTAAACAAACGGGGAAGCTATGAAATAGTGATAACAAAGCACTCAGTCTATAAACTTTGAAATACTGATAGGCCTTATTTTAAGAATTTCTAATACAATTCAAAACTGCTCATGGAAAACAATAGTTGGCAGTAAGGATCAGGTTTAGAACCTACAGTGAGGCTACAGAATCACTGAATTTATTCTGAGTCCTCTACCTTCGCCCAAGGGAGGAATATTATTTATTCTTTGAGCACCCCAGCCTCCAGCCCAGAATTTAAAAGCCAAAGGAGAAGGAGGCCTTTTCTGAATCCTTGCTATCTCCAGTGCTTCTGGCTTCTCTGTTATTTTCCTCATAAATCACTTAAAGAAGGAAAGCCTTGATGTCTACAGCTGGGCTAACATGACCTGCTGGGCATGGTAGCACTCAAGAGGCAGGCAGATCTCTAAAAGTTGGGAGGCCAGCCTGATACATATATAGTCCCTGAACATAGCTAGTTCCAGGCCAGTCAAGTCTCTGAGTGAGACCTTGTCTCAAACAACAACAACAACAACAAACTGATCTTGACCACTTTAGTCCATTTCATTTTACTAGCTACTGATAAACTTCCCTTGAAGACCAGCTGAATCATGGGAAGCTTGGTGCCCTGAGGCAGAACCTTGGCAGTTCCAGCTGATAACACACTTACTTCTCTGCTTCCAATCAGAACTACTCATGAGTATCTCAAATCATGTGTTCACCAGGAACTCCCAGGTCACTAGCCTATTCTCCAATGTGATCTTTTTGTCTCCCCCAACCACACTCACAGCTGAGCTCTTCCACATTGGGGAAATATTGAGCAGAGTTTTTAGCTCTCATGTTCCAGGTCACTCTTAACACCAAGCAAAAAAAAGGCTAGGGGAAGTTTGTAAAAGGTTTGGGCTCCCTGAGGCTAACTGAGCCCGTGTCTGCACCTCACAATGGAAGGTCAAGATCACTCTCATGTTTCCAACAAGAGCCCTGCAGGTCCTCTGACTGCTTACTTTTGTACATTTCACGACAGGATTACAAGTGTTTGTAGACACTTTATCTTTTCAATATGCAAACAGAAATAAACTGTAGAGAAAACATTTTTTTTGGATAAGAGTTTCATTTAGTCCCAGGCTGACCTCAAGCTCACATGTAGGTAAGAATCACCTTTATTCCTGACCTTCCTGCCTCCATGGTCTCAGTGCTGGGATCAACTGACCATCCTTGTGCACCACACTCAGAAACTTCTGTTTCAACAGAAGAGTGACTTGGTCCAATTTCTACTGCATATTAAGTTTTATTAAAAACAACAAAACCAACCACAGTCTTTTTCAACTTTTGCCACAATCTTCTACCAATTAACTTATTATTACTATTATTTGTTGCTGTTCTTTTTTTAGGGAGGATCTCTCTCTCTATGTAACCTAGACTGACCTCAATCTGATGATTCTCTCTCATTAGTCTTCCAACGTTAACTTTAAAAGCCAAAACAGAGAGATTTGTTCAATATAGTTTAGTTAACAAAACAAAATAAATAAATAAATAAAATGTATGATATACTTACCAGTTCTACAAGCTTCTCCAGAAATGGAATCAATTTTAGGAGTTCATTGTCATTTTTATCCATAAACCAACTTTCTATAGGGATTCCATTAGAAAGCTAAAACAATAAATATGTAATTAAGTTCTCTTTAATTATATTAGCCTGCTTTGGAAAACTTAAGAAAACAGACTTAAGTAGCTATGGGTATAAAAGTTCCTTTGGAAAGAAATGCTGCTGCTAGGGTCTCACTGACAACTCAACAATGCAAGGGAGTTTAATGAATAAACTGAAGCTTACTTAACTGATTGCTCAGTGTCATTTACTTCCTCAGTGAGTACAAAGGTAAACAATAAAAAGGTTCACTAAAGCAAACGCTACAAGATTCATTCAAGAAAGTTACTAGCACAATGCTAGTCACTGTGGAGTAAAGAGTACCACCAATCTAAGCACTCTCGGAGAGCATGTGTGCATACTTTTACAAAAGGACCACGACCATCTACTCATTGTTTTGTTTCTGTTTTCTTTTGGTCTCTCCTTGGTTTTTTTTTTTTTTTTTTTTTTTTTTTTTTTTTTTTTGAAACAGGGTCTCACTCTGTAGTCACTGTTCTATTCTTTCAAAATGAGGTCTTGAGCTCGGTGGTGGTGGTGGTGGTGGTGGTGGTGGTGGTGGTGGTGGTGGTGGTGGTGGTGGTGGTGGTGGTGGTGGTGCACACCTTTAATCCCAGTACTTGGGAGGTGAGGCAAGTGAGTCTCTGTGAGTTTGAGGCCAGCCTGGTCTACAGAGCGAGTTCTAGGACAGCCAGGGGCTACACAGAGAAACCCTGTTGCTCTGTTGTCCAGGCAGGCCTTAACACCTGCGCTTAGGCAATACTCCTACCCCAGTCCAACCATTTTTTTATGCTATCGACGCATGAGTGCAAGTAGAAGTACAAATATAGGGTGGGGAAAAGCATTAATTTTAACAAAGTAAATACTAGGCCAGGCATGGTGGCCTTTAATCCCAGTACTCAGGAAGCAAAAGCAGGCTGATCTCAAGTTCAAAGATGGCCTGAACTACATAGAGAGACCCTGTCTCCAAACAAACAAACAAACAAACAAACAAACAAACAAACAGCACCCAGTGTGAGTCTTCCAGTAATTCAGCTGGTAGAACAGAGCTATAGAAATATTAGCAAAACAGAGAAAATGTTGCTGACACCACCTAAGAAGCCGGGCGGTGGTGGCACACACATTTAATCCCAGCACTCGGGAGGCAGAGGCAGGTGGATCTCTGTGAGTTGGAGGCCATCCTGAGCTACAGAGTGAATTCCAGGACAGGCACCAAAACTACACAGAGAAACCCTTTCTCGAAAAACCAAAACAAACAAAAAACAAAAACACCTACGAAAAACATTTCAAATTATTTAAGTCAACAGACTAGAATATTGCTAATTTTTGTTTTCAAACAGGTTTATGATTTAAAAAAAATATCAAAATGCTACTGAACCGTGTCCTGCCCTCTCATTCCATCTGCAGATTTACTACTTAGATTTTTCTTAATTTATGCTGTACTTCATGGAGAAGACAATTTCTCACAAGCACTTATCCACTGGACGTTCTAATGCTAAGAATGCAGTAAAAAGGAGAATGCTATTTAAATCCTGTCCTTCTTGGCAGCAGTTGTCTGCCTTGTCCTTGTCCAACTGAATTTCTTTAGGGATCTTCTTCCTACCTGATAGGCAAAGGCTTGCGGTGAGTTGTCAATTATTATAGTTTTGGAAAGATCTCTTCCAAGGATATTTAAGTCCTTTATATAGTTTCCTTGTACACAAACACAATGTTCTCGGAAAAGCCGGTGCCTAAACAAAAATAAAACAAATTTTAAAACAGGCACTGAAACATATTCATATACCATAAGCTTTCTAAGTATTCTTTTCTCTCGGGAAGCAAATTCAAATACAAATATTTGGCCTACGTTGTAGTATAGTTTCAATAAAAAGAATTCTTAGCAATTATTGAGACCTTTTTTAAAAACACCAAATATTATGATGGTTTAAACAACTTTGGTTTATACTATAATGTCATACATTAAAGAAGGGAATTCAAACTTTGAAGGTGTTTTCGTAATTTCATTACCCAGAAAAGCTCAGCTCAGATGCAGCATTTGGTTGTCATCGAGGTCCTGCTTTTTAACCAATTTTCCAGATGGTTGACTGAGGCACAAGTGACTTGCCCAAGGTCACAGTAAGTCTGTGGTTAGCCCGGTATTGGAACCCAGGATCCTCCTGGCTCCCAGTCCTTTGCTCTAACCAGTAGACCACACAGCCTCCCTATCCCTGTACATGCCAGAATAGAAAATATAAGAAGGTATGTTTTTGTATTGGAGGTAAAATAATTTTTTAGTTTTCTTAATAGTTTTTGAGAAAAGATGCTGCAGAGGCCAAAACATTCCATCACTTCAACTTTCCCCAAACACTTATTTGTGTGTGTGTGTGTGTGTGTGTGTGTGTGTGTGTGTGTGTAATATCGATTCAAAGAAAAGGGACTGAAAAAAATTCAGGTTCAAGTATTATAAATGTAAACTAATAACCAATCTTACAAACTAAATAGAAAATTCTGCCATTTAAAAGCTATTAAAAGATATATAATTCTTAGATACTATAATAATTATGCAATCTGAATTTACAATCCTCTATTACTAATAATTGATACAGGTTTTCTACCTTGAAATACATTCATGCTATATGCCTTAATAATTGAGTTTGTCATACTGTTTAATCTTCAAACAAATTTTCATGAGCAATATACTACTCGTGCCTGTACTTTTTGTTTCATAATTTCAAGAAAGGTGTATTTTCAACTGGGCATGGTGGGGGAGGCAGAGGCAGTTGAATCTCTGTGAGTTCTAGGACAGTCAAGGTTACACAGAGAAAACCTGTCTTGGAAAAAAAAAAAAGAGAGAAAAGAAAAAGAAATAAGGAGTATTTTCCACCCATACACTGTTACAGTTCAACAACATTTAGAAAGCACACACAAACTCATCTTAACACTCCAGTGCTGGTGGCAGCAACAGTGAGGGAGTTCACCTACCCAGTCACTAAGATAATTCTCTAGAGCACTTCAACAAATCCCAATCATTTACAGTTTTTTCCTCCTTATGTTTTTGAAAATCCAATTAGGCAGAACAAACTGAAATCCCCAAGTGTGTAGATTTTATAAATCTAGCTATTATAACACAATGTAACAGCATGACTGACTATTCCCCCAGGAAAATGAAAGCTGCAAGAGGGCCAGGACTGTGCTGCTTACAACTGTTGCTAGAATACTAAAAATAGTGAACAGAAGTCTTTTAACATGAATAGTCAAAGCAAAATCTAAATTTATATACTTTTATCAAAGTTAGGTACAGAGTGAGCATATTACAGTATGTGAATAGAAAATAACATTTATTATCTCTGTAGCTTATTTTTTCCTTTCAATTAAAAATAAAAATCACAGTTTAAGAAAACTATGTTAAGCAGACACTGGGGAAAACCTTTCAATATAATCGCAACTATCCAATATAGGTTCTTTTGAGTTTGTTTGTTGAGGCAGCATCTCACTGTATATAGCTCAAGCTGGCATGAAACTCAGAGATCTGCCCCTCTCTGTCTCACAAGCTCTGGAGTTAAAGTCTTGGGCCACAATATCTGGAAATAAAGTATTATCGGTAGTAAACTAGGTTTAAGATTTATAACTAAGAGTACGGGAGATAATACTCAAAGCAATATCCAGCTAAATAGCTGTTATAAGCTTCTTACACCCTTTCTCTATTCTTCATTGCTAAATCAGAATGGAGAAAGTATGAAAGTGTCTTTGTGTACAGAAATAATGGAACTGATTTTCAAAATCCCCCAAGGCATCCCTGCTAACCAGGAACACACGTCATCTGCTAATGTCATACACAAGGAACAGAGTCCATATCAGGATAACCTGAATGATGAAGGCAATTTTAATTTTCAGATAGATGCATGTAACGTTTTCTTTACATGGGAGGAGGTAAATCTATTCTTTTTTTTTTTTTTTTTTTTTTTTTTTTTTGTTTTTCGAGACAGGGTTTCTCTGTGTAGCTTTGCGCCTTTCCTGGAGCTCACTTGGTAGCCCAGGCTAGCCTCGAACTCACAGAGATCCGCCTGGCTCTGCCTCCCGAGTGCTGGGATTAAAGGCGTGCGCCACCACCGCCCGGCCGGTAAATCTATTCTTAAGGAATCTTTTCTACTCCATTTCTACTTATCTGTTCCACTACAAAGGCAATATAACAAGCATTATCTCAGAGACATATGGAAGTAAAACAAGCTACACCGCCACCCGCTTCACCCGAATCCCCAGAGAAATGAAGATTTAGTTGTAATAGTCAATAAATATATTTGACTTTGGGACCCTTTAAGGAATGTCTGTCTGAAGTCACATAATTAGGAACTCTTTAAGAGTTGTGGGACTTAAACTCATTTACCAGTCAACACAATAAATCTCTAGATAGCAGCCAACTGAAAATGGCCATTAAAATTAAATGAAGTCAAGGTAATTGCATAGATGAATGTGACAGACATTTCTACGATTTCTTAATTAAATTTACCTGACCAGTTGCTTTTTAGGGTCTAGTATGTTCAGTAACTTGTCTGCATACACCTTCTTAGAAGCAGTAAAAAGAATGATCTACAAATTCAGGGAAAAGAAGTAATCATTATACATGGTCTAATATGGGTACTATATTGAATAAAATAAAAATACATAGGTAATTAGTTTAAACACATTTACCTCATACATCTGAGACATTCGTTCAAGGAATTCCCTGAAGAATGGTCTTAATCTCACATAAACCTGAAGAAAGGCAAAGATAGTTTTCAGCAAATAAACATAATGTAAAAGTTCCTATTTTGAAGTAACAGAAATATTTACTAAATACCACTTAAACCAAAAATATTCCATGTACCAGAAGCACTTAAGATGGTCTTTTAGAGATAGTAATCACTGATGGTTTCATTTTTAAAGCAAATATATAGTAGTTCATTGAAACGTAATTTCAAAATCACTCCAACTAAAAACAGATTTCTCTCATTACAGATTCTGATCCACCAATCAGCTCCATCTTCCAAACAGGTAGCATCCATCCAATTATGCTGCAGGCTGTGAGTCCAGCTTTAAGCTGACCTGTCTCAATGACCTTCCTCAATAATTACTTAGAACTTCTTCTAAACAAATACCTGTTAAAAATACCTCTATTTGATTTTTATATTAATACAAGCAATAGTCAAGAAGGTGGTATCTGGATTGGTGAGTTTAAATACCTCCCCCTCCCTTTTTAAAAGAAACCAAACTTACCCTTCACATTTAATGATTCAGATATAACTGAGTTTGTAAGTGTACAAAGACAACAGTTCTCAAAGCTTACTGTTCAAGGACATATATATATATACATACACATACAGAGAGAGAGAGAGAGAGAGAGAGAGAGAGAGAGAGAGAGAGAGAGAGAGAGAGAGAGAGAGATGGGTTGAGACAGGGTTTCTGTGTAGTTTTGGCTGTCCCGGGAACTCACTTGTAGACCAGGCTGGCCTTGAACTCAGAGATCCACCTGTCTCTGCCTCTGCAGTGCTAGATTTAAAGGCATGCACCACCCAGGTATATATTCTTATCTCTATGTCCAGCTTCTTTCCTAACATTATTGCTCTTATAATATGTTGCATTATTCAGAAAAAGCACACAAATATAAGCTATAAGCAATCATTGAAATTACTTACAAAAGACTGTCCACTCCTCTTCTTATGTTCACTTGGTGACTAAATTTTATAAAAGTTTTTGTCCCCGTCCCCCCCCTCTCGAGACAGGGTTTCTCTGTGAAACAGTCCTGCCTGTCCTGGAACTCACTCTGTAGCCCAGGCTGGCCTCAAACTCACAAAGATTCGCCTGCCTCTGCCTCTGCTGGGATTAAAGGCGTATGCCAACACCGCCCGGCTTTATAAAAGTTTTATACTCCTCTGAAAGGTGACTACTGATTTCATATATTGTAAATATTTTTTATTAAGCTGAATTAAATAGATTGTGACTTTGTAACAAACCTGTGGTGACTACACACCTAATGCAGGCTTAGTGTTCAATTCTGCCATCTACATAAAAATGTTCCTGTGACAAAAATACCAGTTCTGGGAATGTTTTATGGTAAAACAGTGAAAGTATGTAACAAAAGAAAACAAAGAAAAGGACATTTTCCAATCACTTCCAGATTAGACTGAGACTATAGTTGCATTATGTACCCTACTGCTATTTCTATGTTTAAATACAACACACAACTTGTAGTTTGATATGCTTTCATGATGAAAGGTAGCACTAAGAACAGAAGAGTACATTGCTAGTGTTTTCTTAACCTGAGAATACAAAGGGTAAGAAGAGTTGCCTGTCAAAGTTCCTATTTGCAGAACACACAGATACACTATTTTATCAGAAAGGTGTCACAGAAAGATTCAACGACAGATAACATAGTAGTTAATGGTGGGAAAAAAATAGTAGTCAGGTCTGTAATAAGGCTACATAGAGCTATACCGTGTGATACAAAGGCATACAACCATAAATACAAACAGTCGAGATGAGGTACAAGCTCAACAGAGTCTATGTCACTGCGATCTATTAGACATCAACAGACATATATATATAAATCTGCAAGCCATAAGTTTTGTTCTAAAAGAAATAATAAAAGTTATGTATAATATAGTCTCTTTTTTGTTCATCTATTTACTGGGGCAAGGTATGTTTGCGGTGTGTATATGGCATCAGTTAGAGGACAACTTTTGAAAATCCATTTTCTTCTCATCATATGGGACCCAGGGAGCAAACTCAGGTTGTCAGGCTTCGTGGCAAGTCGTTACCTGTGGAGCCATTTCATTGGTCCCAAAATTTTAATTCTTGACATTAACATTATTTAACTATATTAGGTCACAAAGACAGACACAAGCATGCCCCTAATCCTTCAAAAACTATTCCACAAATAACAATTAGCTCCATTTTCCTTCTCCAAACTTCAGTCTTATACAGGATTCTATTCTAAAGTACCCATCCCTAATTTTCTACCAACTATTCTTCTTCAAACTCACAACTTTTTGCTCTGTTGAGATGGGGTCTTACTCTGCAGTCCAGAGTACTCTGGAACTTACTATGTAGCCAGGATGACTTAGGTACTAAGGTGATCCCTCCCTGCCCCAGCCTTCCCAATACTGACATTACAGGTGTGTGCAACCATGCCCAACCAAATTTAACTCTTAACTGTGTAAACTCTCAAAGACCAAAAGACTGATTTCACTCTAGTTTTAACATATGTTCTTCCAAACTTATAGCAATGCCATTTGGGTTAAATTTGTTTTAAATAAACCAAATATATTTTGAAAATTATGTAAGTTTAAAAATAATGCCTAATTATAGCAATAAATGATTATTATCTGCAAGACTAACAATCACTCAAAAGTGGAGATATGTGAATAAGTACATTTTGCCAAATTTTTAAAAATTAAAAATATTATAATCTGTTGGGCAGCAGTGGTATATACCTTTAATCCCAGCACTAGGGAGGCAGAGGCAGGCAGACCTCTCTGAGTTCAAGGCTAGCCTGGTCTACAGAGCTAGTTCCAGAAGGACAGCCAGGGTACACGAAGAAACCCTGTCTCAGGGGGAGGAGACAACAAACAAAAGGACACCAAGAACAAAGCAGGCAGAGTGGCACTCCTTTAATCCCAGGGGTCCCTGTGAGCCTAGCCTGGTCTACTTAGTGAGCTCCAAGAGCTACATAGTGATACCCTGTTTCAGAAAAACAAAAAGAAAAAAAACAAGAACAATAACAACAAAAAATAGATTCTTAGAATCTATTAAGAACTGGTTTTACTAAAATTTAAATTTATATAGAAAAATATATAGTAAGAAACCAGTACACTACATTAACAATACAATACTACTACCTGACAACGAATAATATCTTATTTTCTGCATCCTCTTTGGCAGTATGTCAATGAAAACTCTTAACTGTATGTTTATGGTACTAACAAAACACAATAGACCACACTTACTAAAAGTCAATTACATAGAAAACTACTTATAAATTGATTATAAACACTGAACAGTTAAGTCTGGTTAAATTAAAATTTAACTTATTTCTATTAGTTTATCAAAACTTCACCTGTTATTTTAACAATCAAACCAAGAAACAAGCAAAATCCTACCTACAGCAATTTCAACTTGTCAGAGAGTAAGAGAAAATTACTAGTCAACATTTTTAGGAGAAATATTTTGCATGATTTACAAGCCCAGATTAACATTAAAAACTTTTTTTTCTTCTTTTTTTGCTGGGCGATGGTGGCACACACCATTAATCCCAGCACTTGGAAGGCAGAAATAGGCGGATCTCTCTGAGTTTGAGGCCAGCCTGGTCTACAGAGTGAAAGTTTCAGGACAGTCAGGTTTACTCAGAAAAATTCTGTCTTAAAAAAAAAAAACTTCAGCCGGGCGGTGGTGGTACGCCTTTAATCCCAGCACTCGGGAGGCAGAGGCAAGTGGATCTCTGTGAGTTCGAGGCCAGCCTGGGCTATAGAGTGAGTTCCAGGACAGGCTCCAAAGCTACACAGAGAAACCCTGTCTCAAAAAACCAAAAAAAAAAAAAAAAAAAAAAAAAAAAAAAAATCACTACTTTTTTAAAAGACAAACTTTGAACTTATTGATATACTATTACTATAATTTTTTTTAAAAAGTAAGTTTTGGGGTAGAAGTATAGTTCAAGGTTTACATGTGTGCTTGGCTTAGACAGGGCCCTGGGTTCTTTGGCTAGCACCAAAAGAAACACATAGTAGGTAGAACTCATTAGAGATAAATGCCTTTGACCCCACTACCCCAGAGGCTGAAGCAGATTTCATTGAGTTTAACACCAGTCTGAGCCACATAATGGAACTGTATTTAAAAACAAAAACAAAAACAAAAAACCACACCAATACACAAATATACATCAGAAAGAGAAAGCACACTAGATTTTCTCTAAACAAAAAGATAATCTGTGAGCACTACTTATTTAATACATAGAGGCAAGTGCAGTGATGCACGTCATGTCAATACGAGTGATCTTAGCCCTTGGGGAGCTGAAAGCAGAAAATACGATGCTGGAGTTTTTGAAGAATTAAATGCTAAATTACTGCGGGGGGAGGGGGGAGTCTTCCAATTAATAGATACACTGGCATACAAAGAGGCAATTTCCAATGTTATAAAGGTTAAATAATACAGGTAAAGCATTTGGTATCATGATTACTGCATTTAATGTGACAAAAACTGTTAACTATTACCTACCTCTTTATTTAAAAGTAACCAGTCACCAGTATTATCTTACAGGGTAGAACTGAGCAACCACTATTCTAAAGAGAAAGCCTTACAGCTACCACCTAGTCTCTTAAAAGAAAAATATTACTGACTCCACTAACATCTTCTTAGCATTAGTACCAAAACACAGAACAACGGTCACATCTTCTCCAAGGATAGAAAGGCTGCTCAAGTAGGAGCCATGGAGGCCTCAACTTCATAACCTATTAGGTTATTTAATCATTTGTTTCACCTAGCTGCAATATGAGGTAGAAATGGTATCTGTAGCAGAGTCAACTGGGGGATGAACAGAGAAGGACTAAAACATCAGAACCAGAATTTTCCCTATTAAAGAGAATTCAATCTGAAAAGGGGTTTAGAGTCCAAACAGGATAAACTGAAATTTAATGTATTCATGTACATTATTTTTAAGTTGTCAATGAAGCATATTTATGATGAGAAAAATGGCCATTTATTTGTACATAAATTTAGGTAAATAAGTACATACATAAAACTGTTAATGACATATATTAAAAGAAACTGCAATTACTTTGAGAGCAAAAAAGAAAGTAGCCATTTAAATAACAAAATATTGCCTTTAAAAACCACTCTAGCATACACCAGAATGGTAGCCCATGCCTTTGATCCCAGCATTCAGGAGGCAGAGGCAGGCAGATCTCTGTGCTATTAAGGCCACCTGGTCAACAGAGCGAGTTCTAGGCCAGTCAGGGCCTCATAGTGAGACTTTGCCTCCAGTGGTAGTAGTAGTAACAATAATAAAAACAATAAAAACAGCAATAATAAATCATTCTAGCAAACAATCAGGAAGGTGAAGGATTGTGAGTTCTAGGCCAGCCTGGGCTACACAGTGAGACCCTATCTCAAAAATAGAGTTAAATAAAATCACTCTCAACAATCATTCTAAAGATAATGAACCCTCCAGTTTAGTGCACGTTGTAATCAACTCTCATCTCTTCTATGTTTAAAATATTTTCAGGAACTTTCTGGTGTAGAGTCCATCTATTCTTCCCCAGCAATACATAGCCCAAGCAAGCCTCAAACTCACTCTCTCTCTGCTTCAGCCTTATGAGCTGTGATGACAGGCATGCATCACCTGTCAGGCTGTATAATCTGCTTTTTTAAATAAATTATTCCTATTTGAGATACTTTAAGAATTCCCCGTAAAATATATTTTCTAATTTTTGATAAGGAGAAAAGTATAAGTTTAACTTATATCATTTTTGAATCTAGAAAGTAATAATTACAATGAAAACATAGTGTCCATGATTACTTACTAAGAAGGATGGGAAAATTACTTTAAAATTATTCTAAAGTGTTATTTTTAACACTTTCTACAAGTAAGTTACTATCCAAATACTGTTTTCTCCTAGCTAAAAGTGACATCAGTACTAAATATTCATAACCCCAAATACTATATACAAGGCATAATTATGTACAAACATACATATTTATATACAACAAAAATAAGTTTATAAAACTAAGCAACAAAATGCCTCTTTAATTATAAAGTCAGAATTTGCAAAAGAGAAAATGTAATCAGGTATTTTTACAATAGAATTCTTCACTTAAATATTTTTCTTCTTCATGAAGCAAAATAAAGCTGGTTTTTCTAGGAAGAGCTGGAAGCCATGACACTTCTAATTCTCCTTTTGTGGTATGAAAAATACCCTGAACTATATGATTCAAGAAAACAAAGTAGGAAGAGGCTGAGCTTTGCTATCCAGGCTCTCTACTGGCCTCTTCCCCACAACTTTCTCCATAAAAGCAACCTCGACCAATAAAAGAAAGCATCCTTTACAAGTAGCTCCCTACAGCATCCTAGCTCCTTGAGTGCTTACCATAGTCTGATTTCTGGACAGCTGACCCAAAGTTTGTTGATTTTACTGATCCTCAGAAAGCCACTGACTGGCTAAAGTCTTAATGGTGAATACAGTCAAAAAATCAGATGCCCCTGCCTTACTGTACAGAATGAGGAGATGGACAACACAGTTGCGTTTGGTGCACTGTGGTGAGACATATGAGGTATCTTCTTTGTCTTCAATCAGCCACATTTGGGCTGAGTAGCTCTATTACATCTTCAAAAATCTGAGCTCCAGTTCTTGATGGAGACAGAGGAAGGTCATTGAGGAGGTGTTTCAGCTCAAGAGCTAAGTGAAAAATGTCTTTTGATTCAGTTCTGCTTGTGGATAGCAGTCATCTTCTGGATGGAAGAGGGAGTGAGATGACCTAGAGTCTTGAATTGGTGGATCTGCAGGAACAGAAACTAAATACAGTGGAGACCTCTTAACTGAGTAACACCATGAGATGGATTTGCTGACAATGTGTCAATATTAAACTAACTACAAGTTTAAACGTGCATTGGGAGTGATCATGCACCTCTTTTTCCAAATGAAATGCATTTGTACCATTTTATGAATAAATCTTTTTAATCATTATGCGACAATTTCTAGGAAAAATGTGTATTAAAAAGTGCAGCAATTCAAATACTCTGTACCTCCTGTGAGTCTAATACCTCACTGTCAAGTCAGCTCTTTTCATATTTCCATATACACAACCCAGTCTGTCCACTTCATCTAGCATCAGGAGGAACATGTCAGCTTTAATTTGAGATGGAGCTTTTGTTTATCCCTCTAAGAAATGGAATATTAAATTTAGACTTGAATGATTTATCTGCCTCAAAATTCTAAGGCTGGTATTATCTGAACTTATTCCCATTTACCAAAATAAGAAGAGTATAAGTCATGAAGTATGGCAATCTAAGTATAATCATAGTTACTACCTGAAACTTCCCTCAACCTTAAAAAAGCCCATTACCAGGTCACTATGAATCTAAATTCTCTATATAAAAGCACAAATTCTGATGAACATTTACTTACTTCTACTAGGATTTTAAGTGTATAAATTTATAGTATATCCTCCCAAAATTATTATGTTAGCAAATTAAGATCTGTTAGCCAAATACAACCTACCACTTACTTTTTAAAATATTAACTTTTACTGCAAGACAACCATATTTTTTGTCTATTTTTTGAGACAGGGTCTTACTATATAGCCCACTCTAGCCAGGAATTTGTAATATATATAGCCCAGGCTGGTCTCAAACCAATGATCTTCCTCCTTCCAGAGCCTCCCCTGTCCTGGGATTACAAAGTGCTGAATTACAGGTATATGCCACCACTTCTGCCCAACTCTTTTTCATGGATGGTTTGTTGCAGCAAGAGCTATAAAATCGAAAACTCCTGACTTAGATAATTTTTTTGTTTTTTGTTTTGTTCTTCAAGACAGGGTTTCTTTGTGTAGCCCTGGCTGTCCTGGAACCTGCTTTGTAGACCAGGCTGGCCTCGAACAAACAGAGATCTGCCTGCCTTGGCCTCCCAAGTGCTGGGATTAAAGGAGTGCGCTACTACCTCCCGGCTTTGATATTTTTAATGATATTTAACAGAATTTATACTTGAAACTGTTTTGAAATGAAAAATATAAAAAATAGAATTGAAATTAGATAAAGATGAACTAACAAACTGAACACAAACCAAAAATAAATTCAGGATACTTTATCTCGCCTTTATTTAGAGCAGAAGCTGATTTTTACACACATACATACACACACACACACACACACACACACACACACACACACACACACACACACGAGGGGGGGCTATGAAACAGATATATTTAAGAGCATATAGGCAAGTGTCATGGATGTGCTATGTAAATTTCACCTCAATAAGTTATTTTAAAAGAGTACATACAGTATTTTATGGGTTTCCACCTTTAAGTGGGCCATGTTACATTACAGTTGTTAGATATGCAAGTTACATCTTACCTAATAATGTGGTTTCTCCAAAATCTCTTAGCTCATCCCAGACCCTTGTGTATATTCTTCTTTGCCAGTAGATGGAGACAACACCACTGAAAGTTTAAAAGACATCATTCCCTGTTTAAAGGGAGCTTGCTGGTCTGAAAAAAACTGGGGGGAGCCCTAAACCAAAGACTTCTCCATTTTTAAAAAGCTACGTTAAAACTAGAAATCCAAGGGAATGTACCCAATATTAACTACGGATATCTCAAAAAATTTAGAGGGGAATTATATATGTCCTTCATAAAGTAAATAAATCATAATACTAAAAATGCAATCATTTCTATAGCTTCTAAAACTCAAACTTCCTGTTCAGTGCTATTTAGATGACTGGGTCACTTTTTATTCAGTTTCAGAAAGTGTAACTCAAAATATAGTGGAAAAAGTTTTTAGAATTCTATAAAAGTAGGTATAATATGTTGTATAGCTTTTCTAAGCATCACTTAATTTGTGCTGTTATAAGCCTTTTATTCAAACACAGTCAATTACCCAGATCTACAGGAAATAATAAGTCCTAAAAAGAAAAGCAGAAATGGTGGAAGCAATAAAAAAAATTTCAATATATACCCATACAGAAAGGAGCCAAATGAATCTACTTCCCACATTTATTTATTTCACTACTCAAAAAACAAAAACAAAAAAACTACACACACACAAAACAAACATACAAACAAACCCAGAAGTCATTCATAACAGATAATTTCAAATCAGGAAACTTAAGAATTCTCAAGTAAGTTTTACTTTTGAAATCCAAAGGCCTAAAACCAGTTGTCAAAGTCATTCAAAATAAGTAACTAAAAACCAAACCACAAAGAACAAACAAGGCTGCTGAACTGAAACAGAACACTAAGTATTGCCACATTACTTATGTTGGCCTTTAAGACTCTCGTCCCTTAAGTGGACTAAACATGAGGAAAAAAACAAACAAAACAAAAAACAAAAAAACCTTAAACCAAGTAATAATTCAAAATAGAAAAATTCTTAAATCCATTATTTTATGCATGTTTCCCTCTTCCTCTAATACTATATTAAGACTAATATCAGATCACTTTAAAAGGAGACCAATATACTATTCAGATATTAAAATACCCATCTATATTAAATAGACTGAAAATCATTAGTAAAATAAATTCTCATGACTCATGACTACATAAAAGTGTTTGGCAAAGTAGCCCAAAACTTCTACTTAACTCTGAAATCTTATGGTTCCTGCCAGACAACTGAAATCTACCAAAAGACCTTAAGCACTCTGCACCTGTCCACCAAGAGCACATACAAACCAAGGACCTGGTCATTACACACAAAGCAAATGCTACAACTTCATAAATCCCTGAGGTGGCTTGGCTTCCTCTTGACAAAAACTTTTTGACCTTTTCCAATCATTCAGCAGCTGGTGTATATAAAGGTCACACTAATACAAATGGGAACACACAAAAGGGCTTTGCAGTTTTCAAAGTATATTCATTTACTAATTAAGCTAATCCTGTGATGGGAAATTTTAACAAAAACATGGCCAACAGATAATCCACAGTAAAATCTTAACAATATTTCTACTTTGCACTATAACCTGTCCATCAACAAAGATGAGAGAAATGCTTGTACCTAAGTTCTTTATACAAAGCAATAGCTACAGGAGTCCTTAAATTCTGTGATTAATACAAATCAGGTACACTGACCTGTAATTTTATAGATAACATTACTGTAGTAAGTAAAAATGACCAACAAGGAATGAACTTTCTTTGTATTAATTAGATTTATGGGGAAAATTCTTGAATTTTGTGATTAATATAAATTAGATATATTAAACTGTAATTTTACAGATAACATTACTGTAGTAAGTAAAAACGACCAACAAGGAATGAACTTTCTTTGTATTAATTGGATTTATGGGGAAATAAAGACAAACTGCCAGGCATTAACCTGGCAAGTTCTCCTTGGAGATCTGTGTCAGTGTCCCTTGCCTCCACCTGCTGGCAAAGAGTGTGAAACTAGTAGAGATCACAAGTCAGCAAAGTTAGTATTTCTTGGTTACAAATGAATGTTGTTTGTGTGACTCTCTAACATGATGCTACTTTGTGTTAATACACCATTAAAATATTGATAAAAACTATTAATAAATCTACAGAAAGACACACTGAACATGACAATGTTTTTTCCTAGGCTCAGAATGTTACCTAATAGTTTAAAAATTAGTTTTCAAATGTCTTAATTACCTGATAAATGACATCTTGGAAAAGGACTGGAAAAGTAAGTGCTGCATCTTCCAGCTCGTTCAGACTACAGTGCACTAGTGTTTCATCCTTAAAACAAACACAGAGAAAACAGAACATTAAAAGAAATGTCAAAAGACAGTCTTATGTGGAATCTACATGTTGTATGGGACCCAGCATGTTAGGACAGGATTTTTTCCAGAGTCAGCGTTCTCAGGTGTAATTTTAGAGCATAAACAGCATCAGCATCCTAGGGAACTATAGCTCTGTTCCTGATGACTCATAAATTCACTAGCTGTGATAAACTTCTCAGGTACCTCTGCAGCATACTAAAGTTTGAAAACCACTGCTCAGAGTTCTGCAATTCAACTTTTTGTCAAAGAACATTTGTTATTCCTTTTGTAATCTAACATCTATAAAAAATTATCATTTAGTTTTTTAAAGAGTCTCACTATATAGTCTAGGCTGTCTTCAAATTCATGATCCAGTCCTCTTGTGTCGCCTCTTGAGTGCTGACATTAGATCCATGTGCCACCACCATCTGCTTATACTAACTACATTTCTTTGAAATTAGCTCATCCAAGTTTTGAATCTAATTATTTGTGTTTTCTCATTTAACTCATCTTCAAACTTTTCATTAGAAAAAAAAAAGAATCTTAATTTAGGATTAGATCTTTATGGTACCTAAGTATATTTCATCTACCTTGACTAAACAGCCAACAAAAACTTATCATCTTGAATATCAAATCCTGATTTCTGACTGAAAATAAGAAAAATAAGAGAGCTACTCAAAAAAAAAAAAAAAAAAAAAAGTAAGTCAATCCATTTCTCAAATCCTGAATGTTAAAAAAGACCAGAAATTGCCAGGCGGTGGTGGCGCATGCCTTTAATCCCAGCACTCAGAAGGCAGAGCCAAGCAGATCTCTGTGAGTTTGAGGCCAGCCTGGGCTACAGAGTGAGATCCAGGAGAGGCACCAAAACTACACAGAGAAACCCTGTCTTGAAAACAAAAACAAAAACAAAAACAAAAACCAACCAACCAAACAAACAAACAAAAAGGACCAGGAACACAGGTTAGTTGGAAGAGTTTTCCGACCATGCACAAATCCTCTAGCACCACATAATCAGATATGGTGACTGACATATGCCTATTATCCTCAACACTTGGGACATGGAAGCAGAAAATCAGAAATTCAAGGCCATCCTTGGCTATATAATGAGTCCAAGGATAGCTTAGGCTAGTCCAAGAATAGCTTAGGCTATCTCAGAAATAAAATGGACTGCCAGTAACTACTCTCAAATTTTTCAACGAGCTTAGTGAAGATCAACTAAAATTGCCAGGCAGTGTTGGTGCATCTCTGTGAGTTCGAGCCCTGCTTGGTCTATCAAGTTCCAGGACTGTCAGGGCTACACAAAGAAATCCTGTCTCAAAAAACAAACAAAATTAAACATGAATATTCATATCTTATAATAGCTGCTAAAGTCTCTAATTAAACAAATGTGTATGTGGATATGTGTGCGATGCATATTTGGAGCACGGGGCAGGGGCAGGGGTCAAATCCAGGGCCTTGCACATGCTAAGCAATCTCCCTACTACCACTGGGCTATATTCCCCACCTTTTTTTTTTTTTTTTTTTTTTTTTTTACTACATGGTTAGCCATAAACTCACAATCTGCTGGAATTAGCCTTCAATTGCTGGGATAAGTGCCAAGACACTTGGCTCCCTGATAACCTATTTAAACAAAATAAGTCAGGTATGGTGACATGTACTCTCAAGCACTTGGAAGGCTGAGGTAAGAGGACTGCAATAAATTCAAGGTTTGAGACCAACCTTGTCTATAAAGCAAATGTTAGGCTAACCTGTGATATACAGCAAGCTATTGTTTCAAAATATCAAACCCCTAGAGAGAATGAAAGTCAGGTATGGTAGCAAACTACTTTAATTTCAGTACTTGTAAGGCTAAAGGAGGAATAAGGGTTCAAAGCCAGCACGAGTTACAGTTACCTTATAACAATGACAAAATGTGTATAAACATGTGTGCATGTGTATCACATCTCTCCATATATATATATGGAAATATATACGGAGGAAGGAAGGAGGGGAGAGAGGGGGGAGGGAGAGAGAGAAAGAGAGAGGGAGAGGGAGAGGGAGAGAGGGAGGCAAGAGTGAGATCGCACAAACCAGCATTTCCAAAGTCTCTTGGTATCTTAAAGCATTTTCTATGCTGTCAAATTATATTAATTCTTCACCTACTTCAATAAATTATTCATACTCAGCTACTTACCTTTCCCTCTATATGTAGCCTTCATGTTGGAATCAAAAAATATGGCCAAACTTTCATTATTACTATACTAAATCCTAAATCCCAAAAGTAGCAAATGTCTTTAATTTCTTCCTCCATCTTGCATATCAACTCCTGATCTCATCATGATCAGTTTTAATTTTTTTTCTTTTTCTTTGTAGTTAGCCTCTAAAAATACTTTAGGATCCTGATTTCTTTTATCTCTGTGACTTGTAAAGGCTTATGACTATAAAGTATGAAAACAAATATTATGTAGTAATTTAAAAATGTGCTAGGTGGTGGTGGCACAGGCCTTTAATCCCAGTAACTCTGGAGGCAGAGGCAGTGGATCTCTGAATTGCAGGCCAGCCTAGTCTACAGAGTTTTCTGAGAATTAAATCACATTTCTAATTATGTAACCTGCTAAACATAAAATGCTTTCAGCCGGGCGGCGGTGGCGCACGCCTTTAATCCCAGCACTTTGGAGGCAGAGGCAGGCGGATCTGTGAGTTTGAGGCCAGCCTGGGCTACCAAGAGAGTTCCAGGAAAGGCGCAACGCTACACAGAGAAACCCTGTCTCGAAAAACAAAAAACAAAAAAAAATGCTTTCCAGCATAATGCATTAGATGTACCTTTTGATAAGAACATAAAACTGTAAGCAAACAGTAAATGTTTTTATATATGTATATACATACATACATACATACATACATATATACACACACGCTGAAATGGGTTGGCAAAAGATGAGATACTCAATTCAAAGTTCTTCTGGTATCCAAAAGGTAATAAAAACATTCAGTTTTTTTCATAAGAAAGTGTTGCTATATTGCCCAGACTGGCCCCAAACGCTCACAAGCTACTCTTGTGTCTCAGCCTCTTCTATACTTCAGGCCACAAAGCATATAAAGTTACATATCTCATACCAGGTATGCAAATTAGAAATTTTTAAATCGCATTGAGAAAAAGGGGTCGATTGGTAATTAAATAATCTATTTTATTGGTAATTAAGTAATTTTAAAAGGTTGATTGGTAGCTGAATAAATTGAAAAATAAAAATAGGATAAGGATCCAGCTCAGCTGGTGAGTTTTAGCATGCAAAGTGCCCTGGGTTTACTCCCTGACATCCAACATACCAGGTAGAGTGGCACATCACAGACCTTAGATTCCAGGACTTGGGAGGAGGAGGAGGAGGAAGTAGCAGGTTCAGAAGTTCAAGATCATCAGCTATAGGTGGAGTTTGAGGCCAGCCTAGCTACAAGAGATCTGGTCTTAAGGGGGAAGGAGTAGAAAAGAATACGTCCTAATAGTTAACTTACTGAAGATAAATTCTATTTGGTCCTTCAGGAAAACAAAATTATAAAAATAAGAGGAAATCTAAATTCTAGGCATCATTCTAATGGGATCAAATAAGAAATTGGCACTGGAGAGATACTCAGTGACTAAAACCTTACTGGTCCTGCAGAATATCTGGGTTCAGTTACAACCATCAATAGCTCCAGTTCCAGGGGATCCAATACCCTCTTCTGGCCTCCTGGGGCACCAGGCATTTACTGGTGCACAGAGATGCATGCAGACAAAATACTTACACATGTACCTCTGTGCACCAGAGATAGAAAACAGATAGAATTTAGTTAGGCAAAGAATATAATACAATGTATAGCACCTGCCTTGCATATGTAAGACCCTGGGTTAATTCCGAACTCCTCAAAAACAAACAAACAAACAAACAAACAAACAATAAAACCCATCAAGCAAATCACAGGATTTCAAGAATGCGGAGGAAAAAATCTCATTTAAATGCAAAAGTAAAAATCTAATTGATTTTCAAAATATACCAGATTCCAACCAAACTAGTGTTAATGCTAGGATCTGTAGAGTCTCTAGCTTTAGACTATACTTAAATAAAAACATTTCAAAAATATTTAAATATATTTATAGTAAATATGACGACTGTTTAGTCGCTTATATTCTTTCTGGCACTTTGGACTGTTACTTTAACCCTTATTCTTTGTACCTGTAAAGATAACACACTCACCAGATCTAAGACCAGGGAGAACTCTGGTGTGCTTCTCGTTTTCAAAGGAAGAGCGGGTTTCCTATTTAGTTGTTCTTCTGTCAGAGGCGGAACATGTTTGATGAAATAATAGCTATAAATCAAATTTTAAGAAAATTTCAACATTCTGTTTCATATATATCAAACATTACTAAATTTAAATTTTAATTGGCTTGGGATGTGCTCAGCTATTCAGTGCTTTCGTAGAATGTGCAAAACCTTGGGTTCAATCCCTATAGTACAAAATAAAAGCGGTCTTGTGATGACTGGTCTTGTTTGTCTACCCCACTGGATTATTAGATTGGTGCAAAGGAACTGTTATGCCACTCAATTGTAAACTGTTGTAACTGGATTCAAACACATCTTAATTAATGTTAATCTTAATTAATCCCAATAAGAACAATCAATACGTTTTTGCCTATAAGAAATAGGTTTGGTTTCTTTGTTTTTTTCTATCTCTTATCTCTTGAAGTAAATCTGTTTATTCCAATAGTGCAGCAGTTCTCAACTTGTGGGATGCAACCCCTTTGGGGGTCGAATGACTCTTTCACAGGGGTTGCATATCAGATATTCACATTGCAATTCATAACAGCAGCAAAATTAGTTATGAAGTAGAAATGTAATAATTTTATGGTTGGAGGTCACCACAACACAAGGAACTATATTGAAAGGCAGCAGTGTTAGGAAGGTTGAGAACCACTGCTCTATAAAAATCCAGGCTTCGGGACTGCATTGTATGTTTATTAGCAATTCCTAAGCCAAATTTACTATTGATATTGTAAGCTGTGCCATGCTTTACAACACATTTTGAACTCAAATAAGAAAACGGCTTGAGCCAGGTGGTGTTGGCGCACGCCTTTAATCCCAGCACTTGGGAAGAAGAGGCAGGCAGATCTCTGTGAGTTCAAGACCAGCTTGGTCTACAGAGTGAGGTCCAGGACAGTGGGGGCTACAGGAAAAAAACCTGTCTCAAAGAAATTAAACAGACAAACAACAACAAAAATAAACAAACAAACACATAAAATGGCTTGAATTTGCTTGTTTTGTGTCATTTCCATAGTATAAATAAATATCACGGGCCAGGCACAGTGGCTCACAACTTTGATGCCAACACTTGTAAATTTGAGGCCACCCTGGTCTACATGTCAAGTTCCAGGCCAGCCAGAGCTAAATAGTGAGACCCTACCTAAAAATAAACAAAAAAGCATACATTAAACAATAGGTCAAAAACATAACACAAGAAATGTGCCTTAAAATGAAGCGTAGGACAACCTCATTTATTTAAGTATTCCAGCATATAACACAAAGATTGCAAATTACTTTTGCACTAATCTAATAGGATCACCAAGAAGACAGACACCTCTCTGTGTGTCTCAGGGTGTTTCTTTCCACAGAGGTTTAAGCATGGGCAGCACTGTCCCATGAGCAGAGGAGGAAGCTAGTGCACAGAACATTCACTCCTCTGCTTTCTGACAGCAGACACAAAGTAATCAGCAGCTCATCCACCACAATTACCATGGTCTCACTGCCACATTCCCTGCTAGGAAGAACTGTAGCCTTAAAACACAAGCCAAAATAAGACCTTCCTAAATTGCTTCTTGCCAGCTATATTTGGTCACATCAATGAAGCAGTAACTAATTCAACACTTCACATAGTAAACTAAATTTAGAAAACATGTAAGTAAAAGTACACAGACTAGCCGGGCGTTGGTGGCGCACGCCTTTAATCCCAGCACTCGGGAGGCAGAGCCAGGCGGATCTCTGTGAGTTCGAGGCAGCTGGGTACAAGTGAGCTCCAGAAAGGCGCAAAGCTACACAGAGAAACCCTGTCTCGAAAAAAAAAAAAAAAAAAAAAAAAAAAAAAAAAAAAAAGTACACAGACTAATGTCTTCAAAACTTACTAGAGTATTAACACCCACAAGTCAAGCTCATACCACAGGATTATCTCCCATGTTTAGACAAAAATAACCTAAGTTTAAAAAATGCATTTAATATACCTAGACTACCAAACACAGTACTAAGAAAATATAAAGCCTAGACAATGCAGAACATCAGCTGTCTGCCCTCATGAGTACATAGGAACGATTGGGAGATGGAGTTCTCTGCCCAACATCATGAGAGAGTATTCTGCTATGTACTGCCATGTGGTAATATATTGTGTACTCTGACAAACTTGCCTGGGGATTGGAGGACAGAGCCAGCCACTGGATTACACAGAGAAGCCAGACAATGGTGGCACACACCCTTAATCCTATCAATTGGGAGACAGAGATCCTCTGGATCTCTGTGAGTTCAAGGCCACACTGGAAACAGAGCTAGGCAGTGGTGGCACACCTTTAATCCCAGTACTGGGAAGCACACACGCCTTTAATCCCAGGAATTGATGTCTGGGCAGAGAAAAGTATATAAGTTGTGAGTAAACAGGAAGTCTCTGTCTCTCTCTCTCTCTCTCTCTCTCTCTCTCTCTCTCTCTCTCTGTCTCTCTGTCTCTCTCTGTCTCTCTCTCTCTGTCTCTCTCTCTCTCTCTCTCTCTCTCTCTCTCTCTCTCGAGGCTAAGGATATCGTAGAGGTAAGAACATGGCCCTCCTTGTTGTGTTTCTCTGATCTTTCAGCTTTCACCCCAGTATCTGGCTCAGGTTTTTTTTTTCCCTATTTATAATAAGACCACTTAGCAATTCATGTTACACTGCCTACTTGGAAAAAAGTTGAAACTCAACATTTAAGTAAGGTTTCTACTAGACAAAAATAATTTTTTCGGTTTCATCATGAGCTGAAAATTGTTCAAGAAAGAATATTTGATAACCAGAAAACAACTCACGGGTCAAATACTTCCCAGTCTTCCTCATAGGTGGCTTCTGCATGGGCTGATGAGTAACCACTCTCTGGAGTTACTGGTGCTATTTAGGAAGAAGAAGAAAAAAGAAAGATTACTTTCACTCATCTGAAACTTCCCACAAAGCACACATTTTTACAAGAGCTTCTTGAGGCCCTGTATATTTTGGATTAAAGATATAATTAATAAAGATCACTTAAAAATAAATTCAGTAAAACAGATTTAACTCTATATCCAAAGGAAATTAATTACTGCTATCAATGACATGGCAAACTACAACATGGCTAGTAGGATTAAGATGTCTATCAGCTACGAAGAAATCTACTATTTATTAGAAAATAATATTCAGCAACAAAAAAGTATGCTAATTAATTTGTTGTTAATCAATACAAGTTAGAGTCCTTTTATTTTTTTTTTTTGGTTTTTCGAGACAGGGTTTCTCTGTGTAGCTTTGCGCCTTTCCT
Organism: Peromyscus leucopus; assembly: GCF_004664715.2. Classification (NCBI taxonomy): domain Eukaryota; kingdom Metazoa; phylum Chordata; class Mammalia; order Rodentia; family Cricetidae; genus Peromyscus; species Peromyscus leucopus. The sequence goes on along the minus strand of NC_051066.1, from coordinate 98,029,020 downwards.
GGAACTCACTTGGTAACCCAGGCTGCTCGAATCACAGAGATCGCCTGGCTCTGCCTCCCGAGTGCTGGGATTAAAGGCGTGCGCCACAACCGCCCGGCTAGAGTCCTTTTAGAAGGGGAAACCTCAATTAAGAAAATGCCTCCATCAGATTGTCCTTCAGGCAAGTTTGTGGGCATTTTCTTGATTAACAATTAGTGTAGGAATGTCCAGCCTCCCGAGTGCTGGGATTAAAGGCATGCACCACCACCACCTGGGTCCACTTTTGTTCATGACATTCATCACAGCAATAAAAAGCAAACCAGAACAACCATTTCTGATTGGACAGTTTACATGCGATAGTACTAAGAGAGTGAGCCATGCACATATAGGTTGTCAATGAATACCTGCTGACAACAAGCCAAATATATGTAAAATCTAAGACCCATGAACACTCTTTATGTAGTTCACTAATCCAAACATTCAGAGCAGACATGCAACTTGAGCATTGTGTTAAGTAAAATGAGTCAGATGCAAAGAAAAGCATGTGAGCTCACTATGTGGCTGTTAGGAGAGAAATTGACCAACAGGTACTAAGTCTCAGTTTCAAAAATAAGTTCTCATGTGCTATTGTGCCAGGACGGGGATAGATATAATAATGTACTATACATTTTAAAAAGCTAGGGGAAAAAAAAAACTTGAATGCTTTTTATCATTAAGAGATGTCAAAACAGCCAGGCATTGGTGGCGCACGCCTTTAATCCCAGCACTTAGGAGGCAGAGACAGGTGGATCCTTGTGAGTTCGAGGCCAGCCTGGTCTACAGGGCGAGATCCAGAACAGGCACCAAAACTACACAGAGAAACCCTACCTAGGAAAAAAACAAAAAACAAAAAGAAGAAATGTCAAAACAATAGCCAGGCGGTGTGGCACACACCTTTAATCCCAGCACTTACGAGGTAGAGACAGGTGGATCTCTATGAGTTTGAGGCCAGCCTGGTCTACAGTGTAAGTTCCAGGACAGCCAGGGCTTTTGAGCCCTGGGTTGAGACGGAGAAACCCTGTCTCAACCTCCCTCCCCTATGAAAAGAACTATCAACTCACAATCTTTTTTATTTTTTTTTCAGGACAGGGTTTCTATGTAGCCCTGGCTGTCCTGGAACTGGCTATGTAGAACAGGTTGGTCTCAAACTCACAGGTATCCCCACCTGTTTCTGCTTTCTTACCCTGCTTCTGTTTTAAGATATTAATGATGTGCTTGTTAATCTCAGTATTAAGTTTGGGGTATGTTACTTTTAGTTGATCAATTTAAATCATATCTTTCCTCTATTTTGCTTTTTTTTAAAACTTCGTATTAGCATTATTGGGTTGTACTTTATAGAAATTTCATAATTTTATTTAGTTTACGTGATATTTAGTGATGGAGATGGAACCCACGCCTCATCATATGCTAGGAAAAACACTCTACCAAAGGAGTCACATCCTTAGTCCCATATTTCACTTCTTAAAATGGCTAAATATAACAAGACACGGCAGACACACCTTTTTCCAGCACTCAGGAGGCAGAGGCAAGTGGATCTCTGAGTATATACTCACAGCAGGACAGCTGGAGTATATAATGAGACCCCGTCTCAAAAACAAACAAAAAATGGCAGAAAACAATTTCATCTTGTACTTTTTATGAACATGTACCACAGTAGTTAGAAGTAATAAATTCAGATATCATGTGTTCCACATTTTAATGGCAACTAGCACAGAAATGTAACAATTATGTTAGAACTTTGTAAGGACCTAAGATTAAGCTGCAAAGCTTGGAATAGGGGAAGATCTCTTCTGGGCAAGGGGGCCTCCATTTATGAATCAAACAAATGTAAAGGTTTAAGACTGCCTCTCTATATACAGGGACTTCAGTCTTAAGGGTCTAAGGCTATTGGTATAATCATAGAATTTGGGGACAAAATTTGTTCAGCCTTTTTAACTTCAAGGAAGAAAAACTTAAGCATTCGATCTGGCCATTTAAGAAAAAATATTAAATATTGTGTTTTTAGAACTATTCATAAGTTGTGTTAAAGGGGTATTTTCTTCACCTGTAAGAGGTGGGATATCCCGAGTAACTGTTTCTTCTGCTTCTTCTAAACCATTATTTATCGATGGCCTCACTTGAACTGCTTGATTTGAGTAAGCTGCTCCATTAGCTGACGTAGTGCTGGTAGTGATTTCATCCACCTGTTCCATGTCTAGTTGCTTCACTATCTCCTCGGCTTCCACAGCCTGTCCTGGGGAATCCGAGCCTGACGTTCCTGAAATTGTCCATCAGTAAACTATGCATCACTTCAAACCACAAATATTAAAAAGGTTAAATATGATCAGCACTACAATTTATTTGGATGACGACCATATAAAACAAAACTGAGGGTACAATTGTTTGAAATAAATATAAAAATCCACTAAACAATGGGAATAAGATTATTACAGGCTTCTGTTGTTTTTGTTTTTCAATACTAGGCATTGAACGTAGGGGTTCACACATACTAGGCAAGCCCTCTGCCCCTGGACTACACCCCTAGTCTCCTTTTACTTTCTGAGGTAAGGTATCACTAAGCAGCCCAGTCAGAGCTTGAACATTCAATCCTCCTGCCTCAGCTTCCCAACAATATATGCCACCAGGCATAGCTACAATAATATTTATGAACAAAGTTTTCCTTAAGTTCTCAAATAGTTCAGAACACTCCCTAAGTCAATAACAACCATGATTTAGAACTTTCCATTAAAGTACTGTGTGAGTCATTTGATAAACATTCATTATCCCCAAAAAGCTCTCCACCTTTACAGTTCAAATACACTAAACATTCTATTCATGGAGCACAACTAAATTTTCAATCACAGAAAAGTCATCCAAGAAAGGGCTAAATGTTCCCTTAACCATGAGAATCTTTTTACTAAAAGACCCAAGATTAAATAATTTTTAAAAGACATAGATTAATTTTTAAGACATAAGATTAATTTCTTGATAAAATTCCATTTTTAGTAACATAGAATAGTTACCTAATTCTTCTCCCACTGTGAAATTATACCAAGTGTTTCTTTCTAGAATCCTTCAAGTATAATTTTAAACAAAAATAATAAAATCAATGTCCAGTTTCTGAATCTCCTTATATGATGCTCTTCCCTTACTGTTTTAAAGTTAACCCTCTCCTAAAAGTATGTCTTTGCCTGAAACCCATCCCCAAAGTTTTCATTCTTCCAGCTCCACCATACATTTATCTCCATTGCTGCTAACAGTTAACTGACTTTCCACTAAAAGACAGAAGCACTACTACTTTGAGATTAATGTTTTGTGACTATGTGGCTCTTTGCTTCCATCTCCCATAGACTACTGCCCACATCCTCTCAATTATCCATGTCCTAGTTTGCCACGTAGCAGAGTGTAACCCTTTGCCAACATTTATACTCTCCATCAGAGCCTCTCCCCCTCAGCCTCAGGAAGAACATGTCTCTACTGTGTCAGGTCAGTTCCTTACTGTTCTGACCCCAGATCAGCCAACAGCCTCTAGCAGTTCTCACCCTCTACCTTCAACCCCTTAACAGACCTTCCTTTCCTCAGGCATAAAGATATGCTTGGTCTCAACAATACAGAACATTTCTTCAGACTATGTGACTTCTTTTCCTTTCATAATAAAATTTTCATAGACTGCTACACTTGTGCCACCTCTAACTACCCATTTTATTCTTCTGACTCAATAGTATAGAGCTACCAAATTCAAGTGTTACTCTCCATTTTTGTTTGTTTGATCTGGCAAAAGAAACCAATGCCCTTCCAGCTATCAAGCTCAGTCAGGTGTGTCTTTTTAATGTTCACCTCCATCTCCTCTATGACAAAATATACCAAGAAAACCAAAAGTTTTTTTCATTTGTTTGTTTTTGTTCTTTCTTTCTTCTTTCTCTGTGTAGACCTAGCCTGGTCTCAAATTCTGAGATCTGCCACTATTTCCCACCTCAAAAAGATTTTTAAAGATCTAGATTAAACCATAAAACTATAGTTTTAAAATCTAAATTATAGTTAAAGCTTACTTATCTAAAATAGGTAAAAAATCTAAATGATTTTTACTTACCATTTTTATTTGCTGGTGAAAAAAAGTTGAAGACAGGGGAAAATATGGTCCCCAGCAATGTAGTCCTTGGAGGACTACCTGAGGAAGGATTATCTTCTAATTTCCCATTTTGTTTTATATGTTGATTTGTCATTTCATAACTACCAGCTTCTAAGGAAGAAAGAGAGAAAAAAAAAGTAATCCTAGAAAATACTGCATTTCAGAGTTTGTGCTGTAAATCATTTTTAATGTATTTACATTATATATTAAGATTTAGTGTATTTACATTAAAATGTATTTAATGCAGACTAACATTAATGTTCTTAAGTGCTTATTAAAGAAATCCTGAGGCAAATTCCTTCTTATAAATCAAACGATTTTAATCTATTGTATATACTTTATAAATTTTAACATTCAATTAGTATTTTTCAAAGTTGATTTACACCTAAAGTTAAATAGACTGAAAGGTTTCAAAGCAGCACGGAACAACAGAAAATGAAAAAAATCCTGTAAGCATGCCAACAAGTTACAATTCCAATACTCAGACACAAGATTCCTGCTGTTTACATTTTGGGACATTAGCTATTTCATAAAACTTTTCCTGACATCTATTTCTAGTGAATGACAGCTAAATTAATATAGTTTGATCCACAACCCGTTTTTGTACATAATTTCAACTAAATTGTCATGATGTTGATGCGTATACCTTTTCTTGGTGTTGGAAACCGAGGAAGCTATGCAAGCACACTACTACTAAGGTACATTCCTCCTAGCCCCAGTCCATAAATATTGTATAATAAATAATATAAATTTGGTATCCTGCCTGTATTCATTTTAATTCAAGTAAAGAAATTTAGGAAAATAATTTTGAATTTCACTTGATGCTTTAAATTAATACTCAGTACAAAAACAGATTATAAAAACAAGGAAAAATGGTTCTAAATGTTTTGTTGTTACTTTTTGAGATAGTATTTTGATTTGCTGTCTAGCCTGGCCTTGACCTCTCAACCCTCCTGCCCTTTGAGTGCTATGATTACAGGCACAGGCCACCATGCCTAGCCTCAAAGCAGGTTTTCAAAACAAAGGCCATGGCAGGTGAGGAGGGACTTCTGCTTACAACTAAAGGGAAGATAGAGTCAAAACTTCAACAAACCTCCATTGACTGGACTTTTCCGTCTTACTCGAGACAACTGTTTGTTAGGCTTTTCTCCAGCTCTTGGTGTTGATGTAATCAAATTATTATCTATATCACGTTCAATTCTACTCCGTTTCGAAGGATTTTCTCTCTCTTCCTTAAGATATAATAGGAAAAAATTCATTGAGCATTATTCTGCCTTTCATTTTAAATAAAATATACAATACATAATATTTTTCTCCTGCTTTTCATATCTTGAAGAAACAAAATGCAATTAACACTGAAGAGAGACTGGCAATGTTGAAGTGTTAATGTAGCTGTACTACACGATAACACCAGCGTCCCCAGAAGCCGAGTTTTCTTTTTTGGGGGAGGAGTGGGGGTGGCAAGGGGGAGATTCAAGACAGAGATCTCTCTGTAGCTTTGGAGCCTGTCCTGGAACTCACTCGGCAGCCCAGGCTGGCCTCGAATTCACAGATCCGCCCGTCTCTGCCTCCTCGGTTATGAAAGGTGTGAACCACAGACAGCGAACCCAAATTTTCTAAGACATTTAAATTTTATATACTCTTGAAACTCTTGAGTTTTACAATATGCTCTGAATTAATGGCCAACTTTATTATCTATCTTATCCGAGACTTCTCACAGAGCACACACACAGTCACAGTAGTCAGACTTGGTGGACAGACATATAAACACCAGCACCAATTTGAGGTCAGCCCAAGACCTCAACTTAAGAAAAACACACAGTAAAAAAGAAAGCACAGGTATAAAGAGACATAAGAGACATAAATATGTTTTTAATGAATCTGTACTTTGGGTACAATCAAAACAAAACTGATTCAAAGGAAGGTACGGCTGTAAGAGTAAGTCTCTTCCACAGATACTAACTGGGGAACCATGTGTGGATGGGGGTGAAGAAGAATTTTTCCTTCTCTACTTACTAATTTACCTACTAACCTTGGTGTAGTGGCTCATACCTTTAATTCCACACTTCTAGAGACTGAATCAAGACTGCTTGAGAGTTCAAGTCCAGCCTGTGCTACATAGTATATTCTAGGTCAGCCAGTGCTAGAGAAACTGTCTCAAAAAGACAAACATGTTATTTTGCATGAACAAGATCCTGGCTTTGATCCCCAGCAGCCCAAACAGGTGTGGTGATATGTTTGTAATCCCAGCAGTTTGGAGGTAGACACAGGAGGGTCAGGAGTTGAGGTCATCCTCTGATACATAAAGAAGTTGAGGTGAGGCTAGACTACATGAAACTGTTATAGGAAGGAAAAGGAGGAGAGAAGATGACCTACTTATTATGGTCCTGGGCCAGTGAGATGCCTTAGCAGGTAAAGATTCCTGCTGCCAACCTGCCAATCTAAGTTGGATCCTGGGACTCTCATGGCTGAGAGAACCCACAGTTATCCTCTGACCTTCACACCTGTGCTTTGGCACATACATACCTATACATGTGCATATACGTGCACATAATAAACAAAATGTAATAAAAATATTTATTATAGTATTATGAGTTATTTCATTCTAAGAATTACAATATTACAATTCAAGGTCAGGCATGGTGGCGCATACATTTAATATCAGCACCTGGGAGGCAGAAGTAGCTGGATCTCTGTGAGTTCAAGGCCAGCCCAATCTACATAGCGTTCTAGGACAGCCAAGGCTATAGAAAAATCCTGTCTTGAGAAACTAAGTGAATAAATACATAAATAAAATGTATTTTAAAACAAACAAACAAACAATATTACTATCCAAAGCCTAATACAAAACATTTCTTCAAGGAATCTTAGTTTCTTTTGATAGAGAATAATAGAATGCTGAATGGGCATGCATAACGCAGCGGACAGAGCAGGAAATACATAAATGCAACATGCTTTTTGTTTGGGAAAGCATGATATATGCTTTTAATTCTAGGACTCAGGAGACAGAGGCAGGGGATCTCTGTGAGTATCAGGGCAGCCTGGTTTATATAGAGTTCCAGGGTGGCCTGGATTTAAACACAAAAATGACCTAATAATGTTTTTTTAGATTAGGGGACACAAATCTATCAATGAATCATGAAATGAAATTAATTTAAAGCTTTATGATCATCTTTAAAAGAAATGACAGAACAAAAAAGACCAGAGTCCATTATGATATTGAGAGTTAAACATTGGGTGTGGTGGCTCTTTACAATCCCATGACTCTGGAAGTTGAGGCAGGAGGACTGCTTTGAGTACCAGGCTAGCCTGAGCTACAGCAGGAGGAAGGGGAAGCTGAGGGTAGGACTCAGTGGTAATGTGCTTCCCTAGATTGCATGATGCCCTGGGCTCAAACTTCAGTAATGTGTATCTGCATCTATAAGCTGTTTTGCATATATAATATATAAAAAAATTTCTGTAGATCATAATTAGATCTATAAATATGGATTTACTGTTGAGATATAAATACTTCAACATTTCACTAAAATTATGCATCAAAACTATGAAGCTTTCACTTCAAATATATATTAGAAATCTAAAGGCAGAAAGGCTACATGTAAATAATTCCTGTGTGTTCTTGCTAGCAGTTTCAAAATTCTGAAGTCAGAGAAGTGGTGAGTCTTTGGGCCAGAATCTGGATTTGAAACACACTGAGGATTCCACTTACTTTGTTAAGGACAAATAATGGGAGAGAAGAGCTATGGGTGCTAGCACATGGCTTTAATCCTAGCACTCAGGAGGCATAGGCAGGCAGACCTGTGAATTCAAGGCCAGCCTAATCTACATGGGGGAGTGCAAAGCCAGCAAGGACTACACAATAAGACCCAGTGCTCATCCTGAGTGAGGTAACCCAAACCCAGAAAGACAGTTATGGTATGTACTCACTCATTGGTGGATTCTAGATATAAAATGAACAATCAGACCACAACCCATAGAACCATAGAGGCTATATATACATAGCATGGAGGTCCCTAGGACGACTGTGGCATATAATAAATTTCAGTTTTACTCAATTATTGAAAAAAAATAGCCAAATGAATGGAAACACATGAACTATGAACCAAAGGCTGAGGGGCTCCCAGCTGGATCAGGCCCTCTGAATAGTTGAGACAGTTGATTGGCTTGATCAGATTGGGAGGCATCTAGGCAGTGGGACCAAGTCCTGTGCTCATTGCATGAGTTGGCTGTTTGAAACCTGGAACTTATGCAGGGACACTTGGCTTAGTCTGGGAGGAAGGGACTGGACCTGCCTGGACTGAGTCTACCAAGTTGATCACAGTCCTCGGGGGAGGACTTGTCCTGGAGGAGGTGGGAATGGAGGGTGGGCTGGGGGTAAGGGGAGGGCGTGGGAGGGGGGAGAATAGGGGAACCCATGGCTGATATGTAGAACTGAATGGTATTGTAAAATAAAAAATATATATTGCTGAGAAAAAAAAAAAAAAAAAAAAAAAGACCCAGTGCTCGGGAAGCAGAGGCAGGTGAATCTGTTTGAGGCCAGCTTATTATACAGAGTGAGTTCCAGAACATCCAGAGTTACATACTGAGACCCTGAATAATAAAAATTCCAAAATGTAAGAAACAAAAATAGAAATGAGGGAGAAGTCAACAGTCATTTGCTGAAGCTGTAAGTATTTGAAAATATGATCATAACTGAAAAAAGGAGCTTTCAAAGGTAATTAAGGGGATAGAGAGATGGCTCCGTTTAAGAACGGTGAATATTCTTCCAGAGGACTCTGGTTCAATTCCCAACACCCATATGGTAGCTAGCAACTGTCTATAACTCCAGTTCCAAGGTACCCAATGTCCTCTTATGGCCCCCATGGGTACATGGTAGTGTATATATACACACACACACATATATATACATAGGCCAATCACTCATGTACATAAAATAAAAATCTCAGCTGGGCAGTGGTGGCACATGCCTTTAATCCCAGCACTCAGGAGGCAGAGGCAGGTGGATCTCTGTGAGTTTGAGGACAGCCAGGGCTACACAGAGAAACCCTGCCTGGGGGTCGGGGTGGGGTTACCTCAAAGAATTTGTTACCTATAACCAAATCTATCACTATGAAGAAGCCAAAAAACTGTTATTTTCAAATATACTTGTTCCAAAAAACAGAATAAACTCATATACAGTCATAATAAAATCTCCATCATAAATAATAAGTTCCTAAGACCAATTTTCCACTTTGCACCATCTAGTCTGAAAATGATTCTGAGACTAAGCACTTGGCACCAATCCCAATTTCCCTGAGACTTAGAAGAGTAATTGACTTCCTAAAACTGCTTAAGACAAACCCACAATATCAATGTAGAAACTATCCAAGCCCTTCTTTCTTTTAATCATTGTTTCAGCTGCAGGTAGTTATTCTGTTCTTGCTATGCCCAATGCTCATCCTATTGCGCCAAATAAATCTGTTTTCTTTAATAATTCAAAAGAATGAAGAAAATCCTCTTTTGCTTTCTATAATACTATGCTGAAAAACAAAAGCTAGAGGTAGAGTGGCACACACTTATAATCCCAACACTCAGGAAGTTAAAGCAGAGGACGGCCCTTGGTTCGAAGTTAGACTGGGCTACATAGCAAATACCTCTCAAAAACACAACCATGATAGAAAGCTATCATTAGTTCAGTGGAATGTCTTGAACTTTCATTAAATACTTCCCATGTAATATTTCTGAAAATAAAACCAAAATGTGTATAGCCCTTAAGATGGGCTCTATTAATATTAATTTATCTTCTATATGCTTAGAGAAAACAACCTAAACATGTTTTTATGTAGGTGTGAGGTTAATGTATTACCTTGGGCGTGCTTCCTTTAATGAATTTTTTAATTGAAGACAATAAGCCAGTTTCATTCTTTGATGGTTTTTCTCCTCCTGAAGGCAAGCTATCCTCAACCTCTGAATATTTCCTTTTTGCTCTGGCAGTGCGCTGTGTTTGGATTGGACTGGATTGCTGAGAAGCCTTCCGTGTTCTCAGCTTCATCTTTTATGGGTGCCACATGTAAACCTGTAGGAGAAAAACAGCACAAGTTATTACCCAATATGCCCAGTTAACTTACACGATAAAAATCTACTTCTTTAAAAGAGCCCAGATCTCTAAGAGGACTGAAATAAAAAACTAACATTTAAGTGAAAGGCACTGTATTTTATATATGTAATCTATCAAGTAACCTCAACAACATGTGGAATATTGCATCCTATAAGAAAAAATGGAGTAATACCAAAAAGAGTGCACAATCTTTCTCTAACACCGTGCTACCTCTACCTATGCCAAAATTATGTCCCTCCTCCCACCCCCAGCCCTCTTTCCCAAGCACCCCGCATCCCCACATCCCCCAAATCGAGGTCTCCCATGGGGAGTCAGCAGAGCCCAGCTCAGGGAGCCTAGGCAGGTCCAAGCCCCTTCTCACTGCACCAAGGCTGTGCAAGGTGTCCACCACAGGCATCGGATTCCCAGAAGCCTGCCCATGCATCAGGGACAGATGCCGATCTCCCTGCCTGGGTGTCCCCCAAACAGTTCGAGCCAAACAACCGTCTTCCATGTCCAGAGGGCCTAGTCCAGTCCCATGGGGGCTCCATAGCCACCAGTCCACAGCTCATGGGTTTCCACTAGTGTGGTCCATCATCTCTGCACATCCTCCCATCATGATGTCAACATCCCTTTCCTGCAGTATCTCTCCTCTCAAGAGTTCAATTTTATCACACATAATAAAACTACATTTATGGGCTGAGGTGTGAATTAATGCTACATACAACATGAGAGGTCCCAGGTTCTGCCTCCAGCAACATATATACAAATACACATAATTAAAAAGAAATTATGGCCGGGCGGTGTGGCGCACGCCTTTAATCCCAGCACTCGGGAGGCAGAGCCAGGCGGATCTCTGTGAGTCTGAGGCCAGCCTGGGCTACCAAGTGAGTCCCAGGAAAGGCGCAAAGCTACACAGAGAAACCCTGTCTCGAAAAATCAAAAAAAAAAAAAAAAAGAAATTATGGAGAGGGAGCTGGAGAGATGGCTCAGCAATTAATAGCACTTGTTGCTCTTCCAGAGAACCCAGGTTTGATTTCCAGCACCCACATGGAGGCTCACAACAATCTGACCAGAGGATCTGACGCCCTCTTCAGGGCTCTCCAAGTACTAGCACATACAAAAATTTTTATGAAAGAGAAAAAAGGAAAAGAGTATTGTAAATGAACACACTCGTGAGACAAGTTAACCCATAAAATAACTACACAGAAAAATCCAAAATCCAGAATCTGGTGGAGGGGAGACTTGGGAGATAGCTCAGGTGTGAAAACCCTTGTCTTTTGAAAGCCTACTTAAAACATCTTTAATCTCAGTACTCAGGAGGCAGAGGCAGGCAGCTCTGTAAGAGCAGGAGGCCAGTCTGGGCTACATGAGACCCTGTCTCAAAAAAAAAAAAAAAAAAAAAAAATCAGACATCAAAATTAAAAATATCTGCCGGGAGTGGTGGTGCACGCCTTTAATCCCAGCACTCGGGAAGCAGAGGCAGGCGGATCTTGTGACTTCGGAGCCAGCCTGGTCTACAGATTGAGTTTCAAGACAGGCTCCAAAGCTATACAAAGAAACCCTGTCTTGAAAAAAAAAAAAAACAAAAAGAAAAAAAATTTTAAAATATTTGTGTACAAAGGACTCTAACGTACAAAGTCAAAAAGCAACTCAAGAGCCAATGAGATGAATCAATGCGTAAACACAGTTTGAGTTCAATCCTCAGAACCCACATGATGGGAGATTAGAGTCCCATAAATTGCCCTCTGACCGCCACATGCATATTGTGGCATGCACATGTGCATACATATAAAGAAAATGTGTACAAATCATTCATCTTAAGGAATTGATATCCGGACTATATAAACCTCATCCGAGACTAGAAATTGACTGGATTAAAAAAGAAACGTCAGCAACAGACAAGGTAGCCAATACCTTTAATCCTAGCACTCTGGAGACAGAGGCAGCTCAGAGCCAGCCTTTTCTACAGAGCCACCCAGCTTTAGGGCTCTTAAGAGGAAAATGCAATCCAAGGCCAAGTAAGGCATTGTTTTCTCTCTTTACTTTCAATCTGACCAGCCTGACCCTTTCCTTGAACTAAATCAGAAGACAACTCAACCTTCCTCCCCCAAAAAAGTCAGAATTCAAACTGCAATCCCAGAAAAGACTGTGACCAATTCTGCCTAAAGTTTTGCTGTAACTGAGTTCTTCCTCGACTACAGAAAGCTGGTAAGTAACCTGCTGCAGCCTAACACCAACAGCAATAGAAAACTTGGGTGAACCATAAAAGACAATTTTCTTGTCGTCAGCAGAGTAGAGTACTAAAGACTTGCAGTAACTAAACAATCTCAAATCCAAGAAAAAGCCAGGCAGCGGTGGTGTGCACCTTTGATTCCAGCACTCAGGAGGCAGAGGCAGGAGGAGCTTCATGAGTTCAAGGCCAGCCTGGTCCACAAAAAAAAAAAAAAAAGTCAAATCCAAGAAAGGTAAGCCCTTCTTAGGAGAGACAGGCTACAAACATGGTTTCTTCTGTAATAGAACAAATGAAGAAATTACACCATAAAAACATGTGAAAAAGAATGTAAAATTGGTTTGTTCGTATAGCAGAATTAATTCTTTTATTTATAAGTGGTTTTTTTGAGATGGGATTTCTGTGTAGCCTTGGCTATCCTGAAACTCGATTTGAAGACCAAGCTGGCTTCAAACTCAGAGATCTACCTGCCTCTGCCCACTGAATGCTGGGATTAAAGGCATGCATTTGAAATGTTTAAAAAATAAAAATCGGCGGGCGGTGGTGGCGCACGCCTTTGATCCCAGCACTCGGGAGGCAGAGGCAGATCTCTGTGAGTTCGAGACCAGCCTGGGCTACCAAGTGAGCTCCAGGAAAGGTGCAAAGCTACACAGAGAAACCCTGTCTCGAAAAACCAAAAAAAATAAATAAATAAATAAAATAAAATAAAAATCGGGCTGGAGAGATGGCTCAGCAGTTAAGATCACTGGCTGCTCTTCCAGAGGACACAGGTTCCATCCCCAGCACCCACATGGCAGTTCACAACTATCTGTAACTCCAGTTCCAGGGGATCTGACACCCTCACACAGGATATATACAGGCAAAACACCAGTGCACATTGAATTGAACCTAAGTCCTCTGGAACATTAGTCATCGCTCTTAACCACTGAGCCATCTCTCTCCTCTCCAGGTTCTTTTCTTTCTTTCTTTTTTTTTTTTTAAGATTTATTTATGTATTATGTATAGTGTTCTGTCTGTATGTCTGCATGCCAGAAGAGGGCGCCAGGTCTCATTACAGATGGTTGTGAGTCACCATGTGGTTGCTGGGAATTGAACTCAGGACGACTGAAAGAGCAGCCAGATGCTCTTAGCCACTGAGCCATCTCCCCAGCCCCTCCAGGTTCTTTTCAAGAGCAACAAATGCTCTTGACCACTAAGCCATCTCTCCAGTCCTTAAAATTGTTAACAAACTGGATGAACATGGGCTAGCATGAGCAAACAATACAGGTGCTGGAGCAACCTCTAGTGTAGGAAAAAAAAGAGTCCAAACCAGATTCTCTCCCTTAAGGTCTAAAACTGTGAAGGTTCTGGAGGGGCAGCAAGTCCAGTTAGACCCCATGGCACAAGAGAAGCTGTCATTAAGGATAAGAAGAGTGGAAAATGCTCGGAACTGTCACTGGGATAGCATGCTCCAGGTACCACAGAGGCACAGAGTAAACAAAAGCCCAGAGCTGGTCAGGAAAACTGAGGAACTTTCCCACATTCCAACTATGACTTTAAGCCAAGTAACAAGGGAACTTAATTAAGCCAATGATACACAAAGGTACCCTCTGCAAAGAACTGAAACTCAACTCTTGACTAGGCTAACCCAAACGCCTACACTTACAAGTACAGGAATCCAATTTTCCAAATATACTCTACCAGCACTTACTTTCTATTCATACTATTTAGTACTCAGTAAAATATTCCCAAAACTGGCAAGCTGAGTAAAAGCACTTGCCATGCAATCCTGGCAACCTAAGTTCAAGCCCAAGAGACCACATAAAGGTGAAAGGAAAGTTGTCCTCTGGCATCTACATGCACTGTGGCATGCTCCCCCAATACACACACCCTCATTTACACACAATAGCAACAAATGCAACCGTCAAGCAATCCCACAAAGCAAGGCTGGGGAGGGAGTCTCCGCTTGGGGCAGAGCACTAACTTAGCATGCATGGGCCCCAGGTTGTCTAGAGAACTATAAAATGGAGGGAGGAGTCAATGCAACCAGAAGCTGACTTTTTTTTTTTTGAGACAGGGTTTCTCTGTGTAGCTCTCCCTGGCTGTCCTCAAACTCTTATAGACCAGGCTGGCCTCGAAGTCACAGAGATCCACCTGCCTCTGCCTCCTAAGTGCTGGGATTAAAGACGTGCACCACCACTGCCGGGCCAGAAGTTGACTTTTTAAGAACAGATCAGTAAATTGATAAAACTTCTAGCAAGAATAAGAAAAAGGATACAATTTACCAATATTGGGAATGAAAACTTGAAAATAATGACGGAGACTGAAAACTTAGAAAGAATTATGGAGAATTCCAAACATCTTTACGTTCACCAATTCAGGCAAAATGGACAATTCCCTCAAAAAGTCACAAGCAGAAGACAGTGTAACACACAACTGTAATCCCAGTAGTCAGGAGGCCAAGAAAGGATCAGAACTTCCAGGCCAACCTGAGACACAGCAAAACACAAAAATTCAAACCTTACCCAATGATAAACAGCCCAAGTAACCTCATATTTAAAATGGAGTATGTAGTAAAAACCTTATGTGAAACACAAGGTCCAGATGGCTTCACTACATAATCCAATCAACACTTCAGATATATTTATTTTACGTGTATAGTGTTTTGCCTGCATGTGTGTATGTACCAGAAGATGTCCGAATCCCTGGAACTTGAGTTACAGGCACTTTGTGAGCTACCTGAAGTATGAGGGTGCTGGGAACTGAACTCGGGCTTCTAGAAGTGCAGTAACACTCTAAATCACTGAGCCATTGATCTCTACAGCCCTCCATATAATTTTTCTCTCTAACAACTAAAAAATAGGAGAAGACTGGGAAATGGTCAGGATTAGTTAAAAAAAAAAGTCTAGTACTAATGAATGAAAGTAATAAAATGTAAGAATGATACTTTAAGAACTTGAGACAAAAATAACAAAACACTTTTGTTTTGTTTTTGTTTCTGAGACAGGGTTTCTGTGTAGCTTTGGAGCCTATCCGGGAATTCGATTTGCAGACCAGGCTGGCCTCAGACTCACACAGATATGCCTGCCTCTTTAATCCCTCTGCTGGGATTAAGCTGGGATTACCGCAGCCTCCGCACCACCACCCGCACCACCACCACCACCAGCACCACCACCACCAGCACCACCACCACCAGCACCACCACCACCCGCACCACCACCACCCACCACCACCACCACCACCACCACCACCACCACCACCACCACCACCACCTCCGCACCAACACCACCACCACCACCAGGCAGCGCTCATTTTTTTTAACATTCCAACCTGATCTCATTTAGGATTATAAAGTTGGTTGCCCAGAAATCTAAAAACTGAGCAGTAGTTTGTTCTGTAGTTACTTGATGCCCAGGTAAACAGATGACAGAGAAGGGGCGTTGGTGCCGGAGAAAGTCTTCCAAAAGTTCACTAGAAACAGCAACATAACTCTGCTAGTTTTCTAAACTACCATCTAAAATTTCAGACTCACATCTATCATGTTTGGAACCTCAAATTCAACTTACACAAAACTAAATTCATTTTTCCCATCCCATCCCATCCCAAAGTATCTTCTTCCTGTTGTATGTTTTTTCTCCTACAGTCATCCACAACCAAGAAACCTAAACTCCATCAATCACCTAGTTGTGAAACCCTGCCCTTACCCCCATAGTCAATTATCAAATTCTGATTTTTAACCTCTAAAATTAAATGTTCAGTCTTTCCCTTTAAATCCATCCTCTGAACTACAGAAGTTTGCCTATTCCTCTTCCCTGGTTTCACCAACTGCCAATAAAAACTAAACTCACTGGCAAATAAATATATCACCCTACAATATGTACTGCAGAGAGAGAGTGTGTGAGTGAGTGTGGGGTGTGTGTGGGGGGGGTGCAAATACATCGAGGTGTTCATGTGTGCTGATGTTCCTGTGTGGAGGACAGAGGTAGACATGAGGTACATTCCTCCAACTTAGGGAGACAGGGTCTCACAGCACTTGGAGCACACAATCAGCAATCCACCCGTCTTACTTCCCCAGAGAGGGTTCCAGGCACAGTCTTTCTTTCGTCTTTGTTTTTTTGCTGTCATTCTCTGTAAAAGTTGCTGACACTCTGTACTCTCTACCCACCTTTCTATCCTCTTTACCACAAATATTATTTCAACTAATTATCTTGTTAACTTCACTGTTTAAAACTCAGCCCAAGTATCATATAACCAATAAAAAAACCACCCCCACACCCATAAACTTCTGTAAACCCTGAGGTCATCTCTCCCTTACTCCTACCAAATCACACTAAAATAATCTCCTACAACCTATTCAATCGCACTTGACAAAGTCAGTCCCGATGGCAAGGACAGGAGATGTAGCTCATGAGTTGAACCCTTGGTGAGCTTGCAAAGCACTGCAAAGAATTAAAAACTCTTGAAGGCAATGATCTAATCCATAACTCTAAGAAACTGGCCCACACAACTCAGTCTTCACTGAACTCAACCATAATTTTTTTCCCATTTCTTTCAAAAAGATCACAAGAGAAATTTGTATCGCTGAAACAATCAGAAGAAAATTAAGAATGTTTGCTTATAAAATGGGGTCCAATTAGCAAAAAAGTTCCCCTTCCTCGTCACAAAATTCCTGCTACCTACCAAAGCTATAATTATTTTTAAATTTTATTAATATCCTGCTTGTGCCTGAGAGTATGTATAGGTACCTACATGACACTGCACACCTGTGGGGATCAGAAAACAACTCCCAGGATTGTGTTCTCTCCTTCCCCATGTGGGTTCAGGGGCTCAAACTTGGCAACAAACACCCTTAACCTCTGAGCCATCTCACTGACCCCAAGCCATTTTTGAGACAGCCAATTACAATGATAAATTATTCTCTTAGTTTACTAGATAACAATAACGGTACAAGTATAGGACTGGCTTTATCTAGGTGGTTCCTTCAACAATGCAGCAATTCACAATAATGGTAAAGTATCAATTTCAGTCGATAGTTTGTCATGGAGGTCTGATGTTCCTCCTGATGTGTGTTTTTAGGAAATACCAAGATCACTCCAAGTTTGAGGTCAACCTGGGCTACAAAGTGAGAGCCTGTCTCAAAACATCCATGTATATTAAATGAAAATGAAAGACGAGTCACTGATCTATGCTGTCCACATTCTTGTATCTTATACAAGTCATCCTATAGCACTTTCACTAAACATCTGTTACACACTTAAGTCTTCATAATTGGGCTAGCAAAAGCTCAGCAGGTAAAGGTGCTTCCCACCAAGCCTGATGACATGCGTTTGGACCCCAGAATCCATATGGTGAAAGTCAAGACCTGACTCCTACAAACTGTCCTCTCACTGCCACATGTACACCAGTGTACTTGATATACACTCACACTCACACACGTGCACAAACACAGAGTAAATGAATGTAAAACTTTTTTAATTAAAAAAACCTCAGTTTTAAAACAATGAACTTAATTTTAGAAGAATTAAGGATTTGTTCTCCGCTAAGTCTAAAATTCTATGATTAACTCTTAATCTTAAAAACCATTATGACTCCGTGACGTCCGTGAAAGAAAAAGCTAAAGACAGGCGGCGGCGGCGGTGGTGGTGCACGCCTTTAATCCCAGGACTCGGGAGGTAGAGGCAGGCGGATCTCTGTGAGTTCGAGGCCAGCCTGGTCTACAGAGTGAGTTCCAGGACAGGCTCCAGAGCTACACAGAGAAACCCTGTCTCAAAAAACCAAAAAAGCAAACAAAAAAGGCTAAAAGTAGTCTACATTCTAGTGTACCTAAACTGAAATAAATGTTCCACTGTTAGGTCTGCCCATTTTCTCTCCCCTGCTTACCTAAGCCACCAAAGGAATTCAGAAAGAAGAAACTTATCTACCACCTAATAAAAATAAAAATAAAAAAGCCAGGTGGTGGTGGCTCACACTTTTAATCCCAAAACTCAGAAGGCAGAGACAGGTGGCGCTCTCTGAGTTTGAGGCCAACCTGGTCTACAGAGTGAGTTCCAGGACAACCAGAGCTGTTACACAGAGAAATGGCAATTAAAAAAGTAAAATTTTAAAAATAAAAGAAATAAAAGCCAAATAGACAAAAGGTCTACATAGAGTTCTAAGCCAGCCAGAGATAGTGAGACCATGTACAAATGGTTATTAATAAAGTTTAAACCCAATTATTTTAAAGTATTCAAGTGCCACCTTCTACTACACTACTTCATATTTCTTTATTTAAAAAAAAAAAAATGAAGCAGGGTGGTGATAGCAAAGATCTTTAATCCCAGCTCTTATTTGGCAGAGGCAAGCAAATATCTGAGTTCGAGGCCAATCTGATCTACAAATGGATTTCCAGGAAGGCCAGAACTGTTACACAGAGAAACCCTGTCTTGAAAAAACAAACCAAAAGAAAAGAAAATACTTGTCCTACAAATTATTGCAGCAATTATGAAAGCCTGACTGTTAGAAATTCAACTCAAGTACTGTTAGTAATGTTCAATCTCCCTTTCTTTCAATCTATTATAGACAGCTACACCTATCATGAAATACAGGAAGAATTCCAATATAGTTAACTTTCCTATTGTGACTTTATGTCAAGATTTTATTTGTGGCTTATGCCTGTAATCTAAACACTTTGCAGTAGAGGCAGGAGGATCAGAAGAGGTTCAAGGTCAGCCCCTGCTACAGAGAAGATTCGAAGTCTGTCTGCCCTGCCCCAAAACAAAATAAAAAGCATTTGTCTATAAAGTCTTACCCTGAGGCCACACTTAAGTCTCACCATTCCTTACTGCTAGGTCCACAAAAGTACCAAAGGATCCCTGGGGGCCTAAAAGTCTATGTAAATTTTATTCTCATCATGCTTGTCCTACCTAGACAATACTATCTCCACCTATCTCCCAGTCATAACCAGTATATAAAAATTTAACTTTCAGCCAGGCGGTGGTGGTGGTGGTGGTGGTGGTGGTGGTGGTGGTGGTGGTGGTGGTGCACGCCTTTAATCCCAGCATTCGGGAGGCAGAGCCAGGTGGATCATTTGTGAGTTCGAGGTCAGCCTGGACCACCAAGTGAGTTCCAGGAAAGGCGCAAAGCTACACAGAGAAACCCTGACTGGGGGGGGGGGGGGAGAGACACCAAAAAAAAAATAATAATAACTTTCTTTGAAGGGCAAGGGTGGCACATGCCTTTTATCCCAGCACTCTGAAGGCAGAGGCAGATGAATCTCTGAGTTTGAGGCCAGCCTGGTCTACAGAACCAAAAAAGCCAGGACTACACAAATAAACCCTGTCTCAAAAAACAAAAAACCAAAGAAAAAGAAAAAATTTAACTTTTCTCAATTCCACTGTCTCTGAACCCTCACCTATGTGTAGTTTAACAAGCTAACAGAAAGCCACCTGCCTCTTCCTCCCAAGCATTGGGATTAAAGGTGTGTGCCACTATACCCAAGTGAATTTGTATTTTAAACAATGCATTTCAGAAGGAATCCTGTAAGACTAAGCATATATAAATTAAGTCAAGCATGGCAATTCTCAACAAAATCTCAACCACCTAGGTCTTTTTGTAAGATAGGTTCAATAACAATACAGTTTAAATTAAAAATGCATGTACTCAATGGCTGTGGTGATGATCATTAGTCCCAGGATCTACAAGGCAGAGGCAAGAGGATCTCTGTGAGTTCAAGGCCAGCCTGGTCTACATTCCAAGTTTCAGGCCAGTCAGAGCTATACAATGGGACTTTATCTTTTCTTTTCTTCTTGGTTTTTCAAGACAGGGTTTCTCTGTGTAACTCGGGGCCTTTCCAGGAACTTACTCTGTAGCCCAAGTTGGCCTCGAACTCACAAAGATCCGCCTGCCTCTGCCTCCCCGGTGCTGGGATTAAAGGCGTGAGCCACCACAGCCGGGCTGGGACTTCTTAAGAGAAAACAAAACAAAACAAAACAAACATTAGTGAATACGTATGGCTGAGATTAGAGCATAAGGATTTCAGGGTAAATAAGAAAAAACTGAAGTCAAAATTGTTCATTCTAGCAAGTCTCATGCCTGTTAAATAGCCTAATTCTGGGACATGGTGGCACTAACCTATAATCTCAGTGCTCCTGGTTTTAGGCAGAAGGATCTGGTGTTTGATTAAGCTTGGGCTACATAGCCAGACCCTGTCTCATTAAAAAAACAAACAAGTAAATAAATAAACAAACTCATCCTCAATGTAGCACAAATGATCCCCTGTAGTCAATCCAGTTTAAAATGGCTTGGCAACCTTAACCAATAAAAATTACTTAAGAGCATACCATATATGAGGTCCCCTTCACACATTTGACATTTGTGACTTAAACTATCTCCTTCCCCTTGTATTTCCATAATAACTTGATAAATTACAAATACAACCAGATGCTGCCTTGTTTCAAATTCTGGCAAATTACCATATTCTTTAACTCATCAATCAAAAGTATAGTGTATTGTAACCAAGATAACTTAATTCTACTTTATTCAATCTGCAGTTACAAATCTACTCTCCAGTACATCCTTTCCACACAGGTCCAAGTCTTTTAGAAGCAGGGCCTCATGTAGCCCAAGCTGGCCTCTAACTGGGAGTAACTTTGAACTTCTGATTCTTCTGCTTCCATCTCCTGGAGAAACCACTATAACCAGTTTATGTGGTGACGGGGATTTAGTTATTAAAACCCAGGGTTTCCTGCATGGCTAGGCAAGCACTCTACCAATTAAGCTACATACCCAGCCAGATTTTGTTAAAATCATACAAAAAAGAAGACATCTGACAAAAAATTACATTTCTTGAATAGGCTAGGTTAATTTGGAAAAGATAAAACTTTCCAGTCACCAATTTCCTAATGGTAGGAAAAAATACCAGCACCAACTCAAATGCAATGTCCAAAAGGCAGCACACGCAGAACGGAAGACTAAAACACACCTGTCCTGTTTGGCACTCCTACACAGCCTACTATTGCTACTGCTGTACAGCTGCAGCACGCAAAAGGTAAGGACTGCATGCACCACTTGGCAGCGCTTACATCCTTTCAAGTCACGCACACAAAAGTATTAAGACTGTAAGGATTAGGGCTGGAGAGACGGCTCAGAGGTTAAGAGCACTGTTTGCTTTTCCAGAGGTCCTGAGTTCAATTCCCAGCAACCACATGGTGGCTCACAACCGTCTGTAATGAGATCTGGTGCCCTCTTCTGGCCTGCAGGGAGACATGCAGGCAGAACATTGTATACATAACAAATAAATCTAAAAAAAAAAAAAATGTAAGGACTAGCTCGGCAGTGTCAGCGCACACTTTCAATCCCAGGACGAGGGAGGCTGAGGAAGGCAGATCTCTTTGAATTCAAGGCCAGCCTGTTCTACAAAGTGAGATCCAGGTCAGCCAGGGCTGTTATACAGAGAAACCCTGTCTCAAAAAAGAAAAACCACCAAACAAAAGAATGTAGGGACTAATTGAATGTAGTAGTAACTAACTTGGGAAAATCCTGGAGACAGTCTACAATGCTGATTCTGCTACCTATCAACTAAATTTTATCAAAAAACTACCCCAAGACATCTTAAAATACAAAGCCTGCACTAGACACATAACTTATTCTAATTCTTCTAAGTAACATAATTGACCCCATTTTTTAAAATAAATTGACTCAACAAGTATCCAGTATGTCTACACTTCCACCGATGAACACCCTAAGTCAAGCGATCCTAAAAAAGCAGTGAGGCTCATTTCATTCGTAAGACTAACTCACATAAGAGCTACAATTTACCTTGACTTTCCTTATGACCTTGGGCTAAGTCTTTCAAATGAGAACTATAATGATGTTTGCATGTGTCTGCTTATTACTGAAATTTAATCCTAACATGAACATGAAGTACTCGTGGCTGGATCTATGAAGCAGAAAAATACTGACTGATAAACATTAACTGATATGTAATATAAGCCATGTTTTCATTTTTATTCATTTAAACACCTATAATGCCTCAAATTCTACACGACCAAAACACTGAAAAAACTGAGGACCTCTTTGCATTTAGAAAAATTGAGTAAAAAACAGTTTCAAATTGCCATTTCGCTCCTTTTGTACAGATAGCTGCTGGATCACAAACAAAAATGTGTGACTTGGCATCTGATGAATCGAAATAACAAGCAATCTACAATCTAAAAATTATGCAGATAAGGCTATCATTTCATGTCACTAATTTGTATGCCGACGTAAAGGAGTGATCTTGGTATTGCCTTACTAGCATTACAAAGATAAATTCCTGCCTTAGAGTAACATCTAAGTACATTCATCTCGGGAGTTTAGGGTAGTTTCCCAGCAGTATCTCCGTAGGTTTCCCTGAGGTACTCTTGAAGTAAGTACTTAACATCATTCACACATTCAGCTACCACTAGGGTGAGAAGTAAATAAACACCATTTACTTATGCAATTATTTATAACAGAACCCTGGTCAAGAATGCAAAAGTAAACTCATACGGACATACCCAAAGTAAACAGCATGTTAAGTGTAATTAAGAGTCACCCTTAACTGACTACTATGGAAACCAGAGGTCTCCCACACAGGCTGGTTTTTAAACTACCACTCCTGATTTTACAAAGTAGTAATGTCAACTCAACATTTTACCAGTACAGACGACACAAGTTCCTGGAACCTCTCTTTCCAGATTCTCAAAGGATGTTTACAAGAGCTGAGCTAGAGCAACGCCCCCCAAAGCACCGTACGAGAATAAAATGCCGAAAACATTACGTGGGTCCCACAAGAAGGTTCGAAAAGGCAATCTAACTTAATTAGCCCTCCGGACCACGGGGGTCAGAGACGAGGAACGTGAGATGGGGTTGGGGGTGGGTAGCAAAGTGAAATCTAAGCCCCGAAATCACAACACAGGCCGCAGCCTGAGAGCCGAAGCTGGCGGGAAGTGAGCTCCCTTTCCGTTCCCAGGGGAAAGTCCAGGCCAGAGCGGCTCCCACACCGCGGACGTACAAGGCGCCAACAGTGCATGCCTACGGACGCGCTGGAACCGCTGAAAGCTCGGCTTGGGAAGGGGAGGAGATCCCGGCAGACGGCCCTGGAAGAGGACTGAGCTTGGGAGCAACGGCAGCGCCGGGACCAAGGGAATTACCTTCACTGTGACGACAGAAAAGTGTCCCCAGGCTCCGGCGATGGTCCCGACTGCGCAATAGGTGGTGTCTTTCCCGCTTATCCCTCAGCAGCCACAGAATCGGCTCCTTCAGCCAGTCGCCATTTCCCGCCTACCGACCTGCTGCACCGCACGGACAGGGACCCGGATGGAAAGCGGCCTCTGCGCGCAGGCGCCCTGGCTTCCTCCTCCCCCGCCCGCCGCTCTCCGTATAGGCGGGAGGGAAGGAATGCGGGAGGCCTGGGCGGCGGAGGGGGAGGAGGGGGTGTGTGTAACTTTTACTTCCGTGAAGCGGCTGAAGTTTCTGCCGCCCGAGGGAACTCACCGGTGCCAATTCCTGACCCACGACAACGAAAAAGACAAAAAGCGAGCACGGGGCCCGGGGGCTTAGCCGGGACGCAGCTTCTGCGGGGGGTCGCGGGGCCTGGGGGACGTTTGTACTTCGGGGGCCTCCGTAGCGGGCGGCAGGGTGGTCGCAGGGG
Organism: Peromyscus leucopus; assembly: GCF_004664715.2. Classification (NCBI taxonomy): domain Eukaryota; kingdom Metazoa; phylum Chordata; class Mammalia; order Rodentia; family Cricetidae; genus Peromyscus; species Peromyscus leucopus. The sequence goes on along the minus strand of NC_051066.1, from coordinate 98,004,956 downwards.
GAGTAGGGAGGAAAGCGTTAGCAGCGGAGGCGGGGACGCCGGGGACGGTTTTCCCTCCCGCCGCTAACGGAACCGCCTAGGGCCGAGCGACGACGGGAGCGCGCCCTCGCCCGGGAGGCGGGGTTTAAGAACGCGCCGAGCACCCGGCGGCCAGGGTTAGAGACTGGGCGGCGGTGGGTGGAGCCGGCCGGGAGGGGCGGTGCCAACGGCTTGGCGCGCTGGAGCGGGAGCCAGTGCCCGCCGCTCCCCGGGCCGGCCCCAGCCTGGTCCCCATGCTTCCGGCAGTTCCCGGGGACCCCCGAGATCCTCTTTCTGGCTGCCTTTCCCAGCGGGAGCGACTTGTAGTTCTGGGACCTGTGATAACAAACCCCTACCCCCTCGCCTCCTCGCGATGTGAACGGTGATCCTGTACGTTGAAAACTCGGATCTTTCAAATGGGTTTCCACACGCAACTCGGGGCTCCAAATCTCAATCAGGGGTTCTCACCCTTCCTAGTGCTGCGGCCCTAGGTGATTCCCCCAACCATACAATTATTTTAGTTGCTACTTCATAACTGATTTGGGGGCCGTTATGAATCGTCAATACCTGTTTTCCGATAGTCCTAGGCGCTTGACAACCCCCCCCGGGGTCGAGACCCACAGGTTGAGAACCACAGGTTGAGAACACTTATCTAGATAGCGCATTTAGCTTTGGATCGAAACTCTAAGCCGTTTTCATTATTCTGTAAGAAATGGTTATTGGGAACGTACTGTGTAAAAGGGAGATAACAGTGAATTAAGAAAATAAGCCTCTGCAGTCCCAGACTTAACACTCCACCAGAGAAGACAGTGTGATAAAGTGAGTTATAGAAGTGATGGGATTGCTCCAGCTACGGGTCTGGAGGTTTTTCATAAGACTTAACTAAGTGAGCCGGGTGGTGGCGCACGCCTTTAATCCCAGCACTCAGGAGGCTGAGCCAGGTGCATCTCTGTGAGTTCGAGGCCAGCCTGGTCTACAGAGCCGAGATCCAGGACAGGCTCCAAAGCTACACAGAGAAACCCTGTCTCGAGAAACCAAAACAAGAAAAAAAGGGAAAAAAATCCAAACAGCCTGGGCTACATAATGAGAACCTGGCTCCAAAAGAAACCGGGGGGTGGGGTGTTTAAGACATCTTTGAATTCAACATCGATTGAGAACTGATGAACAGCACAGAACAAGTTGGCAGTCCAGGTTCCTGAAAGGCTAACCAAAAATCAACAAATAATTAATGGTTATCTAATGCATATGTTGGAAAGTAATAGAATGTAAAGCAAACAAGTATCCCCATTGAGTACTAAGATTACTTTGTATACATATTTGTGTGTGTGTGTAGGCACGCAAGCCACTGTTGAAGGTGAAGGTCAGGGGACAATTCTGTGGTTCGCTCCTGCCACCTTGTGCGATCCAGAGATGGCACTCATGTCATCAGGCTCTCGATCCTAAAACTTTTTCCCCCTCTTTTTCTTTTCCTGTGTATGGATGTTTCATCTGCATGTACGCTATGTACTACATGTGTGGCTGATGCGCAAGGAGGCCAGAAGAGGGCGCTGGACTTGGGAACTATGGAAGAATAAATAAAAACGCATACATAATAGTCTGAAATGGCATGTTTTATTTAAGTTTTAGAAGCATGCAAGTTTTTGTTTTGTTTTGTTTTATTTGTTTTCTGGTTTTTTGAGACAAGGTTTCTCTGTGTAGCTTTGTGCCTTTCCTGGAACTGGCTTTGTAGACCAGGCTGGCCTTGAACTCACAGAGATCCGCCTGGCTTGCCTCCCAAGTGCTGGGATTAAAGGCCTGCGCCACCACCACCTAGCTAGAAGCATGCAAGTTTGCAAAGGCTACTTTTTGGAACTTTTACATTTTTGTCTTAAGAAGTGTAGGGGTGTGGAGAAATGGCTCCCTGGTTAAGAGCCCTGGCTGCTCTTCCAGGCCACCAAGTTGAGGCTAAAGGCGCCATTGTGTCCATTATACCACCTTGGGGGGAGTGTTAAGACTGTTAAATTGGTTACATTTAGAAAAGTTGCAGGTGGTAAACCCAGATGTTTTTGCAATTTATATATTTTTTCCCCTTTTGACTTTTTGTTTGTTTGGGTTTTTTTTTGTTTTGAATCTTTTGTTTTTGAAACAAGGTTTCATGTTGCCCCAACTGGCCTCCAACTCACTCTGGATACAAGGCGGCCTCCTGCCTCACTTCCTAAGTGCTGGGTTACAGGTGTTCTTAACCTCTAAAATCATTCCCACCAAAGAGTAGTGAATTCATTATTTCTGGCTTTCAACTTGGCTATCATTTATTTCCTCTCAGGTCTATTTCTTCCCCCCACCCCACCCCCCACCCAGACAGGGTTTCTCTGTATAGCTTTGGAGCCTGTCCTGGAATTTACTCTATAGCCCAGGCTGGCCTCGAACTCACAAAGATCCACCTGGCTCTGCCTCCCGAGTGCTGGGATTAAAGGGGTGCGCCACCACCGCCCGGCTCAGTTCTATTTCTACTACCTCCATACCCCCCATTATCAAAGTGAATTAAATCTAAATATGAATTTCACTTAAAATTATAGGTGGTTCCATTTGTACTCTAGAATAAAGGACACAGTGAAAGGCTGTTAGATGAGATTATATCTACACTCTCATTCAAACGAGATTATAAGGCACTCAGCAAGGTGCTTTTCTTGCCTTTTAATAGGGTAGCTGCTAATGTCATTAAGCTTTGGTAATGTCCAAGCCAGGCTTGGTGGCAGATGCCTTTAATCCCAGCATTCAGGAGGCAGAGGAAGATGGGTCTCTTGAGTTTGAGGCCAGCCTGATCCACATAGTGAGTTGCAGTTAAGTTTTTACATAAGGAGACCCTATCTCAAGAAAAATAACCCAGTCCAAGCCAGGCAGTGGTGATGCATGCCTTTAATCCCAGCACTTGGGAGAGACAGAGGCAGGTGGATCTCTGTGAGTTTGAGTCCAGCCTGGTCTACAGAGCGAGTTCCAGGACAGGCTCCAAAGCTACATAGAGAAACCCTGCCTCAAAAAAAAAAATTTTTTTTTTGACTAAAATTCTAAAAATTTGAACTGGGTACAGTTATACACCTGAACTCTTACACATCTGAACCTCAGCTATTTAGGAGGATAAGGAAGGATAGCTTGAGGCCAGTTGAAGCAATGAGAGAGAGAGAGAGAGAGAGAGAGAGAGAGAGAGAGAGAGAGAGAGAGAGAGAGAGAATCACCTAATTAACACTCTTCATCACAAACAGATGTGGTGGCACACACCTTTAATCCTAGCACTCAGGAGGCAAGCAGGCAAATCTCTGTGAGTTTGAGGCCAGCCTGGTCTACAAATTGAGTTCCAGGACAGGAAAACAACAAAAACCCAAAAAACCCAAAGCTCTGCATCACACAAATACAATGCCCAATAGAAGAAAGAGAAACTAGTTAAGAACAGGGAAAGGAATATCGGGTATGGTTAAAACACAGGTTTGAAAATGCCATAGTAAAACTCATTATGTATGATAAATCTACTGAAAAAAAAAATCCAAATCCAGACAACAGAAAAGAGAACTTTAGTATTCAAGAGCGCGCACAAGATGTCTCTGTTTTGTTGCTGCTGCTGACTTTGGCTGAGTTTCTTTGTTGTTTTTGAAACAGTTTCATGGGCTGGAGAGATGGTTCAGAGGTTAAGAGCATTGACTGCTCTTCCTGAGGTCCCAAGTTCAATTCCCAGCAACCATATGGTGGCTCACAACCATCTATAATGAGATCTGGTGCCCTCTTCTGGTGTGCAGACATACATACAAACAGAACACTGTATACATAATAAATAAATAAATCTTTTTTTTTTTAAAGACACGTTTAAAAAAAGAAAGAAACACTTTGGTTATAGATCTTTGGCTGCCCTGCAACTCAGTATGTACACTAGGCTGGCCTTGAACTGAGATCTGCCTGCCTCCTCCAAGTGCTGGTATCAAAGGCATGTATCACCACACTCAGCATTGGCTTTGGTTTTTCAAGACAGTGTCTCTGTAGTTCAGTCTGGTCTCAAACTCCATACTTAGCTGAGGATGACCTTGAACTGACCCATCTGCTTCTACCATGCAAGGGCTGAGATTACAGACACGTGCCATCATGCCTCAATTTTGAAGAAAGGTTTCTGGAAAAAAAATAACATATGATGCTGTGTGATGGTCTTTCTGTATGCTGTGAATATATGTTGCTACCATTGAATAAAGAAGCTGTTCTGGCCTATGTCCAGACAAGTGATAACCAGGTGGGAAATCCAAAAGAGACACAGGGAGAAGAAAGGCAGAGTCAGGGGCAGACGCCATCCAGCTGCCCAAGGTACAAGATGTAGAAAATTCCACACGTGACCTTCATGTGACAGTCAAATTCAGGTTGGTCCCACCTCCACAACAACTCACTGATACATGTAGAAATATTCCAGGACACAAAAAATCTGAAATCTAAACCATTTTTAGTGCCAAGCATTTCAGATCACTTAACCTATATAAGAACTATTATTATTTTTTAGTTGAATCATATGGTATATTAACTTCACAATTTATCATTTAATCAATGGTGTAATCAATCTATTAATGCAATATTAAATATTGGGATATCCAGGCTGTCATTTTGCTCTGTAGTGACTGGATAGCAATGATCACCTAAAACTTTATATGGTCCAAATTAGATTTTTCTCTCATCCATTTACCTCAGTGTTTTAGACTGTGGTAAAGATATGTTTTCTTCCACCCCACATGCAATCTAGCTGGACTTCAATACACTACCTGTTCCGTACCCAGTGGATTCACCCCACTATTTAAAGTCTTTACTGTGTATGCTACCCACTTTTGTTATTGTCCCCTAAACAATACAATGTAGTAATTATTTACACAGCATTTACAATGTATCAAGGACTGTAAACAACCAAGAGATCACTTGAAGATTTGAGATGATTTAAAAGGCCAGGGATGTAGTCAAGGGTTTGGCGCATCCAGTTGGTTTTAATATCAACTCATCACAAATCAGAACTGAAGAACTGTCCTGATAGCATTAACTGATGTGGGAAGACTTACTCTAAGGGTGGGCTGTTGGGAGTAACTCAGATTTTTTTTAAGGGCATGGCAGTCATTCTTTTTTTGCACACTGGGCTTCCCCTCTTGCTGCCGAATTGGTTTAACCTGTTGTCGCTGTGATTTCTTTGCTGATGTCAGAACTAGCCCTTCCAGGCTTCCATTATTGACCAATGGCTCTACAGGAACCTTTCAGGTTTTCCATGCCAGACTGGAACTGCTGAGACACCCAGCCTTGAGCAACCAGCTAACAGGTTGTCAGCCTCTCTAGCGTGAGAGAGCCACAATGGGGCAGCTCCAGCCTCAAGGACCAAGCAATTCCTGTGTTCTCAGCCTTTCAGGCATGAGCCAACTGTTGTTACATCTTTAAAATGTCAACTGATTTAATACATTTATTAATGTATTAGATATATATTAAATTATATGTATACATTTCCCTCATCTGTTTCTCTAGAGAACCCTGACTAATGAACATGACCTAGGACATAGGGTTGAATCTCTAGCACTGTGTAAACTAGCATGGTGGCACACATCTGTAAACCCAGCCCTTAGGAATGTAGGTAGAAGGATCAGGATTCAGCTACATAGGGAATTCAGTGACAGCCTGGGCTATGTGAGTTTGTCTCCAAATTACCTTTTTGCTTATATACAGCAAAATGTCTTGCTATGAGATCAGAATGACCCCAAACTTAGAGAGATCCTTCTGCTGCCTGCCTCCTAAGTTCTGAGATAAAGCACACCATACCTGGTCATACTGGCTGGTTTTGTGTTAACTTGACACCAGCTAGAGTCATCCAAGAGGAAAGAGCCTCTGCAGATGTAATTCTGAATGGTTTTATTAAATAAGAAACACAGAGCCAAATGCAGAGCTAAAAGCTCCAGGGGTCAGAAAGCAGTAGCTAAGAGCTGAGACCAAGACCGCCTTACCACCCGCTGCCACTGCCGTCCTTCCCCTGAGAAAGAGACCTACTTCCTGTGTGTCTGTCATTTTATTTACTTTCTGTTCTGCCTTCTCATTGGTTGTAAACCCAACCACATGATCTCTAGGAGCTTCTGCATCAGCTCCTGCTTCCAGGATCCTGACTAATTTGAGTTCCTGTCTATACAGACCTCCAGGTCTCTATGGTTGGTACTGAGATTAAAGGCGTGTGTCTCCATGCTGGCTGTATCCTTGAACCCATAGAGATCTGCCTGTCATGTGATTGGGATTAAGGGTGTGTGCTATCATTGCCAGACTTCTGCTAAATGGCTTGCTGTTAGCTCTGACCAGGCACTTTTATTTATTAACATACAAATAAAATCACATTTCAGCACAAATAAAATATCACCATAAGCCTCAGTTGAGGAAATGCCTCCATGAGATCTAGCTGTAAAGCATTTTCTCAATTAGTAATCAATGGGGGTGGGCCCAGCCCATGGTGGGTGGTGCCGTCCCTGGGCTGCTGGCCCTGGGTTCTTTAAGAAAGCAAGGGAAACTGGGCGATGGTGGCGCACACCTTTAATCCCAGCACTTGGGAGGCAGAGGCAGGTGGATCTCTGTGAGTTCAAGGTCAGCCTTGTCTACAAAGCGAGTTCCAGAACAGGCTCCAAAGCTACAGGTTTCCAAGAGAAACCCTATCTTGAAAAAAAAAAAAAAAAAAAAAAAAAAAAAAAAAAAAAAAAAAAGCAGGGAGCAAGCCAGGGGGGAACAAGCACCACGCCACAGCTTCTGCTTCAGCTCCTGCCTCCAGGATCCTAACCAATTTGAGTTCCTGCCCCAACTTCCTTCAATAATGAACAGCAATATGGAAGTGTAAGCCAAACAAATCCTTTTCTCCCAACTTGTTTTTTGATCATGGTGTTTCCTGGCAGCAATAGAAACCCTGACCAAGGCACTGGCTTACTATGCTTTTTTGATATAGGGTCTCTTGTAGCCCTGGCAGGCCTTTAATTCACTATGTAGCCAAGGTTGGCCATTTCCTCGTGATTCCCCCTTTCTCCACTTCCCAAATGCTGGGATTAAAGGTATATGTTACTATGACAAGCTCATCAATTTTTATTTATGTATTTTATGTATATGGGTGTATTTGTCTGCATGCATGTCTGTATACCAGAAGAGGGCATCAGATCCTATCACAGATAGTTGCAAGCCATCAAGTGGGTGCTAGAATCAAACCCCGGGCCTCTGGATGGGCAGCCAGTGCTCTTAACTGCTGAACTATCTTTCCAGCCCCTAATCAACTTTCTTTCAAAAGTATTTTTAAATACTTTTCAATTATGTGTCTATGTGGGTTACATGTGCATATGTGTATACGTGCCCTCAGAAGAGGGTATCACAAACCCAGAAGGACAAACATGGTATGTACTCACTCATAAGTGGATTCTAGATATAAAGCAAAGAACAATCAGATTGCAACCCACAGAACCAGGGAGGCTATATAGCAGGGGGAACCCTAGGATGACTGTGGCTTATAATAAGTTTTAGTTTTACTCAATCACTGGGCAAGCTTCAGTGAAACATTTCACTATTAGGATAAGAATTTGTACTGTATCAACCTGATAATAGAAAAAATAAAATAATAATAATAAGAGGGCATCAGATTCCCTTGGAGCTGGAGTTACAACTCCCTTGGAGCTGCCTGATTTAGGAGCTGGGGACTGAGCTTCCTCCAGGTCTATGCAAAAGCAGTAACCATAAACATCGTCATAACCTCACAGCCCCATACACACACACACACACACACACACACACACACACTTTTGAAGACAGGAGAATTCACTATGCAGACCAGGCTGGACTCAAACAAAGATCTACCTCTGCCTCCTGAGTGCTGAAATTAAAGGCATGTACACCACCACTCACAGCCCTCTATTTTTTTAAAGATTATATTTTGTTTAAATAGCTAGTCACTTCTTAAAGATTTCTTCTTATTGCTTTTAAGTTTTGTGTCTATGTGTGTCTGTGTGGGTATGCGTATGACTGCAGAGTTCAGAAGAGGGTATCGGATTCCTTGGAGCTGGAGTTACAGGCAGCTTCGAGCTGCTCATTGTGGGTGCTGAGAATTGTACTCAGGTCTTCTGGAAAAGCAACAAGAGCTTTTAACACTGAGCCATCTTTCCCAGACCCCTTAGCTAGTGATTTTTTTTTTATTGAACACTGGAAGTGTGAATAATGTAAAGACTCAAGATTCTGTTCCAGTCTCTGAAAAATGATTCACATTCTTGTTTCGGCAGCTTTCCAGTTACCCTGCATTTGTGTCTGTGCACCGTGTACATGCCTGGTGCCTGCAAAGCACAGAAGAGGGCATTGGATCCCGTGGAATTGGAGTTATGTGAACCACCAAGTACGCTCTGGGAACTAGACCCTGAGTCCTCTGCAATAGCAACAAGTGCTCTGAACCACTGAGTCATCTCTAGCTCCTGAACTTGTTTTTTTTTTTGTTGTTGTTGTTCATTTGTTTGTTGTTGGTTTTTTGTTGTTGTTGTTATTTTCAAGACAGGGTTTCTTTGTCTAGTCCTGGAACTCAATCTATATACCAGGCTAGCCTCAAGCTCAAGAGATCTGCCTGCCTCTGCCTCCCGAGTGCTGGGATTAAAGGCGTGCGCCACCACCCTCCAGCATGAAGTTGGCTTTTATGTGGATGTGTGGCTCCAGACTTGTGCAGCAAGCACTTTACTGACTGAGCCACCTACCTGACTCTCAGGGTTAGTTTTTTTTTTTTTTCAGGGTTAGTTCTTTTATTTTGTGTTTTGTTTGTATCCTTAGCTGGCTTTAAACTCTCTACGTAGCTGAGGATAACCTTGAGTTCCTGATCCTCCTGCCAAGTGTTAGGGTCCAGGTCCCAAGAGTCAGGGTCCAGGTCATGCCTGGCTTATGCAGTACAAGGGGTAGAACCCAGGACCTCATGCATTCTAGACACACACTACCAAATGAGCTGCCCCCTCCCCGTTCTTATCTTCAGAAAGTTCCAAGAGTTTTTCAAGTCCTAACTTGGCAGGATTTAATCTCGCTAGTGTTTTCTCTGACAATATTATCAGTGGCTTGATGTTTGGCTGTATCTGAACAAGGCAGGTCTAGAATAGATCCTCCAAAAAGGACATACTGTTAGCTGCCAAAGACAGACAGCTTTCCTTCCTTCCTTCCTTCCTTCCTTCCTTCCTTCCTTCCTTCCTTCCTTCCTTCCTTCCTTCCTCCCTCCCTCCCTCCTTCCTTCCTTCCTTCCCCCTTACTCCCTTTCACCCTCTTTATCTTTTCTGTTTTTCTCCTTTGGTTTTTTTGAAACAGGGTCTCTTTACATGCTCCTGGCTGTCCTTGAACTCTGTATGTAGACCAGGCCTGTCTCAAATTCACAGAGATCTGCCTGTTTCTGCCCCCCTGCTGAGATGAAAGCATCCACCACCATGTCTGGCCCCTCCCTCTATTTCTTCTTGCACTGCTGTGGATCAAACCCCGAGTCTCACACAAGGCTAGGCGGGCTCTATCACACGTCAGCTGGTCTCAATTTGAGCATAGTACAGCCCAGCTCAATCTATATGATAAGGGGCTTGTGGATTTCTAGGGCTGTATCACTCAACATCTCCCTCTTCTCTGGTGGCCCATCCACCCACCCAACAGATCCCAGCTGTGTGTGCTGTACCTTCCAGTGGTCTCAGCTCAGAGCCACTGTTTTGCTCTGACAGCACAGGAAGCTGGGTGACTGTGGGGCTCACAGCCTGTTTCCCTTCTCTTAAAAATGGTTGCCTTAAACCGGGTGGTGGTGGTGCACGCCTTTAATCCCAGCACTCGGGAGGCAGAGCCAGGTGGATCTCTGTGAGTTCCAGGCCAGCCTGGGCTACCAAGTGAGTTCCAGGAAAGGCGCAAAGCTACACAGAGAAACCCTGTCTTGAAAAACAAAACAAAAAAACAAAACAAAAAAAAAAAATGGTTGCTTTAGCCAGTCTCCTGTTTGCAATTCCAGCATTGAGAAGCCTGAGGCAGGGGGGATTGCCGAGAGTTTGGTGTAATCTTCGGCTACGTGGCAAGTTTCAGGCAAGCCTGGGCTCTAGTATGAGAACTATCTTTTGATCTTCCTGCCTCTTCCATCTCTTCAGCATATCCTCCTGTTGTGTGCCACCAGGATAGGTGACACTGTCTCAAAACATAAACCCAAAAAGACTTTTAGCCATGGGCTGCCTGGAAACAGCTGCCCAGCACGTCCACTTTTATAATTCCTAGTTATCCAGGAGACACAGTCAAGTTACTCCATTCTGCCAGCTGCAAAAGACTCTTCTCTCCTATTGCTAAGGGAAGAGGTCTAGGGCTGGAGAGATGGCTCAATTGTTAAGAGCACTGACTGCTCTTCCAGAGGACTTGCGTTCAATTCCCAGCACCCACATGGCGGCTCACAACTGTCTATAACTCCATTTCCAGGAGACCTGACACCTTCATACCAGTGCACATAAAATAAAATTAAATTATTTAAGAAAAAAAGAACCACACTCTTAGAAAGCATATATATATATAAAATTTAAAATAAAAAAAATACAATCAGACTCTAAAGAAAGAGGTCTAGTTTCTCCTGAGTAACAAAAATAGCAAAATTTGACTTTCTAGAAACCATACCTTCATCACTAAAAGGAAGACTGGTCTGAGAATGAATGTAACATGTTGTGGGGCGTTTACCCACCACCCCCACAGCTTCCCAGAGTTTTCTTGAGTGCGAGCAGCAGGAAATATTAGATAGAAGGATTTATAGCGGAGAATCTTGCAGAGATAAACAGATAGAAAATAAAGGATAGCCTCGAGAGGGCCTGGAACCTATTCCAACGGGCCCCGACTGTCTCTGGCCCAGGGTTTTTATAGAGACGCCAAGGGGGTGGAGCAAAAGACCTCCTCCCCCAGCACAGCCAAGTGCAGACCATCTCAGACACCTGCACTCAGGCCCGTGGTCCTGATCATCCTCTATTCGGACCTGCTGGGTAAAGCCACGAGGAACCCCAGAACTGGTTCCCACAACATGTAAAGAAGAAATAGGAATTGTTGAAACAAAATTCTGGCTACATTCAAGTCCTTGTTTGAGTTCCTTGTCTTTAAGTCCAGTAGACTCCTGTCCTTTATATAGTTTTCTTACTGTGCTGGCTAATTTTATGTCAACTTGACACAAGCTAGAGTTTCCCTAAAGGAGGAAATCTCAATTGAGAAAATGCCGCCTCCATAAGATCCAACTGTAGGGCATTCTTCCTTCCTTCCTTCCTTTCTTTTTTAAGAAACAGGTTTCTCTGTGTAGCCCTGGCTATGCTGGAACTCACTCTGTAGACCAGGCTGGCCTCAAACTCAAGAGATCCACCGGCCTCCACCTCCCAGAGTGTGCTCCACCACTGCCCAGTATGAACTTGGCTTTTTATGTGGATGCTGTAGGGCATTTTCCTAATTAGTGATTGATTGGGGAGGGCCTAACCCATGTGGATAGATGAGAACATCCCTGGGCTGGTGGTCCAGGGTTCTGTAAGTAAGCGGGCTGAGGAAACCTTTAGGAGCAAGCTTGTAAGCAGCACCCCTCCATGGCCTCTGCTTCAACTTCTGCCTCCAGGATCCTGGCCTGTGATTCTTGCCCTGACTTCCTCCAAAGATGAAGTGGATATGTAAACCAAATGAACCCTTTCATCCCCAGTATGCTTTTGGTTGTGGTGTCATACTACAGCAAAAATAACACTAAGACACTTACATAGATCATTAAATTTCCCCCCTTTCCTTAGTTGGCTCAATTTTCACTTGAAACTTTGAGAGAGACATCTAAAGGATCTGGAAAAATAACAATAGAAGATGTTGGACCGGCTAGATGTGGCCTAATTAGAAAAAACCGGGGCCAGGACCCTACAGGTCCCCCTTTTACTAAAAATTGAGGTTCTGACTTAGGTTGTGTGGGATGTCAGCAGGTCACCTTACCCGTCATGGAGACGCCTGCCCAGGCCACACAGGCGCTCTGTCTTAGTTTGGTGAGTGCCCCCTAGGCATTACCCGTCTCTGAATACTCATTATCATACAGGCTTAGTTGTGTGTGAGCTGCAGAGTTAACTGCTGCCAAAGATCTCAAGGTAGCACTGGGCTTGCAATCTCTGTGTTCGACACAGAAAAGACCAACAGAGGTCCTATCCCACCCATAGCCAGTAGGCTAAAGGCAACTGAGCCATTCCTTTCCTTAACGAGCCTTACTGCAAGGTGGAGTCCTTGTAAGATGGTATCCCAAAAGCAAATGGAACTTTATAAATTTCAAAGCCATTCAAAATGTATATAACTTTTGAATTAAATTTATCATGCCCAATAGAATGAAAGATTAACTAACTGTGGGGCCTCCTCTTCCACTGCTGTTCTTCCGCTCTTCCACTGCTGTTCAGTGTTGCCTGATCATGTTTCCAAGGCTGACCACGTGGTGCTGGGTAACCAATCAGGGGGAATTATCCCTGGGAACACTAATTCTCCCATTCAGAGCAGCTGTAATTGCTTAGAGTTCTTTAGGGGTTGTATCCCAGGAGATGGCTCCCATCACACTGGGCTATCAGCTGTTGTTCAGGTCTTGTTTAGGCATCCGTGTGGTTGAGATTTCATGGGTATAGCTTCCCCGTCAGTCAGTCTCACAGCAGACTTCCGGGCCCTCTGGCTCTCACAATCTTTCTGTTCCCTCTTCAGAGATATTTCCTGAGCCTCAAATGCAAGACTTGTGTTGTAGATTCTCAGTTATGGTTGGGCACCTCATGATCAGTTGTTCTCTGCATTTTGACTAGCTGTGGTGGCTTTCTGTAATGGCCTCCTGCTGCAAAAAGCTGGGTTTTGTTTTGAGGGGTGAGATTTATACTCATCTGTGGATGTAAAGGTAAGTTTTTGGAGTGTAATTAGGAATTACATTGGTCAGGAAAGTCTTGGCAGTAGGTTCTTCTCGTAGGTCTATGACCTCTCCAGCCACAGGTAGCTGCCTAGGTTTATAGTCCAGGCATGATTTCCCTCCTGTTCAGCAGGCCTGTAAGTTCAGTTAAATACATGGAGTCAGGAGTCAGGAGCTAGATGCAGAGGAAGCAAGATGAGAATGTTATACTGAGAAAAGGTACCAAGCCACATGGCTAAACATAGATAAGAATTATGGGTTAATTTAAGTGTAAGAGCTAGTTAGTAATAAGCTTGACCTAACAGCCGTGCATTTATAATTAATATTAAGCCTCTGACTGGTTATTCAGGAACTGGTGGGTGGGAGAGAAACATCTGATTACATATGGCACTCCAACATGCTTCCCATATAAGGCCTGAGAAAGTTTAAAAAAAAAAGGGGGGGGGGTGATTCTTGAACACATAGAGCCAAAAACAGTTTCCTAGTTGTGTCTCATGTGGTCCACAGTACAGAGATGCCACGGCATGTGGGCTTGAGCTATAGCATGATGGATTCCCACCAACATACACAGAGGCATCTCTAAGTGGTGTAGCTAGAGTTTTCCTGCCTTGCCCACAGTCAGAACAAATCTTTGTCACCTGCCAGTCCCACAGCCGCTCAGACCCAACCAAGTAAACACAGAGACTTATATTGCATACAAACTGTATGGTCGTGGCAGGCTTCTTGCTAACTGTTCTTATAGCTTAAATTAATCCATTTCCATAAATCTATATCTTGCCACGTGGCTGGTGGCTTACCGGAGTCTTCACATGCTGCTGGTCATGGCGGCGGCTGGCAGTGTCTCTCTGCCTCAGCCTTCCACTTCCCAGAATTCTCCTCTCTCCTTGTCCCACCTACTTCCTGCCTGGCCACCTACTTCCTGCCTGGCCACTGGCCAATCAGTGTTTTATTTATTGACCAATCAGAACAATTTGACATACAGACCATCCCACAGCACTGGATAATAGAAAAAGCTACAGAATTAAATCAGCCTATATACTTTAAGGATGTGCTGACCTCAGAATGGAAACCAGGGTATGTATTACATTGGGGACAAGGTTTTGCTTTTGTTTCTACAGGAGAAGATAAGCTGTGGGTACCATCAAAGTTGATAAAGGTTTGATTTGAACAAGAGAAACCTCTTATTTAGAGGAGGTGATAGTTCATCAACAAGCATGAGCATCTGATTTAAACTAACTTGTATCAGTAACACATGCCTTTTCATTTAATCAGATAATAACTTGCCAAAAAGGAACATCCCCAAAATTAGTTTTGGGGAAAGGTTTTTGTTTTTGTCTTTTAGGAGAATGAAGGTTAAGGAATCTGAAGAACACGGGACAAATGAGACAACTGAAGAAAAGGGACAAATCATCTATCCCAAGAAACAGAGTGAAACGGTGTATGGGTATATATTATCTAAAAAATTTTATGTCTTCCTAAATGTTTGTTTCTGCTTTTCTCTAAAGATTTAACACTATTGGTCTTCTAAGAGTCCCAGTTCAATTAAAATTTAAAGCTGACTTTGGAGTTGGAAAATGGCTCTCTCCTTCTTTAAACTCAAGCATGTTGTTAAAAGGAAAATGCAAACTCCCTGTATCATGCCAGAAAAAAAGAGCCATCTTCTGCTATGTGACAGGACAAAAGCCAAATTAATTAAGGGACTATTCTATTATTAATCTCAACTCTTTGATTCTATTTTGATTCTTTAAACGTTTCTTAAAGTATGAATTTTATATCAAAATTTACAAGATTAACATATATAGATATATATACATTTTAAACTTTGTTAAGATATGAATGGTCATAAAGAGTACTAACTAATTCTAAAAAAAAAGGCTTCAATTAGCTGCATATATATGTCTTTCTGTTTGAGTCTCTTATCAGTTTTCTGCAGGAAATCACGGCCAGGTCTAACATCAACTGAAGTCTCCAGAAAGAAGATGGGGCCCCACAACAACAACAATTCCACATGGACAATAATAATATCGTTAAGCTGACAAACATCATCCACAGATCAGCTTTGAACTACAATGAGCTCAGAGCAATTTTGAGATGACTAGCAGAGATGATCCAGTCTCAAAGACTACTTGAATAAGGACTTGAGATAAACCCTGAACTTTGACATTATACACAGACTGGATAATGAGGGATATAGTTACCTTTCCTAGAATTTGACAATTAACCTAAAATTTTTCTTTCAGGATAAAGAAAACTTTGCCCATACCCAGCAGGAAGCAATTTTAAGAATACAACGCCCACATTCCCAAAGAGGTGGTGTGGGGCGGGTGGTTTTTTGGTCTTTTTAATGGGTTTTGGGTCTGGGATAATTTTCAATGTTTAGGGGGGTTGGTTACAAGTTGTTGTCAAGGGTTAGGAAAAAGGCTAAGCAAAGGAGATTAGATTTAAGGTTCTTGTTTAAAAAAAAAAGAAAGGAAGAAAGAAAGAAAAGAAAAAGACAATTACTAGTTTTAAATACTTTACATTAGATTGGATTGTTTTATATTGTATACAAATTTGAAACTGATATTGTTAGAAAATGTTATATGTATATTTCTAATTGTATTCATACCATTCATTTAACAATGTAATGCAATTTTCTCATCCTTGAATGTTATTATTACCAACTATTAGGATATAAAGAAATGAAAGTTAGTAGTTAGACATTACAATAGAACTTGTAGTCATATTAGATATGTTTTAAAAATTGAGCACAGATGTTTTAGACAGGTCATCTTCAAACTCTTCAGAGATCTACAGAATATGGCATTTAAAATGTTTTAATAACTTAGAAAATTTTTCTTTTTTGAGACATGTCGGCTCCTGGCAGTACCAATCTACTTCAGAGAAAATATGGGCATTAAAGAAACTGCATATGGAATCAACTTTCATTGTGGCAAAAGTTAGCCACTGGACAACAAAGTATCCTCGAATCAACAGGACAAAATGGACAGACAGAACACGAAACAAAGGACTACTGATTCTTGTCAAAACAAGTGTGGTTATGGCTTTATCAAAAGGCATTTTCTGAGGCCAGGACAATATGGCCCATCCCTGAAGTGGCCTTCGCATCCGGAAAAGGTACAGTGCCCTTTTCTTCAAAGACAGCTTAACAGGCAGAGGGCCGATGGCTTCTGTTGTGCAATGGAACAGCAGCTGAAAGCTCACTCCTCTCGATAGTAGACTGGCATTTAATAGAGGGATGTGGAGAAGGGGATGCTGAGATGAAGCCATATATACACAGCCAAGAATGGACGGCTGAATTAAAAAACTGTCAACAATTTCCAGAATTTAAAATCCTGAATCATGACAGGACACTAGTGGAATTCAGGTGTTTCTGGTATGTGGACTGCTCTCACCCAATGTGAGGTTGAACTGTTGACCTTGTGTACATCCTACTTCACAAATGAGTCTGTCAGATACACTAAGCCTATAGGCTGAAGATGATGCCTCAACACTGCGGAGAAACCTCAGGTGACTCTCCAGGCAGCTGTTTCTGTCAACTCACAAATTTTTTGGAAGTTGCTTGCATGCAATTCCTGTTTTTATTTTTGTTAGCTAATATTATTTCTTTCTTGGGTCTCTGAGGGAGTTAAGATTAGTTAGTTATGATTGAAGATTAGTTAGATATAGTTGAAAATTAATTAGGATAGAAAGTGCATCTTGGATTTACCAAAATAGGATAGATAATGGAATTATTTTCTCTGATGTGTCAAATACCTGTTTAGGTATTTATTACTTGTATATATTGTATATAGTTATTGTACTTTTGTATATAGTTTTTTTATGTTAGTTATAACCTTTTGCTTTTTTTTCTTTTTATTAAAATAGAAAAGGGGGGGGGCTGGAGAGATGGCTCAGAGGTTAAGAGCACTTACTGCTCTTCCAGAGGTCCTGAGTTCAATTCCCAGCAACCACATGGTGGCTCACACACCATCTGTAATGAGATCTGGTGCCCTCTTCTGGCCTGCAGTCACATATGCTGTATACAGAATAAATAAATAAATAAATTAAAAAAAAATAGAAAAAGGGAAATGTGGTGGTATTCTAATTGTACTGAAATGTGATTTTGATTGTATGTTAATAAATAAAGTTGCCCGGGGGTCAGAGCTATTAGAGCCATAGACAGAGTGTGGCAGTGGTGGCACACGCCTTTAATCCCATAGATCTCTGTGTGTTCAGGGATACAGCCAGCATTGGAGACATATGCCTTTAAGACCTGGGGGGCTGTACATACAGACAGTGACGAGGCAGTCACATGTTTGGGTTTACAACCAATGAGAAGGCAGAACAAAATACTATGAAAAGATGAACAAACAGGAAATAGCTCTCTTTTCTGGAAGCTAGGAGCTTGCAGGAGGAAGGGTGAGATTTTAGCTCTGAGCTCTGACCTCTCGGCTTTCTCTTTTACATTGGTTCTGTGTTTCTTATTTAATAAGACAGTTGGTTACATCTACAAAGTGGCACAGCGCTGCGAAGTGGATTTAGCTTTTGCTCATAAAAAAAGGGTTAAGAAACACAGTAAACTCAGCCGAGGCAGGTCTAGTCCCCTCCTCCCTTCACCCAGGGTGAGCAAAGTATATCAGCATAGGCCCCAGGCTCCAAAAAGCCAGCCCATGTACCAAGGATGGGTCCCGGCTCCACTGCCTGGGGGCCTCCCAAACAGTTCAAGCTAATCAACTGTCTCACTTATCTAGAGGGCTTTGGTCCAGTTCCATGGGGGCTCCTCAGCCATTGGTTCATAGTTCATGTGTTTCCACTAGTTAGTTTGGCTATTTGTCCCTGTGCTTTTTCCAATCATGGTCTTAATAAATCTTGCTCAGACAATCCCTCCTCTCTCTCACCTTTTGGACTCCCAGAGCTCCACTTGGAGCTCTGACGGGGGAATCTGTGGCTGATATGTGAAATTAAGTTAATTATAAAATAAAAATATTTAAAAAAAAAAAAGAAACACAGTAAAAACAGACTCAGACAGAAAGGCCTCTAAACAGGTCACAGAGTATTTAAAAGATAGGCTTAGGCTTGAGAGAGAAAAGAGAAAATATACAGCCTTAAATTATAGATTTAAAATAATAAAGTCCTTAAAAAGGGGAGTAAAGAATATAAAGATAGGGCTGGAGAGATGGCTCAGTGGTTAAGAGCACTGACTGCTTTTCCAGAGGTCCTGAGTTCAATTCCCAGCAACCACATGGTGGCTCACAACCACCTGTAATGAGACCTGGTGCTCTCTTCTGGCCTGCAGGGACACACGTGGGCAGAACACAGTATACATAATAAACAAATAAATTTTAAAAAAAAGAATATAAGGATAATGAGCCACATGAGGATGGAAAGTAGGGAGTTCAGATTATGTATGTTGTTGTGTTTCCTTTGGATTTTTTGACTGTTAATGAGCTAGGGGACTGCTAGGTTAAACCAACTTATACATTTAAAAATATCTTGACTTCAAAATTTGAGTCTGGGGATGTGTTGCTTTGGGAAGGAGGTTCTGCTTTTGTTTCCACAGAAAGTGAGCATCTATGGATTAATTCCAGGATCGGAAAGATCAGGTTTGATTAAGGAAGACCCATGAAAATCCTGACTACAGACATGGAAAAATAAACCTAAAGCAACTACAATACACATGATGTATATTTTAGCTGCTTAAACATAAAACAAAAAATTATCTTTGGCTGGCTTGTGTACAATACAGTTTATATTTATATTAATACAGATATATATGTTACTTTTAAAAGTTTATATATTGCTGGGCAGTGGTGGTGCATGCCTTTAATCCCAGCACTCAGGAGGCAGAGCCAGGTGGATCTCTGTGAGTTCAAGGCCAGCCTGGTCTATAGAGCAAGTTCCAGGACAGCTAGCACTGTTACACAAAGAAACCCTGTCTTGAAAAACAAAAACAAACAAACAAACAAAAAACAACAAAAGTTTATTTATTTTCAGAACAAGGGGACCAGACACCAATAAAAACAAATGGCCCAGATGATCCAGCATTTCAGAGCACCTCTATTGCAGTTTTCTGAGTTCTGCATGCAGAACAGCTTCAAGGCTGCTGGCTGAGATGAGCCAGCCTCACAGACTACTCCAGTCAGGGCTTGACCATAATCCTAAATTTTCTCAGGGCCCCCCCAAAGATTATTAGCACCCCAATCAACAGGAAGTAGCCTAGAGAACTACACCCACATTCCCAAAATATTGGTTATAAATGTTTGTTTTCACTTAAGGGAGGTTGGTTACAAATTGTTATTGGTCCTAGTCACTCTCTTTCTAAAACAAAGGGGGATATGATATAGAAACAATGGGGGGGGGGAAGGGTAGATTATTGAATCTACTTTAACTCAAAAAACAACTATTAATCTTATATATTTTACATTAGTATGGATTTTGGTTTATTGATAAAAATTTAAAGTTAATTTTGTTATACTTATATATTTCTACTCTTGTTTAGGGTATTATGTTTATGCAGCTCATTTAAAAATGAAATATATAATTAAAAAATCCAGATTAATAGTCATTTATATAGCAAATTTATAGTCGTTAGGTATGTTTTCAAGATCATATAGAGATGTATTTCAGATAAGCAATCTTCAAACACTTCAAAGACCTACAGAATATGGCATTTAAAATATTTTATTTTTTTGGTTTTTTGAGACAGGGTTTCTCTGTGTAGCTTTGTGCCTTTCCTGGAACTCACTCTGTAGCCCAGGCTGGCCTCGAACTCATAAGAGATTCGCCTACCTCTGCCTCCCAAGTGTTAGGATTAAAGGCATGCACCCAGTTCTTAAAATATTTTAAAAACAGACTTTTTTCAACAGTGAGACCCTCTGCTCCTGGCAGCACCAATTACTTCAAAGAGAATGATGGGCATTGAAGAAACTCCATGTGGAGTTTGCTTTATGGCAAAAGATAGTCATGTGGGCAAATAAACTGCCCTTGCCGCAACTGCTGACAATAAGTATGCTGCCCAACCTGGACAAGCAGGACACAGAGACTGCTGAACTTTGCCAAGACAGCGTAGGACAGCCCCTCAAATTTTCCGGCTTTTGTAAAAAGTCTGTCAGATATTCTAGGCCTATAAGCCAAAGTTGGATGCCCGAAAGTTACAGAGAAACTTTGGGTAACTGTCAAGGCAGTCAGATATTTCTGTCATTTCTAGAGTTTTGGAATGCACTTCCTATTTACTTAGATATTATATCCTTCTTGGGTCTTTGGTGGAATTGAAGACTAAATAGTTAAAATTATAGTTTTCTTTAGTTATAATAGAAAGTAAATTAGACACAAAACTTTAGACTCACAAAAATAGGAAAGATATTTTAATTTTACCAAATACAAATAGCCCAGATATTGTAACTGTAATTCTTGCTTGATAACTGTTTTATGTAATTTTACTACGTTAAAGTTAAAAACTTTCCTTTTTGATTAGACAGAAATGGGGAAATGCTGTTGAACAATCCTCTTCTACATTATGTGTATTACTCTCACTTGCTAATAAAAAGCTGACAGGCCAATAGCTGGACAAGAAGTTAGGTAGGAAAGCCAGACTAGGAGAACTCTGGGAAGAAGAAGGGTGGGGTCAGGAGTCGTGAGCCAGACACAGAGGAAGCAAGATGAAAATGTTCTGAGAAAAGGTACCAAGTCATGTGGCTATAGATAAGAATTATGGGTTAAGTGTAAGAGCTAGTTAGTAATAATGCACTGGCTGAACATTTATAATTAATACTAAGCCTCTGACTGGTTATTTGGGAACTGGCAGGCAGGAGAGAAACATCCAGGTATATGCCATTATTTTACCATTGTAGATATGTTGCCGGTCCAGTAATTGTGGTTCATAGGCTTTACAGCTGGGTAGGACTACCCAGTACTGCTCTTCCTTGGCAGCCTGCACAGCACTGATACTATGGCAGCCATTCCCCAGGGAGGAGGTTTCTAGATCAGTTCCATTACTCCAAGTTCTATCTGAGGTGTATCAAGTCTTCAGCAATGACAGACAACCAGGGCAACAGCAAGAGCCTATATTGTTTTGTCTCTTGGAAGTCCCTTACTCAACAAGTTGAGAGGGGTTTCTCATGCATAGTATTAGGGTTTTTGATAGATAGTCCAAGGCTCTTTCAGGAAGCATCATTGTCCCAAGTGGCACAACTTCTTTAAACAATCCTCCCACCCCCACCCCGTGTGTGTGTGTGTGTGTGTGTGTGTGTGTGTGTGTGTGTGTATACATTTAAGTGGTGGTTTGAAGGAGGATGGCCCCCACAGACTCATAGATTTGAATGCTTGGTCACCAGGGAATGGAACTATTAGAAGGTGTGGACATTTGTTGGAGGAGGTATGTCACTGGGGGTGGGCTTTGAGGTTTCAAAAGCCAAAACCCAGGCCCAGTGTGTCTATCTGAAATATACTTAGTGTTACTTAAGCTTTCTCCCCAGGTAAAGGACCCCCCCATTTTTCCATCTCTCCATTTTATCGTATTTTGTATGATTCATTTGGGTGCTGACTGCTTCCATTTGAATGTAAGCTCTAGAACAGACCTTGTCCATCTTATTTACTTATTCACACAGAAGACTTTCTACCTTTGCCAAATAAGCTGGCCCTACTGTAAACAACCCTACTCATGTAGTTCAGTTTAACTTAAAATAAATGCTAACATTTATTCAAATTTCAGTATCAAGATGCAAATGTTTACATTCATGTAATTTTATATATATCTAGCAAAATCAAAACTGTGAAACAAGTTTAACTTTTAATTTATTAGAACCCAGTAAGATTTTTAAAAGCAGCGTTCCTGTCAAATTAACACTTAATTCAGGGCAAAAATACATTAAAACAAAACAAACAACCCTAATTCTTAAGGCAGAAGTAAAACACTGTAAACAAAACAAAACACCATGTCTAATGCAGACTGTAGAATGTCACAATTTAAAGAGATCCACATAGTACTTTACAGCACTACAATGTTAATACAGTCAGAAATATCAGTTGGTCCAACATTCCCCAGTTTATAAAATGTCTAGGCTGCTAAATGAAGTTTTTGCTGTGTATGGATAGTTACCATACAACCAACTGACCGTTTTTATGACAATGGAATTGGCAGGAGACCTTATGCTTTTGTCTATCCAGTTCTACAATATCAAGTATGAAGTATCTCTAGGCATTTGTAGATTTGGCTCCCCCTGCTAACTGTTGTGGATGTGCATCACTCCCTTTGACTACATTTTAATGTAGTCATCATACTTTTTTACCGGAGGCCTGACTTTACTGACAACCGAAGTATGAACTGTCTGGTTTCTTGGTGTGTGTATGAGAGTCTCTGTGTGCACAAGCAGTTACGTGCGGGCAGGTGCAGGTGCACATATAGAAAGGCCAGAGGTCAACCTGTGTGTGTGGGGTGTTCCTCACAAGCTGTCCCTTACTGGGTCCTGGAACTTGCTAATTAGGCCAGGATGGCTGGCCAGCGAGCTCCACGGACCCATCTGTCTCTGTCTCCTCAACACTGGATAATCTGATATAGCAGAAAAACAAATTTTAATAAATCACTCCATCTTTTCCTGGCCATTAAGTAACTTTGGACTGAATTATAAGAACTTAAGTCTCTCAGCAAGTGAACAATCATTTCTTCTATAGATGGCTTTTCATGTGTGTTTACTTTGTTGTCATTTTCAGTGCTGGGAATCAAACCTAGGCCTCACACCACTGAGCCATATCACTCCCAGTAGTTCATGTTTATGTGCAATTAAAGCAGCCCTTCTAAAAAACGGGGTTTACAGCCTTACATTCCCCCCCTTATCATCAATACCTTTCATTTTTAGGGAACACTAAAAAAAATTAAAAGTGCTTGAAACCAGAAAAGAAGGATTAGCTAGCTTATACATCCTAATGAAATAACGGCAAAAGACACAATACACTGAAAATAATTCAGTAAGTCTAGCAAATGAGCTTGGTGGGTTCTTAACTAACATGAATTACAAATATTCATTTTTATTACAAAGTTTTCGGCTATTTCAATAAAACAGCTGTAGACTTCACGGTACTTCTATTCATCCATTCCTTAATAAAAACCTGTTAAAGTCCCTTACTTAGTAGTCCTGGAAAAGTCTAATCAAATACAATCATTAAAACTACTAGAAAAGCTTTGCTGTACTGATCGCAGCCTCATTTCAAGGTGGATTTCGTCCCTTTCAGGATCTGTCATGTAAACGGTGAATATACTCACCAGATTCAACTCTGAAAATATAACCAATTTTAGCCAGTGCTGACTACAGTTAAACAGTACTGGCATTACTTGAAAAAATAAAAATTCATTGTCAATCATGCATTCCGCAACTTCAAGAACTAAGTAAGGAATAACTTATAAATATTGTTATGATGACTTGGACTTTCCTTGAGTAAAATAAAAGGAGCAGGGAGGTCATTCTGTACACACATTGCCCACTGTTTGGCATCTAGGTCCCCACCTTTGTGTGTAACTATTCTAGTGTAACTCTTTAAAGAGTGTGAAATGAGGGGCAGTAGAGGACACCTGGGGGGGGGGGGGGGGCGGGTAACAAAAAACGTATTAGTGTTTAGAGTTTTCAGCTGAGTAACTAACTTCTCACTGCCATTATACTATGTGCAGCATATAACCTGTACAAACATTTGTTCCCGTTTGTCTTTTTGTGAAAAAAAATTAGGTTCAATAAAATGTGAAATTTACATTAGTTTGCTTTAAATGCAAAGATTAACTGTTTTTGGCTCAGCTGTGTTGTAACCAAAAAAGTATCTGCTTTGATAATACAATATGAAAAAGTTCACATATGTACATTGGTACATTCCTTCATTAAAATTTCCTTAAATCTATCTCAATGTATCTTTACAACTGATACGACGACTGATCTTTACAACAGAAGTCAAAATTGACAAGTAGAGATGATTCACTGCGCAGCACTTTGGGTTTTGAGCATCCCTTAGACTTAAAGGACATCATTGAAGCGCTGTTTGCCATAGTCTGCAGGATCCATCTGAAGCTCTCGCTCTTCATCATCTGCAAACAAAATAATATATATCAAGAACAGGGTCCAAAGTTGCCGCAGCCAGACCGCTTCACACTGTCTCCAGGTTTTCAGCTTTACAGCAATCTTTCTCCTTTCTTCTCTGTTATCTGAACTGGACTGTTTCTTGGCCCATGGCTGAAGAGTGAAAAGTCTATCACTACTCTGCGAGACTTAATTTCAACAAACATTCGGAGTTGGGCATGGTGGCTCACACCTGTAATCCCAGCACTAGGGCAGAATTGGAGGCAGAAGGATCAGGAGTTCAAGACTTGGACTACATAGAGAGCTTGAGGTTAACCTGGGCTACATGAGACCCTATCTCAAAGAAACAAAACATAGCAACCATCCTCAACCTAAAAAGAAACAAGAACCATCTCTGACATGTATGTACAGACAAATGTACAATAGATAGAGCTAACAAAATGTTAGGAATCCCCAGGACTGAAGAGCTAGTGTTGTGCATGAGGTCAGACTTTCAGGTCATTCCTAACTCCAGGGCCAGTTCCAGGATGGCCTAAGGCTATTGGAGACACTCTCAAAAACCCACCACCATCATCTCAAATTATAAAGATAATCTATAGTGGTCATGAAAAAAAATCAGAAAATAAGAGCATATAAGTTCTCAGTCCCAACATAGAACACTTCAGTGAAGTTCTCTACAAATAGCTTTCTCTTGACTTTTTAAATGTAGCACACTAACCAAAACTTAACTCTTCCTTAGAAAAAAACAAAACAAAACAAAAACAATTGTTAGCCCCTCAAAGCCTCTTTGAACAGCTGTATTAAATGACTAACGAGTGCCCTGCAGTAATGACTTCTCTGGCTATAGTCTCCTTATATGTCAGCTGCCATTTTTGTACTGTTGGTTTATCTCAATAACAAGCCCTTTTAAAAAAAATAAAAAAAATTTAAATATAACTGCTCAAAATAACTAAAATTATGTTACAATAAGAATGAGAGGAAGAGCCAGGTGGTGGTGGCACATGCCTTTAGTCCCAGCACTTGGGAAGTAGAGGCAGGCAGATCTCTGTGAGTTCAAGGCCAGCCTGGGCTACAGACTGAGTCCGGGACAGCCAAGGCTACAAAGTGAAACTCTGTCTCGAAAAACGAAAAACAAGGCCGGGCAGTGGTGGCACACGCCTTTAATCCCAGTACTCGGGAGGTAGAGCCAGGTGGATCTCTGTGAGTTCGAGGCCAGCCTGGGCTACAGAGTGAGTTCCAGGAAAGGCGCAAAGCTACAGAGAAACCCTGTCTCGAAAAACCAAAGAAAAAAAGAAAAACCAAAAACCAAAAAAGAAGAAAAGAATGAAAAGAAGTTTAAGTAGAGCCTGAGGAGGTGGCTCTCTTTGTTCAATGCCTCATTTTATTATTTATTTTTTGGTATCTCCCATGATTTATTGAATACCATACTGAAAATGAAGAGCAGAGTGCCTGCATGCTTTTGTATGTACTACTGTGGAGTGGTATTTGCTCCGCTCATGACCTTGGGCTGTATGGCAGGAAAGGAGGTGGTGCTGCTTGCCATTGTACAGGACCTCTTGAAAGGAAAGGGAGAGGGGGTCACAAGGTTCCTTCTCTGTTTCCTGCTTCCTGGTGTGATCAAATGCCAGGTGGATTTGCTCTCGATCAGATCAGAGGATGACTTCAGCTGTCTACTCAGTTCTGTGTTCATGAGCGTATTTCCTCAATTTATATCCTAATAAATTCCCTAATAGTCCTTAAGCAGACTCCTGTGGAATTGTCGCTTTACTATTGGAAAGCCGAAAAATCATACACTGGATCATTATAAATTAGGGATCATCTTTGAATCTTAATTATATTGAATTAAAGTTTTTTTATTAATTCTTTTTGAAAATTTCATACATGTATTTTGATCATATTGACTCCCACTCCCCACACCTCAACTCTTCCCAGATCCAACAGTTTGTTTTTGAAACAATTTCACTATGTAGCTCAGGATGGCCTTGAACTCACAATCTTCCTGTTTCAACCTTCCATGTGCTATCTTGATCTTTTAAGACAAACAAGCCAACTTTGTACCATATTCTTAAAACTGATTACTTTTTTGTTTTTTAGGAGGGAGTGCTAATGGACTGAACTTGTCAAGTTCTCTACCACTGAACTACATCCTCAGCCTGTTTATATATGTTGGCTCATCTGTTTTTCATCTGTTTTGTGGTGCTACACATGTACCCAGGGCTCTGCTCACTGTGCCATCCCCCTAGACTGCTTTTACTTTTTGAGACAGCATCTCACTAAAAGTTGCACAGGCTGGTCTTGAACTTGCAATCCCCTGTCCTCTGTCTACACAAGAGCTGGGATTAGAGGCCTGTGCCACCAGGCCTTGCTTGATGATCACATATCTCTAAAGTAAAATGCACCAGGATCTATTATAACATTTGTAAAGGCTTAAGTTGTACTATATTCACATTTGTGTGTTATAATTATGAAAATCACTTTCTTATAAAAAAACAAAATCGAAAACCACACTTAGAAAAAAATATACCAAAACTATCTTTGGTTTTAAAAGGGGAAAGAATCATGGACACTTTTCCAGAATGCCCTCTGGAGAACCTGAGTTATGAGGCCTCAATCTATGCCTTTGAACATATCTTCCAAGACATTAGTAATTAAATGAAGACAATCACTATGGAGCAATGGAACATTTTGAGAAAGTCAACACAAAAGTTATTGCAGAAAAAATGTTGTTACTTTTCTGAATTTTTATATGAATAAATACATAGAGAAAATGAGATAAAAGCAAAGGTTCTAGGAACAGAAAACACTGAAATTTGTTACTGGATCAAAACACAGTCTAGTTCCTATTCTTTGGACCTGCATTGCACCTTCTCAGTACAACAAGGACTGTCCTATTTCAGAATAAAATGACATACCTGCAGTTTCTGTTTGCAAAGTCCTCTATAAATATGAAGTTAGGTAAACTAAATCTATGCTCTTTACTTGTACATGTGTGCACGTTGTAACTAAGGACTAATCTCAGGAGCTGGACAAGCACTCTACCACTGAGCTAGATAGCTCCAGTCCCACTTTAGCACAATTTTGATATGATGCTTATACACTGACTTCAAGAATTTCACAGGACTTAACCACGAGGAAACAACCAAGGAAATATAACCAGAGAGATACCCATCATTTGTGATGTCAGTGATGTAAGAAAGGACTAGCAACTAAAGAGCTCCTCAGACACTGAGGCCCCACAAAGTCACAAGCTCACCCACAGGGCAGAGGACAACTATCTTTCAAAAGGAAGCAATCCAGAGAGAAAATTCTAGCTTTTCTTTTATTTAAAAAATTATTGAGCAAACACTTAGTGCTTTATAGAATGAAGTACTCTGTTTTAAGTGCTGATTGATATCATATAGTCAATACAACTTCTGCTAGATAAGTACATGTACTTCTGCTTTATAGTTGTGGGAATTATGAGAGAGAATTAGAATCCAGGCTTTTCATCACTGGGATGAAATACTTGGCTAAGCTTCTGTATATAAACAGTGCTTACTGTTTATTATTTACAAATAAACTGGGAACTTCTTTGCGATTAAAGAGTAAAGGAAATTTACAAATTTTTACCTTCTTTTAAAAAAGACTTTTATTTTTGACCTGGAAAGATAGTTCAGCAGTTAAGAGCACTTGCTGCTCTTCCAGAGGACCTGAGTTCAGTTCTCAGCACCCACAACAGGTGGCTTACAATTATCTGTAACTCTAGTACCAGGGGATCTGATAACAAAGACACACACAAACCACACACACTTAAAAATAACAAATCTTTAAAAATTTTATGTATGTGAGAGTTTTGTCTGTGCCCAACCTACATGGGCTGGAGGCCAGAAGAGGATGTTGGATCCCCTGGAACTGGAGTTACAAATGGCTGTGAACTACCATGTGGATGTTGGGCATTGAACCCAGGTCCTCTGAAGAACAGCCCCAAGTTTCTACCTTTTTTTTTTTTTTAAAGATTTATTTATTATGTATACATTATGCCTGTGTGTCAGAAGAGGGTACCAGATCTCACTATTGATGATTGTGAGCCACCATGTGGTTGCTGGGAATTGAACTCAGGACCTCTGGATGAGCAGCCAGTGCTCTTAACCTCTGAGCCATCTCTCCAGCCCAAGTTTCCACCTTCTTATAAGAATAAAGAATGAAATCCCGCTGGGCAACGGTGGCACACGCCTTTAATTTCAGCACTTGGGAGGCAGAGGCAGGTGGATCTCTTTGAGTTTGAGGCCAGCCTGGTCTATAGAGTGAGTTCCAGGATAGCTGGGGCTACACAGAAAAACCCTGTCTTGAAAAGCAAAGCAGAGCAAAACAAAGAAAAAGAATAAACTAAAAGATTTGTTATCTATCAGAGGCAGTGTTTCCAGAGTTACTCTTTTCAAATTTTTATACTAATGCAAATAAATTATTTCCTTTAGGGTACTCTAAGAATTTGAATAAAAATGTCATTATTATCAACACAGGAAAATGAGGCAAACACTGGAGGTAGTAGTAATAGTGCTGACTCCAGAACAGAGTAAGGCTGGAATGCTTTAGCTTCCTATTGGCCAAAGCTGCCATTTCCCAATCCTGACTTGTTTGAGATCCCAGTCAAAGTGTATTTAACAGAATCTTAGGCTTCAGCTGGAGTCTCTAACCCTTTATACCTCATGCCTCAAGAAACTGATCCACACTCAGCAGAGCAGACCATGCCTGAAGAACCTTACCGATGCTTCTGAAGGCTCTCCTTCCTCCTCCTTTCTTTCTCTCAAGGTCTTGGTGCTGGAGAGATTGCTCAGCAGTAAGAGCACTAGCTGCTCTTCTAGGGGACCCAGGTTCAGTTCTCTGTACCTACATGGTGGCTCACAACCATCTGTAACTCCAGTTCCAGGGGATACAACACCCACTTCTGTTCTCTTCTGGCACCAGACACACAAGGAGCCAAAACAGACACACACATAAAATATCAAAAAATTTAAAGCAAAAGAAAAGGGGTGGTTCTGTAGCTCAGAATAGCCTAGCGCTCTCTCTGTTATCCTGTCTCAGCTTCCTGAGTGCTGGGATTATGTGTGTGGGCCACCATGCTCAGCCACACTTCAGGGTTTGTTTGTTTTTATTTTTGGTCATAAGATTCCAACAGTGGCAAAAATATTTCTCTTTCTTGAGTTTGGGAGTAGAGTGCCTCAGGCATTTTGAAATCGGAATTGTATGAGGGCCACATTTTAGTTCTAGATGACAAAACTGCACAGAATATCTATGTGATTTAACTCTAAGTCCAACACGTGGTTTTGTCCTCCAGCCCCCACTACTCACTCAATTTTAAGACCTGCTTGGGCTGTAAAAGCATTATAATTATATTGACACAGTGACAAAATGATTTCAACTCTGCAAATTCTGACCTTGCAATAACACCTGGAATCTAACTTGTTAAGTTGTGGCTAAGTCTCCCCACCTCCCCTGCCCTTTGGACAGTTAATAATGAACCTAATCTTACAAATATTTCTGAAATTATTTTAGGTCTTTAAAATACTTCTGTTATAGTCAGTTTATTCAATTTATTTCCCTTTACTGGGGCTGCTGTTCCTGCTTATTTCTGATCTGTGATGAGTCTCTACTATTACTAGTGGATACCAAAATAAGATAAACATTAAGTAGCAACTCTCAACTCAAGTAAGATTTACTTGAAAATACTGAAGTAAAAAATTTAGAACTGGGGATGTGGCTTAGTTGGTAGAGTGCTCACCTACTACCTGTGAGGCCCTGGGTTTCTCCCCCAGCACCACAAAAGCTGGATGTGTTGGCAGATGCTTGTAATTCAGCACTTGGGAGATGGAGGCAGGAGGATCAAGAGTTCAAGGTTGCCCTCAACTATATACCAAGGGTGAGCCTGGGTTACAAGAGATCCTAAGGGGGGAAAAAACCACCTCCCTACTTCACTGAAAATATCTTAGGCCTCTTATATTCCTTAGAACCAATGAATTTTGTGTGTGTGTGTGTGTGTGTGTGTGTGTGTGTGTGTGTGTGTGTGAAAGGAAAAGCATAGCAGTAATAAGAAATGGATGTGGGGAGGATACAAGAAGGAGAGAGAAGTCACTGAAGATAAATCACTCATGTGCATAAAACTGATACAAATATTAAACGAAATTCTGTGATTAAAAATTATCAGGCTCAAAACAGGCAAAAATGTAAGAATTATTAATAATACTTGAAATTAACTATCTCATAAAAAACCTCAAAATTATTTAGTTAAATGATAGAGATCCTTAAGGGGGAAAAAAACTCCTCCAAGTGCAAACAAGCAAGCTGTGACCAGTCGGTTACAAGAACAGAGCCCATGAGAAAGCCCAGCATTAGCAGTCAGTCAGTCAGTAGCACGCTGTGGCCCTGAGTACAAACGTTATGGGGGAGCAGGCACAACAAAGAACACAACTAAAGTGAAAGGTAAAACAAGTGAAAATTCCTGTTCCTCATGAGTTTACAATCTGATTGGTGACATGACAGGTGCATGAAAAAAGGCATCACGTGTTACAGATAAAGACAAACAAATATAATCCAATAAAAATCACAAAAGCAATGAGAAAAGAAAAACTTTATGAGAGAAGGATGAGATGATGTCCTAATAGAACTTCCAGTACCTATTAATCTCCCCCCCCTTTTTTTTTTTTACAAAAACTATATTTATACCCAAACCAGAGTGGACCACAAAATAATGCCTAGGAAGTCAGATCACTAGTTTTTCCTTTTATATTAACTATATGGTATTCCAGGGCAATTATATTATTTTCTAAGTTTAAAAAAATAATTCTTGTCTTGAACCTAAGTAAAATTTATAACTATAAAAAGAAGTAAGAAATCAAAACTGGTTACCCCAGAAAACTCATGCATTGTATTACAAAAATCTTATATTTTATACCCTAAGATCATAGGCAACTTTAATAGAAAAGACTTTAAAACTCCATAAATACTACTGAACACAAGCAGGCAGAAAAGAATCCCAAAGCCTCATTACAGCACAGCAGTGTGGTCTGAGGCATGCATGCAGGTAAGATTCTGAACTTTCACCACATTAAAAGCTCAGAAGCAATAGTTAACAAGAAAAAACGTGTTGAATCTGTGTATTAAACATGAAGCTAAATCTTACAAACCCTGCATTAAATATAAAAGTTAAAGTTCTCAGAACACTTTGCCTTGTCATGTCCGATCAGCAGCAGAGTAAATTTCTGTTCCTTAAGGAGACCATTTCCGTTGAGGCTTTGCTTTAACAAAAAGGCTGTCTGGGTAATACTTGTATATACTTACAATCATAAGTATTCTCCAATGAGATTTAAAAAAAGATACTTTGTGGAAGTATTTGCCTTAGCCTAGAGTCATTTCAAACAATTTAATCGTAAAAATTTTGAGGACTCAGCATTTCAAATGATCACTACATCAATAATATATATATAAGACAATCTAAAATTGAAAATAAAGACCCTTCCAATTACTCATAGCTAAACGTTTACTATCATAAAATAGTTCTCAAAACTGAAAAATTACACAGAATCTTTTGAGTTAAGATTAAGCTACTGCTATGATTGTAAGTGGGGGAAATTCTATACAAATTCAACCAAAAACCTAAAAGGTGAGTTTCACGGTCACAGCATGGAAGCCAGGCCACGCTCACCTTGGACGTCTTCCTCTCCACCATCACCATCTTCTTCCTCATTGTAAGCCAGCTCAGCCTGCTTGTCTGCCTCATACTCACCTACGTTACCATCATCCCCATTATAATCCGCCAGTTTAGAGCCATGCTGCGGATCAACAGGGGATTCATTTTCATCAAAGAATCGGCCTGTGAAGTAGGTAGAGGATTAATTCAAGAGTAAAGAGCAGAAAAGAAGGGACCTATACTGAAGACAGATGAGAAAGTAGGTAAGGGAAACCCAGCAACTTTCAGGTACTGGTCACAAAAGAATACATTTTATGAAGATTATACAAAGGTAATTAAGAATGAAGACTCAAAATACCTTTAAAAAACAAGTTTAATGATCATACTTCAAGAGAATAGTGGGCTGAGTAGCAGCAACTCTATCCCTGCTTGTACCCCCAAATAAAATTTTTTCAACAATTTCGCTTCTGTGTTTCGTGTTTCCTGTTAAGATATAATGTTTTCTGGAGGTGGTGGTGGCACACATCTTTAATCTTAGCACATGGAAGGCAGAGAGGCAGGAGTATCTCTGAGTTCAAGGTCAGCCTGATCTACAGAGCAAATTCCAGGACAGCCAGAACTACAAAAAGATTAATGTGTTTTTGTTTTTGTTTTGTTGAGAGAAAGTCTGTGTAGCTCAGGTTGGTGATTTGAAAGTTTTCTTAAAGAAAAGGATGCCATGTTTAGAATATCCTTTCTAATGACCTACAACCTCTCTCTCTTCCTCTCTCCCCCCTTCCTTTCTTCTTTCTTTCTTTCTTTCCTTTTTTTTTTTGAGACAGGGTTTCTCTGTGTAGCCCTGGTTGTCCCTGTCCTATAGACCAGGCTGGCCTAAAAAACTCAAGAGTTCTGCCTGCCTCTGCCTCCTGAGTGCTGGGATTAAAGGCATATGATTTCATTACTGTAAGTACTGGTTGAAAGTGACATTTTAGGGAGAGAGTAAATATAATACACACTTGAAATTTGTAGTTATTTACTGCTATATATCATTCATGACTAATTTGAGACTCTTTTTAAAGCTAAGTTCTCTTTGCACTGTAAGACAAACACCATCTGAAGGCTACTTCAAACTCTTCTAGTAACACTGACTTGCCACAGCCACGAACATCTAAGGAAGCAGGGCAGACAGTACACATCAGATTCTTCCTAGTTTGCCTTGAAAAAAACCCTAGGTTATCCCTTCCTGTCTCCTAGGTCAGGTTTTTTAAATGTCAATGGAGCTTAAAGAAGTTGGTCTATGTCAAATCATTATACACTTTCATAACACTGAAAATTCAAGAAGGGTGATAAACACAATACCTCATGGAAAAAGCTGTTTAATTACTGGACATTAAAAGCACAAATGGGCCAGTGAGATGGCTCAGCAGGTAACGGGCCGTCTTCTGCCCTGCCTGACTCTCTCTCCCTGATACACAAATACATGCACTCCAAAATGTAAAAGTAGACACTCCAGGTACAGTAAGATCTAATCCACAAACAGATGAGGGCTGGGAGTAAAGTTTAGTGTTAGACCACTTGTCTAGAATACAAAAGGCAGATCTCTGAGTTCAGGGCCAGCCTGGTCTATAGAGCTAGTTCCAGGACAGCTAGGGCTGTTACACACAGAAACCCTGTTTAGTGCTAATAATCTTACACCAAAAAATATAAAATGAAAACATTAGTTGTATATTAAGTATGATTATGTATTAAATAAATAATTTCATTGCTTATCTAAAGAAATACAAAATTCAAATACTGATAGGACAATTTTATCAGCATTTAACAAATGCTTGCTAGGCTGGGAGAACACAAAGTAATACACTCTCACCCTACTGATGTTATCATTTCAGCAGAGAAGGGAGAAAAGTAAACAGCCATTACAGAACAGTGTGACATGCTGTATGTACTAGTGAAAGTATGCTCTTGAAGTAGTATGAGAAGAGAAACCGACGTGGACAAGATAGTACAGACATAAACTAGGACTGTACCAAATATGTGACAGTACAACAGAGTTTCAAAACACAAGGAGGAGCTTGCTAAAAGCAGAACAAAGGCATATTAAAGAATATCTCTACTTCCAAGTGACAGTCTTGGGTTTAAAGCTGCAGGTAGGTAGTAGAACACTTGCCTAACAGGTGCATGACCTGGACTCTCCCCCGCAGCTGATGTTCCCAAAGCAGCATTCTCAAGCTTTAAGGTACATGTAAAAAGAGGTCTAAGTCAGGACCTGCAATCTTCATAGCAATCTGACCAGTGGTTGCTCTTTGTCATCCACCGCCTCTCTGAGAAGTGGTGCTGTCTTAGACCATCTCTGGCGGTTCTTTGTACACAGAAAGTATAGTTCTAATAATTCTATAGTTCTAATAATAATAATTGTTGACAATGATATAACAACTTAACAAGATGATCTGGTTATGAGGGCACATGCCTTTAATCCCAGTACCCAGGAGGCAAAGGCAGACAGATCTCTGTGTTGGAGGCTAGCCTGGTCTACATAGCAAGAACCACACAGACAGTTACATGGAGAGACCCTGTCTCAAAAAGAAAAAGCAAAACAAAAAACAGAGAGAGAGAGAGAGAGAGAGAGAGAGAGAGAGAGAGAGAGAGAGAGAGAGAGAGAAATTAACAAAGACAAAAACAAATGAGAAAATGATAAGGCTGTCTTATATAAGGTTAATCTTCATTGTCACTTGACTGGATTCAGAGTATGTTCTACACTGATGGAAACAGACCTCTGCATGTGTCTAGGACATTTCTAGAAAAGGTTTAACTGAAGAGGAAGGCCCACCCTGAGTGTGGATAGAACCATCCCGGGGGCTAGGGCCTCCGAATGAAAAAGAGAAAGCTACTAGCACAGCATTCATCCTCTGCCACCTTTTCTGACTGTGATAGGCCCCTGCCACAGGCCTTTTCCACCATAATGGACTCTGTCTCCTCGAACTATGAGCCAAAATAAACATTTCCCTCCTTAAGTTGTCCTTACAAGATGTTGTGGTCATACCAATGAAAGTAACTAATATAAAATCCAAAAGGAAGAAAATTACAAGGTAAAACTACACTTTAAAATAAACTTTAGTTTAAACTCAATGATGCTCACCCTCTGGAAAACAAAGCTGAATGAAAATAAGAATACTGCTGATGTTATCTGAGTATATAAATGGAAATGGCAGTAAAACTCATAGATCTACAGATCTCAAGACAGCATTTTAAAAAATTAGACTCTTTAAATAAAGGGGAACTTAATCACAAAGGTCAGTTTTAAGCTTAAAGAAAAATATTAGATTTAACATTTTAAACACTATCAGAAATGTTGGTGCAAGAAATTTGAGTTAAGAATGATGAAAATAATTCTAGAAAATCATTTCCACAACTGGCAATAAGTATCTTCACAAATCCTTATAAAAAAGAATTGACTGAATGCATGAGCAAATAGTAGCACAAAACTACAAACTGAGACGTACCAAGCACTCACAATGTAGAGGCAAGTGGGTCTCTGTAAAAGCTAAATTATCTATATACAGTAATAGTTGAAAACACAGCAAAGGCTTGGGGAGATGTCTCAGTGAATAATGTGTTTGCTATGTAAGAGTGGGAACTGGGGTTCAGGGTCCCAGCACCTACCTCATAATTACAGGTGACCACCTGTAATCTCAGCACACAGGTAGCAGAGACAAGATCCCTGAGGCAAGCTGGCCAGCTAAACTAGATGTGATTGATTCAGCCTCAGTAATAGAGAGTGACACAGGAAGACACCTCATGTTAATTTCAGTTCTCCATATGCATGCACATACATGTGCCAGTACCCTCACGTGCACACATGCAAAAACAAAACACAAGAAAAAAAAACTTTCTAGTTTGAAATAACAAGGAAAAAAGTAAATATACAGTATCACCTGAACTTAAAGAGCAACAATTTCAGAGAGAATCATAAGACTACTAAAAGCCAAGGAAGTATGGAGTCTTGGATATAAAGATTAAAGATCATGATTAATATTGATATAGTAAACAGGTTTTGTTCAGTAAAATAGTAGTAAACAGTCTCAATTTGCCGGGCGGTGGTGGCGTACACCTTTAATCCCAGCACTTGGGAGGCAGAGGCAGGCGGATCTTTGTGAGTTCGAGGCCAGCCTGGTATACAGGGCAAGATCCAGGAAAGGCGCAAAGCTACACAGAGAAACCCTGTCTTGAAAAATAAAAAAAAAATAAAAAATTAAAAAAAAAATCCAACCCAAAAACAGTCTCAATTCAACATAAATTAAGTTTTCTGAAAACTATTCATTAGAACTTAATAAACTGGGGCTCAGGATATAGAAGCCTACCCTCTATAAGGTCTTGGATTCAAGTCACAACACCTCAAAGAAAAAGAATATAATAACTGTAAGTAAAAATTTTTTGAGGGGAAAAAAAAATCCTAACATTTTTAAACTTTAAGGATCAAATCCATTGCAAAACAGTAGTTCTCAAACTCACAGACTCAGATCAACATACTAATTAGAACTGACAGACAGGTGAAATGGCTCATCGAGTAAAGGAGTTTATTTGTTACATAAGAGGGCAACCTGAGTTCAGTCCCCAGAACACAGGAAAAGGTGGAAAGAGAACCAACTCCATAAAGTTCTCCTCTGGACTCCAGCACATCATGCTCTACAATATATGTCTTCATACATATAAAAGAATACTTTAAAGGAACTGACAAGTGTAAAATTCTGGAGATGTGAAAGCTTCATCCCTACTGGCAAGCTTCCATGGTGCTGGAAGGTGCTATGCAGGCTACTGGAGGCGGAAAGTCATCATCCATCTCATCCAGCCGTGAACACTGAGAGCTACCACAATGAACGGTCTGGCAAGACAGGCCCACTGGAGCAACGGTGTCATCAACATCATGGGAGTAACCACTTTCTGATCGAATGCAAGGCCTGCTCCACAAGAAGAAACCATAGCTGGTATTATTATTGGAGCCAAGAACCTGTGGCTACACAGGTCATAGGCCCTACAGGAAAGCCTCCAACTATTATTCTCCTAGACATAGTGCTGAACCCACCCCCAGTGGCTTATCATGATATCCATAGATGAATGCATCTCTCAGCCCTCATCAGTGAAGTTCCGATTTGTAGTAGATGGTGATGAACAAAGATACTCAAACTGGTCAAGGGTCAGAGAATCAGACTGCAGAATGCCCAATCCTGCGTGGGATCTGTATCAGAACACTTCCTTCCAAAGCTCAGGGGTCACTGTAGACGATGGGGAAGAAAGGGTGTGAGCCAGAGGTGACCCATGACAACAACAAAACAGCAGCTTCTGGACAAAACAGGGCAGCTGTTGACAGCACGAACGAGTCCCAACAGGGAGAGGGCAGGTAGGCATCAAGTCCCACCTCTAGATGAGGAACTCCTGGCAATTGATAACTGCTGGGAAAGGGAGAAATCAATTTTCTTTAAGAGTGTAGTCCCATGGAAAGTCAACCACACTCCAGCAGAAGGCTATATATACAAGAATATTCAGGCGATGTGAAAGACAAAATTGGGTGGGAAGGGAACGAGACGGATCCAAAGAGTATGGGGGTGGTGTTGAATATGATCAAAACACATTGTATGAAATTCTCAAAAACACTGAAACTCATTATTATCTTAAACAAAACAGCGTCTCACTATGATGCCGTGGCTGGCCTAGAACTCACTTTGAAAACTAGGATGGCCTCAAAAGTCACAGAGATCTGCCTGCCCCTGCCCCTCAAGTGCTGGGATCAAAGGTATGTGCCAACATCCCTGTCCACCCCCACCCAAGGTTTAAGAAAGACAATTTAATATGTGAATAATAGACCACAAGGACTACTCCCCCATCCTGGTTGTTCTTTCAACTTGATACAGCTACAGTTATCTAGGAAAAGGGAACTTCAATGAGAAAATGCCTCTACTGGACTACCTGAAAGCACTCTTTTTAATTTAATGACTGACAATTCAGTCCTTGGAACCCACAGGGCACAAGAAGAGGACTGACTTTGCCAAGTTGTCCTTGGACCCTCATATGCACACTGTGGCACACACATGCACACACGAAATAAGTAAGTGTAAAAGGTTTCTAAATGGTGGCTCATGCCTGTAATTTTAACATTCAGGAGGCCTGGGGACTGATTTGTGTTTCAGGCCTATCAGAGCTACAAAACAAGACTGTCTCAAAGCATCAACAAGGAGCTAAGATGGCTGAATGGCTAAGAACACTTAGGCAGGGCTACACAGAGAAATACTATCTCAAAAAACAAAAACAAACAAACAAAAAACAGAGAAAGAAACTACAGACGTATAGCTAAGTTACAGCATTCAATACATATAGAAATCTAATAGCTATAGCATCCCCAATATATAAGAAACTCTTAATGAAATTTACGAATTAGAAGAAAAAATTCCTACAACTTAACAACAACCAAATTCAATTTTAAAATTGGGCAAAGGACTTGGATGGACATTTCTTCAAAGAGGATAAACAAATGGAACACCACAAGGAGCTCAGTCTTGAGGGACACAAATCAAAACCAAAAGAACTGAAGCCTAGGATGCCAGTGCAAGGCCTGGGTGCCACCCCAGTCCGCAAACAAATGAGAGGAGACAACTCATCACATCCAGTGGGTGGGACCCCCAGCCTGAAAATAAACAAGAGAAGGAGACAACCCATCACATCCAGTGGGTGGGACCCCCAGCCTGAAAACAAACAAGAGAAGGAGACAACCCATCACATCCAGTGGGTGGGACCCCCAGCCTGAAAACAAACAAGAGAAGGAGACAACCCATCACATCCAGACAAAGAGAGGCAGGGAAGGAGAAGGGATTGGGGAAACTGCAACCTTTTTTTTTTTTTTTTTTTTTTTTTGACAGGGTCTCAATGTAGTTTCGGCTGGCTTTCAACTCACTATGGAAGCTGAGATTAAAAGTACATCTG
Organism: Peromyscus leucopus; assembly: GCF_004664715.2. Lineage (NCBI taxonomy): Eukaryota > Metazoa > Chordata > Mammalia > Rodentia > Cricetidae > Peromyscus > Peromyscus leucopus. The sequence goes on along the minus strand of NC_051066.1, from coordinate 97,966,396 downwards.
GTTTTATGTGCTGCTGACAAAGAATCAAGAACAGAACTGGGCTTCCTGCATGCTAAGCAAGCATTCTATTCTACCAACTGAGCCATACCCCTGCCCTGGAACTCTTCCATATTACAGGGCAGAATGCATTAATAAAATGGTGCAGCTGTTATGGAAAACAGCTAAACATAGAGTTATTATGTGACTCAGCAATTCCACATCTAGGTACACACCCCCAAAGCTGAAAACAGGTGTCTAGCAAGAAACCTGTGCTTCAATTTGGCAGCACTCAAAATAGTCAAAAAGTAGAAATAAATCAAGTGCCCATCAAGAGATGAATAAACAAAATGCATCCATAAACCGATTGTTATCTAGCTTATAAAGGAATAAACAGTGATACATGCTATGCCACACTGAGACTCCAAACATGCTAAGAAGCCAGGCACTAAAGGGCACCTTCTCATTTGGTAGAAATTTGAACATCAGATCCTTCTGCCTCTCCATCTCAGATGCTGGGCTCACAGGAGTGCACTACCACACTTGGTTTAAGGCCACATATTTTATGATTCTATTTATTGAAAAATCTACAATAGGCAGTTGATTTCCTGTTGCCTGCACGATGTAGCACTCTCAGCTCCAGCACCACCTCTGCCTCGTACCACCATGCTCCCCACCATGATGGACTGCACCTCTGAACTGTAAGCGAGCCACCACAATGAAATGTTTCCTTTATAAGAAAAAAGAAAAAAGAAATATCTACAATAGCAGATTAGTGGTGACCAGGGACTCTTAGGAGAGACTAGGGAATGACAATTTAATAGGCTCAGGATTCTTCCAGAGGATGAGGGTTCAGTTCTTAGCATGAGAACTACATGGTGGCTTATAACTGTCTGTAACTCCAGTTCCAGAGCACCCAGAATCCTCTTCTGGCCTCTGTGGGCACTGTACATACTTTACTCCCAAAATACACATTAAAAAAAAAATCAGTCAATCAATCAATTAATTAAAGAAAACACATAAATAAATAAAGCCTTCTACCAGGAAAGGCACCAGAGTAGGATAAACATTAAAAAGTCATTTATTAAAGGGTAATATCTGAATTATTCTAAAAGATACATATAAATATATAGAAACAATCTATAAAACTTTCAGGGTAAGTGGTTTAAAAAAATCAACATATAGAGTATATAGCAGGAAATCATTAAAATGAAATTCCTCACATAAAATAACATAGGCAGCCAGGCTAAGGGGATCATGTGAGTCCAGTGAAGAACTACTGTTCAGGTCAGCCTAGGCAATACAGTGAGATCCTGTCTCAAAAATTATAAAATAATCTTAAAAAAACAGTCCATCAGAATGTAGGGCTGGAGACTGAACCAAGGATCTTGTATATGCTAGAGCAGTGTGCTACTACTGAGCTACACCTCCACCCCACCAAATACCCTGAAGGAAGCGTTTGTCTACCCTCTAAGAGATACAAATCAGTGTAGACAGGTCACAGGTAACATTCACTAGCTGCTGCATGACTGCCAAACTGCTCTAAGGAAGAATGTGATGACCTAACAGCCACAAAGCTGAGCAAGGACTTGACTCAGTAATCTCATTCTTTGAAGAAATACTCAAAAGTAGGAGGAATAAATAATCTGGGAAAAAAACAAAGTCATAATCATGACAACTAAAATAAGAAAATATGAAATAATTATTTAATAAGAGTAAAAGGCACAATGGAATATAGATGTTAAAAATGTGTATGTGGGCAAGGCAGATGACTCAGTGGGTAAATGTATGCTCAAGACCCAGGGTCCCTGTAAAAGCCAGACACATAACCAGGCATTGTTAGTTAGTCCTATGGGTAGACGGGAGACAGGCAGACAGGCAAGTTCCCAGAAGGTCAAGAGCTGGCTGGCCTGACGTGTAAAGTGGAAAACAACAAAGCATCACCTACCCCAAACACGGCGGGGGGAAGAGCCAGAGTGGGAGGTGAGCAGCAAACCTGAAGTTGTCCTCTGGCCACTTAAGCACTGTGGCACATGAGCCGACATTCACACACACAGATGCACACATACAAAGAACATGTATGTATCTGTGTGTGTGTATGTGTGTAAAGTTTAATGACAAATACAAAATTGTTGGTTAAGGGGTTGGAGAGATACCTCAGCAGCTAAAATGGCTTCTCTTCTAGAGGCTTTGGGTTGAATTCCCAGCACCCAGGTAGTGGCTCACAACGCCTGTAACACTTGTTCCATGGGTCTGATACCCTCTTTTGCCTCCACAGGCACCAGGTACATAAGGGTACCCAGACATACATGCAGGCAAAACACCCATACACATAAAAAATAATTAAGTAAAATGATCAAAAGGTATGTAAGAGAGCTGGTGTAGTGGTACACACCTGTACCACTTAGGATGTTGAGATGGGAGAGAACTACAAGTTCTAGGTCATCCTGAGCTATACAGCAAGACCCTGCTCCCATTATCCCACAAAGGGCATATAACAAATAAAGTCCAGTGAATTAAAAACAGTGTTTTCAGGGCTGGAGAGACATTGAGTGGTTTAGAGCACTTGGTACTCTTGCAAAGGACCCAGGTTCTGCTCCCAGAACTAAAACAGTGGCTTGTAATTGCCTGTAACTCCAGTTCTAAAAGGCGAACACTATCTTCGGGGCACTGCGTGTATATGGTGCATATACATGCATGTAGGCAAAACATATACATTTTTTCTTAAAAAATTGAGTACATTGATTTCAGTTCTTCATATACATTAATGATACATAGAAAATAACCTATGGGTCAGTAGGGGTCCTTCTAAGATAAGTTATAGAGAGTAATTTGCCAGCATTATTTACAGACATTCCCTAACCATAGATATATATATATATATATATATACACACAAACCAATACTAGCAAAAAATTCTATAGAATCAATGTTATATGAATCTAGGTGGCAAATTAAGATACTTTATTTTGTTGTTATTCTTATTATTTGGTTTTTGAGATAGGGTTTCTTTGTATAACAGCCCTGGCTGTCCTGGAACTAGCTATGGACCAGGTTGGCCTTGAACTCACAGAAATCTGCCTGCCTCTGCCTCCCAAGCTCTGGGATTAAAGGCGTGCACAACCATGCCTGGCCCTATTTTGTTATTATTGTAAACTTCTTTTTGTTAACATTTATTGTATCTGTGTATGTGTGCACGTATGTGTATGAGTACATGTGTGATGTAGTACATGTATGTCGAGGTCAGAGGACAGTCTGCAAAAGTGTTATCTCTTTTATACACTGTGTGGGTCCCGGGGATCACACTCGATCATCATGCTATGAGCAACCATTCTTACTCTCTGAGCCATCTTACCAGTCCTGTTTTTTTTTTCTTTTTCCTTCTTTTTATTTTCCCTTGAGAGAATTGCATGTATCCCAAATGCAACATGTACCAAGGATAACCTTGAACTCATACCCCTTGTACCTCCTAAAGGCTGAGATTACGGGTATGCACTATCACCCCTGGTTTGTGTGGTGCTGGGATTCAAATCCAGGGCTTCATCACGATAGGCAAGCACTCTATCAACCTAGATGTACCCTCAGATTCCTGCTGTCCTTTTTTAGACAAGGTTTCACTATGCAGTCCAGGCTGGCCTTGAACTCACTAACCTTGGTTAGCTATAAATTTGTGATCCTCCTGTCACAGCCTTCAAAGTGCCTAGGAGTATAGGTGTTGGCCACCAGGACCAGTTCTTTAAGCCTCTTGTTTAATGTTGTCCTCTGTCCTTGTCATGGTCAACATTGTCAACTTGCTGGGATCTATACTCACTGAAGAGACTAGCCTCTGGCATGCTTATGCAGCATTATCCAGATCAGATTAATTTAAGTTGCAAGATCCACTCTGAATGTGGGTGGTGTCACACCTGGGTTGGGATCCCAGACTGAATAAAAAGGAGAAAGTGAGCTGAGCAAGAGCACTCAGCACTCTCTGCTTCTGGCCTGAGGATATGCGGAGCTCAGCTGCCTCAAGCTGCTGCTGACACACCTTCCCAGACGTGATGGGCCATACTTCAACTGTGAGCCAAATAAACCCTTCCTCAAAGGGTTTCTTCAGGGATTTTATCACAGCAATGAAACAAGGAACTAATGCAAATTCCACAGTAGGACTTTAAGAAAATGTTTTTTCCCAACATATTCAAGATTTGAGCTAAATTCTTACAAATAAAACATTATTTACGTATCATTTTAATCAAGATGCACAAATATGCTTTAAAATATCATGGAAAGCCAAGTATTATCTAAACTATATATTCATATATAAATACATATAGGTAACTGTTAGAAAACAACAGAAGTATTGAATAAATTATATATACTGTCCACTTCTCAACCCATACACAACCTTGTGCAAACAATATTATGGTTCTGAAACAGTTGCTACCATGACTGGAGCTTTTAAACCTTCCGTCTACTCAGAACTGGAGGCGAGAAGAAGCCATTAGAAGAAAATGGAACGGAAAGCACAGTTAAGGAGATGACCTAAGGGACAGCTCCTACAGTACATTCTCTCTGCTACCATGGGTCCTCCTAACAGATCCCAAGAATCTACTAACTAGAGTTCCACAGATTCATAGAAACGTTAACTTGCCAAAATCAATGTCTCTGAAGTAACTAAGCAGCATACTTCATTGCACAAGTATGCAAAAATGTACAAGAACTAAGCATTTTTAAGAAATCAACTCACCTGAAATTTATTAACAGTGGTGACCATGATATTATAATTTCTTTAGACTAGTTTCTATCCATTTATAACCTATTTTTCTTTGAAATTTTAACAGAACCATACTTTCTCATTTTACATATTTGTTAGATCATAACAATGAGATCATAATTCAGTCTTACAAACAAATACATTGTATTTAAAGAACTCCTGTTAGCATAGTATTCATCAATTGATTCTTACTTTGCTTCAACTTGTGGAAATCACTGACTCTGTCCCTGGTGGCCTGCTTTAGTGAGTCTGTTTGAATTCTGGGTTCTCGCTCTAGGTTTGAGCCTGGAATTAAGCGCTGAAGAGGATTCAAAGGGTTCTGTTTTGAAGTACCAGGATTTTCATTCTGGTTTAGTTGTGAACCTGTGGAATAAAAACATCAAATTAAAAGAATGTAATTTGCTGGGTGGTGATGGCACATGCCTTTAATCCCAGCACTCGGGAGGCAGAGGCAGGCAGAGCTCTGTGAGTTCGAGGTCAGCCTGATCTACAAAGTAAGTTCCAGGAGAGGTTCCAAAGCTACACAGAGAAACCCTGTCTCGAAAAACAAAAACAAAAACAAAAAAAAGTACCTCTTTAACAGAACAATTTCATGTGACCTGCTTTAGAAAAGCAAAAACTCATGACCATCTGACCTTGGGAGGTCATAGAGCTGGTTTGCTATTAAGCTTTACTAATTTATCTTATCAAAAGCCACCTTATCTGTGGCTAAGTATCTCCACCACTGACTGACTACAAGCCTATTCAACTTTTTTGTCTGTGGGTTTCTACACAGATGCTCATTTTTTCTTCTTGTTGCAAGCGCTAAACAGCTGCTAGAAATTTCTAAGATCTACCAGGATTTGAACACTTTTAAAATCTATGTCTTCATCTATACAGTGAATCATAACTGTTACTTTCTAATACTCTCTCATCAGCATGTCTTTTAGCTCATCAATGTCTCGGCTTTTATTTTTTTCCAGCATTGAGAATAAAAACCCATGGTTTCTCACCAGCTAGGCAACTGCTGTATTACTGAGCTGCATCTCCAGCCATTGGACTTTTTTTTTTTTTTTTTTTTTTTTGAGACAAGGTTTCTCTGTGTAGCCCTGGCTGTTCTGGAACTCACTTTGTAGACCAGGCTGTCCTTGAACTCACAGAGATTCACCTGCTTCTCCTCTCATGTGCTAGAATTAAAGGCATGCCCTGCCACCACCACCTGGCTTCTACTTTGTTTTTTGACACAATGTCTCTCACTGGGACCTGCGGTTCTCTGATTAGACCAAGTAGGCTAGCCGGTAAGCTCCAGGGGCAGGACTGTCTCCACCTCCTGGTCCTGCACGGGACTGCAAGTGGCGGTTGTCATGCTCAGCTTTACCTGGGTTCGGAGGGCCACACTTAACCTGCATGGCTGTGCAGCAAGCACGTCAGTGACTATCTCCCTAGTCCTAGTTTCTGTATTGTCCTTTCCATTCTCTCCTCACAGCAACTTCTTCAATCACAACTGCTTTTATGTTAGGAGAGTACTATTGTAAAATCAAATTAGTACTGAGTAGAAAACAAACACATTCCTAAATAAAGGATTTAATAGATATACTAGTTTTAGGAAGCTTCTATGAGAACTATACATTTTGAGTAAGGCAAATCTATTTTAGCCTGACAGAGTTAAAGGGAACACAGTTTAAAGTGGGACAACAAATAATTCATGTGATCTTAAGTAAAAGACTAAAAATGTATTAAATAAATAGTTTATTTGGATTTCTTCATTTTGTTAATTTGAAACAGGCTTTCATGTTATCTCAGGTTGGCCTTAAACTAGCTTTCTAGTAGATGATTGTGGTGGCTGGATAAAAATGGCTCCCACAGGCTCATGTATTTGAATGTTTAGTAATTAGGGAGTAGACTGTTTGAATGCTTAGGAGGTGTGGCCTTGTTGGAGGAAGTGTCACTGGGAGTAGGTTTTGAGCTTTCAAAAGTTCACACCAGTCCCAGGCTCTCTACCTGCTGCCTGTGTATCAGAATGTGAGCTCTCAGTCCCATGCCTACAGCATGCTGCCATGCTTCCTACCATGATGTTTATAGACGAAGCCTCTAAGACTGTAAGCAAGGCCCCCTCCCTTTTTTTTTGGTAAAATAAGAGTTGCCTTGGTCATGGTGTCTCTTCACAGCAATAGAACACTGACTAACACAACCATATTACTCAACATTTTTTGTTTGACTGTCGAGATAGGGTCTCACTATAAGAAGCTCAGGCCAGTCTTGAGTTTGAGATGATCCCCTGCCTCAGCCTCTTGAGTGCTGGAACAAGCCATTTACACATTAAGCCATCACACTCATTTTAAAATCCAATTTTAAACATATTTGTTTGTTTGTTTACTTGTGTGTGCACACATACACACAAATGCTAGCGTGCATGTGTAGAGATCGGAGACCAACTTACACTTTTAGTTGATTCTTTCCTTCTACCATATGGGTCCAGAGGCCAAACTCAGGTTGCCAGTCTTGGTACCACGGCCTTCACCTGCTGAGCCTTCTAGCCAGTTTTTGCTTAATTTTTTTGAGATGGTCTCACATGGCCCAGGCTGGTCTTAAGCTACTAGAGGATAATTTTTTCTTTTCTTTCTTTTTTTTTTTTTAATCCTTCAAGACAAGGTTTCTTTGTGTAGCCTTGGCTGCCTTGGACCTAGCTCTGTATGCCAGGCTGGCCTCGAATTCACAGAGATCCACCTGCCTCTGTCTCCCGAGTGCTGGGATTAAAGGTGTGCACCACCACTGCCCAGCCAGAGGATGACTTTTACTTCTGATCATCCTCTGGTATACTGGTGTGGTAGTTTGAATGTAACTGGCCCCCATAAACTCACAGGGAGTGGCACTACTAGGAAGTATGGCTTTGTTAGAGCAGGTGTGCCCTTGTTGGAGGAAGTATGTCACTGTGGGGGCGGGCTTTAAGGATTCCTATGCTCAAGATACTGCTCAGTGTCACAGTCCTTCCTGTTGCCTTCTGATCAAGATGTAGCCAGTCCCATGTCTGTCTGTACACTGCCTTGCTCCCCATCATGATGATAATGGACGGAACCTCTGAAACTGTAAGCCACCTCAATTAAATGTTTTCCTCATAAGAGTTGCCGTGGTTATGGTGCCTCTTCACAGCAACAGAAACCCTAAGACAACTGGTATTACAAGCATACACCACCACGGCCAGTTTTATGTGATGCTGAAGACAGAACCCAGAGCTTTGTACATTCAAAGTAAGCACTCTACCAACTGGGCAACATTCTCAGACCTAAAAGTGCAGTTTTAGATTATTATTTCTCCCGGAACTTTTGCCAATCATTTAAAAATATTAATTTCAAGAACAAATGCTACTTTACCATGCTGCTAAATGGCATGTTCTACTTACTCTATAATAACACTTGAACAGTAAATAGGTTCTTAAATGAAATGCTAAGTGAGACTATATACCTGGAGCCATGTTAGGTGAGAGAGGCTGTCCAGTTGGAAGATGGGAGATTGTTTGATGACTTTCATGTGGAGAAGCTAACACAGGGGGCTTCTTTAAAGCTACAAGAAAAAAACAGATCCACATTATTCCCATTAATATTGTGATTTCTAAAAGCCAAACATCATGAATCAATTTATACTGCAGTAATCCTGTGGTGCTTATCCTAATTTTAAAAAATAATTTATTATTTGATTTTATTTTTTATTTTTTTGGTTTTTCAAGACAGGGTTTCTCTGTGTAGCTTTGCGCCTTTCCTGGAACTCACTTGGTAGCCCAGGCTGGCCTCGAACTCAGAGAGATCCGCCTGGCTCTGCCTCCCGAGTGCTGGGATTAAAGGCGTGCACCACCACCGCCCAGCTATTATTTGATTTTATATGCATTGGTGTGAGGGTGTCAGATCCTCTGAACTAGAGTTACAGACAGTTGTGAATGGCCATGTGGGTTCTGGGAACTGAACCCAGGTCCTCTGGAAGAGCAGTCAATATTCTTAACCACTGACCCATCACTCCAACCCCAGCTTATCCTAATTTTGTGATCTTTATCCTTGGCATATTAAATAACTCTTGTATGATGATTTTTTTAATATAATATTTTTATTGATTATTTGGGAATTTTACATCATGTACCCCACCCACATCCCAGTCTTTTCAGGTCTGCCCCCACCTCTTGTGGTATCTCCCTGCAAAAAAAAAAAAAAAAAAAAAAGAGAGGAAAACAACAACAAATCCAATTTATATTGCCCATATACTCGATGGAGCTTTGTCAAACTCCCAGTGGCCAGCCTCTTAAAGAAAACTGAGTCCTTTCCCACCCCCACCCCTAGAAGTCATCAACTGTGGAGAGCTATACTTCAGCATCCTTATCACAATTTTTACGAGTTCTCTTTGACAGCTTTCTGTCTAGGCTATTACTTTTTTGAGGACTGGGGGAGGGGCTGTCATAGAACCTTCTATGTTCCTCTTTCTCAATTGTGTACCTGCAGTTATCAATACCACTGCAAAAGTTGCTTCCCTGCTTTTTACAGTCAGTGGGAGCATGGATCCTGGACTTCCTCATGGTTTCTGGTGACTGTACAGATCACAGACTATAGACATCCACATGGTCTTTGGCATCAGCACATGCCAAAGACCTCAGCATGGTCTCCCATGGCAGTATAGACATTAACATGGCCCTCTGCAGCAGCCTGGGCCACAGACACCATCATAGCCCTTGATAGTAGCACTAACCAAGGACATCAACATGGCCTCTGGGGCAACACGGGCCATGGACACCAATATGATCTCCATACATCAACATGGACTGAGGTGGCAGCACAGACCACAGACACCCACACAGTCTTTGGTGGCAACATGGCTCCATGGGCATCAACATGGCCCCAAGCAGCAGAACAGACCATGGGCACCTGTCTGATCCTAGGTGGTAACACAGGTCACTGACATCAACACAACCCCTGGCAGGACTACAGATCCCACCATGGCCTTCTGCAACAGCACACACAGACCATGGGCAGCCTTTGGTGGCAACACAGCCCCACGGACACCAACATGGCACCTGGCTGCAGTAGGACCATGGACCCAGACATGGCTCTCGAGACAGCACAGACCACTGATATCAACATGGCCTCAGGTGGCTGCACAGGCCACTCACATCAACATGACTCTTGGTTTCAGCACGGCCCACTAACATCAACATGGCTTCAGGTGGCAGCAAAGACCATGAACATCCACATGGATTCTGGGAGTAACAGGGGTCAGGGACATTAGCACAGCCCCCCTCTCCCCTGCTGCTACAGGACCACAGACAACCACATGAACCTCAGTGGATACCAACGTGGCCTCCAGGGGCAGCATGGACTATAGAGGTTTGTCAAGGAGGTCCAATCCAGTGAATGAACCATGCTTCATCTTGGACATCCCATCACTGCTCAGAATCAGGGTGATCATGCAGCTGGGGGGCATGTCCAGGTTCTGAGTCTGCTCAAGCTCCAGGATATTGCACATCACCACCTTGTCAGCCCTACTCAGCTAGGACATGCACCCCACCCACCACCCACTGCAGCCTTTGCAGCCTTCTCTCACACATTACCTCCACTGCATCTCTAGTTCGTCTCTCTCCAACATGCACTCACATCTCCATTCCTCCATATTTCCCACCTCTCCATCACATACAGCCCTACGCTCTCCATCTCCCAGCAGGGGAAACAGCACAGGTAGCGGCCGCGGTGGCTCCATGTTAGAGGCTGGCCAGCCCAGCCCTATTCAGTAATGACCTGTTTCTGTGGAGCTCCAGGCCACTGCGCATTTCCCTGTCATGGGTGCTGGCAGCCCCATGGCTGAGATGTGGCGGTAAAGCACCATGCACAGTTCTGTTCCATCATCTTTCTTTCCTTCCAGAAGACTTGCCTTTTTTTTTTTCTTCTTTTTCTTTTGTTGTTCCAAAGCTACTTCAGGCTCTGAAGACTCCTTTTCTGCTGCTGTGGAACCTCCTCAAAGCTCCACAGCGGGTGCTTTCTGTTTTCCTTCTTCTTGTATGATAATTAATTGACACATTGTACTATCTATTCTGTCTTGCTGTTTTCCTTCTTCTTGTATGATTATTAATTGACACATTGTACTATCTATTCTGTCTTGCTGTTTTCCTTCTTCTTGTATGATTATTAATTGACACATTGTACTATCTATTCTGTCTTGCTGAATACCATATTCTAACTGTTCCTGACACATAATAGGCATTCAGCAAAGATTTTATAAATAAACAAACAAGTTAATCTCTTAACAACCATGAGATCTTTCTATATAAATAAGTATAAGCAAAAATTTGCACTTTGCAGATTAGGTAAAACATTAAGAATATGGTACCCTCTTGCTCAAAATTTTTATTACATTTGTATTTACTTATTTTGTGTAGATGAGTGTGTTGGGGGAAGGTGGAAGCAGGACACCACAAGGTGGATCATAGGGATTGAACTCAGATAATCAGGTGTGGTGGGAGGCGCCTTTACCCCCTGGGCAATCATGCTGAACCCTCAATGTAAACAAAACAAAACATGGGTTTTTATTTATTTATATATGACAAGGGCTCACATGTAGCTCGACAGGGTCTCATACTGTAGCTCAGGTGGGCTAGGAATTCATTCTTTAGCCCAGGCTGGACTCAAATATGTGGCTATAACTCCCGACCTTATGCCTAGATAACAGGCATGAGCCACCATGTTTAGCTATGGAATTTTTGTTTTGTGTTTCTTAAACATTCATTTCAATTTTATGTGTATGTGTGTGTGCCTGAGTGTATGTATGTCCACCATGTGCATGCTGGAGAAGCCTGTGGAGGTCAGAGGAGGGGTCAGTTCCCTGGAACTGGAGCTGAAGATGACTGTGACCGGCCATGCAGGTTGCTGGGATCTGAAGCCAGGTCCTTTACAAGAGTAGTAAGTACTCTTAACCACTGAACCATCTTTCCAGTCCCTGGAATTTTATTCTTTTTTTTTTTTCTTTTCTTTTCTCTTTTTTTTTTTTTGTTTTTTTTTTTTTTTTGTTTTTGAGACAGGGTTTCTCTGTGTAGCTTTGCGCCTTGCCTGGATCTCACTCTGTAGACCAGGCTGGCCTTGAACTCACAGAGAACCTCCTGGCTCTGCCTCCCAAGTACTGGAACTAAAGGCGTGCACCACCACCGCCAGGCTTGGAATTTTATTCTTAAGATGGAAAATGTTATTTGTGCATAGAGCTTTACCAACAAGAAGGAACTTAAGAGTTAGGAATTTTTTCTCTTTTAAGAAATGAAGGCCGCCGGGGGTGGTGGTGGTGGGGTGGTGGTGGTGGTGGTGGTGGTGGTGGTGGTGGTGGTGGTGGTGGTGGTGGTGGTGGTGGTGGTGGTGGTGGTGCACACCTTTAATCCCAGCACTCGGGAGGCAGAGGCAGGCGGATCTTTGTGAGGCCAGTCTGGTCTACAAAGCAAGATCCAGGAAAGGTGCAAAGCTACACAGAGAAACCCTGTATCGAAAAACCAAAAAAAAAAAAAAAAAAAGAAATGGGGGCGGCGCATGTCTTTAATCCCAGCACTTAGGAGGCAGAGCCAGCCTGGTCTACAGAACGAGATCCAGGACAGGCACCAAAATTATACAGAGAAACCCTGTCTCGAAAAACAAAACACTGGAAGAAAAAAAAAGAAAGAAAGAATGAAAGAAATTAAGGCCAGTAGGGAGGTTTATTGGCTCATTGGCTCATGCCCTTAATACCAGCACTATGGAGGCAGAGGAGGTGGATCACTGAGTTCAAAGCCAGTCTAGTCTACAGAGCAAGTGCCAAGACAGGCAGGGCAGTTATATGGGAAACCCTGTCTCAAAAAAACAAAAAAGAAATGAAATTCAACAAGTAAAGATTATTATTGGTTTTTCGAGACAGGTTTCTGTGGTAGCATTGTGTTCCCCAAAATATTGTGCACCCTAATAAATTTATCTGGGGTCAGAGAACAGACAGCCATTAGATACAAAGGCTAGAAAATGGTGGCACTCACACCTTTAACCCTAGCATTCCAGAGGCAGAAATCCATCTGTTCAAGGATACAACCAAGCATGGTGACTCACGCCTTTAATCTCAGAAAGGGAGCCTTTAATCCCAGGGAGTGGTGGTGGTAGAAGCAGAATATATAAGGCGTGAGGACCAGAAACTAGAAGCATTTGGCTGGTTAAGCATTTGGCTGGTTAAGCTTTCAGGCTTTTGAGCGGCACAGTTCAGCTGAGATCCATTTGAATGAGGATTCAGAAGCTTCCAGTCTGAGGAAACAGAATCAGCTGGGAAGTTGGCCAGGTGAGGTTAGCTGTGGCTGTTCTCTCTCTCTGATCTTCCAGTGTTCACCCCAATACCTGGCTCAGTTTTGATTTTATTAATAAGAAGTTTTAAGATTTCTGCTACAGGTTTCTGTGTACCTCTGGCTGTCCTGGAACTCACTCTGTAGACCAGGCTGGCCTTGAACACAAGAGATCCACCTGCCTCTGCCTGAGTGCTGAGATTAAAGGTGTGTCACCACAGCCCGGCTAAGATTTTTTTTTTATACATCACTGCTCACTGCAATATATCCCTGGGCAGAAGAACATGACAGAGAAGTAGACAGCTGACAAGAAAACAAAGGAGAAAGGAAACAAGAGGGGAAGAAAAGCAGGAACTCATACCTTTAAATACTGGCATAGTTTATTTCTCACAGACTGTGTGGCAAATTTGATGTTATATCATCCTATTTTGTGTTTTTACTAGATACAGAACTAGCTTTCTCTTGTGGTTAGGGGACAATGGCCCTTAATTTTGACATTGAAGATACAGATGAAACTGAATACTTCACTCTTTTTGTTTTTTGAGACAAGGTTTCTCTATGTAACAGTTTTGGCTGTCCTGGAACTTACTCTGTAGACCAGGCTGGCCTTGAATTCATGGTGATTTGGCTGTCTCTGCCTCCCAAGTACTGGGATTAAAGGCATGTGCCACCATACCCAGCTTAAATACATCATTTCTTATTTGGGCCATCCAATACAGGCAAATCACCTACAATCTTTCCTTTCTACAACACAGAAGGCTAACATTAACATTGTGGTATCGCGACAGAAGCCACTGTTCACCTGAGTATTCAAACAGAGCCACCCAAGCCTACATCAAGCTTTAAGATGGATAATAAAGCCTTTATTATTTGAAGCTGCTGCAATTTGAGGGTGTCTATTAAAAGATCATATCCAGCTGGGCACTGGTGGTGTATGCCTTTAATCCTAGTACTCAGGAGACAGAGGCAAGTGGATTTCTGTGAGTTCTAGGCCAGCCTGGTCTACAGAGGGAGTTCTAGGACAGCCAGGGCTACACAGAGAAACCCTGTCTTGAAAAACAAAAAACAAAAAAAGAGAGAGAGAGAGCTCTCATATCCCATCTATCCTAACTAGCGCTTGGGCCATTTTTACAGTTTGTTGAAATGATTTTATGTCACTTATTATTATACAGTTTCTAAACATAGGTCTACAAGAAGTCTGGCATTTACTCTGAGTCCCCCACTCAAATACACAGCGCTGGTTCTCATCACTCAGTCACCTTGTTCCCACTGCCATCTGTGATGTACAACACACATTTCTGCACAAAGCTGCTGGTAACCAGCAACTTATGCCTTAGAGAAGAGCACTTGTCTAGGATCAACAGTGTAACTGTGACTGGCTAATGGACTCAGGGGCGGCTTGGTCTTGTCTATAAATATGCTGGATACTCCTGTCTTAGCACAAGTCCTAAGACAGACAGATCGAGTGCAGAAGAAAGAGAGGCATCTCCATTACTAAATAATAATCACTCATGCTAAGATGTATAGTATAATGCCTCCTGCTCAAGAACAAGGTGACTTTAAAAATAAAATATGATTTAGATCAGTGGTTCTCAATCTGTGGGTTGAGAAACCTTTGGAGGTTGAACAACCTTTTCACAGAGGTGCCTAAGACTATCAGATAGCACAGGTATCTATGATTCCTAATAGTAGCAAAATTACCGTTATGAAGTAGCAACAAAAATAATTCTATGGTTGGGGGGATCACTCTAACATGAGGGACTGCATTAAGGAGTCACAGCATTAGGAAGGTTGAGAACCACTGGTCTAGACAGACAGGTAGAACAAGGCCGGATTAAACAGACAAACCTTTGAGACTCCGACAGATGCTGAGAAGTGATATAACAACAGAGCAGCAAGGTACTTTCACCTCTTTCTGCCTCTCTCTCTCTCTCTCCTTAGCAAAAACTTCATAAAAATTACATTAAAAAAAAAAACCCATGGAATTGGCCAGAGAGATGGTTCAGAGGGTAAGGCAACTGCCACCAAGCCTAATGATCTGAGTTTGACTCATCTCCCACAAGTTGTCCTCTGACCTTCACACATATGTCATGGCATACACTTAACCCCCCAACCACACACACAAATAAATGCAATAAAAAGTTTGCTTTAAATTCTGGTAATTAATGAGCAGCATCAACCACACATGTATCTATAGGTTTTCTAGGTTCTAACAAAAACAAAACACAACACACACACACACACACACACACACACACACACACACACACACACACCCCGCCCCCCAGAACAGAGCATGGTGGTACATGCCTGTAACTCCATCATTTAGGAAGCTGAGTCAGGAAAATCTGGGTTCAAGACTAGCCTTACTACAAAGAAATTTCAAGGCCAGCGTGGGCTACATAGTTGCAGTCTGTATCAAAACAACAACATAAAAGATAATGGGGCACATAAAAACAAAATCACTTCAGTTCAATTGTCAGGTAATGCTCACTTACCAGCGGGAAGTTCATCTGCTTTTGCTAGATCATTCTCTTCTACTCCAGGCATCCCTGCATCACCAATTCGTTTGACTTGTTCTGCCCAAGTAACAAAATATGATACAATTAATTATATTTATACTAATATAAATAAAGTAAGTTTTGAAGGAAAGTAAAAATCAGTTTCTAAAGGCACAGGTTTCAAATGAACACCTTTATTAGAACTTAGTTTTGTTTCATTTTTGTCCTTTTAATTTTTTCAAGAACATACTTTCATCAGAGTGTGTATGCACATGCGCATGTGCACCTGTCCCAGTCAGGGAGTCGGTTCTTTTCCTTCCACTGCTTGGTAGGGTCTCTTTTGTGTTCTGCTGTGCTGCATATATCAGGCTAGTTGGCCTGAGTGCTTCCAGAAAAATCTGTTTCCACCTCATACCTCCTCACAGATCTGAGATCGCAGAGGTATGCCACTACCTTTTTAATGTGGATTTAGGAAGTGAACTCTGGCTCTCCTACTTGCACAGCTAGTGTGTTTGCCATCTGAGCTGACTCCCTGGCCCTGATAGGTTTAACTAAAACATCTTACTATCAAAGGACCAAAATTTTAAACAATACAGACAATCATCTCAAAACTAAAATCAAACGTTTTTAATGTCTGAACATATTTCAAAACAGGAAGAAATGGTCAATATCCTATCAACACAAAATAATAAACTATTACCTTTCCCATGTGGAATATGATTGTTTGAGGGTTCCTCATTTTTATTTGCATCATTTTCAGCCACATTTGGATTATTTTTAGGGGCTACATGATCATTTATGCCCAATTCTTTTCCGTCATTTGATTGACTCTTGTGGACCTCCTGCCAAAGATAAAGATGTGACAACAGGATTTCCAGTTTTGAATTATTAAGTCACTGATAAAACTATTAATTTGTGTTGAATGGGCACGCACGTGGTGCCATGCAGGCGTGTGGAGGTCAGAGGACAACTTTCGAGAGTCATTTCTTTCCTTCCACCATGTGAGGAGTGGGGATCAAACTCAGGTCATCAGGCTATTGACAAGTGCCCTTACCCACTAAACCATCTAAGGGCTACAAAAACATTTACAAAACCAAAACCAAAACCAAGTTAACACAGGGATTTTCCTTCTAATGTCATCACCTTTGTGTGAACGAATAACTTTTAAACAGTCTGTTTCCACCTCCCCACTTTCTTCTGAGACACAAGGTTATAGTCTATGCTGCCTAAAATTTCCTAGGTAAGAAAGACCAGGCTAGCCTCAAAAGTTTGGTGATTTTCCTGCCTCTATCTACCAAATGCTGGCATTATGGTCTAAGACACCACATAGAGTCTTAAATATTATAAGACAACTTTCTTAAAACAATGTTTTGTGATTTAGTGAGGGGACTCCTCATTGTTTTTTAGGAAACTTTTTATTATGTAATTTATTTATTTACTTATTTTGGTTTTTCAAGATAGGGTTTCTCTGTCCTAGAACTTGCTCTGTAGACCAGGTTAGCCTCAAACTCAAGAGATTTGCCTGCTTCTGCCTCCCATGTACTGAGGGGAAAGACATGTGCCACCACCACCACCACCACCCAGCATGAAATAATTTTAGATTTACAGAAAATTAACTGCTGCCCCCCAGTTTCTCCTAATGTTAAAATAAATATTACCATGATACACCTGTAAAACAAAGACAACAGCACTACTGGGCTGGAGGTGTGATGTGGGGCTCCATTGGCAGATTGCTTTCCTGCCATCCACAAAACGCTGGGTTGGATACCCAGAATTGCATAAGGAAGACAGGGAGCATGTATCTATAATACCAGCACAGAGGCATAAAGGCAGGAAAATCCTAAATTCAAGGCCACTGTTGGCTACATAGGGAATTTAAGACCAGTCTGAGCTACATAAGACCTTGCTGCAAAAGAAAAAGATAAGATTATTATTATTATTAACTAAACTTTCAGATTTCATGTAGATTTTTTTAACCGTTTTTTTCCACCAGGTCTTTTTTCCATTACAAGATCTAACTCAGTATATATATTATAAGGTGTTTCAGTCTTCAAGTCTCCTTATTCTCCTCTGGTCCATCTAGTTTTTCTGTCCTTGTATCACAAAAACAATATGGAATTTTATTTATGAATGCAGTGAATTTTCAATAACATCTCCATGTCATGAAAGAGTATGCTTTTGAGGTTTCAATCCTATTTTTGTCAAAGCAACCTGAACAATAGCTAACCAAAGCTTGCGATGAATGACAATGCACCACAGCAAGCCTTCCTCCTTCCTTCCACGTTATACTGTACTCCTCTAAACTTCCAGGATCTCAATACCATCTCTAACTGCACACAGTGCCTGCCTCACAGTGGCCGATCACTCAAGCCTGTCTTCCTCCACCAGCCCATCCTCACACTCTGCAAAGCAGAGACAGATAAACAGCAACTGTTTCAATCTGTAGACTGGAAAACTGAGAGAGAGATACAACACCCTCAATATCCCACTGAAACACTGAGGAAAAACTAACAAAAACCTGATACCCTTGACTTCTAGTCCTTGTATGCTAACAAAGAACAAAAGTATTTTTCATTACTGAGTCACTCTTTACTTTTAATAACAAGATTTTAAACAAACCACATTTAATCAACTGAGATTCAAGAGTCTAAAAAATAATTCACATACATAATGATTAGTGATCTTTGGAAAAATGTCTTCTATTTCTTTTCTTTCTTTCCTCTCCCCCTCCTCCCCATGACAGGGTTACCCTGTGTAATGATAACAGCCCTGCCTGTCTTGGAACTCACTTTGTAGACCAAGTTGGCCTTGAACTCACAGAGATCTGCCTGTCTTTGTCTCCCTGAGTGCTGGAATTAAAGTCATATGCTACCACTCCCAGCTAATTCCCTCTATTTCTACAGTGACCTTTATGATAGCTCAACTCAAAATGAATAAATAAATAATCTGCTGAGTCAAAATGTATCAGTCAGGGTTGGGCATGTAGCTCAACAGAACACACACCTAGTATATAGGAAGCCACAGAGCTCTTCCACAGCATTTGAGGAAATACAAGTTAAAATTAGTTACATAGTATCTAGTTGTGTTCTTTCTGCTTTACAATAGGGCGCCAGACTACTAAAGACTATTTAAAAAAAAAAAAGCTTGGCAATTCTGTTCTGTTTTCTCAAATTCATAAAACAAAAAAACTGAAGCTAGCTGTGGGTGTCATCCCTCTGTAGCACCAGCTCTTGAAATGCTGAGGCAGAGGGACTGGGCGTTCAAGGCCAATTTGGGCTACACAGTAAGATAATGTCTCAATTACAAGAAAGAGAATGAAGAAAAGGAGGGAGAGAAAGGAAGGCTTTTCAGTAAAAAGCCATCCACCTTAAAATCTGATATTAACAACAATAATAACAACCATAATAATAATATTTGCCTAGCATATGCAAGGCCCTAAGTTCAATTCCTAGCCATAAGAAAAAACAAGTAAGCTGATATATGTTTACAGACATCCACTCGACTCAGCTAATACACATCCTTTTTTAAAATTAGGCTGGCTAGAATACTTATGTGTTACGATAAAAGCACATCTATTTCTAAATTACATGTATTACAACTAAAGCACATATTGTTTAGATACTTATTTTTAATTTACCTTTTGTTCCTGCAAAAACTGATCTGCTAATTTTTTAATATTTTCTTCATGTTGTGCTCTTAATTCCTTGATCTGCTGTCCACACTGAAAACTAAATTAGAAAGTCATTCTTTTAAACTCCATTGGACTGAGTTCTCCAAGTTTGTCCAGAAGCTGGCACATACGTTTAGAAAGACAAACATTAGTCAGTAGAGAACAGCAGAAGAGAGATACAGTGAAATGCAGTCAGAATCATAGAACAGTTGAATCTTTAACAGAGGAAAAGAAATATTGCTAAAGTTAACTGAAGAAAACAAACAAACCAGAAATTGGACAGATGCAAACAATCCTTCCTCAAGTGTTTTACAAATTATACCTATAAAGAAACAAGTGTCAAGGCCAACTTCAATCAAAAGAGAAAAATACTGTGTAAAAGAAAACTGTTCTTACCAAATAGATGAAAAATGCTAAAATTAGGCCAATAAGGAATGGCAGCTATTGGTTTGTTCAATAAATAGTACTTTGTAATGAGTCTTTTTCTGTCCCATCAGCCAGCTCCCAAATAATGACACAGAGACTTCTTCCTAATTATGAAAGCTCAGCCTATAGTTTAGGCATGTTCCTAGCTCTTATAACTTAAATTAACCCACTTTATTAATTTATATTCTATCATGTAGCATTATCTCTCTTCTATCTTAGACCTCCTGTTTCCTCTCCATGTCTCCTAGCATCTCCCATGTGCCTTGATTATCTCCTCCTACTTCTCTCTGCCCAGAACTCCCCCTATACCTCCTGCTTAACTATTGGCCATTCAATCTTTTATTACACCAATCACAGCAATTTATCTTCACACAGTGTAAAGATATCCTACAACAGAACTCTGAATACCACAATACAAGTTTATACTATGGAATAAAGAGAAAGGAAGATACACTTCAGTATCAGAAAAAAAGTGAAAACAGATAAAAATGGTAACTTTCTGCTGGACAAGTAGTCAAAGGATACAAATAGACATTGTCACAAATAGAAATAAACACTTAATGAATACAGAGACACACGTTAATGTTCACATTATTATCGCAAATTAAACTTCCTATCTTGATATACTTGTACTATCTTATTCTTACATTTCCCAAATTAAATTGAAATTACAAACAATGTTGGTATGACTATGAGAAAATATCTACATTATAAATTAGTACATTTACCTAGAAAGCAATCTTTCATTTATGGTATACAGCAGCTAATTGATAAAATATTTTTAGTAAATGTATGTTCGTGAATACATACTAGTGAAATACTAAGAGGGGGAAAAATCTCTTACATAATAATAATAATAAAAATGCAACAATCTAAAATTATTTTTTACTTTACCATTATTATTACTGTTACATGTCTGTGTGTACAATGTGCATGTCTATGTAACTACTTGTAGACATGTGAGTGCCACAGTGCACCATGGCATATATGTAGATGTTAGAGGACAACTTTCAGGAGTTAGTCCTCTTCTTTCCCTGGCAAGATCCAGGGATCACACTCAGGAAGTCAGACTTGCACAGCAAATGCCTTTTACCCAACTGAGCCATCTTGCTGGCCCAAGAAATACTGAGAAAAAGAAAATTTCTACAATGGTCCCACAGATTGTAGGAACTAAATTTTGATAAGTTGATATACTAGAAAATATATCACATCTCACTGTTTTAGTCTTCAATCCTGTAGACGTATGAAGAAAACACTGAAAACTGGTAGTTAAAATACATACATACATTATACACAGATAATTATAGTAGTAAGAAGTCAGAAACAGATAAACCGTTGAGCCTAACTTCTGGTGTACAGACCTACAGAAAAACAACCTTTACCATCAAGTGACTAACAGAGTCCAGTCTAAGAACGTCCTCTCCTCTTCATTATGTAAAGGCGTGAGGGAGGCACACAAGCTCCCTTAGCTATTTTGAGGACACGTTCCAGTGTTGTTTTCATCTTCTGGAAGTCCCCCAAAAAGAAACACTCTTCTTCCAGTCCTTACCATATCCAATTCAACAAAAGCTACCCTTGGTAAGGTTTCTGTTTTACAATCTAGAAAAACCCAACATACTATAATAGAGATGTTTTCATAGTATTTAACATATTTAGATAAAAGATTACGAATTTCCAAGAGCCTTTGGAAGACAACATACAGAAAATGACAACACGAGCAGGAGACAGGAAGGAAGGACGGAATTACGTACACAAACTGGACAGACACTGGAGACTCACAGAGGCTGCAGCATGCAGCATCTTACCTCTCATATTCTAACCTCTTCACAAGGTATGTGTTATTTTTCCTGTAGTCTTGAAGCTGATCTTCTTGTCGAAGAAACTCCTGACGAAGCTCAGCCAGTTGTTCTAGCCATACAAGGGGAAGAGCCAAGGAGTAATCAAATTTACTTACTGCAATACTTCTTACTGAGAATCTAGGGAGTGGTCTTTTAATTATGTACATTTTCAATTTCTCACATCCTTAGAAGTTAGACAGTATGTGTGATGGTGAGAGGTCAACCTTGGGTGTAGCTCCTCAGGAGCCCGCCACCTTGGTTGTTTTTGTTATTTATTTTGTGTGCCTGAGTGTCTGTCTGTGTACCACATGTGTGTAGGAACCCTTGGAAGTCAGAAGAGGTGTGAGATCTCCTTTACCTGGAGTTTACAGATGGCTATGAGCTGCATGTGTGTGCTATGAATCAAATTCTGAGTCCTCTACAAGAGCATTAAGTACTCTTAACTGCCAAGCCATCTCTCCAGCCCTTCCCCCCGGGTTTTTTGAGACAAGGTCTTTCACCTCACTGGGGCTCACTGAGTAGTCCAGGCTAGCTGGTCTACAAGCTCCAGGGCTTACTGAGGCATTCTTCATTGTTCAGACTGTGGCTCATGTAAGACTCATTGAGATGACTCCAGTACTCAAAATTAAACTTATTCTGCCAAATTTAAAACCCAGTATTCATCCAAATTGTAGAAACATATTTTTACCACTCATATAACAAATACCTCCCATTCTGCTATACAACAGCTTTAGGTGCTGACTCAACTTTCTCAAATTCTAAAAATATCCATACACCATCATTGGCGTACCAGAAATTTCAAATATCACACATTTCCCAACTTTGCCATATTTTTCACATTTTTCTTTGGCTTCAACTTTGAAGTCTCCTGTACCAACCATATTCCTTAGCAGGCCCGTGTTAACAGAACACACACATCAGTAGGATTTGAACATAAGTTCTAAGATGCATCCTGCATTGCATTACCTGCAATGGTCTTGCAGTCCCACTTTTTCTTGAGACAAGGTCCCTCTATGTTGTAACTCTGGTGTCCTGGAACTCACAGCGATTCACCTGTTTTTGCCCTGAGTGCTGGGCTTTAAGGGTTGCACCAGTATGCCTAAGTTAACTGTTCTTTTTTTGTTCTTTTTTCTGGTGTTTTGAGACAGGGTTTCTCTGTGTAGCCCTGGCTGTCCTGGGACTCACTCAGTAGACTAAGCTGGCCTTGAACTCAAGAGACCTGTTTGTCTCTGCCTCCCGAGTGCTGGGATTAAAGTTGTGTGTCACCACCACCTGACTACACTGTATTTCCTTAATATGAGCTCAAAGATAAGGTTCAGTGAAGCTGCTAACTGGACACTATTATAAGATTCTTGGGGTGCCAGACATAGTGTCGCAGGAATACATGCCAGCACCCACTGTAAGTTTGAAGCTAGTCTTGGTTACATAGGAAGACCTTAACTTTAAAAAATTATTCTAAAAAACCTATGGAATGGTGCCACTCACATTTAGGGTAGGTCTTTGCCCCTCCATTACATTCCCCTTAAAACACCCTCACAGACACACCCAAAGTTGTTTCTCCCAGGTGATTATAAATCTAGTCAAGCTGACAATGAAGACTAAACCATCACATGCTCTAATTCCCAAAGGCAAATTGATAGGTGAAGTGATGGAGCGCTTCTTCTCTTTACCTATTCTTTCTATAAAAGCTGTAACTATCTCCTATCACTTCATCCAAAACAAAATGGCACATGGTCCTGAATGCTGTAAGAGAGCAGGTTGAGCCAAGCCATAGAAAGCAAGCCAGTAAGCAGCCACCTTCCATGGCCTCTGCATCAATTTCTGCTTCCAGGTTCCTGCCTTGACTTCCCTGGATAGTGGACTATAATTTATCAGAGGAAATAAGCTATCTCTTCCCCAAGTTGCTTTGGTTATGGTGTTTTATCACAGCAATAGAAAAGTAACTAATATAATGTATTTTTAAAATTAAGAGTTTTTAATTTATTTATTACTCATTTCCCTACATTACAGGTTTCTTTTTGTCTCCGTAGTATCCAATGCATTAAGCTTAGAGAACCTCACAAAAGCATCCTCACATCTGAATGGGTAATGTTCCCAGGTTAGACACAATGCAGAAGAAGCACCCCATCTTCTTTTCTTAGAAATTTGATGGTCACACAAGTTACAGTTCCATTTTCTTTGAGAATTTTTTATATGTGCTTATGTGCTGGTACAAATGCATACATGTGCATGTGGAGTCCAGAGAGCAAAAAGAGTGTCTTCCTCTATTCTTCTCCACTTTATTTTTAGAAATAGAATCTCACATTGAACCTGAACTCAAGGATTTTGTGAGACTAGCTGGCCAGCAAGCTCCAAGGATCACCTGTCTCTATCTCCTCAGCATTAGGATTATAGGTGTGGACCACCACATCCAGCATTTTAGGTGGGACCCTGAGTCCTCATGACCACGACAACCATTTAGCTAACTAACCAACCCTTTCAGTCCTGCTTTGAGGACTTTGTGTGTATGTGCACACATTTGTCCATGCCATATGTGTGGAGGTCAAAGGACAAGCTTAAGTACAGGTCCTTGACTTCCACCTTGTTTAAGACAGGGTCTCTTCGCTCACAGCTGTAGATATCAAGCAGCCCATTAGGCTTTATGTTTCCTCCTGCCTCTGTCTCCTAGCCTGCC
This sequence comes from Peromyscus leucopus, assembly GCF_004664715.2. Classification (NCBI taxonomy): domain Eukaryota; kingdom Metazoa; phylum Chordata; class Mammalia; order Rodentia; family Cricetidae; genus Peromyscus; species Peromyscus leucopus. The sequence goes on along the minus strand of NC_051066.1, from coordinate 97,942,271 downwards.
TTAGGAGTGCTAGAGTTACAGATGGTAACATGTTATTTTGCCCAGATTTATGTAAGATTCAAATATTGGTTCCTAATCCTATAGGACTAGCAGTTGCCAACTGAGCCACATCACCAGCCCTTTTTGAGGATTCTTTGAAGACTATTTTATTGTACAAACTCTGTCTATGCACAAGTTTAAAATACTGGCCTAAAACTTACACTTACTGCACACAGTGTTTTGTTTTGTTTTTTAATATTTTAAGGTAAAGAGATATTTTGTCAAAGTAACTATGTCCAGAAAATTTTATTTTTCATCCATCTATTTTTTTTTCTTTTTTAAAAGATTTATTATGAATACAGTGTTCTGCCTGCAGGCCAGAAGAGGGCGCCAGATCTCATTACAGATGGTTGTAAGCCGCCATGTGGTTGCTGGGAATTGAACTCAGGACCTCTAGGAAGAGCAGTCTGTGCTCTTCACCTCTGAGCCATCTCTCCAGCCCTCCATCTATTTCTTAATGCTTGAAGATTTCAGACATGAAGTAGTCTTTACCTTTACTCTATAATTAAGTTTCTTACCCTTTAAATGATGTATGTCTGCCATCTGATACGATATGTTGTTCTGTAGCTTAACCTAAAAAAGAAATTGTTTTCATTTTAATAAAATATGTAGTTTCTTTCTTTTTTTATCACAACATCCTATGTAGCTCAAACTATTCCTGAACTCCCTATGTTATTTTTGTTGTTGCTGTTTGCTTGATTTAGGCTTTTCTTTTTGAGACAGGGTCTCATGTATGTAGCTCTGGCTAGTCTGGAACTGCTATGTAGACCAGGCTGGCCTTGAACTCATACAAATCTACCTGTCTCTGCCTCCAGTGCTGAGATGAAAGGTGTGTGCCACCACGCCTGCCTCAACTCTCTATAAAGTCAAGGGTAACCTGACTGAGTTTCATGCCACCACGTCCCTAGTGCTTACATGGATGCACTGCTTCACCTACTAAGAATATGTAGTTTCATTCATATTCACTCACAGTCACTTTGAACTCGATCATAAATGCAAATAACACTCTATTTATACTCCACCTCTATTTCAAAAGAATTAAGATATAAATTCTAATTCTGTAATGCTTTTTTTAAAAATTGCATGGAATGTTTACCTGATACATAGTATAACAATTTTCAAAATTTTTTTTAAAAAATTTATTTAACTTTATGTGCATTGGTATAAAGGTGTCAGATACCCTGGAATTGGAGTTACAGACAGTTGTGAGATGCCATGTGGGTGCTGGGAATTGAACCCAGGTCTTCTGGAAGAGCAGTTGGTGCTCTTAACTGCTGAGCAATCTCTCCAGCCCCAAATTTTCAAGTTTGTTTTTTTTTCTTTTTTCGAGACAGGGTTGCTCCGTGTAGTTTTGGTGCCTGTCCTGGATCTTGCTCTGTAGAGCAGGCTGGCCTCAAACTCACAGAGATCCGCCTGGCTCTGCCTTCCAAGTGCTGGGATTAAAGGCGTGCACCACCACCGCCTGGCTAAGTTTTAAAGTTTGAGTTGAACATCATTAAATGAGTGACTCTCTACCCCCAATCTTATAGAAGACCTCTCACTAACTCAATATTAAGCTAACATTAGGTGTTTGAAACATTCACTATCAAACCAAAAGTAATTTACACTTATCAGGCTTCTCCAGGGCAACACAGTGTTGAAGGTATGTGCTCAGGATTCCCAGTGGTGGTCACTGTCCTTTAGGAATCAGTATACATGAATGCCAATGACATAGGCGTGCGAGAGTGTGTGTGTGTGTGTGTGTGTGGTGTGTATACACGTGTACACAGAGATCAGAGGACAATTGCAGGAATTGGTTCTTTTCTTCCATCATGTGGATCCAGGAGATCAAACTCGGGCCATCAGGTTTACAGTCATCCCACCAGCTCTCACATGATCTTTTATAGCCACACACATTCCTTTCCCTACCATCTAGTGTCAACACACTGGCAAGAATATAAAACAACAGAGAAAGCACAAGAGCATTTTCAAGGAATCAGTAGGCAAGGTAGTACCTAAAGAGTATAATTCCTATGGTAATTCAGAGATTTTATGGAAAAGATTCTGTCTGAAATAGGAATTAAAGGCTGGGTAAAACTTGAAGCAAGTAGAAAGCACTTCAGAAAAGAGAAAATAACCAAGAAATGTATAGAGTCAAGAAGGTCTGATGTATATATAAGTACACTCCAGGCTGGGCGATGGTGGCGCATGCTTTTAATCCCAGCACTCGGGAGGCAGAGGCAGGTGGATTTCTGTGAGTTCGAGGTCAGCCTGGACTACCAAGTGAGTTCTAGGAAAGGTGCAAAGCTACACAGAGAGACCCTGTCTCAAAAAACAAAAAAAAACAAAAAAACAAACAAACAAACAAACAAAAAAAAAAACGAACACTCCAAAGTACTATCTGGTGATACAGTAGAAAAAATAGTAGGAAAAGGAGCTAGGGGGTGGTTTAGGCAAGGAAGGGCCTTTAGAATCAAGCAGGGTCTTCAGCCTAAGTTCCAATGACTTAATACTTAAGGTGAAAGTTTATCCATAAACAAAGAGCAGATGAAACCAGAACTGTCCCAAGAGCAGGAGTCTAGCAGTCTCACTGAAGTCTTGGGGGCTTTGAAGAAGGAAGTTAAATAATAAGGCTAATACACAGTTATAAAAAAAGGGATGAAGCACTAGCATATGGCACAACACAGGTACACTCTGAAAACACTACACAGGCAAGTGAAAGAAGAAACCACAAAACGGCAAAAAGTTTCTGATCCCATCCATATGAAACGCACCAAAAAGGCCACTCCACAAGGACAGGAAGACAATGGCTGCCATTTGGGGAAGAAAGGTAACAGGAGTCTCTAAGGATAAACAAGAGCCTTTCACAAACATATGCGCTACACCTGAGCAGTATCCCCAGCATGCAAAGTGACTTCTTTTTTTTTTTTTTTTTTTTTTTGGAGACAGGGTTTCTCTGTGTAGTTTTGTGCCTTTCCTGGAACTCACTCTGTAGCCCAAGCTGGCCTCGAACTCACAGAGATCCGCCTGCCTCTGCCTCCTGAGTGCTGGGATTAAAGGTGTGCGCCACCACCGCCCAGCTGCAAAGTGACTTCTTATGTGCACAGGATTTCATTTTGGGAGATGAACATATTTTAGAATTAGACAGTGGTGACCAGCTGTGTTAACACTGTAAGTTTGCTTCTAAAAAACCCCCCTGAACTATATACTTTAAAAGGGTCAATTTTATGTTATATCAATTGCATCTACTTTTTTTTAAACATACATTTTATAATGCAAAAAAGAAAGAACCGTAAGAATACTGAGTGTGCTCTGAACAGCACACAGGAAAATGGAGCCAGGACAAACACTGTGCACTCAAGGACCTCATTATTCAGGAGAGACACTAAAGAAAACAGGCAATTACAGCATGGTAAGATAAATGATATCATGAGGTTCTATAGACATGTAGGAGAACACAGTAGAAGCAGCATGTAAATCCAGGCTCAAGAGAAAACAGAAGGCTTCTGGAGATGACAAGAATGCCTGACATGACTCCTACAGAAAGAGTAATGCTCACCCCAGGTGGAAGTAGGGGAGGTAAAGAGGAAAAACATTTAAAGATGCATCAAAACTTAGAAGCGAAAATCACTGAACATTCTAGGAGCTGCAATCACACCCAAGGAGCTGGAATAATGAATTAAGGTAAAATAGTAAGATGTTTCTCTTAAAAATTAATCAAGGTCTATAGCACAAGGGTCTTACAAAGAAGGTAAGCACTTCTCATGGGATCTTAAAAGGACTTTTAGGCAAGAGCATGATTCCAATTTGTAATTTTGAAGTAAATTTGGCTGCAGTATAATGAGTAAATCAGAGGGGACAAGACCAAACAGAGGAAACCAGGTCATTTTATAGGTGAGTCTCTAAACTAGGCCTGTTTGTATAGGGATGACAAGCTAAGGATCATTGGTTACAATTTATTGGTTGGAGGAAAATTCCCCCAAAATATTTTATGATATTGAGTTACATAAAATTCAATTTCCAATGTCTATAAATAATTTTGTGAGAAATGAGCCACACTGCTTGTGTCTATGCCTGCCCGATAGCTGTGGTGATAGTGACAGAGACAGTATATGGCCACCAAAGCCTCAAGCACTTACTGTCCGGCTTTTTATAGGAAAGGTTCAATTACTCCTAAACTAACAGAATAAGAATAGAAAGGCAGCACCTTGAAATGGCTGAGTGGTTAAAGGTGCTTGCCACCAAGTCTGATGACCTGGGTTTGACCCCTAGAACTCACATGGTAGAAGGAGAGAACTGACTCCTGAAGTTGTCTTCTAACGTAAGTACAGTGGCATGGGCATGTTCCCCACCCTCAATAAATAAATGTAAATGAGATACACATGGGGGGAGAAGTCAGTCAAGGAACAGTCTGCAGTACAGTAAGATATGAGACGCTAACTGAGAATCACTGGAGCTGGAGTCACAGACAGTTGGCAGCAGCTCAACATGGGTGCTGGGAACCGAACTCAGGTCCTATGCAAGAGAACAAGGTGCTCTTAATTACTGAGCCATCTGCCAAGCCCCTAATTTGGGTTCTTATCACTACTGATTAATTTTAAATTAATTAGTAAATAATTTGGGTTCACCACATAGCCACACACACTGCTAAATTGCCGATGTTCTAGAAAGCTCTAGAAATACTTTAGCTTTTCTTCTAAATATCTTTTAGATAAGAAGCAGCACAAAAACTCAATGCATTATTTACTCCTTATCTCACAAAGGGTTCTCACAATGTGGGTTCTATGTGCCTCCTTCTTTCCTTACTAGCTTTCACAGTGATCGCTCTGTTTCTAGAACTGGGAATTAAATCCAGGGCCACAAACCAGGGAAGTGCTCTACGACTAAGATACACCCCAGCCTACTTTCAGGCTTTTTACTTAAAATATGTAAGATAGTCTTACTCAAAGTACACAGGACTAAGTTTCTTTGCAGGTAAATGGTGTAGATCGGTGGATAGACAGACAACAATCACAAACATAGCTCATCTCTTGCCCAAATTACATCTAAAATCAGACACTGTGGTGGTTTGAGAAAGAATAGTCCATATAGGCTCATATATTTGACTGCTTAGTCACTAGGGAGTGGCACTATTAGAAAGGATTAAGATGATTGGAGATGTGTCCTTGTTGGAAGAAATGTGTCACTGGGAATGGGCTTTGAGGTTTCAAAAGTCCATGCCAAGCCCCAAGTTTCTCTCTACCTGCTGCCATACTCCCTGCCATGATGGTAATGAACTAAATCCCTAAAACTGTAAGCAAGTTCCAATTAAATATTTTCTCCCATAAGAGCTACTTTGGTCATGGTGTCTCTTCACAACAACAGAACAGTGACTAAGGCGGACACCAAACCAGACTTCAAAAATCTAAAATGGTGGCTAGGGATACTGGCCTTCAGTTATATAGTCTTAGTAACTGGACAGGCTGAGGCAGAAAGACTGCTTGAGCCCAGGAATTCAAGGCCAATGTGGAAAATATAGCAATATACCAAGTATAAAGAAAGAGAAAAAACTTTCTGTAATGTTGAAAACACCTTGCCTGGTTTTCAGATTCTACTAAGTAATCTCCTCATAAGCAATCCATTAAAATCAACTGTTAATATTCTGATCTGCCCCTTGAAATCTCACCCCTTGGCGCCGCCCTGAGTCTTGACATAAAAACCTCATTCTAAGGAAAAACTCCTCCCCTTCCTCTCTCTCTTTCTTTCACTTTTCCTCTCACAAGATGTGTGCCCCCAACCTCTCTCTCTTCCTCTCTCTCTTTCCTTTCTTTCTCTTCATCTCTCTATTATAATAAACTCTGCATGTGGATGCAGAATCTGGATTATGAATTACTGGCCGCCACCACTGCTGCTGCCATGCCCGTATGGTGTGCATCTGCCCAGCATGCTAGCATGTTTCCCTGCATGCGTAGGATACCCTCAGGGGTCCCCCCATGCAATAATTCATAACATTGATGCCCAATGCTTTCTCCTGCCCGCCTGCAGTCTGAGGAGCTCTGGGATCCTGTACCACCCATCATTTTTCAGGCTGGAGCACCACCAGGTACTCTTCACCCTACTGAATTGGTAAGATTCCTCTCTTCCCTTCTGGCCATTTTCCCACAAGTAAGAATTCATCTTGTTTCGCTCACTGGTACCATGCGTCTTTCAAGCTCTAAGCCCCTCAGCCTACCCCTGCCCCTATGTGACGGCAGATGGAGATAGCTTGTGCCCACTCAATTTCATGGCGCACAGCCTTTATTACAACGGTCCATTGGCTATCTTTTTTTTTTTTAATTTTTTATTCATTTTACATAACCACAGATCCCCCTCTCATCCCTTCTCCCACTCCCCCCACTTCTCCTGCTTTTACTCCTTTTTTTAAAACCAGTTCTTCATTATTTTTTTTTGTTCTCTTATCAGCTTGATACAGTATAAATTCTTATCCTAATAGTGAAATGTTTCACTGAAGCTTACCCAGTAATTGAGTAAAACCAAAACTTATTATAAGCCACAGTCATCCTAGGGTCCCCCCTGCTATGTAGCCTCCCTGGTTCTGTGGGTTGCAGTCTGATTGTTCTTTGCTTTATATCTAGAATCCACTTATGAGTAAGTACATACCATGTTTGTCCTTCTGGTTTTGGGTTACCTCACTCAGGATGATATTTTCTAGTTCCATCCATTTGCCTGCAAATTTCATGCTGTCATTGTTTTTCTCTGCTGAGTAGTATTCCATTGTGTATATGTACCACATACCACATTTTCTTCTTCTCCTTCTCCTTCTTTTTTTTTTTTTTTTTCTAGAGCTGAGGACCGAACCCAGGGCCTTGTGCTTGCTAGGCAAGCACTCTACCACTCAACTAAATCCCCAACCCCAATACCATATTTTCTTAATCCATTCTTCAGCTGACGGGCATCTAGGTTGTTTCTAGGTTCTGGATATTACAAATAATGCTGCTATGTTCTGCTATGAACATAGTTGAGCATGTATCTTTGTGGTATGATTGAGCATTCCTTGGGTATATACCCAAGAATGGTATGGCTGGGTCTTGAGGTAGATTGATTCCCAATTTTCTGAGAAACTGCCATACTGATTTCCACAGTGGTTGTACAAGTTTACATTCCCACCAACAGTGGAGAAGTGTTCCCTTTGCTCCACATCCTCTCCAACATTGACTGTTATTAGTATTTTCGATCTTAGCCATTCTGACAGGTGTAAGGTGGTATCTCAGAGTTGTGTTGATTTGCATTTCTCTGATGATTAAGGATGTTGAGCATTTCTTTAAATGTCTTTCAGCCATTTGTGATTCTTCTTTTGAGAATTCTCTGTTTAGCTCTTTAGCCCATTTTTAATTGGATTGTTCAGTATTTTGATGTCTAGTTTCTTGAGTTCTTTATATACTTTGGAGATCAGTCCTCTGTCAGATGTGGGGTTGGTGAAGGTCTTTTTCCATTCTGTAGGCTGTTTTTTGTCTTATTGACCATGTCTTTTGCCCTACAAAAGCTTCTCAGTTTCAAGAGGTCCCATTTATTAATTGTTGTGCTCAGTGTCTGTGCTGCTGGTGTTTTATTTAGGAAGTGATCTCCTGTGCCTCCACTGGCTATCTTGTGCCCGTCATTAGTCCTCGCTGACTCTCTGTGACCCTGGAGGTCAGATTCATCTCATTTCGATTGTTGGTACCACATCTTTCAGGTTCATAGCCCTTCGTCCCCCATCCTTATGTGACAGCATATGGAGACAATTGCCGTGCCCCCTCAATTCCATGGCCCATAGCCTTTGTGATGATGGTCCATTAGCTATCTTGAACCATTATCATTGGCCCTCACTAACCCTCTGGGACCAGAGGTCAGTCCACTGGGCCTTCTACCTCACTGTAGGAAAATGCGCCTATGGCCCCAGCCCCCACCACTGCCGCCAACTCATGGTTCCTTCCCCTGCAGCTGCTTGCACTATGCTGCAGCCCTGGGGAGTCCCTCTCTCCTTGCCCGGCTGCACTGTTATTTCTCTTTCACAAAGTCTATTTCCTATGTGTGTATGGAAATGTACGGTTGATATGGCCATCTATATTTCTTTCTGACTGACTTTTTTTTTTTCCGAGACAGGATTTCTCTGTGTAGTTTTGGTGCCTGTCCTGGATCTCACTCTGTAGACCAGGCTGGCCTCGAACTCACAAATATCCTCCCGGCTCTGCCTCCCCAGTGCTGGGATTAAAGGCATGCACCACCACAGCCCGGCCTGACTGACTTTTCAGTTTATCTGTTCCTTATCCGCTCAGTTTATTTTGGAAAACAAAAAACAAAAAAACAAAGCCCACATGAACACATGGTCAGGCCCCATATTTGATAGGGGTAATCATGTGATCAAGGCACTATCTTAAATAAGGGCAATCACATGGTCTAGCTGTCATCTTGGCTAGGTCAAAACAGGCAGACCATATGACCTTACCACCATCTTTACTAAGAGCAGCATGGGTGGGGCACCTGGTGCTTAGGCCATCATTATATTAAGATCTTAAATTTCAGCCGGGCGGTGGTGGCGCACGCTTTATCAGACTGGGAGCGGGCAGGCGGATCTCTGTGAGTTCGAGGCAGCTGATACAAGTGAGTGCAGGAAAGCACGAAGCTACAAGAGAAACGTCTCGAAAAAACAAAAAAAAAAAAAAAAGATCTTAAATTTCAGATTTTAACATTAATACAATTCTGATACACTTTAGGTCACAAGCTCAGGATTTTATGGGTATGAGTCTACTGCTTTTCAGATGTCCCATCCCTGCTCCAGTTCAGTCTTTCTCACCTGTCTATTTCTGAGGATGGCGTTTTCTCTCTCCTGGTCTCCAATTACCAAAACTACAGGCCTGAAGATTTCAAATAAATTCAATAAATTATTTTTAATAAATTTTAACTCTTTCTCTAATCTGTATCTATTTCAGTGGGCTTCCATCTGGCTGAATGACTTCAACCTGTGACACATAGACTTGCTGAAAGCTGATATGGTCCAGCCAAACATAATTATTTTCTGTCTTTACAGCTAGCCAGAGTCCTGACCACCTGCACCCTGTTTCAGCTTGAAGCAGCTATAGAGACTACGTCATCCTGTGCTCCCTGTTCCCAGGACAGAAGGGCTAGGTTAGGGATGGAAACCCTGGCATAGAGTCCACCAAGAGGGTCCTTTTCCTTTTCTCAGAGTTGGGCTGCACCCTGACTCACAAGTCCCTTTTCCTCCCGTTCTCATTCGGCCTTGGGATCTTTCTCCTGTCACTCTTCTTTGTCTTCCCAGGGGACAGCTTAAGAAATAATTATTTCTATGTAAGTTATTCAGGATTATAATCTGGCTGTACTCAAAGAACAGAACTACAGCTATAGGGCCTTAAAAATGGTAATAGATTCAGATATCACTGCCAACAGCTTAAAAAATGTCTCTCCTTACTCAAGGTTTAACCAGGCTTAAGAATGTGAACCTCTCTGTCCTTGCTAACTTCATTAAGCTGCAACTAACTGGGAAACCTGTATATTCAGATTTAAGTCATATATATGCTCTCAAAGTTATAAATGCATCTAACATATTTTGTTCCCCCAGTCCTTAAACACCTGTAGAGATCTGAGAATATGGCACTTAATATAAAAGCTTTTTATGATAGAGAGACATGTCATTTCCTGGCAGCATCCTGTATCTCCTCAAAGAAGATGGATGGCCACAGAAGAACTTCCACCCAGAAGCTTATGGCAAGGCTGGCCATGCAGCGAGAAGCTGACATCCTGCCCAGACTGTGAATAAGAGGAACAACAGGGATCGGATGTCCTCTCTGCCAAGACAGGTAGGTAGGATGACCGCCGCCCCCAATTTCTCTCTCTCTCTCTCTCTCTCTCTCTCTCTCTCTCTCTCTCTCTCTCTCTCTCTCTCTCTCACACACACACACACACACACACACACAAATCTGTCAGATCTTCTGGGCTTATCAGCTGAACAAATGCTGCCTTTAGGGCCTCTGTCCCTCAGTGACCATGGAGAGACTTGGGATTGCTGCCTAGGTAGCTGGAAAGCTGTCTCACTTCTTAAATTTATCCTTCTCAGCTCTGACGATGTTTGATGACTAGGGTATCAGTTTAATAGACCCAATCCCAAGATTATATATATATGCTCTCCAATTATAGACAAGTATGCCTCACTCACAGACTTCATGGTACAGGATAGACTGATTTCAGATATAACTCCAGAGGTTCAAAGTTTTAATACTGATACATGCATCTTTGATAAATTGATAGAACATTGACTACAGAGAGTTCTTAAGAATCCTTAAATGGATTTTTAAAAACCCTTCTGCCATGATGTAAATTCATTCCAGCTCTCTTACAGATACCTACAGGTTCCTGGGAAAAGTTTTGCTACTGCATCAAGAAATCTGGTCTGACGAAAACTAATCTCCAGAGCCCACTTCTAACCCCACTTATTTTTCTAGCATATTTTGCAGATTCATTGTTTCCACCTGACCTCCAGAGAAATAGCAGATGCCATGGCTTCTATACTCCTGATTTGTCATGCAATCTCCCCCCAAGCTCCTGGAACACCACTGCTGCAACCTGCCTCCTCAGCTCCCTCAAGGAACGTTCCTGAGATCTTCTGCTGTGCGTGACTCCTGGTTTCCCCTCCCCACTTCACCCTTTGTCAGCTTGAAACAGCCTCAAAAATTCAGTGCCCTTGTTCCCCCACTTGCTCCCATAACTCACCTTTTTATAATAATCAAAACAGAGGAATGTTAATGTTCTGATCCACCATTTGAAATCCCACCCCTTGGCACCACCCTGCATCCTGACATAAAAGCCTCATTCTAAGGAAAAACTCCTCCCCTCCCTCTCTCTTCCGCTTTTCCTTTCACGAGGTGCACACTCTCGACCTCTCTCTGTTTTTTTCTCTCTCTCTCTTTCCTATCTTTCTCTTCATCTCTCTATTACAATAAACTTTCCATATGGATGCAGTGTCTGGGTTGTGGGTTGCTGGCTGCTGCCCAGCATGCCAGCATGTTTCCCTGCCCATGTGGAATACCCTCAGGGGCCCCCAATGCAGTAATTCATAACAACTTTTTTTCGCCAGGCGGTGGTGGCACACGCCTGTAATCCCAGCACTCGAGAGGCAGAGGCAGGTGGATCTCTGTGAGTTCGAGGCCAGTCTGGTCTACAGAACTAGTCCAGGACAGGCTCCAAAGTTACAGAGAAACCCTGTCTCAAAAAAACCAAAAAAAAAAAAAAAAAAAAAAACCACAACTTTTTTCAAAAGTTATATAAGGTCTTACTTCCAGTGTAAATGCCACTTAAGATTTTTTTTCAACCTTCAATGTTTATCAGAAGTGAGAATTCTGAGAATAAGAATTATGTCTCAGCTGAGTGGTAGAGGTACACACCTTTAATCCCAGTAAAGGCAGGTGGATCTCTGAGTTTGAGGCCAGCCTGAATGTATGCTTGCTGAGTGACTCCCTAGACTTGTATGCTCCATGCTTTATACTTTATACTCTTCCCTATAAATTATGTTCATTCATGCTTCATTCAAAATTAATTTTCATTAGTTATCAAGACTGGGGGGCAGGGGAGGCAGGGTCTGGTATCCTAGGCTGGCTTCAAACTAGGTATGTAGGTGAGAATGACTTTGAAACTTTCTTCTTTTTCAAGACAGGGTTTTTCTGTGTAGCTCTGGCTGTCCTGGAACTTTCTGTGTAGACCAGGCTGGCCTTAAACTCAGAGATCAGCCTGCCTCTGCCTCCCTAATGCTGGGATTAAAGGCATGCCCCATCATCACTGGGCTAACCTCGAACTTGTAATGATCCTGCCTCCACCTCCCAAGTGCTGGGATTACAGGTTGTGCATCCATACCCAGTTTATGTAGAGCTGGGACTGAACCCTGAGTCTAGCACATGCTAGGCAAGCATTATGCCTACTAAGCTACATTCCCAATCCCTCACAGATTTTTGAACTTCCTCACTTAATTCCATCAACACTTTCATTGTCTTAAGAGTTTATTTCTCCTCTACTTTTCTGTAATACTGATCTCTAGGATTGGAGTCAATTCACTATACTCTCTCTAGCCTCTGCCATGTCAATGTCGTCGTGCCCCCCCCCCAGCTACATTTCTCACTGCTATGACAAAATAATCAACAGAGACAACCTAAGGGAATCTATAGTTATACAGTCCTGAGTCCACAATATCTCATCTGATCTTGGAAGCTAAACCAAGTAGGGCTTAGTTAGTACTTACATTAGAGAAGCAAACTAAAGGGACCAAGGTTTACTGTTGGTTTACAGCTTCAAGTGAGTGTAGTCTTGTCACCTGCCTTCATATATTTGGGCAGACTACGACGGTGGTTAAGACTGTGGAGGGGGGGAGTAGTTCTGAGGTATTTTGTTCCTGACCCCTTCCTGTCTTCCTCTATGGCCCCACCCCCAGGCACCTATTTCCTTCAGTCAAGCTCTATCTCCTCAAGTTTCCAGCCTCTCAAATTAACACCACCCCCTGGGGACTAAGCCCCAAACACATAAGCGTTTTTGAGGCCACCTCATGTCCAAATAGTAGCACTGTCCTTCCTAAGACCTCTTTTCTGAGGCACAGGTTCTTGTCTCTTCTCAGGAAGAATTACCTTCTTATAGTTCCTAGCATACTTCTTATTCATTCCCAGCTATTTCATACATGTCCTCTAACCTTTCATCCTCTACTACCTAAAACTTTTTCTTTATTCACCTACCAGCCCTTTCTGAAATTCTTTTAATGCTTTCCCCAGCCCTTGTGGTTTGTCTAGATTAACGCTGGCAGCTGTTACCAGCTCAGCTGCTGTTTTCCTTTTCATCTGGGGACCCTGAAAATGGCTCAGCTGTGTCTGCTTCACTTTCATTATGGCTTGTTCTTGGGCAATTAGCACAGCTATGACCAATTACGACAAAGGTTACATATACTTAGCTTTTAATAAGCTACCATCATTTCTCTCTCCTTTGTCTCCAACACCAAAAAGTGTCTGCCTCCCACCCCCATTTTAAAACTCTTATCTCAGGTCACACTCAAATGATTTCTACAAACAATTCTATCTTCTTTAATATATTTGGTAGTTATATAAGCACACACACACACACACACACACACGTATGTATTATACACACACACACACACACACACACACACACACACACACGTACGTATTATGTTTTTGGTTGTTTGTTTTTGTTTCTTAAACTGGGCTGGTGAGATGGCTCAGTGGGTTAAAGAACTTGCCACCAAGCCAGACAACCCAAGTTTGATTCCCCAGAACCCTCATGCTAGATAGGAGAGAACTGACTTTCACAAGTTATCCTCTGACCCCTAATATGTGCTATGACCATATATACACACAAAATAAATAAATAAATGTAATAAAAATTAAGACATTTTCTAAACTGAGAAGCAAAGGCAGGAGAATCACAAATTCAAGCCAGCTTACACTACTGTAGTTTTTGTTTTTTTCTCTTTTGGGGGGCCCACCACCCAGCTCCCAAATAAATACATACATGGAGGCTTATATTTAATTATAAACGCCTGGCCTTAGCTTGGCTTGTTTCTAGCCAACTTTCCTTAACTTATCTCATCTATCTTTTGCCTTTGGGCTTTTATCTTTCTCTATTTCTGTGTACCTTTCATTATTTCTTACTCTGTGGCTTGCTGCATAGCTGGGTGGCTGGCCCCTAGAGTCCTCCTTCTTCTATGGCTACTTCTCTTTTCCTCCCAGATTTCTCCTTCTATATATTCTCTCCGCCTGCCAGCCCTGCCTATCCTTTCTCCTGCCTTTCTATTGGCCATTCAGTTCTTTATTAGACCATCAAGTATTTTAGACAGGCACAGTAACACAACTTACATTGTTTAAACAAATGCAGGATAAACAAAAGTAACACACCTTAGACTAATATTCCCCAATACAATACAAATAAAGCCAGTTATAGACTTCAAAATTCACAAAGAAACAAGCAACAAAAAAAACCCCATTGTCTTTCCCCTCCACCACCTAGCAAGATTCAGAAGCCTAGGGAAGATGGTACAGGAACTCAAGAAGATTCTGATAAATAGCCAGGTATAGCAATTACTCATCTATACTCTTTTTGGCTAGAAAATATGCCAGCTGTCTAAAAATGGAGCACCATTAACAACTATGCTACCATTGATGATCGACTTATAAGGGAAAAATATTTATTTAGGCTTTTCTTTCAAAGATTTCAGTTCACAGCCACTTGGTCCCTTTGTCCCTTGGGCCTGTAGCAAGATAGCACAACATGACAGGGAATACACGGAAAAAGCCTGCTCATCTCTGCTGGGAGCAAAGAGAGGAAGCAGATGGGCTGGGATATCAATTTCTCCCTCGAGGGCCTGGCCTCAAAGACTCCACTTGTTTCCACTAGGCCGTACACTAGTCCTACCAGCTCCCAATAGTACTGTGCACTGGAAACAAAGCCTTCAACACATGGACTTTCAGCAATGTTCAAGCTCTAAATTAGGAGCTGAAGAGGTGGCTCGGCAGTTAAGAGCACTTGCTGCTTTTCCAGAGGACTTGGTTTCAGTTCCTAGCATCCATATAGCAGTTCACAACTGTCTATAACTCCAAGTTTCAGAGAATCTATGCCTTCCTCTGGCCTTCGAGGAAAGAGGCACTCACATGGTACACATACATACATTTAGGCAAAACTCATACACATGAAATAAAAAAGAGTCAAGCTATAGCATAGTGAATGTATATTAAACATTTATTTTATACCAGCTCCTGTGATAAATTCTCTTTCTATATATAACCTCATTTAATGCTTACAAACATCCTACAAATTAGGCATAGTAATATTCTCCATTTCACAGACGTGGACCCTGTGCCCTAAGTCATAGGCACAAATCCTGGATACTCTTTCAAGCAGTACCAATCCAAAGACTGTGCCTGTGACCACTGTGCATGTATTAGATGTAATAGGAGAGTAATCTTTTCCATTTCACATGTAAGATGCCAGCAACATTTCAAATACACTTGTTTCTTTTACTTGATCCATTAAGATCTGCCTCTCTTGAAATAGTAAAGGAAACCACACTTTGCTGCCTGCGGAGTAGGATATGTAAGTCAAAGTCTTGTTATATAGCCCTGGGTACCCTTGAACTTGTACCAATCTTCCTGCCTCTTTTTGAGTGCTGGTTTAAAAGCACTTGTCTGTGGTGATATATTGTGTCCCCTAATATATCGTGCATCCTAATAAACTTACCTGGGGTCAGAGGACAGAATAGCCGCTAGATCGACATAGAGGCCAGAAAATGGTGGCACACACACCTTTAATCCTAGCATTCTGGAGGCAGAGATCCGTCTGGATCTCTGTGAGTTCAAAGCCACACTAGAAACAGCCAGGCATGGTGAGTCACGCCTTTAATCCCAGGAAGTGATAGCAGAAAGCAGAAAGGTATATAAGGTGTGAAAACCAGGAACTAGAGCCGGTTAAGCTTTTAGGCTTCGAGCAGCAGTTCAGCTGAGATTCATTCTGGATGAGGACTCAGAGACTTCCAGTTTGAGGAAACAGAATCCGCTGAGAAGTTGGCGAGGTGAGGTTAGCTGTGGCCTGTTCTGTCTCTCTGATCTTTCAGCATTCACCCTAATACCTGGCTCTGGGTTTGTTTATTAATAAGACCTTTTAAGATGTGCTACACTTGTCTTATTCCATACTTTTAAAAATAATTTTATTATATTAACTTACTTATTGCATGTTTGCATGTTTGTGTACATGGGTGGTGATCAGAAGAATACTTGCAGGAGTTGGTTCTTTCCTTCACCATGTGGGTTCCAGAGATTGAACTGATTGAACTCAGGTCATCAGGCTTGGCCACAAGTGCATTTACCTGCTGGACCATTAGTTACCTCACTAGCCCTATTAGTTATATACTTTAAATCAGCACTCAAAGTCTTTGGTCATGATTGACTATAAAGAACCACATTTTTTTTCATTTATTCATTAATTTTTGTAGACTAGGCTGGCTTCAAACTCACAGAGATCCATCTGCCTCTGCCTCCCGAGTGTTGGGATTAAAGGCCTGCGCCACCACCGCCCGGCTTTCATTAATTGTATTATTTTATTGTGGTATACATTCATTATTCATTCAATTAATAATTTATAAAGTATTTACTGAGTGCACTATGTGCTAAGACTGGGCATACAAAGTATTTTGCTGGTCTGTTAAACCACTGAAATAATTCATTTCATTAGACAGTCACAAGGAAATACTGAGCACCCAGTAGGTGAAGGACACTGCAGAGATTAAAGATATAGAAACATATAGGAAGCCGGATGGTAGTGTTACAGGCCTTTAATCCCAGAACTTGGGAGGCAAAGGCAGGTGGATCTCTGTGAGTTTGAGGCCAGCCTAATCTACTGGAGGCCACCCAAGATACACAAAGAAACCCTATCTCAAAAAACAAAAACAAAGAAAGAAACAAGAAACAGAAGGGAGTTCTGACTGGATGATACAAATTCTGGAGTCAGGGCCTGCAGAGAGTAACTGAAGTTTTGTGAGCAAATATGGTTACTTAGGAAAGAATAAAATGAAGAGGCTTCAAACGAAAATGAATGAATGATGCTAAACAATGGTAAGCAGAGATGAATCCAGCAAAGGAGAGTAAGAAACGCAAAACCAGGGAAAACTGGTATCATGGGAGCCAAGAGCATAGTGAACTGGACAAAAGATGCTGAGACATGAGGAGTAGGAAAAGAAAATGCAGGCACGAGAAAAACAATTCTCTTCAAGAATATCTGACAGCCGGGTGGTGGTGGCGCAGGCCTTTAATCCCAGCACTCGGGAGGCAGAGCCAGGCGGATCGCTGTGAGTTCGAGGCCAGCCTGGGCTACCAAGTGAGCTCCAGGAAAGGCGCAAAACTACACAGAGAAACCCTGTCTCGAAAAACAAAAACAAAAAAAAACAAGAATATCTGACTGCAAACGGGGAAGATTCAAGTATTTGTAAATGCTACAGAGCATTTGTTTGTTTGCTTGTTTTTTGAGACAGGGATTCTCTATGTAGCCCTGGCTATTCTCAAACTCACAGAGATCCGCCGCTTGCCTCTGGTTTCAATGGTATGCTTCACAATTGTCTAGCAAGGGAGCAAATTTATAGAGAGATTTATTAAAGGTCTCCAAAGAGCAAGTAGGAAGATTGACAGAAGGACCTTCCTTTAACTAAAGACTAAACAGTGCAGATGTGAGTATGCCTGCAGATTTGGTAGAACAAGTTTTACCATACAATTCTTAAACAGGCAGGGGACAGCCTTGAGAAAGGAGAAAAGGAATTTAAATGGGGGGAAGGGTGAGAAAAAAGGAGGAGTTGGTCTGAACAGGAGAGAGATCTGAAAAGTATTCTAAAGGGCATACTGCCTAGAGAAATTTACTTACGGTATGGCTATTTAGTTTGCGGACCAAAAATTTCTACAAGTATGGTTATATGACTTTCTCCAACAAGGCTTGAAATAAGCACATGAGACAGAGCACAGCCAAGTGTAGTAGCACACGTGAACAATGCCAGTATTGCAGGGGTAGGGGCAGGGGCAGGGGGAGCCGAAGTTCAAGACTTGCTAAGTTGCGTAGTAAGTCCCAGAGCAGCCTAGGGTATTTAGCAATCTACCAGAGGACAGGAAAGAGGGGAACTATGCAAACATCCTGCCAACTGAGGTATAATCTTAGCCTTCAATGCAATTTTAATATGCAAAGACTAAGAGTGCTGAGCATTTTTCATACATTTATTGACCTTTTTAATTTCCTTTTTTCTTTTTTCTTTCTTTTCTTTTCCTTCCTTCCTTCCTTCCTTCCTTCCTTCCTTCCTTCTTTCTTTTCTTTCTTTTTTTTTTTTTTTTTTTGGTTTTTCGAGACAGGGTCTCTCTGTGTAGCTTTGCGCCTTTCCTGGAACTCACTCTGTAGCCCAGGCTAGCCTCGAATTCACAGAGATCCGCTTGGCTCTGCCTCCCGAGTGCTAGGATTAGGTGCGCCACCACCACCCAGCTTCTTCTTTCTTTTTAAAAAATTAACTAATATTTACATATGTGGGTGTTTTGTCTGCATGTATGTCTGTGTACCACATGTGTACCTATTGCTGACCCATGGAGGTCAGACAAGGGTGTCAGATCCCCTGGGACTGGAGCTGCCATGTGGATTCTGGGAATTGAACCCGGGTCCTCTTTCTCTTAACCACTGAGCCATCTCTTGAGCTCCTTTTATTTCTTCTTTTGAGAATTGTTTCTTCAATTCTATTCCACCGATTTACAAGTCAGTTTGTTTCAGTGCCATGCTGGAACATGAATCTTGTTCTAATGAATGGCTCTGTAGTATAATTTGAAATCAGGTATTGGGATGTCTCCAGCATAACTCTTTCTACCTAGGACTGCTTTGACTGTTCTGTATTTTGTGTTTGCACACAAATTTTAGGGTTTTTTCTCTTCTAATTTTGTGAAGCATGCCACTGGAATTCTGATGGGGATTGTGTTACATATGTATTGGTTTAAATATTAAGGCAACTCCACGTAGTTAAAAGGGAGTTTTATTTTGTGGGGTAACTTACAAGTGAAGGGATAGGTTACAAGGTCTGGGAAAGGTCTCCAGCGTTGTTCCCTGGAGAACTCTGCTCAGTCTACCTCCAGCATCCAGGATCCAGGAACCAAGAGAGCTCGCCCATCCGGATCTTGGGTCTTAAGGGTCCTCTCTTGGCTCCGCCTTGTAGGCGTGACAGTTACGGAAGCCTCAAAGGGGTGGCACTTCCAGGTCAAAGCTGGAACGGCTACCCACTACACATATGTAGATCACTTTTGGTAATATAGCCATTTTTACAATATAAATTTTGCCAAACTGAGCATGGGAGATCTTTTTTATAATGTCTTCAATATCTCTCTTCCATTTTAAAGTTTTCATTGTGGAAGTCGTTCACATCCTTGGTTAGGCTTATCTTTAGTTTTAGTTCTTTTTTGTTGTTATTTGTTTGTTTTTAAGCTACTGTGACTGTTTTCCCTTCCCCTTATTTCTTTCTCAGCAAGTTCACTACTAAAAGACAGAAAAGCAACTAATCTTCATGTGTTGGTTTAATATCCTCTTGTACTGCTAAAAGCATTTATGAGACCTTAAGAGTTTTCCGGGACATAGCAGTAGTTCTCAACCTATGGACAGCGACCTCTTGGGGATCAAATGACCTTTTCACAGGGGTTGCATATCATATATCCTGCATATCAGACATTTACATTACAATTCATAACAGTACCAAAATTACAGTTATGAAGTTGCAACCAAAATAAGTCTATGGTTGGGGATCACCATAACATGAGGAACTGTATTGAACGGTCACAGCATTAGGAAGTTGAGAACTGATAGTCTCTAGGGTCTTTAAGTATAAGATCATAAAATAGGGGATAATTTGTCTTCTTCCTTCTCTATTTGGATCTCTCTTATTTCCTTCTCGTCTCATTGCTTTAGCTAAGTCCTCAAACATCATACTAAGTGGAGTAGATATTATGTCTCATTTCTGATTTTAAAAGAAACACTGTCAGTTTTTCCTGATCCAGTAGTATATTGGCTATTGGTCTATCATATTATCTTCATTATGCTGAAGTATGTTCCTTCTATTTGTTTCTTTGGGGCTTTTATCATGAAATGATGTTGAATTTTGCCAAAGGCCTTTTCATGTCTATTGGGATGATCATGTGATATATGTGTGTGTGGTGTATGAGTACACCTGTGTGTGCTTGATGTTCATGTGTGTGAAGGTCAGAGGTTGTTATCAGGCATCACCTTCTTTTCTTTTCTTTTTTCTTTTTTGGTTTTTCGGGACAGGGTTTCTCTGTGTAGCTTTGAGCCTTTCCTGGAACTCACTCTGTATCCTATGGCTGGCCTCGAACTCAGAGATCCGCCTGGCTCTGCCTCTCAAGTGCTGGGATTAAAGGCGTGCGCCACGACTGCCCGGCCAGGCATCACCTTCTAATGAGTTTCTGTTGTATTTTTTGAGGGTCATTCACAGTTTCACCATCTTTCACTAAACCTAGACTTCACCTTTTCAGTTTCAGTGGCTGACCAAGGAGCCACTGGGATCTCCCAGTTTTCTCCCATTTCCCTCCCAGCCCCTAGTACTCAGGACACAGGCAGGCTGCCATATCTTTCACATGGGCAATGGGAATCTCAACTCAGGTCCTCATGCTTAAGCAGCAAGAACTCTAGCCACTGAGTCATCTCCCCAGCCTGGTTTCTGTCTTTAGCATATGTATGTGCTATGTTATATTTAATGATTTGAACCATCCCTGAATGAAACTCTGGAATGAAACCAACTTGATTATAGTGTGTGGTCTTTGCAATGTGTTACTGAATTTGGTTTGCAAATACTTCACTGATAATTTTTGTTTCTATGTTCATGATGGAAATTGGTCTAAAGTTTTCTTTCTGTGTCCTTACCTAATTTTGGTATCAGGGCAATACTAGACTCATAGAATGAATGTTTGTATTCCTCTGCTTTTCATTTTATGTGACAGGAACATTGGTGTGAGCTCTTCTTTAAAAATCTAACAGAATTCAGCAGTGAATCTGTCCATCCTGGGCTTTTCTTTGTTGGAACTTTTCATTGCTGCTTCACTCTCACTGCCTGTGACAGGTCTATTTACATGGCTTACATCTTCTGGATTTAAGTAGGTCACATGTGACTAAGAATTTATATCCTTATTTTCATTTTCCAGTTTTCTTTAAATGTAAAATTTCAAGGTGTTCCTTAACAACCTTGTGTCTTAGGGTTGTTATTGCTGTAAAGAGACACCATGACCATGGAAACATCTAATTGGGGAGGCTCGCTTACAGTTTCAGAATTTCGGTCCATTATTATCATGACAGGAGCATGGTGGCATGCAGGCAGTTGTGGTAATGGAGTAGTAACTGAGAGTCCTACATCTTACATGCAACAGGAAGTCTACCGAGACACTGGGCTGTATCCTAAGCATAGGCAAGCTCGAAGCCCGCCCCACAGTGATACACTTCCTCTAACAAGGCCACACCCACTCCAACAAAGCCACACCTCCTAATAGTGCCACTCCTTATGAGCTTATGGAGGCCGATTACATTCAAACTAGCACTTCCTGTAAAGTTTACAATGTTGTATGTAATGCTCTTCCTTTAAGTTCTTCACTTTCTTTTGACTACTTTTGCTAAGACTTTCTTATCTTGTTTGGTTTTCCAAAGAACTTTTTGTTTTGTTAGTTTTCTGTATTATTCTTTTTTTTTTTTTGAGACAGGGTTTTGCTATGTAGCTTTGGTGCCTGTCCTGGATCTCACTCTGTAGACCAGGTTGGCCTTGAACTCACAGAGATCCACCTGCCTCTGCCTCCTGAGTGCTAGGATTAAAGGCGTGCGCCACCACCGCCCGGCTGTATTATTCTTTTAATCTCCATTTCATTAGTTCCTGCTCTGATCTTTATTATTTCATCTACTGTTTTGGGATTAGATTTGCTCTTTTTCTTTCTTTTCTTTTGTGACTGTGAAGTGTATTATTAGGTTATTTATTTGCGATTTCTCTAATATTTCAATGTTGGCACTTACAGATAAAAACTTACCTCTCAGACTTGCCTTAGTTGTAATCCCAAAGGGTCTGGTAAGTTGTTTTCACTTTCATTTGATTCTAGAAACTTACTTTGTTCCTGATTTTTCAATACTATCTTCAATAATAAAGGAGAGTACTGTTTACTCTCTGATGTTTTATATTTTCTGTGGTATCTCTTCCTATTGAGTTCTAGTTTTATTCTAGTGTGATCTGATACAAGAAATTATTTTTATTTATTTATTTTGTTTGTTAAGACTTGATTTATGGCCTAAAATATTATCTATTTTAGAGAAAGTTCCATGTGCTATTAAGAGGAATATGTATCTCAGTCTTACTGGATGGGATATTCTATAAATGTCTATTAAATCCATTTAATCTATAGTACAGCTCAGTCCTTAAATTTCTTGATTTTTAGTCTGGATGACCTATCTACTGATGACAGTGAGGAACTAAAGTCATCTACTATTATTTTGTCAGGACTTATGTATACTTTGGTGTCTATTAGTTTTGTTTTATAAAGTTGAGAGCCCCAATGTTGGGTGCATAAATATTTACAATTATTATATCTTCTTTTAACAATTGTTTAATCTTAGTTTGTGGAGACATGCAAGCCACCCCACATCTGTGGAAGTCAGAGGACAACTTGTAGAAGCTGGTTCTCTCTTTTCACAATGTGAGTCCCAGGGATCAAACTCAGATCATCAGGCTTGCAATGAGTACCTTTAGCTGCTAAGCCATCTTGCCTTCATAACTGTTCTATCTTCTTGATGAACTGTTCCCTTAGTATATATGGCCTTCTTCATCTTTCCTGGCCAATTTTGGCTTGAAGTCTATTTTATCAGATAGCAGAATAGCTACACCATTTGTTTTCCATTTGCATTTGCTTGGGATATTAACTTAAATCCTTTCACTTTCACTCCACAGTTGTCTTTGGTATGGATATTTTAACAGTATTCTTTCTTCTAATCAAGGATTAGGAGATAGGAGATATCTTTCCATATTTTTTTTTTTGGTATTCTTCAATTTCCTTCATTAGTGTTTTGTAATTTTCAATGTAGGAGCTTCTCATCCCTTTTTAAAATTCCAAGTGTTTTATTTGTTTTGTTATCAATGTGAACAGAATTGTTAATGATATGCTCCAACAGCTCACTGACTGTAAAAAGCAGCAGAACGATTTTTTTTTTTCTGTCTTGGTTCTGTAATCTGAAGTTTTACCAGATTTGTTGGCTCTACCCATTGTTTTGTTTTGTTTTGGCGGGTGTATTCCCATTTTTTTTTTTATTTGTTTTAAGACAGGGTCTTACTGTGTAGGTCTGGCTGGCCTGGAACTCATTAAACCCAGCAGGCTAGTTTCAAGCTTATAAACATCCACTTGCCTCTGCCTCCCAAGTGCTGAGATTAAAAGCATGTGCTGCCACATTCAGCCAATTTTCAATTCATTTTTAGTAGCTCTAAGCTAATTATATTACAAGGAAGTACATTTTGGATTATCTTCTCCTAATTACTTCAATCCTCCACTCTGAATATATAGTTAATGATTTTCCTGTGGCTATCTCCTTCAAGAGCGTCAACTATGAGTCAGAAATGTTAGTGCTTGCCTTTAATCCCAGCACTCAAGAGGCAAAGGTAGGCAGATCTCTGAATTTGAGACCAGCCTGGTCTACAAAGTAAGTTCAGGACAGCCAGAGTTGTACAAAGAGATTTGGTCTCAAAACAAAACAAAACAAAGAATATTTACTATGGGCTAGTGTGAGGAAGGGCACTTGCCCTCCAGCCTGACAATCTGAGCTTGATCCCAGAAAACCACAAACTGGAGGAAGAGAATAATCTCCACAAGTAATCCTCTGACTTCTATGTATACACAACATAAACAATGTTAGTCAAATTCCCCGCCCCCAGGAGGAGATATAAGCAATGTCTACCCTTCTCCAAAGGTCCCAACAATAGGCAGAGGCATGATTCCACCAAATTTCACTCAGAGAGCCAATGTGTTTATTGGGCTTCCTTGCAGAGTACTGACAAGGGTTCACCTAAGGGAGGGGGTGTTGGTGCTCCTCCCTCAACAGATCACATCCAACAGAGATGAGGGCTTTCCCATAGCTGTACAGATAGAATCCTTCTCCTGAGTCTTTAGTAGCCTGTATACTCTAGTCCCCCATTTTTATGTGGCTCTGGGATCAAACTTAGGTCCTCATGATTATAAGGCAAGTACTTTACTGAAAATTATCTCAACATGAACATTGTTATTATTTTATTATCATCATCATAATTATTACTTTGGTTTTTGAGACAGAGTTTCTCTGTATAGCCTTGGCTGCCCTCAAACTCACAGAGATCTGTCTGCCTCTGCCTCCCAAGTGCTGTGATTAAAGGCGTGCGCCCCCACCCCCACCTGAACATTATTTGTAAAAGCTTCCATTTCCTGGGTTTACAGGTATGTGCTGCAATGCCCAGCTCTTATCTTTTCAAAATAAATTTTATTATATTATTCTTCTTACCCTTGAGGATTAAAACCCCTTAGTATGGCATTTAAAATTGTCAAGTGTCTGGCTCTAAGAGGGCCAAAACAAGTCAACACGTATACAATCAACTGATTTTCTACATAGATGCCAAGACAGTTAATGGAAAAAGAAGAGACCTGTGTCAGTTTTTCCACAATGACAGGGTACCTGCTGTAAACTTAAGAAGGAGGATTTATTTGGGTCAGTTTCAGAAGTTCAGGACAGCTGGCTTCAATACTCCTGGGCCTAGCTTCGAGCAGAATAGCCTAACAAAAGAAGCGTGTGATACAGGAGCTTGTTCACCTTATGGCAGGAAGCAGAGAACAGTACAAAAATGGACCAGGGCCAAGATTTATCTTCTAAAGGAACCCTCCAGGGGCCCTCTTTCTCTCCCTCAACAGTCTAGTCAAATACTGAATCTATTAGAAGATGAAACCACTGTTTAGGTCAGAGCCCTCATAAACTCTGTGGAAACATCCTCATAGACACTTGAGACATGCTTTACTAACCCCCTAGATGTCTGTCAATCCAATCAAATTGGCAAGATTAACCATGACAAGTCTCTTCAACATGCTAGGATAACTAAATAAACCATATGCAAAGCAAGGTTGTATCATGTCATGTAGGAAAATTAACTCAAATGGAACAAAGGCCTCAATAGAAGTAGAACTGTGTAACTTTTAGAACAGGAAAAACTGTTCATGACTGTGGATTTTATAATTATTTCTTAAATTTAATAACAAAAAGCAGAAAAAAAACTAAAGAAAAAAATAAAACTGAACCTCATCAACATTCAAAACTTCAAACAACACTAGTGACAAACTAAAAACACAGCCTACAAAATTGAGGGAAAAAATTACAGATCATGTCTGAGTTTGACACCTAGAATACATCAATGACAGCTCAGTAACAACAACGTCAGATATAAAAATGAACAAAGTGGGGTGGTGGAGAGATGGCTCAGTGGTTAAGAGCACTGGCTGCTCTTCCAGTGGTCCTGAGTTCAAATCCAAAAACCAATGGTGGCTCACAACATCTATAGTGGGGAACTGATGCCCTCTTCTGCCATAAAATCAATAGAGCACTCATACATAAATAAATCTTTAAAAAAAAATGAACAAAGGGAGCCTCAATAGCCACCATGGCCTGACTGCCATGATAGCCTGATATCCCCTGAACCATGAGCTGAAGTCAAGTCCTTCTGAAGGAGGAGGAGGCTAAGGACAATGATGACATGGGGGTGGGTGCTGAAGAGATGGCCCAGTGGTTAAGAGCATTGGCTATTCTTCCAAAGAACCTGGGCTCAATTACCAGTATCTACATGGCGACTCATAACCTTCTATAACTCCAGTTCCAAGAAACCCTGCAGCCTCTTCTGATCTCTGCAGGCACTTGCACATATGTGGTACACATACATACCAGAAAACAAAACAGTCATAAATACTCCCCCCACCCCCCCTCCAAACAGGGCTTCTCTGTGTAGTGTACCAGAGCTCCAGACTTAGTAGGCTCTGAGACTTTAGCACAACTAAAGTTGTGGTAGAAGTACCATTCTGGCTGTAAAACTCAACATGTAGACAGCACTTGCCAAATGTGAAACACAGGCCTAATCCATCAAAGTCCATAGTTATGAGGACAGTCTCTAAATGTACTAATCTTTCTTTTTGGCTTCTGTAGTTCTGCTTGAACTCAGGATTATAAGACCAGAGTGGGCAACATAGCAAGACTCCATCTCAAAACTAACTAACCGGAAGGGTGTATAGGAGAAAAAATATGAAGGAAACAAAAACAATATTCTCCTCATGCTAAAAAGACAATGAGTTGATGATGGATGGTTTTACATCAGAATATTTTGATCATATCTTCCAAAGGTAGTGCATTCAGAGAAGTGGGTAATCTGTGTAGGGCAGCCCAGCACATATTTACACATGCTTTGGTTCCAAAACCAGGGCAAACTGCCAAATCAATCATCAAATATTTACTGAGTCCAAACATAATTTGTAGTGCCAAATCTGTGCTTACAACACTCAGTTTTTAGTTTTCTACTTTATTTTGATATATAATACTCATACATAGGGCACATGTGATGTTTTGATACACCTATTCAATGTATATTGATCAAAGCAGAGTAATTAATGAATCCATCACCTCAAAGCTTTTCATTTCTTGCTGGTGAAACACTTAAAACCCTTACCGTTATCTTGTAACACACACACACAGTGCATTACTGTTACCTGTAGTCAGCTGATTGTGCAAGAGAACATCCGGTCAATTAACACTGCACCTGTTGCCCAACCTCTCCCAACTGCCTACTCCCTACCAGACTGCAGTTTGTTTTGTTTTGCTGTAGTAGGGATCAAACTGAGGGCTTCAGATAGAGATACAGCTTAGCAGTAGTGTGCTTATCAGTATGTGCAAAGACCTGGGTTAGATTCTTTACAACTCAAGCGCACGCGCGCGCACACACACACACACACACACACACACACACACACACACACACACCCTACTGCATGCTAGGCAAGCACTCTGCTACTGAGAGTACACATCCTCCCTGTGCAGACTAGATTTTCAAACTCCAGACAGAATATATTTGGGGGGGGGGGGAGAGAAGAGCAGGTCTAAAACAGGAACGGAGCACACCTGCAATATAAATTAAAAAACAAAACAACAAAAAACAGAACCAACTGAATACAACACAGAATTCATCTAGACCTCAAAAGAAGAATATCAACACTCCTCAAATTATTCCAAAAGAAAGTTATACTTCTAAATTCCTTTAACAAAGCCAGTATTACTCTGATACCAAAACCAGAAAAAAATCCAACAGAAAAAGAAAATTATAGATCAATCTCTCTAATGGACATATATGCAAAAATTCTCAACAACCTATGTTTTTTTAAAGACTTATTTATTGTGTATACAGTGTTCTGTCTGCATGCACACCTGCATACCGGAATAGGGCATCAGATCTCATTATAGATGGTTATAAGCTGCCATGTGGTTGCTGGGAATGGAACTCAGGACCTCTGAAAGTGCAGCCAGTGCTCTTAACCTCTGAGTCATCTCTATGGTGATATTTTATTTGTACTGAAATGTAATTTTAATTTTATGTTAATAAATAAAGTTGCCCTGGGGTCAGAGCTATTAGAGCCATAGCAAGAGCGTGATGGTTAGAAGAGCTAGGTAGATTTCTGTGTGTTCAGGGATACAGCCAGTATTGGAGACATATGCCTTTAAGACCTGGAGGGCGGTACTTACAGGCAGTGATGAGGCAGTCATGTGGTTGGGTTTACAACCAATGAGAAGGCAGAACAGAAAGATTATTTAAACACAGACAAACAGGAAGTAGCTCTCTCGGGGAAGTTAGGAGCACTGCAGGAGGTAAGATTTTATCTCTGAGCTCTGACCTCTCGGCTTTCTCTCTTTTACATTGGCTCTGTGTTTTTTATTTTAAAAAGACGATTGGATACATCTACACATCTCTCCAGCCCTCAACAATGTATTTTCAAGAGCACTGATTGCTTTCCCAAAGGAGCCAGGTTCAAGTCCCAGCACCCACATGGCAGCTCACAACCATCTATAACTCCAATTCCAGGGGATGCAACACCTTCTTGTGGCCTCACAGGTACCAGACACACATGTGGTACACAGACATATTTGCAGCAAAACACTCAAACATATAAAATAAAAAATAAGAATAAATTAACAAATATGAAGCTGGGTTTTTTTTTAAGTATTTTTTAAGCCAAAGTAAAAAATACATCAATAAGATCATTTAGTTCATTTTATTTTTATATGAAAAAAGCTGGAATGCTTTTTTCTATGCAGGCACAGGTAAACTCCTGAAGACGAAGTTTGTTTTACTTCAATAACAGTCATGTACAGCCAGAATCTAAGATGATGAGGCATTGGGGATGCATACACATAGGGAATGCCATGACAAGATAAGGGAGCAAGTAGGCCATCATCTGCAGCCAAGGTGAGTGGTCTTAGAGAAAACTAGCCCTTGCCAATTCCTTGACCTGGGGCTCCCTGCCTCCAGGGCTGTGTAGAATTTAAAGTTCTATGTCTAGTCTGTCGTACTGTTGTGGCAGCCCTGGCAAACTAATAACTTCTCCAAGTAAAAATCCTTTACAGAACAGAATAAAATACAGTAAATTGGAGAGAATCTAGAGAAATGAGTCTGATTTCCCACTTTCCTGGACAATGATTAGAACACTTTCAAGCCATCTTATTCTCCTGACAGAAATGGCACAATAAACTGAAGGAAGCAAATAATATCACCTTCCTGGTTCCAGAGCTGGGATTCCTGTATCTATGAGGTAGCTTGAATAAGAATGGTTCTTATAGGCTCACATGTTTGAATACTTGATCCCCAATTGGTAGAACTGTTTGGGAAGGATTAGGAGGTATGGCCTTGTTGAAGGAGGTGTGTCACTGGGAGCAAGTGTTGTAGAATATTAGCTTAAAAATATGTTACATTCATTTATGCTGTGGAATATCTGTTTAATGATGCAAAGATGTGCTGCATTCTTTTATGTTGCATTTGTTTAACTCTGTAAAACTGTGTTACTTTGCCTGTCTAAAACATCTGATTGGTCTAATAAAGAGCTGAACAGCCAACAGCTAGGCAAGAGAAACGGGTGGGGCTGCCAAGCAGAGAGAATAAATAGGAGAGAAATCTAGGCTCAAGGGAGAAGAATAGGAAGAATTAGAAAAGAAGGAGAGGATGACACCAGGCCAGGCATCCAGCCAGCCATGGAGAAAGAAGGAAAGAAAGATAAATAGAATAAAGAAAGGTAAAAGCCCGGAGGCAAACTGTAAAGAGAAACAGGATAATTTAAGTAAGAAAAGCTGGCGAGAAACAAGCCAAATTAAGGCCAGGCATTCATAAATAGAAATAAGTCTCCATGTATTTATTTGGGAGATGGGTGGTGGGCCCCCTAAAGAGTAAAAAAAAATTCAACTACAGGCAGGCATTGAGGTTTCAAAGGACTCACGTCATTCCCAGTTCCTCTGTGCCTTCTGCAGGGGACTTGGCTTCAATTCCCAGCACTCATAAGGTGGCTCAAAACCACCTGTAACTCCAGTTCCAGGAGACCCAAAGCCTTCTTCTAGCCTCCTTGGGAACCAGATACTCATGTGGTGCATAGATAAACTCACAGACAAAACATCCGTACACATAAAATAATAAAAATTAAGCCACAAATAAAATGCATTCTTCTATATGTTGCCTTGGTCAGGGTGTACTATCACGGCAAAAGGAAACTAAAACACTTAGGGTTTTACAGGGTAAAGTCCGTCAGACGGCAGAGCAAAGAACCAACGGGGAGCTCACAGTTTGATCCACAACCAGAAGGCAGAGAGAGAGAACTCAAAAGGGTGTCCTTGTCCATCTTGAAGAGCTTAGTTTAACACTCCAAACTCTCACAGGTTTCTACGTACTGTATTCAAGAGTTTTTCATGCCTCAGAGTTCAGTGTGTCGAAGGTGCTAAGGCTGCTGAGCCCTAGCCTTCTCAGAGGAGGTCCATACCGTGTAAGGAAGAAAGGGTTACAACAAACATGGAGAGCCTCAGTGTTCATGAAATAAGAAGCAAGGTAGAAGTCAGAGGGGAAGAAGTTGGGAGCTCATGAAACCTCATGGAACTTGAGTTCCATCCCCAGGACCAGCATGGTAGAAGGAGAAAAATGACTCGTACAAGTTGTCCTCTGAAATCCACATGGGCGCTCTGGTGAATACACACACACACACACACCACACACACAACACACACACACAAATAAGACTTAATTTAAGGGCCAGCAACATAGCTCAGCAGGTAAAAACACTTGCTGCCAAGACAGGTGACCTGAGTTCAGTCCCTGGAACCTCCAGAGATGGAAGGAGAGAACTGACTCCAAAAGCTGTCCTCTGATCTCCACACATGTAGTCTGGTATGTGTGTGCAGGCATGCACCCACACACATACACACACCCACACCCACACCCCATAAATAAATAAATGTCAATTTAAATTGTTTTTTTAAAAGCCCAGAGAAGTCATCTACTATAGTGCCCATCTAGAAATTTTCAAAATTCTGCTATACCAACTGAAGTTGCCCAAGTTATAAACTATCAATAAAATGGTGAAAACAAATATAAATAAATAGAATATAATCACAGTCGTCTTAAGCTTTTTAAATTTAAAATTTTGTATTTTCTATCTGCATTTAACACCAGCCCTAATAGCTACTTAAGTATACACAATTTTTTTTTTCAAGAATAATGACCAGACCTAAGATTCTGTTCCTAAGAACTTATTTTTTTTACCATTTTGATTTTACCATTTTGGCTAATTTCATTAACAATTCAAACTGAGAAGATAAATGGATTAACGGTGCCCAAGTCACAAGTGTGGCTCATAAATGATTCCTGACTCATCTATCACACCGCTTTCAACACAAAAATAATGTTTTTTACTTAACAAAATGCATCGACTTGTAGAAATTTTAAAAAGTCATACTGTTTAAAAATATGTGTTGAGCACCAAAAGGGAAGGGAAGCCACATTCTGGAATAAAGAAATTAATAGTGATCAGTCTGCACAGAATGAGGATGAGACAATGCCCATACCATACCTGGCAGTCTGCAGATTTGTGTGCCCGCGAACGTAAGGCAGCCACACAGGCCAGATGGTTACCACTGCCAGCTCAGCAGCTGAGCTCTTGGAGAAAAGGCGGCATCTACACCATAGGCCACTAGAGAACTAGAACTTACAGCCAGCCAGTCTCTCTGGAAGCGAATGGAGAATGTGGCGCCGATACCGGGAAAGTCTGACAGCAAACGGGCTGGCTGGGGGCTGGGGAGCTTCCAGGGCTACCTTGCTGAAGGCATACAGCAACCGCCCGTGGGCTAATATCAACACCTCACCCCAGAGGTGAAAAGAAAAACTCCAGGGGGGGCCGAGCAGAGGGCTCGACCTTACCTTGTCATCCTCGCATCTCTTCCCCAGGCCCTCCCTAGCCTGCAGCCGGCTGCTGAGGCGGCCGTAGTCGGCCTCCTTCTGGTCGATCTGCTTCTTATGCGTGTCCACCAAGAGCAGGAGGTCCGAATTGCGCTTCTCCAGGCGCCCCCGGGCCACCTCGGTGCGCTGGACTTGGCCCTGCAGCTCGGCCACCTCCTCCTGAAGCAGAACGTGGCGGGAGGAGATGCTCCAGTAGTTGAAGGCAAGGACGACGATGACCACCAGTAGCACCACCAGCACGAAGGAGGGCAGGCGGCCGGCCCGCCGGTTGGCCCCGAAACCCACCATGGGGCCGGTGGCTCCGCCGCCGCCGCCGACACCTGCGGGCAGCGCCGGCCTGCGCTCCGAGCCGCCTCGGGACCGGGTCCCCCCGGAGGCGGGCCTATCGGCCGGAGCGCGGAAGGGGGCGGGGCGTCGCGGGTCCTCCCCGCCCCCTCTGCGCCCCGAGCCGCAAGCCCTCCGAGAGCCGAAGCCCGGCAAGCGCCCGCCGCAGGGGACCGGGAGACGAAGGCGCCGGTACCCGCGGCCCGACGCCTCAGGGCTGGGGGCGGGGACGCGGGCCGGAAGGGGGCGGGTTTCCTCCGTCCCCGCCCACCAGCTGGGGCCGGGGCGCCCAGGGGGCCATTTGCTCGTTTCCGCCGACGCCCCCTCTTCTCGCGAGATAGTGGGCTTGCTCTCGTCCCCCCCTCCCCTCTGCGGTCCTGTCTCGCGAGGGTTCTCCGGAGGCCGGGGTGCCGTGTCGGGGTCGCGCTGCGTACCTGGGTGGGTGTGCCTGCTGCGGTTACCTGGTTGGTTCCTTGGAAGCCGGGTCTAGGGCGAGCCTGCTTTCAGCTGCCCTCTGGCAGAGTTTTGCCTGTCAGGAATTGTGGGATTGCGACGTTGCCACCAAGTAGGGAAGGCTCTAGGTGAGGTGCGACCAGAGAGGGGTGTCTCGAAAGGTTTCCTGCTTGTTCTTGTTTGTTGCCAACGACGTGGAAAAACAAAACAGTTAACATCAGCCCACAAAACAGCGGTACCCAGACAACACGGAAAGAAAGCAAGAGAAGCTAAGCTCTGGGAAGCTCGCTCTGGGATTGAGATGTGTTAGCAGCCCGGTTTCCAAGGTTACTGCTGTCACAGACAGAAAGAATTCCAGAACGCGGTGCTCCTATTTTTAAAACGCTCTGCTGCTTTTTCCTCGACTGTGCTGAAGACAAAGTCCAGAAGCTGCCCTCTGTGAATGGCAGCTAATGCGCCGTTACCGACGGCTGACACATTCCGAATTAGCCATAGCAGCGCTTACAAGTTGTTCTGCATGCCTAGTTTTGTATCCCTCCTCCCCCATAACAGTTTTACAGATGAGAACGCCAGGACACAACGATATTCGGAAACTTCAAAGTCCTGTGTCTTTGCTTTGTTGCAGGTGTTGATCTATCGTTAATTTCAGTACTCCAGAGAATGCCCTGCCTGTTCCCACTGCATGCTTTTTTTTTTTATACGTGTTTAAACAATTAAAAATTCCTGGTTTTCACCTGTGTAAGCAGAAGATGGATTTGCTGTTATTTTTCAGACTCCGGGTCAAGAACTTCCAAGAGTATAAGCCCTCAAGAACACACATTTCAGTGTGTTTATTCAAACCGGCTGATAGTTTTGAGACAGGAAGACTTCTCATCTTTGAATAATTGTTTTCATGCTTCCTGTGTATTTCAAAAATAAAGTTTATCTGCTTCCAAAAAATATTGTACCTTCACATAGAGGGATGTTTCTCTTTTATTTATTTATTTTAATGTGCATTGGTGTTTTTGCCATGGGTGTCGGGTCCCCTGAAACTGGTATTACAGACAGCTGTGAGCCATGTGGGTGCTGGGATTGAACCTCGATCCTCTGGAAGAGCAGTTCGTGCTCTTAACCCCATGTTTCTCTTTTATATTGTACAGAAAAAACAGCACACAATTGTTACTATTTAGTTCACATCAAAATTGAACTCTTAGCCTGGAAGGTTAGCTTTGCCTGTGATTAGAGCATTTGGGAGGTTGACACAGAAGTTGGAAGCCAGTTTGGGGTGCATACAAAGCAGATATCTCAGAAAGTTGAGCCCTGACTTCAGAAGACCTGAGAAGTCTTCTCTACTCTCAGATATCAACCAAACAGACTTTGGCAAAAGATGCCAAGTCAAACATGGAATTTAAAAGAATGATTACGTTTACTTATGGGAGGGGCGCATGTGTGCCACAGCACATGTGTAGAGGTCAGAAGACAACTTGCAAGAGTGGTTTCCCTCCTCCCAAGTGGGTCCTGGGGATCGAACTCAGACTGTCCAGCTTGGCAGCAAGTGCCTTTTCCTACGGAGTCCTCTCGCTGCCCCCAGATTGGAAATCTTAACCATTTATTCTACTAATATTAGCTACATATTATCTCAGCCAGTAGTTGAAAATCCATGAAATGATTTCTTAAAGTGTTACTCTTCCCAAGGATGTTGTCCTTTTAAAATGGGATTTTGACAGATCTACATTATACAAAACACATGCACAAACTTTTTCCCAACAGGTGCTTCAAAGCACTATTTGACTAGTACTCTATTTTACAAACTCACGTGCAATTTTTCTAGAGTTATAAGCTAGGAATTGCTGAGCTGATGCTTGAAGGACTCTTCTCCTTTCCTCTTTGGGATCACCACCCCCCTCCCCCAGTGACCTCCTCAACTGTAGGAACATTTTTCTGTGTCTGAGCAAAAAAAACCACACAGAGACAATATCAATTATAAATGTTCAGCTGATAGCTTAGGCTTGTCTCCAGCCAGCTCTTACAACTTAAATTAGCTCATTTCTGTCAATCTATGTACTTCCTGGAGGTTCATTTACCTCATCTATGACCTTCCCATGTTGCCTCTTCCTAGTCTGGCTTGAGACCCTTGACTCTGCCCTTCTTCCCAGCATTTTCTCTGCCCCCCAAATCCTGCTTAACTATCGGCCAGTCAACTTTTCATTAACAGAGTAACACATTTTCAGAATGTACAGCAGGATTATTCCACAGCACTCAAATTATCCCCTTAACAGTAACTCTAATTTAGAAATCACAGAGGGAGTGTATAAGTGAGTTCATATAGCCAGTTTTTAAGTTAGGCATTGACCAAATAAAGGCAAACATCAGTTCTTTAAGCCATATGATCAAGATTTACACCAATGGTGAAATATGTTGACTGTGTGTATCCTCAATGTGATGTGGTGGGGGGAATGCTCTGCAGTTCTCTCAAAAACTCAACACTAGTCTGATGGTGAGAAAAACACCAGACAAATCCAAGTGGAGAGACAGTCTATAAAGTCCCGAAACAATATTTCCCAAAGCTGTCAGGTGGGCTGGAGTGTAGTTTAGTGGTAAAGTGCTTCCCCATGTTTGATCCCCAACACCACAAAAAAGACAACAACAAAAATCAAGGTCATCAAATCTAAAGAGAACCTAAGAAATTGCCACAACTGTAAGACACTAAAAGGGACGTGACGAACAAATGCAGCATGGAACCATGGAACAGGACAAGGCCACTAGGTAAAAACTAAGGAAGCCTCAACTAAACACATACTTTAGGTAATAATGTGGCGGTTTCAATGAGAAATGTTCCCCATAGTCGAGGGCATTTGAACACTCGCTTCCCCAAGTGGTGGTGCTTGTTTGAGTAGGTTTAGGAGGTGTGGCCTTGCTGGACTGAGTGTGTCACTGCAGGGGCCATGGGAGAGCTTTTAGACTATTTCTAGTTTGCTCCCTCTGTTTCCAACCTGAGGTTCAAGATATGAGCTCTCAGCTTGAAGCTGCAGTGGTTATGCTTGTTTCTGTGCCTGATGCTTCCCTGTAATGGTCGTGGACTGCTATCCCTCTGGAACTGTAAGCCCAAATAAACCCTTCTTTCTCTAAGTTGCCTTGATCATGGTATTTTATCATAGCAACACGAAAGTAACTAATACAAATAGTGATGTTGTATTGTTCTTTTGTTTTTGTTTTTGACTGGCCTCAAACATGTTCTGTGGCACTGGGTGGTAGTGGCGCATGCCTTTAATCACAGCACTCGGGAGGCAGAGCCAGGCAGATCTCTGTGAGTTCGAGGCCAGCCTGATCTATAGAGAGAGATCCAGGCAAGGTGCAAAGCTACACAGAGAAACCCTGTCTCAAACAAACAAAAAACAAAACAAACAAAAAACGTGTTCTGTGGCAAGGATGACCTATGACTTCTGATCTCTTTGCCTCCACCTCCTGAATGCAAGGATTACAGGCATTCAACGTGTTTAAGTAATGCTGGTGACCAAACCCAGGGCTTGCCTGTGCCAGGCAAGTGTCTACCACCTTAGCTGTAATACTGTATTCTTAATAGTTCCTTGTCACAAATGCACATATAATACAGGCTGTAAACAACAGGGTAAGTGGAGATGAAGACCTCTACACTGTCTCAATTGTTCTGTAGATCTAAAATAGTTTTAATTAATTTAAACTAAACTTTTTGGTAATTTCATACATGAAGACATTGGCTTTGCATCATTTCCATCCTCCCTTCTCCCCCTCCATCTCCTTTTCCCACCCCCACCCCCAAATTCATAACTTTTATAATTGTCCAATTAGTGTTGCCTGTGTGTACGTGGGCTTAGGTCCAACCACTTAGGCTTGGACAATGTATCAGGGGTGATGAATTTATTCTCCCTCACTTAGTAACCATCTACCTCTTACTTCATCTAGGAGGGAGGCCTTGGGAACTTTTCTCGAGCCATGTTGTCATGTTGGTGGGTGCAGTCTTATGCAGGTAATTAAAAATTATTTTTAAGAAGTCAACTCTGACAGACTTGGTGGTTTATGCCTCTAATCCCAACACTCAAGAGGCAGAGGCAGGAGGATCTATATTAGTTTGAGGCCAGCCTGTTCTACATAGCAAGTTCTAGTCCAGGCAAGGCTACATAATGAGGCCCTGTCTCTAAAAAAAAATTCAATTCCTGGGACAGAAGAGATGGTCCAGTGCTTAGGAGCTCTTGCTACTCTTGAGAAGCTGAATTCAGATCCCAGCACTCATTTTGTGATTCATAGCCATCCTTAACTCTAGTTTCAGGAGATCTGATGCCCTATTTTGACCTCTGCAGGCACCAGGCAAACATGTAGTATACATACATACATGCAGGCAAAACAAATACATGAAACAGAAATAAATCTTAAAGAAAATTTTTTTTAAAGAAGTCAATTCCTCGAGTACTTGGGAGGCAGAGGCATTCAGATCTCTGATTTCGAGGCAGGGCTACACAGAGAAACCCTGTCTCAAAAAACCAAATAAATAAATAAAGTTGATTATTAAATTTTTGGGATATCCTTTAATCTTTCAAGTGTAGATGCTTATTGTTGGTTTTACTAATAAGTGGTGCTGTTACTGTATGAGAAAGGTCACGAGGCATGACAAAACCCAGTATCGGAGCTTTATTAGGAGGAGGGGGGACAGAAGAGAGTAACCAGGCACTTTTCCGAGGGGGGGGTGGCGAACAGAAGAGAAGAGAGGGGAGGAGTCTGTGACCAGCTTTTTAAGGATTTCCCTGCACGTGTACATGTGGGCTTACGGAGCTATGCCATGCACGCGCAGATTGCATGACTGCACTGCACACATTCACAATCACGTGGCGCATGGATGATGTAAGACGTATGGTCCCTTGCTTGGCTATTGAACTGAGCATGTGTGGTCATGCAGCTGGGGGACTGGCCAGGAATTCTAACATTCCAGACTTTTTGCTTATTATAAAAAAGGCAGGTGAATAGGAACAGGGGCATCGTTTCTCCTGAAAAACTGCTTCCAGCTGACTTGGTGGGCGTCAGTTGACTCTTGAAGGGGTAAGGAAGGGGGCTTCTGAGGTAAACAGGCATCCTGGGATGGTGGGCTGTTGTCTGCTGCGTTGGACCTGTCAATTATCCCTCTTGGCCTGGGACTCTGGTTGCTTGTATCTGAGAGGGTGCTGGTGAGACAGAGAAAAGCTTAGAAAAAAGAATTATTATTATTATTATTTTTATTTTTTTCTTTGGGGGGGTTCCCAGGGTAAGAGAGGGGGTCCCAAGACCAGGAAAGTTTGGGTTGCACCTATCTGAAGCAGATCCGACCTGTCCAGATGGATTCAAACTGGTTCTGGAGTTCGCTGACCTGTCCAGGTGAATTCTCTGGAGCTGGGAAAAAATTTTAAACATATTAAGAAGCAGCCATGGGAAATTTAAAATCTTGAGCTGGTGATCATATTATTGTAATGTTTTAGTACTCTGATGTATTGGTGAGAAAGAGAGAGAGAGAGAGAGAGAGAGAGAGAGAGAGAGAGAGAGAGAGAGAGAGATTTGGAATATGCTTTTAATTTTTACCTGACATAAGTCTTATCAGAGACATATTATTTTAAGGCACCTGTTTCCTTTAGTAGTTTAGCATCCAGGAGACACAGATGATCAATTGCTGAGAGCATTAACAGTAATAGATTGTTATATTAAAGTCTGTATTTGCAGAGCCCAGACACTTTTGGGTCTGGGGGTGTAAATACCTTTGGACTGTTACTCTCCTTACCACCTGGGTATATCTGATGGTCCTTGGACTCCAGCTCTATGGTGATCCTGTAACCATTAACTGAGTAGTTAATTAGAAGAGGGAATCAGGAAGAGAAAAGCTTGTGGGGTGAAACCTCATTCTTCTGGAATTGGTGACAAGGCAGTGGAACCTGAGGTCCTCTGGGACTTGAGAGAGAGAGAGCCGGGTCTGTCTGTGTCACTGTGCATGGGGAGGAGAGGCACTGCTGACCAGTCTGGAGTGAGGCACATCGGGGCAGCAAATGAAACAAGAGCTCCTACCTTAGCTGGAAACTCTCTTCCCATTAAGTAACCCCGAAAATACAATTAAGTGGTGTGGGTCTGGTGAGGTGGGTAAGGCTGTCCCCTTACCCCAACAATAGGGAAAAGAGGAGAGTTGGGACCCCAAAACTCCCTCAGGACTGATTAAGTGGCTTGGTGTCCAACAGGAAGGAAACGGATCATCCCGTGCTGCATCCTGGGTTCCCTGTGATCCTGTGGCCAAGCCTAGGAAGTCTGCTGGAGGTCTTTGATGTCCCCATGCCATGAGGTTCACGAGGGCAGTCAGCTGGCCAGTATTCCTCTCTAGGTGCCCTTTTGAACAAGGCTCCATTGATGGCCAGAGGGGCATGCACTAGCCCAAGTGGCCTTTTATAGCACACATTTAAAACAGGGATGTGGAAGCCCTTATGCAGCCGCTCAGAGAGTATGTGCCAGCATTTGGCAATTCATGGGCTTTCTCATCTCTCCCATGGTAACTTAAATGTCACAGCTGAAACTTCCACCTGTGGAGTTAGGGGGCTCTGCTCTCCAGATGCTTAAGCTTAGCCCTGATGTCAGGGAGACATGAGACAGATTTTTTTTTCCCGCGTCTTGAATTCTTTTCTTTTTTTTTGATAGTTTCCTGGTTTGAGGACAGCTTTAGGAAGCCCCTCCAGGAGGCAGGCTGTAAACTGATCTCTGGCTAGAGAGCCATCCAGATTATTATGATCTCAAGGTGGGTCCTGATCGTAAACTTATTTGCATGCATCCTAGCCTGCTTCCAGACCTGTCTGTGCTTCTCAGGACAGCTGAAAATGGGTGACAGTAAGAGTGAACGTGGGAGCCAGAGTCAGTAAGAAGCAGCCGCCCAGTACCGGAGAACAGAGCAGAGGTCAGATCGGCAGAGGTTCTTTGGAGTCAGAGATCCCTCAGGTTCAGAAATGCAAGTGGGCAGGAGAGAAAGACTCAGAAAGGGAGGGTTCAGAACTTAGGTAAAAGCGTGGGGATAAGGTGGCTCTTTTCATTTGCCCGTTCGCTGGCAGACGTTAGATGATTCCTGTGAAATATAGGGTTCAAGCAGCCATTACATGGCCATATTTACGTAAAATAGGGATACTTTAGGCATTTCTCAGAGGAAGGGTGGGACCAAGAGGAGGGAGCCTCTATGTCCCACTGCAGCCAAGAGAAAAAAAATAAAAAATTAAAATAACAAATGGGATCCCAGACTCCCATCTCGGGTGTCCCCGAGAGTAGGTAATCTGTGGACCAGCATAAATTATCAGCACAAATTACCTCACCCTTCATCAAGGGAGGGGCCAGGGCTGGGAGCGTACATACCGGAGGACCCCTTGGGAGTCCAGACAGATTCAATGCTTCATCAAGAGAGAATGAATTGTGGTAAGCAGCCCAGGACCCTCCACGTCCCCCGGGGGTGGAGGTGGTGTCTGATGCGAGAAATATATCTCAGGCTACAGTCATGGAAAATGGCGAGGGATCGGAAAGGGAAAACTCACCAATCTGGGCAGCTGGTGTGTTGTGCATAGTAGTCCCAGCGGCTGGGCAAATAAAAAAAGCAGGCAGTTGTAAATCCAAGAAACCTTAGTACAGGGTCCCGGATGCAGAGCGCCAGGAGAGCCTGCTTTGTTACAGCATCAATTCTAACACTTATATTACTATATACCTGGAAAACAAGCGAATCCTAGATGCTATTTTAAGAATTAATTGGGGTATGAGGGCACACTATAGGAGCTGGAGAGATGACTCTTGAGTAAAATGCTTGCCTCGCAAGCATGAAGACCCGAGCGCAGATCCGTATCCACCAATGTAAAAGCTGAGCACAGCAGATGTGTCTGTGAATCCAGGACAGGGCAGGGTGAGGTAAGGTGCTAGAAACAGAGCCCTAGAGCTTGCTGACTAGCCAATCTAGCCAAACTGGCCAATTCCAGGTTCAGTGAGAGACCCTGTCTTAAAAAGACAAAATGGAGCTGGGCAGCAGGGGGTGCACAGGAGGCAGAGCCAGGCAGATCTCTGTGAGTTTGAGGCCAGCCTGATCTACAGAACAATATCCAGGGCAGGCACCAAAACTACACAGAGAAACCCTATCTCGAAAGACAATAAATAAAAAGACACAATGGAGAGCAACTGAGGAAGCTACTCAACATTGGCCTATAACCTTCATGCAGACATGCCCACTTGCACACCAGGCATGCACAGACATCCATGCTGGCAAAACAGTCATACTCATAAAATAATTTTTAAAAAAATATTTCTCATAAAGACAGCTGGGAAAACTACAAGTGTGAATAATTGCTCAAGGAGAAAGTCACAGGGAAGAACCAGACTCTAATATAACAATTCCTTCAACAGCGTGTACTACCCACCATTAGCTTCTATTTGATAGCTAGACTTTTACTCCTCCCAAATCACGGCAGCCATCACTTTTCCCAAGTAGAAACTTCCATCAGCAGTGGTGATGCAAAAGTGGAACTTGTGGTGGTTTGAAAGAAAATGGCCCCCAAAGGGAGTGGCACTATTAGGAGGTGTGGCTTTGTTGGAGTAGGTGTGGTCTTGTTGGGAGGAAGTGTGTCACTATGGAGGTGGAATTTGAGGTTCCATATATGCTCAAGCCATGCCAAGTGTTTCAGACTACTTGTTGCCTGTGAATCAAGAAATAAGAACTTTCAGCTTCTTCTCTAGTACCATGTCTACCTGCATGCTGCCTTGCTTCCCACCATGACAATAAAGGACTAAACCTCTAAACTGTAAGTGAGCCATCACAGTTAAATGTTTTCCTTTATAAGAGTTGCTATGATCATGGTGTCTCATCACACCAATAGAAACCCTAATTAAGACAGAAGTTGGTACCAGGGACTGAGGTATTGCTGTGAAAGGCTTGACCATGCTTTTGTTTAGAGAATCTGGACTTTGGAAGTTTTGGTTAAGAAAGCAGTGGGATGCTTTAAGTGCTGCTTAATGGGCTATACCAGTAGGAGCATGGAAGACAGTGGTGCTGAGGATAATTTGAACTGTAGGGTACTGGCTCAAGAGGTGTCAGAGGAGAAGAATTTTAGTATGTAACCTAGAGATCATTCTTGTGATATTTTGGTGAAGAATGTGGCTGCTTTTTGCCCTTGTCTGAAAAGTTTGCCTGAGGCTAAAGTGAAGAGTTTTGGGGGTAATTCTATTGGCAGAGGAAATCTTAAAACAACCTAGTAAAGACTCTGTTGTGTGGTTACTAGTGTTAACTCTAATGAAGATATATAATGAAAAGGAGCAGATTGAGTAAGCAAAAATATTTGAGGAGAAAAGGAGCACCAGAAAGTGGACTGGAGCTAAGTCCTGTATTCAAGGAGATAAACAGATTAAGAAATGGAATAAAGGAAGTGGTGACTTCAGGGCAAAATCCCACCCAGCTAAATTTCCAAATTGTGAAAAGGAATTAAAGAAAAGCTTAGGACTGGGTGTAGTGGTGCATGCCTTTAATCCCAGCACCAGGAAGGCAGAGGCTGATGGCAGAGGCCAGCTTGGTCAGCCTGGAACTCACAGAGCAAGTTCCAGAACAGCCAAGCTTAGGCAGTAAAGGAAATCATCAAAAACAGAAAGCTAGTGAAGATGTAATTCAATGAGGAGGTCATGTTCCAGTCCCAGTAAGCTGCAGAATTTGGCAGCTTTGGAGTTTGTCCAACTGGTTTTCGGTCTTCCTTTGGCCCAGTATCTGTTTTGGAATGGTAATGTGTATCCTATGCCATTATGTGTTGGAAGTATGTGCTCTGCTCTTTGATTTTCATTTTACAGGGGATTACAGTTAAGAGATTGTATGAATTTCAGAAGAGACTTTGAACTCTAGACTTTTAAATAAATTTGAGACTGTTATAGACTGAATTTTGAAGTTGGACTGAATGCATTTTGAATTATGATATGGCTACAAGCCTTTGGGGGCCAGGGAGTAGAATTTGATGGTTTGAAAGAAATTGGCCCCCAAGGGGGGGGTAGCAGTATTAGGAAGTGTGGCTTTGTTGAAGTAGGTATGGCCTTGTTGCGAGGAAGTGTGTCACTGTGGGGACAGGCTTTGAGGTCTCATATATGCTCAATCCACGCCCAGTGAGACAGGATGTAAGAACTCTCAACTACCTCTCTAGCACCCTGTCTACCTGCATGATGACAATAATGGACTAAACCTCTAAACTGTAAGTGAGCCACCACAATTAAATTTTTTTTTCCTTTTTAAGAGTTGCTGTGGTCATGGTGTCTCTTCATATTAATAGAAACCCTAACTAGGACAGAAATGCTTCCCAGTTAGGTCATCTGTTACTGGGGTATTAAAAACAACCTACCCAGAAGTTAAAGGATAAATCGGTCTTTGCACTAAAACAACCAGTTTTTCAATGTATAGCATATCTGAGAATTGGAAGAAAATTTTCTGACATGTGAATGGACCTGTGTTTTAGTTAATGTTTCTATTGTGATAAAACATCATGATCTAAAGCAACTTGTAGAGGAAAGAGTTTATTTCAGCTTAAAGCTTACATTACAGTTCATCACTAAGGGAATTTAAGGCAGGAACCTGGACACAGGAGCTGAAGCAGAATCCACGAGAAGTGCTGCTTACTTGCTTGTTTCAAGGCTTGGTCAACCTTCTTTCTTATAGCACCTAGAACCACCTGTCTGGAATGGCACTGCCCACAGTGTGTGAAGCCTTCCTACATCAATTGTTAATCAAGGAAATGTCCTACAGACTTGTGTAGGCAGAGTTTCTCTGTGTCTTGGCAGCCACTCTCAAACAACCACAGTGAGACTTATTATTAATTATAAATGCTCAGCAGATAGCTTAGACTTGTTACTAACTAGCTCTTATGACTTAAATTAATCCATATTTCTTATCTACCTTCTGCCTCGTGGTGGTACCTTCTTTCAGCATGGCACATTCATCTTCCTTTTCTCTGTGTCTCCTCACATGCACTTCTGAGACTTCTCCTCTTCCTCTTTATGTTCTCTTTTTGTCTCCAAGTCCCACCTAACCTCTACCTATCCAGTTATTTGCCAGTCAGTTTCTTTATTAACCCAATCACAGTGACATATATTCACACAGTATAAAGGGGTATTCCACATTTTCCCCTTTTTGTCTAATTGAGAAGGAATTTTAATTTTAACATAGTAAAATTGTATACAACAGCCGGGCGGTGGTGACACACGCCTTTAATCCCAGCACTGGGGAGGCAGAGGCAGGCGGATCTCTGTGAGTTCGAGGCCAGCCTGGGGCTACCAAGTGAGTTTTAGGATAGGCTCCAAAGCTGCACAGAGAAACCCTGTCTCAAAAAAAGAAAATAAAACCTGAGAACATAGTAAAATTATATACAACAGCCGGGTGGTAGTGGTGCATGCCTTTAACCCAAGCACTCGGGAGGCAGAGCAGGCAGATCTCTGTGAGTTCAAGCCAGCTTGGTCTACAGAGCAAGATCCAGGATAGGCACCAAAACTACACAGAGACATCCTGTCTTAAAAAAAAAAACAAAAAATATATACAACAAAAACAGTTATCAAGTAAGAATTATAGTTACAATAGTCAGTCCATTTTTATTTGGCAAAATAGAGAAAATACTCTCAGATGTCCTCTCCTGAAGAGTCCAGAGTTTTGTACCTTTACTTTACTTTAATTTACTTTCTACTATGATCAGGGAGAACTGCAACTGTAACTATCTAATCTTCAATCCCCTCAAAGACCTGAGAAGGATATAATAGTACCTGAGTAACAGGAAGTGCAGAACAAGAGACTTCCAAAACTATGAGAAATAACAGAAACAGTTGGTTGCCTGGACAGTCCCAGGGTTCCTCTGTAATGTTGAGCCATTCTTCTTCAGCCTACAGGCCTAGAATATCTGTCAGACATTTCTGTGAAACAGGATGTTTTGAAGGACTGTCCTACCCTGCTTTGGCGAAGATTGGCAGCCACTTTTCTTTGTGTCCAGTTTGGACAGCATACTGTCAGCAGTCTAGGCAAGGGCAGCTTCTTGCCCATATGGTAGTTTTGCCACAAAGAAAGCAAACTCCATATATAGTTTATTTGATGTCTATCATCCTTCTTCGAAATAGATCAGTGCCATCAGGAACAGACATGTCTCACTGTCATGAAAAGCCTTATGTTATTACAACATTTTAAATGCAATATTCTGTAGGTCTTTGAAATATTTGAAGATCACTTATCTATCTAAAATATATCTCTGTATGACCTTGAAAACATAACTAACATGACTATAAGTTGATAGTTATGGGTGACTATTAACCTATATTTTTTAATCATCCTAAATAGCTTTCAAGGATTAAAACTTTACCTTGTATAATTAAATGAGCTACATAGGTACAATACCTTAAAAAATAGAAACACATGTACAGCATAACAAAAATAACCTTAAATTTGTATCAATATACAAAATATCTTAAACAAGAGTAGAAATATATACAAAAAAGTATAACACATTAACTTTAAATTTATATCAGTAAACCAAAATATATATCAATGTAAAATATTTTGAGATTAATAGTTGTTTTTTATATTAAAGTAGATTCAATAATCTACCCTTTTTTCCTATAATTCCTATATCATATCCCTTTTTTCCTTTAAAAAGAAATCTCTAAATTTAACTCTTTTGTTTAGCTTTTTTTTACTATGACCAATAACTGTAACCAACAATCCTAAACAATGACAAACATTCATAATCCATTGAATAACCAAAACCCACCTATACCCTATCTCTTGGGAATGTGGGCATCATTCTCTATTGTTTGTGGGTGTTTGTGGGTGGGAACCTTGAGAAAATCAG
Source organism: Peromyscus leucopus (assembly GCF_004664715.2). Classification (NCBI taxonomy): domain Eukaryota; kingdom Metazoa; phylum Chordata; class Mammalia; order Rodentia; family Cricetidae; genus Peromyscus; species Peromyscus leucopus. The sequence continues at coordinate 97,897,541 of NC_051066.1, read as the reverse complement.
CATTTTGTTAAGTCTTGACTAGAGTATTGTATGAGACTGGATCATCTCAACCAGCAACCTTGAAGCTGTTTTAGATGCTGGATCACCTGGGCCATCTGTTTTTATTGGTATCTGGTCCCCTTGTTCTGAAAATACATAAACTTTTAAAGGTAACATACATACCTGTATTAACACAAGTGTAGACTGTGCATTGTACACAAGTCTGTGGGATGGTCTGTATGTCAAATCTGTTGCTCTGATTGTCAATAAATAAAACACTGATGCCAGCAGAATAGTGAAAAGAGAAAAAAAAAAAAAGAATGACTAAAAAAAAAAAAAAAAAAAAAATAAAAATAAAAAAAAAAAAAAGACAGATAAGTTTAAAAAATTTGTTTATGTTCGAGGCTGGAGAGAAAAGATCTGAGTCAAGAAAAACTAACACAAAGTCAGCCAAAGATGATTTTTTTGTTTTATGTTTGAGCAGGTAAATATACATCATGTGTCTTGTAGTTCTTCTAGGTTTATTTCTTCATGTCTGTAGCCAGGATTTTCAGGGGGTCTTCTCCAATCAAGCCTGATCCATATCAACCTGGAATTAATCTACAGTCTCTCATTTCCTGTGGAAATAAAAGCATAACCTGTTCCCAAAAGTAAAATATCTTTTGACTTTTATTTTGAAGTCAAGACATTTTTAAAATATATAGGCTGGTTTAATCCAGTAGTTTTCATAATCCAGTGTGTTTTAGCAGCTATTGTTTCTTTATTAGCAACCAGAAAATCTAAAGACAGCACAATAACATGCAGAAACCAGACTCTCTGCATATTTCCCATCTTTACATAGCTTTTTAAAACTTACTTTATTACTCTTTTAAGGACTTTATTATTTTTAAACTATTTTTTTATTTGATGACTATATATACCCTTTCTTTTTTTCTCTCCCAGCCTATGTTTATTTTTAAATATACTGTAACTTGTTTAGAGGTTTTTTTCCCCCTGTCTGGATTTATCTATCTTTACTGAGTATCTGTATTGTTCTTTGATCACATGAGACTTAAACTGCTATATTAGTTGTGCCACGACTCAGCTTAACACATGCATTGACACATGGTATTGGCAGCTGGCTCCTCCCCCCTTGGTTCCCTGAGAGCTTAGCCTCATGGTAGAGGTACCAGGAACAGCCATGTTTGCCACCCCAGCTCTGGGAAGTTGTTGGGTCCATGCTGTCACCAAGTAGTGTACTGCCACTGCTCATAAACCCCATTTAAGCGTTTGGTAGCAGGGCCTCTTAAAAGAGTCTCACAGGTGTTTGCTGCTAGCACTGAGCCAGGAAGCCACCTCTTAAAGGAGCTGCACCTCTGTTTGTCACTAGTATTGAGTCTACTGGAGAATAGATGGTTATCAGGAAGCCACATTTGGCTCTGTTTTTGTGTGCTTAGAATTTTTTTTTAAAACTTTGTTAGGTCTTATGTGGAAATTTCTGCCCCACATTGGAATGCCATTTGTAGGCAGACATTTCTGTCCTGCTAGCCAGTTCCCAAATAACCACATAGTGATTTATTATTAATTATAAATGTTCAGCCAGTAGCTTAGGCTTGTTTTTAGCTAGCTCTTATAACTTAAAATAACTCATTTCTATTAATCTATGTACTGCTCCAAGGCTCATTTACCTCATGTATGTACTTCCAATATCCTGCTCGCTCTGTGTCTCATGGTGTCTCCTCTGTCTCTGCCTTTCTTCTTCCCAGCATTCTCTCTGCCCTGAAAATCCAGCCTAGCCATCCACCAATTAGCTTTTTTATTAACAATGTGAGCAACGCATCTTTGCAGTGTACAGAAGGATTATTCCACAGACTTGCCTACAGGCAAATCTGATGAAGGCAATTTCTCAGTTAAGGTGCCTTTTTCATAGGTATTTCTAGGTTTGTGTCAAGTTGACAAAAACCAGCCAACAAAACTTGATTACAGGAGATACATATGGTGTAGCTGGGAGTATAACTGAAAAATATTATGGCATATAACTCAGGTTTAGCCAAACATTTCATCAAGTTTTTCCATGATATGCTTGCAGATCTATGAAGAAATAAAAAAGAAAGTCATGCCTGCTTTTGAATTTTTTGTAACATTAGACAGCTACCCAATATTCTAGTTTTCTCATTTCTGAAATAGCATATTAAAATTAACCTTGACTCCATGTATATCAGGGAAAATACACAAAAACTAGTTAAACAACACAGAATTTACATCTCTTTCCCATAAAATAAATTCAAAAGCAAGATTAGTGTGGTGGTATTCTAATTGTACTGAAATGTGATTTTGATTGTATGTTAATAAATAAAGTTGCCCGGGGTCAGAGCTATTAGAGCCATAGCAAGAGTGTGGCGGTGGTGGCACACGCCTTTAATCCCATAGGTCTCTGTGTGTTCAGGGATACAGCCAGCATTGGAGACATATGCCTTTAAGACCTAGGGGGCTGTACATTCAGACAGTGACGAGGCAGTTACGTGTTTGGGTTTACAACCAATGAGAAGGCAGAACAAAATACTATAAATAGACGAACAGACAGGAAATAGGTCTCTTTCGGGAAGCTGGGACACCGCAGGCGGAAGGGTGAGATTTTAGCTCTGAGCTCTGACCTCTCGCTTTCTCTTTTACATTGTTTCTGTGTTTCTTATTTAATAAGACGATTGGTTACATCAACAGATTAGAGTTTTGTGGTAGAACTCACACTTAGCACATATGAGGTCCCTGGTTCAATCTCTGGCACCAATAACTAATTAAATAAACTCAGTCCAAAGCAGACTGTCAAGACTAGTATGAGAGGCTCCTTCTACTCCACTCTTTTAATATCCTGCAGGGTCCTCCTTATTTTTATCTCTGACCATGACATTCTTGATCTAGGAAGCAGGAGGAAGGATAACAGTCCATCCCAACTTTTAAGATCTCTTCACATATACATACATGTCTCTTTACTTCCTATTAACCCCAAGTTAGTCACACATAGCCCCAGAGACCAAGAAGGCAAGGAAATACAGTCATATGATGTTCACAGTTGAAAATAAGATTCTCCCAAACCCCTTTTCTTACACTATACAGTCTCCCTGTATAGCACAGGCTGGCCTTGAATTCACAATCCTCCTGCTTCAGCCTTCAGAGTTGTTGGAATTAGAGGTGTATTATTAACATACTCAAGGAGACCACAATTTTTGTTTCTTTCATTTTGTTTTTTGAGATAGGGTCTCACTGTGGGCCTAAAACTAGCCTGGAACTCACTACAATGCTCAAGCTGGCCTCAAGCTGGCCTCAAGCTCACAATTCTCCTCCCTTAGCCTTCCAAGTACTGATATTAAAAGCCTGGCCAATCGTGTCTGGCTATGACAATATTTGGGGTTAAGGATGCTTGGAATTGACACCACAGCCTCATACATGATACTCTACCACTGAGTCACATCCCCAGCTACATTTTTGTATGTCTATAACCCAGACTCTACCAAACTTCACAGCCCAATTTTTCATCATATCCATATGCCTTAGGGATACCTTATTTTCTAAGTGGCAGTATGTCTCTAACCCTTTGTTTGGCATTTTCCTCATATTAGAATACATCTCCAACTTCCTTTCATCTTTAACTACCATCTATTTGTTAATTTATTTATTCTCAATAACAGTGACATGAATTTCTCACATACCCACATGATTTTGATTATAATGTAAATATAATCATTGATTGAAAAAATACTTAACTGAAAATTTATTATGAAGTAAATACCTTTAAATGAAAATTTAAAAATTTTTACATCATAACATTTTTATTAGAGACCTACTTTGTTCAAGTCTTTATATCATGAAGTATGCATGCATTAATACAAATGAACTAATCAAACACCTATTGACTGTCTACCATGTGCCAGACAGTATTGTAAATGGAAGGAAATGGAAGGAATTCAGCAGCAGAAGAAAGGTCCTGTTGTTTTTTTATTTATATATTTATTCATTTGCTTATTTTGGTATTTTTGAGGAAGGGTTTCCTCTATCCCAGGTTGGCCTTGAACTCACTATGTAGCCTAGGATGACTCTGCCCTCTTGTTCCTGTTGCTTCTCCTACCAACTGCTTGGATTACAGGCATGTGCCATTATACCAGATTTCTGTTTTTATTGATTTTATTTGTCATTTTTTTTACTTACTCACTTTTTAATGAAGGTCCTTCTGAGCTGGAGAGATGGCTCAGAGGTTAAAAGCATTCATTGCTCTTGTAGAGAACTGAAGTTTGGGTCCCAGGACACATGTGAAGCAGCTCACTACTCCAGCTCCAGGGGAGCTAATGCCTTCTTCTGGCTTCCAAGGACACACGTGCACAATTGCACATGGACACATGAGTGCACACACACACACACACACACACACACACACACCACAAAACAAAACAAAACAAAACAATTTTTTTTAAAAAAAAGAAAAGAAAGGTTCTTTAGAAGACCCAAGCTTCTATTCTAGGAACAATTCAGTTCTCTTCTAGAAAACAACTGACATCTCTCTCTCCCTGCTGCTCACCAGTAGAAGTGACCACGGTCTTTCTGTGCTTCCACCAAACAGCACCTCATATCAAATTGATGCAGATTTTTTTGTGAAATATATGTCCCCAGAAAGTTCATAGTTGTTTTTCTTCAGGACCACTCACTTCTTTCCAATGTCTCTGGACGTGTGTGTGTGTGTATGTATGTGTGTGTGTGTATGTATGTGTGTGTGTGTATGTATGTGTGTGTGTATGTGTGTGTGTGTGTGTGAATGTGTGTGTGTGTATGTGAATGTGTGTGTATGTGTGTGTGTATGTATGTGTGTGTGTGTATGTGTGTGTATGTGAATGTGTGTGTGTGTGTGTGTGTGTGTGTGTGTGTACATAGGGATCAAACACAGAGCTTTGCACATGCTGGGCAAGCGCTCTATCACAGAGCTATATTGCCAGCTCTGAAGTATGTTTGAAACACTTTTTTAAACAGGACAGGAAGGGAATTTACAGGTTATTTCATCTAAAACTTCCCACTTGATAAATGAAGATCTGGAGGCATAGTGTGACTGGTCAACATTATTCTGTTTTACTACTCAAAGACAGGAGCAAGGTCAGGATACAAGCTTCTTCACGGAATGCATTGTTTTGGAAATTCTCATAGAGAACAGTACAGCAGTGTTGTTTTTTCTCACACTTAACACACTGATGTGTCTTGACTCTTCATTTAGTTACACATTCCAGGAGGTACTCTCTCTCTTTTCCCCATCTCTCACTTAGTAGGTAGATCACAGAGTAGCCTGTGATATTGTGGCACATAGTAGGGGTTAAATAAATATTTTTGACTGGTAAGTCATTGCTTTTCAACAATCTTTTCAAAAAACATGATGGTGGGGCTGGAGAGATGCTCAGTGATTAGAGTGTTTGCTGCTCTTCCAAGGAACCTGAGTTCAGTTCCCAGCACCCATGTCAGGCACTTCACAACCTCCTGTAACTCCAGTTCTAGGAGTATCCAGCATCCCCTTCTAACCTTCTTGGGCACAGCACTCATTTGCACATATTCACACACAGACACAAATCCATACATATAATTTAAAACAAAAGAATACATCTTTGGAAAATAATGGCTCGTGCTCCTTCACATTTGCTTCTATTCCTTTACAGCTTTTAAAAACCAGACTCAGCTTCTTGGCAACCAATGAAAAGACAGCCATGCCTCTGCACAGTCTGCTGCAATGTATTTTTCTGGACTTGGCAGGAAACCCAAGGTTTCTGCCCTATTTTTTTGTTCCCTGCACTGCAGTTCATCTAATCTTCTCATGGTGGCTTTCTCTGTGAGACATTGTTCTGTAGAGTGACCCAATTAAACATGTTCCCGTTTAATGCAGTGAGACTTTACATGGACTTGGTTCCAAACAGTTAGCCTATAAGTTTCCTAACTCCTTCTCTTTACCCTCCCACCCCCACTTTATTCTCTGTTAGTGTGCTTGCTACAAAAGCTAACCTGGCCTCACATTAAATCCTCCCCCATTAACTTTCAGGTGGCAGAAACAGCTGTGAGCAGAGCTGTGCGTGTGTCACACTGTGTCCCATAAGCAGAGCCTCATTTACCCATAGCCTGAGCTTTAAGCAGGAGGTAAAAGCTTTTATTTAACCTACATAGTTTTCCACTAAATCTGTAAGTTTCAGCATGTAGCTTTCAACCGTGAGATCCCCTGATGTACAGCAAGGAGACATGATGATGGATCGAGTCCATTTCCCTGTTCTTGCTCAGGTGCTGTGTTTTGATTTGTCACATCCCATCTCAAGGCCAGAGTTAGGAAGAAGGCTCTTGTAACCGAATGATAACAGCATCTTTGCAATAGTCATCCTTATTCACGTTATGTTGGAGCACACAGTGTTCTTTCTTTCGTTATCTGGACTCCACTGGGGTTATTTAACATCTGTATTAACAATTAGCAGTGTTTTAAAGAAGTCCTTTCAAAATACACAGCCCAATAAGTTGGGTCAAACTATATATGACTAGATGGCCCTGTCTGTATGCTGTGTGACTCCTTGCTCTGTGGCTTGGTATACTGTTTCCTTTCTGTAGAATACATTCCCTTTGCACTCTCTAAATCCTTTCACGCACATTTAAATGCCTCTCCTAGACTCATCTTACAGATGGGACACTCCACATTTTCTAGCTAGAACACAGCTATAGTTTACATACTTATCCTGATTATACATTATGAGCGTCTTAAAGTCAAACTTTGTTCTTATCCTTCCTTCATTTAGCACCATGGCTGGCAGTTTATTATGTTTCACAGATGATGTACCTCTTTTGGCTGCTAATTATTCCTCCTTGATCTTTCTACCACATAGGAAAATCCTGACAAGATTAATTTCCCCTGTGTTTTTAAAATAGAAACAATTCCATAGCTTCTGATGCTTCTGAAAGTAATGACTACTCATGTAAAGAATCAGTGCTGGCCCAGTCCCAACTGATTTGTCTACAACGCAACTCTTGCACCTAAGGCTCAGGGATCATTGCAGAGGAGAGGCCAGAAAAGACTGTAAGAGCCAGAGGACCAGGAAGACTACTGTGAGCTTGTGTCTCTTAGGAATGTCTGAAGTTACACCAATAAAGTCTCACCAACAGGACTATCTAAACATAAGCTGAACATGGACAATACCTTTAGGCATGCTAATGTGATGGGGGAAAGCTCAGGAGGACTCAACACTACACAAAGAACTGCAGGCAATCAAGGGATGCCAAGAGCAGGAGAAATAACAGTCTTCCCCAGGGAAGAGCACACCAATTGGACATTCAATATCAAATGGTCGGCCATAAAAACATACACATGCGAGTAACATTATATAGACAGAACAGGTAGTATTTAGTTGTTGTGTGTGTGTTGTGTGTGTGTGTGTGTGTGTGTTTGTCTGTCTGTATGCATGTATGTGTATATGTAACTACAATTAATGAAAAAGAGGCCATGAATTTGAAAGCGAGAAAAGAGGGATATATATATGGACTTGTAAGGAGGGAAGGAAGAGGGGAATGATCTAATCATGTATAATCAAAAATAGCAATTAAATTTAAAAAATAGACTTTGGTGGCTTTTCTCTCAGCTTACCAGTCTACATCTATTCTTGAGAATTCTTTTCCTTTCTTAACACACATCTCTAGTTCTAGTTCTAAAAAAATCAATCCAGCTCAGGTGATAACTCAGTTGCAAGCAGGCAGACCTGGGTTCAATACCTCGAATCCATGTAAAAGTGCTGGGAGTAGTGGTGCATGCCTGTAATCCTAGTGTGGGAAGCAGAGACAGGCGGCTCCCTGAGGTTCACTGGTCAGCCAGGCTAGCCTAATTGGTAAGTTTCAGGCCAATAAGAGATCCTGTCCCAAAGGATGTCAATTGCCTTTCAGAGGATGACACCTAGGGTTGTCCTTTGTCCTTTACATGCATATGTGCACACATGTATCTGCATATACATACGCACATACACACCCATCTTTTAAAAGATTTATTTATTGTGTACACAGTGTTCTGCCTGCATGTATGATGCATGCCAGAAGAGGGCACCAGATCTCACTACAGATGGTTGTGAGCCACCATGTGGTTGCTGGGAGTTGAACGCAGGACCTTTGGAGGAGCAGCTAGTACTCTTAAAGGCTGAGCCATCTCTCCAGCCCCAGCATACAAACTCATTTTAAAAATTGGATAATCTGAAAGGGAAAACAAAAACTGAAAATCACAATACATTCACTGTACACAATACATATAACCTCTGCTTACAATTTTGGTATACATCTTTCCAAACTTTTTTTCCTACCTACCTTCCCTGAAATAAACATGTTCATATGCATACCACAACATTCTTTTTATGCATATAAAAATTCTATGCCTATTTTTCTGACTTTTTCACTTCATCTCTTCTAGGTAACGTCTATGTCAAATTTAAGTACTACATAGATCATAGATCAAATTTTTGGTTAATGCATAGAAAGATAAGCTACATTTAAACAATCTCTTACAGATAGACAATAAGTATTATAGATACTTTTTTTGGAGGGGGCGTGGTGCTAGGGGAACCTAGGCCCTTCTGCCTGCTAGGCAAGCACTGGACCTCTGAGTTACACCCCCAGCCCATTAGATAGATTCTTACGGTAGCATGAAACAGAGAAGCTCTCAACATGCTTTAAAAATGCAGGAAAGCTGGTGCTTGATGGCATATGCTTTAATCTTTGCATTTGGGAGGCAGAGGCAGGAAGATCTCAGTGAGTTCAAGCACAGCGTGGTCTACAAAGAAAGCTCCAGGCCAGCAAGAGCTACTTCTTAGTGAGACTCTAACTAAGTGAGACAGAAAAACAAAGAAAATCTATTCAGATTGCCTCAAGGAAAAGGACGGTATATAACACAAATGGTTATAGAGTGAGACTTGATCCAGGAATCTGTCTGTCACGATCAAAGCTCCACAGATCAACTATTTCTCCATGTTTCTCTAATTCTCCCTTCTTCTTCCGAGTTCTTTTTAACTTTCGCCTAGCTTACTCTGGGCTTTTAAATACACTGTTTGTCCCTTACTCTTGGTTAGAAGAAGTTTACGTTTATATCCATGCTCAGAGGACGATCTTGTACACGCGACTTGGGATCCCCTGGTATAGGAACTAGAGAAGGCTGTCTAGGAATGGGGATGAAGAGGAGAGTGAGGCCCAGATTCGAGAACCCAGCCTCATTGTTTGCCCGAGAGTAATAAGAAGCCGCAGCAAATCTTGAGAAGTGAGTAGTATAACCAAATTTATGCTTTCAGAGTATTTTTTCTGGGTAAGTGGGATTACGTCTAAAGTCCAGGATGTCAGGAAGACTAGTGAGGAGACCTTTGCAATTCAGATGAAAGTGGAAGAGTTAAAGAAAAAGTTTCCATCTCAGACAACTGGACCCATGCCGGGCTGCTCACCACAACAAAGAACCTGGAGAATTCGGAATCAACTGGACCCATGCCAGGCTGCTCACCACAACAAAGAACCTGGAGGATATGGAATCAACTGGATCCAATGCTGGGCTGCTCACTACAACAAAGAACCTGGAGGATATGGAATCAACTGGATCCAATGCTGGGCTGCTCACCACAACAAAGAACCTGGAGGATATGGAATCAACTGGATCAATGCTGGGCTGCTCACTACAACAAAGAACCTGGAGATATGGAATCAACTGGATTCAATGCTGGCTGCTCACCACAACAAAGAACCTGGAGATATGAATCAACTGATCAAATGCTGGGCTGCTCACTACAACAAAGAACCTGGAGAATTCGGAATCAAGTTCCTCTGCCAATGAAGTTAGTCAGTTTTTGTTTTGTTTTTTATTTCGTTTTGTTTTTTGAAACAAGGTTTCTCTTTGTAGCTATGTCCCCATAGCTGGGTCTGAGGACAACCCATTTAATTGCTACTCAGGGTCAAAATAATCTATGCTGGTGTGACCTTTTTGTCGTTTTTGTGAGATAGGATTTCCCTATGTAAACCAGGTGGGCTTGGAATTTGCTATGTAGACCAATCTGGCCTAGAACCCACAGTGATCCACCAGCTTCTGCCTCCCAGGTGCTAGGATTAAAAGTATGTACCACCATACCTGGCTATAAATACTATTCTTTATTCAAATAGTCCCTGTGTTTTCTTCATCTTTGGATGAGAAGATCCCTTATCTTGTGAAAAGAGACCTTTATTTTGCTGATGTAAGTCTTTTAGTCTCATTCCTTTGGATCTTCTGGATGTCTTGAGGCAATTCTATTATGCAGAAGCAGCTTATTATAAGGTAGCCAAAAGGAACCACTAATCCTGACACATGCCTCGTGTGAAACATCAAACACTCTATTTAAGAATAGCTAGCATTTCATAGTGTGTTATCAGTTGGATGGTTGATTTCTTTTAAAGACTTATTTATGTAGCTGCTGGTGGTTGTGCAGTCCTTTAATCCCAGCACTCGGGAGGCAGAAGCAAGCTGATCTCTGAATTCAAGGCCAGCCTGGTCTACAAAGGGAGTTCCAGGACAGCCCAGGCTACACAGAGAAACCCTGTCTTGAAAACAAACAAACAAACAAACAAACAAAATGATTTATTTATGTTTGTATTTTGCCTGCATGTATGTATATGTACCGTATGTGTGCATGGTGCCCTTGGAGGTTGGAGGAGGTTATCAGATCCCCTGGACCTGAAGTTAAGCATGATTGTGAACCACCATGCTGGTGCTGGGTACATGAACCTGGGTCCTCTGCAAGAGCAGCAAGTGCTTTTAGTCACTGAGTTATCTCTCCTTTTGTTGTGGAAATGGAGCCTAATTGGAGATCTATCTCATTGAACCAACATTAGCAGAAGCATTTTGTCAGCAGCCCTGCACTTCAACTATGGTACAAACTTTTCTGACTAGGTTAGTTCACTACTTATCTTCCAGTCCTATTGGACGCAGTGCACCGTTAGCTAGATTCTACTTTGAGTAACTTAGTATTTCTAAGCAAATTTATTAGTGAATCCTTTATTGCATCAGCTTTGTTATTTCAAGACCCTGTTGTGGTAATCTAATTGTACTGAAATATTATTTTATTTATTTATATTGTCTGTCAGACTATTGCATACAAGTTCGTGTGCACACGCCTTAATCCATAGATCTCTGTGTGTTCAGTCAAGCTATTAACATAGCAAGATGTCGTTGCAACGCTTTATCCATAAGATCTCTGTTTTCAGGATACATCAGCATTGAGACATATACTTTAAGACCTAGGGCTGTACATTCAGACATGACGAGCATATGTGTTTGTTTACAACAATAGAAGCAGAACAAACTAAAAAAACAAACGACAGAAGTAGTTCTTTTCCGAAGCTGACAGCAGAGAAGGTGAGATTTAGCTCTGACTCTGACTTTCTCTTTCATTGTTTTTGTTTTTTTAATAAGACGTTGTTACATCTACAGACCTATCATACTAAATCTTCCACTAGACATCACTTTTAAGAAACTTTAATAATGTTTTTTATATTTTCTATTTCTTTTCTGCTCATTGATTTCAGTCATAGGTTATTGTAGATATAATCAACTGTCTTATTAAATAAGAAACACAGAGCCAATACAGAGATGAAAGCCAAGAAAGAGGTCAGAGCAATAGCTAAGAGCTAAAAACCTTACTCTTCACTGTCGCGGTGGTCCTACCTCTCTGAAAGAGACCTACTTCCTGTGTCTGTCTTTTTTGTAGAGTTTCTGTTCTGCCTTCTCATTGGTTGTAAACCCAACCACATGACCTCCTAGTCACTGCCTGTCTGTACAGACCTCCAGGTCTTCTATGGTTGGTATTGAGATTAAAGGCGTGTGTCTCCATACTGGCTGTATCCTTGAACACACAGAGATCCGTATAGCTCTGCCTCCCAAGAGCTGGGACTAAAGGCGTGCACCACCACCACCACCACCACCACCACCAGCCAGCTTCTGCTAAGGCTTGCTATTAGCTCTGAACCCCAGGCAACTTTATTTATTAACATACAAATCACATTTTAGTACAAATAAAATATCACCATATTTCCTCTTTTCTATTTTAATAAAAAGAAAAAAGGTTATAACTAACATAAGAAAAACTATATACAAAAGTACAATAACTATATACTATATATACAAGTAATAAATACCTAAACAATGTCTAATCCATTTGTATTTGACAAATTCAGAGAAAATAATTCCTTTAGGTTATACATCTCTATTCTCGTAAAATAAGCTTCTTGAGAGAGGAACCCTGGTCTTTACCTTTGTATCCTATTTGCTCAATACAGAAGCACTTAATCCCTTTTCCCCTGGCAGGGAGTTTGAAGATAGATGAGATTCTGATCTTTTTTTCCCCCACTTTGTGAAATCTTTTTATTGTGCAATAGGACTCACAATCAGAAGATTGAGCAAGACAAAAGTAGATCATCAACAAGTTGTCACAAAGCACATATACCTTACACATTTAGTCTGGAAAAGGAACATGACTGCAGACCTCCCTGACCCTACACCCTTTTGTTCCTGAAAGCACCTATGATGTTGATTTTTCTAAGTGCACACTCTTGAACACTAGAGCCTGGTCTTCCTGCCTATTTTGTTTTAACTTTCCACAAATGAGAGGAAGCATCATGTATTCCTTTTCATTTAGTTTCTTTTCCAATGTTAACGTTTGTGAGGCTCAATTACAGTATCATATGTGGATGTAGCCTGTTGGTTATCATTGTTATGTGACATTCTCTCATATGAATACATCATGTTATGTATTTATTCTTTGCGCCATTAGTGTTACATTTGGGTAATTTCTAGTCTAGAGATGTCAGTGGAGTCTTGGTTGAACTTCTTTTGATGACTGGTGTTTGGTCTCAAACTTCTTTCTTGGGCCCTCACAACTGGGTCACTAAGGTCTCTGTCAAAAGAATTTAGATGGGATACATGTGGGGATATAGAAGATAGGCAGGGCTTAATACAAATGAAGCAGAGCACACTCTTAAGGGGTGAGAATGGACAGTCGCCAAAATTAACATTGCTCAGATCTATATTTTAGGTTGTGTTGCTAAAATTCCTTCCCCTCAGGAGACATAAGCAATGTCGACCCCTCTTCCTAAGGTCCCAACAACAAACCAATGTATAATTCTACCAAAATTCACTCAGGGGAACAAGGTTCGTTGGGCTTACTTGCAGGGCGTAGGTTGGGGTTACTTACTGGAGGGCAGGCACTCCTCCCCCTCCGAGGCCCCAACAGGAATGTTGGCTTTCCCATAGCTGCATGGATGAAGCACTGCTCTCAGAGGCCACGTGCAGTCAGGGCGGAGTTGCATACAGCAGGTGATAGGAGTGGTTAGCAGTTCAGGTGAGGGTCTTCTGACACTCCTACTCCTCTGCAAAGGGATGTATACAATCAACAAGCCAAACCAGGATGATCGGGATGATCAGTTGTAAGCCAGACTAACTGAATGCCCTAAGATGGTGATTGTTCAAGCTCAGAGGATAGTCCTGTATAATACTTCTACCCCTTCCTCTGCCTCTTATAGTCTTTCCACTTCCTTCTTCTGTAAGGGCCCTTGAGCCTTGGAGAGGGTGACATGGATGTCTGACTATTCTCTTCTAATTCCAGCAATGTCTGACTTACTCTCTTCTGACTCTAACAATGTCTGACTTACTCTCTTCTGATTCTAACAGTGTCTGACTTACTTCCTCACTCCAGCAGTACCAAATCCTCATGTGTGGTGATACAATGTATACCCTAATAAAGCTTGCCTGAGGATCAGAGGACAGAGCCAGCCACTAGACTAGACATAGAAGCCAGACAGTGGTGGCACACACCCTTAATCCTATCACTTGGGAGGCAGAGATCCATAGGATCTCTGTGAATTCAAGGCCACACTGGAAACAGAGCCAGGTAGTGGTGACACACACCTTTAATCCCAGTACTTGGAAGCACACACACCTTTAATCCCAGGAAGTGATGGTAGGGCGGAGAAAGGTATATAGGGCATGAGGAGACAGGAACTTTAGCAGTTCAGCTGAGACCCTTTCGGGTGAGGACTCAGTGGCTTTCAGTCTGAGGATTCGTGGAAACGGGATTGGCTGAGGAGTTGGCGAGGTGAGGTTGGCTGTGATTTGCTCTGATTTTTCAGCTTTCACCCCAATATCTGCTCTAGGGTTTTTTTTTTTTTTATTATTATAAAACCATCTAAGATTCGAATAACATCCATGTCCTTTCATTATGTCTCCATTTCCAGAGCACAGCTGCTGCAATATCTTTCTGTTACCTCTGCTACTGCAAAACACAAGTGAAGAAACGGACAAAAAACTAGGAATTGGAAAAATATCCAAATAGGCATGGACTGTAGTAATAATGTATGACTGGAACCACAAATATGGGAAGCATTTAATCAATCGATCGTCGCCTCTCCATTGGAGCCTGTGACTTCCATGTTCACAGGTTTTGTTCCAGTACCAGTTCCTGTGAGACTTGTCCTCTGCAGAGCAGGCTTTAAGTCTAATAAGAAAATGGGTTCTGCCCATAACTACTTATACCACTACTACATGAGCTGGATTATTTTGCCTGGTACTTCTATATTGGGAAGCAAGCAAAATCCACTGCTGAATAATACTCTTAGTCTTCATTTAACTCGGCATCCTTAGTAGCAATGTCTATCATTACAAGAACTAGCTTACAGGAGCTAGCATTTTGGGCCCACTTTTATTTAGTTATCTAGCTTTATTTCTCCAAGTTGGGCAACTAAAATTTGCAACTTCCTCAGCAACAGGGTCTTACCATTTGGTTCTTGCAATCAACAATGGTGGCAATAGGCTTTATTGTTTTAGAGGCCTCTGTGGCCAATAACTCCTTCCTAGCACCGGGATTCCCAATGAACCACCTATGGCTTCTAGGAGCAACTGTTTTTACTTTTTGTTTATCTATAAACACTTACAGGCACAGGCTATATTGCAAACTTACCCCAGCCATCTTGTAGGTATCACTTGTACCTTACCTGACCATAAAGCTCCCCAAAATTCCATGCCAATACCTGGCCTGTGCATCCTTTGAACTAATTTCTCTACGCTTGCTCCTTCAGATGCACTCATGTATCTCTACACTGTGTAGAACAAAACCTTTATACAGAAGATGCGTAGAACAATGGTGCAGAGTCCTGAGCCACCATCCCATAATGAGCACTGGGACTGGAGAGAGAACCTTGGCAAAGCACTTTGAAAATCTGTTGTATCAGATGATCACAGAAGTTAGCAACTAAGTCAACTATAAGCAAGGTCCATCACCGCACAGGAAGGTCCTGTCCATTGTTAGTATCAGTTGCTTCATCCACAGATTAATGTTGGGGACAGCAACATGAGAGAAAGCACTAACATAGAGCTTCACTATCCTGCGTCATTCTCTCCCAGTCATCCCACTTCCCTAGCCCAGAGCTCTTCCAGGGAGTTTCCCATCCTTTGCCTACCCATGACAGAGCTTGGTGAAGCTGTCTTATGCTGCTCAGCCCCACCCAGGGCCAAACAGGAATAATCCTCCGCAACCCCCAAACACGCTCTGTCCTGCTGCTCAGGCTGGTTCCCTGGGTCTGCAGGCTCTCGGTTGGCACTATGGCTGCAGCTGCAGCTGCTGTCTCTCTGTCCACCACACCTGGCTGCCTGGGGACAGCCCTGGCTGGGCACACAGTCTCCATCTCCTATCACAGGAGAAAAAGGCGTCCTGCTTGGTCTGGAGGGATAATGGCTCACTCCTGGGACAGGAGTCATCTTCTGCACCTGTATTATTTTATCATCAGTGCCTTATCGAACTGCGCTTCGGGCCTTCCGCCTTCCAGAAGTTTGTTAGCCCAGAGTTTCGCTTTCTTTTAATTTTTTTCCTTAGGAACTCGGGCTTGATGCAAACTGTGTCACGTTGGCTTTTGGTAAGCCAGACGACCTTTTTCTCTGTTCTGCTTCTCTCTTCTCTCTAGTTTGCTCTCCCACTTCAAGGACACCGTTCTTTAGATGTGCTGGTCTAAATCACTTAGAGTCTCCAAAGCCTTTCTGATTTCATAAAGATTGCTCCACCATAGGGCCTACCTAGCCAAGTACTCTTGGGTCCTTGCTGAATCCTGCTTTTCCTTCCGTCTCTAGTGAAGCCCCTCCCTCCGGCTCCTTCATCCCTCATACCCAGTTCCCTCAGTAGTGTCTGTCCCTCCTCTATTGTCCAGCAGCCCCTGAGAGCCATGGGAACTTCTACCGATAGTGACTAAGTATCATTCATGACTCGTGAGCCGCTCGATCCACCGCTGGTTCCCCTCAGAGTGCCTCAGGCTGTGTAGCGTGTGTCTCAAGGATGGATGTGTGATTATATTGCGCAGTTCCTCCGATTTTGCAGCACTCAGACTGATCCCATCTGCTCCCAAATCGCAAGCCAGGCTGCCCAAATCGCACAGCCTCACAAGCCAGGCTGCGAGAGAGTCTTTCATTCCTTGTTTAAAGCTTCTCCCTAATTCCAGCAATTCCAGTGTGGAATATTCTTTGGTTACCATGGACCTCACACTGGACCTTTGCTAAGACCCCTGCCTGCCTGCTAGATCATGGATTTTCCCCGTTCTCTGTATAAAAGATCAGACTCATAGACTATGTTTTGTTGCTTTTAGGTCACTCCCTTCCTCATCTACCCCTGACTCCTATCACAGGTTCCAGGCTTTGTGGTCCCCGGAAGGAAGGAATGGCTCTTTATTACTTGTCTAGTCTGGGCCCTGGGCCCCCTTCTCCCTTTGGCTCCATAGCTGCAAACCCCCTGCAGGACAACACTTCCATTTCTCCTCTTTTTTTTTGTTTGTTTTTTGTTTTAATATTTATTTATTTATTATGTACACAGTGTTCTGGCTGTGTGTTTGCCTGCAGGCCAGAAGAGGGCACCATATCTCATTACCGATGGTTGTGAGCCACCATGTGGTTGCTGGGAATTGAACTCAGGACCTCTGGAAGAGCAGCCAGTGCTCTTAACCGCTGAGCCATCTCTCCAGCCCCCCCCCCTTTTTTTTTCTAGACAGGGTTTCTCTGTGTAGCTTTGAAGCCTTTCCTGGAACTCACTCTGTAGCCCAGACTGGACTTGAACTCATAGAGATCCACCTGCCTCTGCCTCCCAAGTGCTGGGATTAAAGGGGTGTGCCACCACCGCCCGGCTTCATTTCTCCTCTTTTATCTAGCTAATCCTCTAAGACAAAGGCCAACAGAAAAGGATCGGCTTCATATCCCTTTCTTGCTACAATTCCTCACCCATATCTAAGATCATCTCCCTCTAGGATGCCAGCCCAGCCTTGGATGGGTCTCTTATTACCTGCAGCAGTGGCCAGGCCACCTCTGCAGCAGCTTGGTGATAGCTCTGCCTCTGATGTGCTACTCCCAGGGCTTGCACAGTCTGTTCTAGACTTTTGGCTAGTCTCAAAGCATCTTTATACTCCCAGGGTAGACCTTACCCATCAAGCATGGGTGTCACTCAATATCACCGAGAAGAAGACTGCCATCCTGAGACTTCTCCTACAGAGAGCGCTTGTTCAGGTGGCTTCCTCACTTTGGTTACATGTCTCACTACCTCCTGCACTATCCAAGGCCCAGCCACTATCCCCGCAAGCCCTACAGGACAAACTACCATGTCCAGACCTCCTCTGTTAATACCCTTGCCTCATGCAGCTTCCCTTCAGATATTTGTATTCCCATATTAGAGACAACACTGTTGCTCTTCCCACCTCATCCTTGGCTTTGTTGTGTCCTACTGGCCACAACAAGTGCCGCTAAAAAGTCCCTCTCTGGGGAAGACATTTGTTATTTTGAGACAGAGTTCCCTGGCCAGCCTGGAACTCACCATGTGGACCAGGCTGGTCTTAAACTAACATTGATCCACCTGTCTCTGCCTCCTGAGTGCTGGGATTAAAGGTGTGCACCACCATACCTGGTTAGCTGATCAGTTTTACAAAAAACAAGTTAATGAGTTTCCATAAATTTACTTGTACAATGGTAACGAAAATATCCACTGTATGCAGAATAAACTTTTGTAAGTAGGCTAAGCATAGAAGGGAAACTTGATAATAATATTCTTCCTTCTTCCCTTCTTCTTCCTCTCTTTCCTTCCTCCCTCCCTCCCTCCCTCCGTTTCTTTCTTTCTTCCTGTGTGGATGGTTCAACTTGTTTTCCTCAATTATCTGAGAGCAAGGGCAGGTGTAAAATACTACCAGTCTTGCAGAGCCTGGTGTCATGGTGCACTTCAGAATGTTCGGGAGGCAGAAGCAAAGGGGTCACAAGTGTAAGGGCACCATGGGTTACATGGTAAGTTCCAGGCAAACCAGGAAGACAGAGCAAGACCCTGTCTCAAAAAACAAATAAGGACTTGGGAGGAGGCCTAGTCAATAAAGTTCAGATTTCCAGTACCCACAGAAACAGCTGGTGCACAGCTGTAAGCCCAGTGCTGGAGAGGCAGAGACAGGCTGGTCTCCAGAGCCTCTGGACAGCCAGCCCGGCTGAACTGGTAAGCTCCAGGCAGTGGGAGCCACTGGCTCCAAAAATTAGATTGAGAAGTGATCAAGGAAGATATCTGACATCAACCTCTGTCTTTCACAAGCACACACACACACACACACACACACACACACACACACACGCATGTGCACATATCGTTACACACAAACACAGACAGACACACACACACATATATGCATGTGCACACATGGTTACACACAGACAGACTGACAGACACACACACATATGCATTGCGCACATGGTTACACACAGACAGACAGACAGACACACACACACACAAGCTTTGAACCTAAGAGCCTCCTGCCTCAGCCTCCTGAGTGGTTGAGATTGCAGGTGTGGAGTACCACATCTGTCTTAGGAACACATATTTTGAAACTTGTAAAACGTATATGTTATATATTTAACTCTGAGGTCATAATAAATACCCACAAATCTAACATCTGCTCTCCAAAGTACATTTTCCTTCTCTTCTCATGCTTGCTGGCTTATTATTTAAGCATTTTGGAAAATTTGCCATGCTTAGTTTATATTGTTTGTTTAATATTCAGCTAAAACATTTTCAAACTCAGTATCGAGAGCTGTACTCAGCTTCAATGTGTGGTTATTTTGCAGTTCATTAGTGCTATGACGTTTGCGAACATATGTATTTCGGAAAAATGGGCAAGCAGGCAATTTTGTGTCAATGATGACTTAGCTTCTGCAGATAACTGTCTGTGTCTACCTGTAAGAGGCAGATGGTCTCTTACACACATTTAGAAATGAATTCTAGTCTCTCCCTCTGTCTCTCTCGGCACACACATACACATAAGGAAGAGGAGACAGGTAAAGAGAAGACGAAGACAGCTCCCATCTGATTCTCTCCTGTTTGTCCTTTCCTGTCTGTCATCCTGCAAGTGTGAAAAAAAACCCACACCCTCTGGTAGTCATTTCTCTCCCATTCCCTATTCATGAAGTGGGTGTGTGAAAGTCAGGTTGCTATTTCCTGCTACAGCACTTCCTTTTCGGCACTCTGTGGCTGCTGTCAGCTCTCGCGAGCCATCCTATGGATGCTCTTTTAGGGGCACAGGAGGGACTCTGATGGAATACTTGGGGGAAGGTGCAGCATGGGGGGGAAGTGAACCGCCTGTCAACCACAGCTGCCACCTCGATCCTGTCACCAGGTGGCAGAGACAAATGTTCTCTGTCAAATGGCCCCAAAGTTCATCAGAGAAGAAAGAAATGGAAGGTTTTACAGCATCTGAGCTCATATAACGTGCTCGTTTCATCCATGAAAATGTGTCATTTCTGTATTTGGCACTTCGGTTTTTGGAACATATATGTCTGTATGATTATATTCTTTTGTTTCACTGTTTAGAACACAGATATGTGTGTATAAAGATGTGTATATATAATAGATATGTAGCATAGGGACACTCAATAGGCATTTGCTTGTATTTATTTGTCAAGCATAAAGAACACAAAGATGAACTAGACATGGATCCTGCTCTTAAGGAGCTTGTGGCCTAATAGTATTTGTCTTTATGAAGTGACAATTTTATTTTTATTTTATTATTTTTTTTTTGCTTGAGACAGTGTCTCAAAAAGTAGCACATGGTGACCTTGAACTTTCTATGTAGCTGTGAAGCTGGCCTAGAACTCCTTTGATCTTCCTGCCTTTGCCTCCCATGAGCTGGGATTACAGGCATGTGCCATCATATCTGGTTATTAAAGTGACAATTTTATCTTTTACATTGAACTTCATTAAAGTGTGTATATGTGTGCGTATGAGTTTAGGTGCCCATAGAAGTCAGAGGTGTCAGACCCTCTGAAGCTGGAGTTATAGGTGGTTGTGAGCCACATGATGTGGGTGCTGGGAACTAAACTCAGGTCCTCTGGGCAGAACCCCCTGGCCCAGCCTGAAAATGACAATTTTATACGTAGAGTCTATTTTAGGGTTTCTATTGCTGTGAAGAGACACCATGACCACGGCAACTCTCAAAAAGGAAAAACATTTCATTGTGTTAGCTTGCTCATGGTTCTGAGATTTAGTCCATTATCGTGATGGTAGAGAGTACTGTGCCTGGAAATATGGTGGTGTGCAGCAGGCAGACATGGTGCTGCAGAAGCAGCTGAGAGCCCTACATCTTGCAGGTAACAGGAAGTGGTCTGAGACACTGGGTGGTATCTTGAGCATATAGAGGCCTCAAAGCCTGCCTCCAACAAGACCACACTTCCTTCACAAAGCCACACCTCCTAATAGTGCCACTCTCTTTAGGGACCATTTTCTTTCAAACAACCACATCCCACTCCCTGGCCCCCAAAGACTTGTAACCATATCATAATGCAAAATTGCATTCAGTCCAACTTCAAAAGTCTCTATAGCCTATAACAGTCTCAAACTTATTTAAAATCTAAAGTTCAAAGTCTCTTCTGAGATTCATGCAATCTCTTAACTGTAATCACCTGTAAACTCAAAATCAAAATGAGGATCATATGCTTCCAACATATAATGACACAGGATATACATTACTGTCCCGAAACATAGGGAAGGGAGCGTAGTAAGAAAATATTGGACCAAAGCAAGACTGAAAAACAGCTGGGCAAACTCCAAACTCTGCATCTCCATGTCTGATGTCAAAACTCTCTTCAGATCTCCAACTTCTTCCAGCTTTGTTGACTGTAGCACACTTCCTTCTCTTGGGCTGGTTCCACTCCCTGTTAGCAGCTCTCCTTGGCAGGTATTCCACAGCTCTGGCACCTCTTACATCTCTAACATCTTACCCACTACGCCATCTCACGAACCCTTTTTTAATTTTAAAGATTTATTTTTGCTTTTATTTATGTGCCTGGGTATATGAATGTTATCTATGTTTGTGTGTGGCTGACTGAGGAGGCCAAATCCCTTGACACTGGAGTTGTAAGCCACCTGGGGTGGGTACTGGGAACTAAATTTAGGTCCTCTGGAAGAGCAGCAAATTTTCCTCCTGCTGAGCCATCTCTCCAGCTCCTTGGGTTTTTATTTGTTTTGTTTTGCTTTGCTTTGTGTTTTGTTGTTTTTAAGTCAGGATGTTGATATAGAGCCTGGAGCTGGAATTCACTTTGTAGATCACAATGGCCCTGAACCGTCTCTGAACTCCCACCTGTGTTCCTCAAGTGCCATACTCAGCTAATGTTCACTGTCTCCAGGCTCCCGTTATCTCTGACAGTTCTCCAGTCATGCCTTGTCTTTCACAACCTTGACACTTTTCAATTCATGACTAGGAATCTAGTAGGATGTACTTCAGCTTGGACTTACCTGTTTTCTGATTATTAGATTGGTTTTTACAGATTTTTTTTTCATATTTTACTTAAAAAGAAAGGTAATCTGCCCTTCTCATTGCTTCCAATCAGAGGATTATGATATTGACATGTCTAATTTCTAATGATTGTTGATCATGATCATTTGGTTAATATGGTATTGTTACAAACTTATTAGGACTCTGGCAGCCCCAACAAGCTGGGCTTGTTCTATATTATTAATTATAATACATCTGTAAGTAATAATTGCTCCTTCCCTCCCATATTTTGTTTCTTATTTCAAAATAAACTCATGAATATTTATTATATTTCTTGGGTTGATATAATACTATCCTTACACCTTTCCTGATCAGATGACTACCCGATTATGTACCCTTTTCAGGCCAACCTCTGACTTAAACACTCTGACAGAAAAAGCAATATTTTAAAGAAAGACACATGTGTCCTATCCTTTTGACTACCAGACTGTTGAAAACATTGGACCCCAAAGAATTAAAATTGCCCAGTAATTCCATGCTGGGGGAAGGAAAAGATACCAGTCTAAGGAGGTGTTTGCTTCTCAGGAAGAGACTTCACACAGTTCTGACAACTTAAATAAACATATGTGAGGCCACCAGATGTAACAATTACCTAATTTATTCTAATATAATAAAAGCTCAGGAGTCATAAATTGAGGTAAAAACCTGATGAAAAATCCAAGGAAAGTGGAGTAATTGGCTGACCCTCTCTCCACATTTTTCCCCAACCACCAGTAGCAGAAAATCCCCTCAAGCTCCTCCTCCTCTCTTCCCATCCCCTCTCACCCCCTCCTATGTCCTCCAAGAACTCTATGGTTAATCCCACCAGCCAATCACTGACTCTGTCCTTTCCTCCAGGGTGGCTTTATTGGCATAGTGGATTGGCAGTATGAACAATTCTCCTGCGATATTTCACCAATTTTATCTAAATAAAAAAGAGTGGTTTTGAACCATGGAGGCTATATATATAGCATGGAGGTCCCTAGGATGACTGTGGCTTATAATAAATTTCGGTTTTACTCAATTATTGGAAAAAAAATAGCCAAATGAATGGAAACACATGAACTATGAACCAAAGGCTGAGGGGCCCCCAACTGGATCAGGCCCTCTGAATAGGTGAGACAGTTGATTGGCTTGATCAGTTTGGGAGGCAACTAGGCAGTGGGACCAAGTCCTGTGCTCATTGCATGAGTTGGCTGTCTGAAACCTAGAGCTTATGCAGGGACACTTGGCTCAGTCTGGGAGGAAGGGACTGGACCTGCCTGGACTGAGTCTACCAGGTTGATCAAAGTCCTCAGGAGAGGATTTGCCCTGGAGGAGGTGGGAATGGGGGGTGAGCTGGGGGTAAGGGGAGGGGGTGGGAGGGGGGAGAATAGGGGAACCCGTGGCTGATATGTAGAACTGAATGGTATTGTAAAATAAAATAAATAAAATTTTTTTAAAAAAAGGGGAAAAAGGAGTGGTTTTAATGCTAACAGTGCTAAACTAAATATGATAAAACAATTATCAAATAAAAAATACATTCACAATGTCCAGTCCATTAGTATTTGGCAATTCACAGAAAGTACTCTGTTATCTATCTTATATTGGTGAGTCCAAAGTTTTGTACCTAATTTACTTTCTATCATAACTAAGAAAAACTGTAACTATAACTATCTGTCTTCAATCCCATCAGATACCCAAGAAGGATACAATATTACCTGAGTAAACAGGAGGTGCAGAGCAAGCAATTTCCAAAACTATGAGAAATGACAGAAGCAGCTGGCTGCCTGGACAGTCACCCAAGTTTCCTCTGTAATGTTGGGGCATCCATCTTTGGCCTACAGGCCTAGAATATCTGACAGACTTTTCTGTGAAGCAGGAATTTTGAAGGACTATCCTACCTTGTCTTGGCAAAGTTCAGCAGTCTTATTCCTTTGTGTCCTGCTTGTCCAGTTTATACAGTATACTGTGAGCAATCAAGGCAAGGGCAGTTTCTTGCCAATATGGCTAGCTTTTGCCACAATGAAAGCAAACTCCATAAGGAGGGTCTTCGATGCCCATCACCCATCATCCTTTTGTGAAGTAGATTGGTGCTGCCAGGAGCAGATGTGTCTCATGAAAAGCCTTATGTTACCAAAACATTTTAAATATCATATTTGGCAGGTCTTTGAAGTGTTTGAAGATCACTTATCTATCTAAAATATATCTCTGTATGACCTTCAAAACATATTTAATATGATTATAAGTTTAATGTTACAGATGACTAACTATTAACATGTATTTCTTTATTATCCTAAATAGCTTTCAAGGACTAGAACTTTACATTACATTTTTAAATGAGCTGCATAGGTACAATAACTTAAACAAGAAATAGAAACATATACTACAATAGAACCTTAAATTTGTATCAATGTATAAAAATACCTTAAATAAGATTAGAAACTTATACATAGTATAACAAAAATATTCTAAATTTGTATCAATATACAAAAATCCATACAAATGCAAAATATTTGAGACTAGTAGTTGCTTTTTTAGTTTGAAAGTAGACTCAGTAATCTATCTTTTTATCCTATCATTTCTATATCCTCCCTTTTCTTTTCAGAATGAGATCCCTGAATCTAATTTCCTTTGCTCAGTTCTTCCCTGACCATGAGCAATAACAACTTGTGACCAACTTCCCTAAGCGATGACAAACATCCATCAAATGACCCAAAACCACCCACCCCACCTCTTGGGAATATGGGCATCATATTTTTAAAGTTACTTCCCCTGTCTGGGTGTGACAGCATCTTTAGGGCACCCTGAATATTTGGGATAAAGATCAAGTTATGGGAGAGCTAGCTATATCCAGTCTGGGTGTGATGGGAGAGTGCAAGCCTTAGCTGAAGTCCTGATTGGAGTAGTCTATGAGGCTGGACCATCTTAGCTAATTGTTTTGAAGTTGTCCTGAGCAGTTTGCCGTCCAGAGCCTATCTACAGGTGGTGTTTGTCAGCTTAGTGGTATTACCACAATCCAAGTGGATTCATCATTGTGGAGCCTCAACATCCTGTTGGAGACTTCAAAGGTCACTGTTAGGAATGGTCACGGTTTATTGCAGGAAACTTAATTTTTTTTTTTTTGGTTTTTTGAGACAGGGTTTCTCTGTGTAGCTTTGCGCCTTTCCTGGAACTCACTTGGTAGCCCAGGCTGGCCTCGAAATCACAGAGATCCGCCTGGCTCTGCTTCCCGAGTGCTGGGATTAAAGGCGTGTGCCACCACCACCCGGCGAAACTTAAATATTTTAAAAGTCATATGCAGCAGATATTGGAGGGGTTAAAGGACCACAATTTATTAAGTACATCTAGGGTACACAAACTTAATTCCTAACTACCTAATTTAGACTCAAACTCGAAATCACATATAGGAAGTGAGATGAAGCCTATTTCTAGAGTCAGTAGCACTCTGTGTGACTGTTAATATCATGGCAGAAGATTTAAATATATATATACATATATATGTTAATCTTATACATTTTGAGATAATATTTATACCTAAAGAAAAGTTTTAAAGAGTCAAAATAAGACCAAAACATTATGAGATTAATGGCAATAGAATGGTCCCTAATTTTGGTTTTTCTTCTGTCCCATACCAGGTGGCTCTTCTGACATGAGACAGAGATCTTGGATTTTGCTTTAACAAGCATGCTTTGGTTTAAAGAAGGAGAGAGCCACGCTCTAACTCCAAAGCCAGCTTTTGTTCTGGAACTCCAAAAAGCCATTTGTCTGTAGAGAACAGTAGAAACAAACATTTGGGAAGATTTATGAGATTGTATCCTATTGGAAGTATGCAATACCATTAGGCCAATTTACTCTTTTCTTAGGACATTTTCTCTGGGTTATTCGTTCTTCTTTCTCGTGTGTCTCATTTGTCCGGTGGTCTTCAGATTCCTTAGTTGGATGTTTTTCTTCTCCTAGGAAGACAAAAACAAAACCCTGCCTCAACCTTAACTTTGGGGCATTTTCCTTTTGTCAGGTTGAATTGCCACACTGTTTAATTTCTAAACTCCACAAAATGAAACACATCCATTTGCCAAATTTAATTTCTTTGAGTACCCTTAGGATTACTTCCTGCAGGTAGTAGAGTTTGGCTATACAAAGAACAAGTAGGATATTTCCTTATAATTTCCTTGGCTTGTTGCCAAGTGATAGAAAAATCTTTCTTTAAACTCTTGCTATTAACATGGTTTTATTATGAAATTCGGAGGCTTCTAGAACATTTCCTACCAACAGCTGACCAATTTCATCATTACCTTGTACTAGAGGGCTTGGTAGGTCCATATGGGTTATGATGTGTTGTAGCTAGAGTTTTCCTGCCTTGCCCACAGTCAGGACAAATCTTTGTCACCCGCCAGTCCCACAGCCGCTCAGACCCAACCAAGTAAACACAGAGACTTATATTGCTTACAAACTGTATGGCTGTGGCAGGCTTCTTGCTAACTGTTCTTATAGCTTAAATTAACCCATTTCCATAAATCTATACCTTGCCACGTGGCTGGTGGCTTACCAGCGTCTTCACATGCTGCTGGTCATGGCGGCAGCTGGCAGTGTCTCTCTGCCTCAGCCTTCCACTTCCCAGAATTCTCCTCTCTCCTTGTCCCACCTACTTCCTGCCTGGCAACCTACTTCCTGCCTGGTCACTGGCCATCAGTGTTTTATTTATATAGAGCAATATCCACAGCAATGTGTATTATATAAAAGGGATAGTTTCTATTTCTAATTATTTCTTGTAATTGAATAAATAACAAAGTTAATTCTGAATCATCTGGAATAAGTTCAGTGGTTTCAATATGTAAAACAACTCTGTTTCTGCATATTGAGAGTCAGTAACTACATTAAGAAGTTCAGGAAAATCTAATAATAACCATGAGACTAGTATATAATTCTGAATTTTGAACAGACCCATAAGGGCTTTGAGCCACTTTATAGATTAAAACCTTATTAAAAAAAAACAAAAAATGTAAAAGAGAAACCAAGTCAAGCTCAGACTAAAATTCACCCCTCCTCTCCCAGCTTCCGAAAAGAGACTATTTGTCGTTCATTTTTTATAGTATGTTTTCTGTCTCATTGTGTAACCCAAACACATGACTGCCTCGTCACTGTCTGAATGTACAGCCTCTAGTCTTAAAGCATATGTCTCCAATGCTGCTATATTGAACACACAGAATCTTATGGATTAAAGCGTTGCACCACCGCACTTTGCTATGGTCTAATAGCTCTGACACAACTTTATTTATTAACATACAATCAAAATAATATTTCAGTATAATTAGATTAAACAACTTTTTTAATTTTATTTATACCTGCCTTTCCTGCTTTATTTGACATCAGTATAGAATGTAGGGGCACCAGAAACTGGTGTTCCTCACACAATGTGAGGAAGAATCCAATTAGTTTTTTTTAATAAACTGAAGTATCTTGCTTTGGGGGTATTTGTTGCTAATCTGTCACAAGAAATTACTGGGAGCTCTTTGCCAATGTTTGTTTTCTGCCCATAATGAGGCAATTTCATCATTAGTGAAAGTTTACTACAATTTCTGCTGAGTCTATTCCTGTTAATAGATAAAGTCTTAATTTTCCTTTCAGAATCAATTCAGAAACCTTTTCTACATAGGTCTTTAATTTTTTACTCGTTTATGTGGCAAAATATCCATTCTAAAATATTATCTTCTGAGGCCGGGCGGTGATGGCGCACGCCTTTAATCCCAGCATTTGGGAGGCAGAGGCAGGCGGATCTCTGTGAGTTTGAGGCCAGCCTGGGCTACCAAGTGAGTTCCAGGAAAGGCGCAAAGCTACATAGAGAAACCCTGTCTCGAAAAAAAAAATATTATCTTCTCTCTGCATAAGAATTATTGTAGGAAAAGGCATAGAGAGTAGTATGACCAGGATACAATCAAGCTCTGGATCCAAGTAATCCACATGTGCATCCTGTAGTTTATTTCTACCAAAGTCAATTCTCTCTCTGCCTCAGCTGATAATTTTCCTGGACTGTTTAAGTCCTTATCACCTTGTAAGGTTTGAAATAAATTACTTAGTTCTTGAGTTGTTAATTCAATTCTGGGCCAGAGCTAGTTAATATCTCCCAGCAATTTTTGAAAGATTATTAAGAGTTCATAATTGATATTTCCTGATTTGTACTTTTTGTGGTTGAATTTTTTGTAAACCTGTTGAACATCATAGGTACTTAATAGAATCTCTTCTTTGCATTTTTTCAGTAGTAATTTGCAATCCCAACAAGGCAAAATTTTCTTTGCTTCTTCAAACATTTTTTTCTTAAGGTATTTGCATCTGAATCAGCTGGTAAGATATCATCCATATAATGATAAATTATATATTGAGGAAACTGTTTACAAATTATTGTCAATAGCTGTTGTACAAAATATTGACATATGGTGGGGCTGTTTAACATCCCTTGTGAAAGAACTTTCCACTGATGCCTTTTAAGAGGCTGGGAATTATTATAAGTAGGCACTATGAAGGCAATTTTTTCTCTATCCTGTTCTTGTAAAGGTATAGTAAAAAAAAAAAGCAGTCTTTTTAAATCAACCAGTGTAATAGATTATCTTTTAGGCAATAGAGAAGGCAAAAGAATTCCATGCTGTAAAGAGCCCGCTGGTTGAATCACCTTATTTATGATGATTCTTATATTTTATTTAACTTACATAAGAATATAAATATATTCTTACATATTAAAAAAATTTTATTTATGTGCATTGGTGTTTTGTCTGAATGTATATCTGTATGAAAGTGTCAGGTACTCTGGATTTGGAGTTACAGACAGTTGTGAGCTGCCATGTAGGTACTGGGAATTGAACCTGGGTCCTCTGGAAGAACAGCCAGTGCTCTTAACCACTGAGCCATCTCTCCAGCCCCATATATTCTTGTATTTTATAACTTAAAACTGTTAACTTTCTCCATTTTCCGGATTTCTTTCTAATTACAAGTATAGGAGAATTCCAAGGACTGGACGATTCTTCAACATGTTGAGCATTTAGCTGCTCCTGTACCAGCTGTTCTAATGCCTGTAATTTTTCTGACGTCAAAGGACATTGTTCCAACCAGACAGGTTTGTTAGTTAACCATTTTAAAGGTAGGGCTGTTGGTACCTTTGAAAGATCACCAGCTGTTGTTCCCTGCTTATGTGCAACCTGAACAGTCTGTAACCAATCTTGATAATATGTTTTAATATTTCTCTCAGATCATTCCTTATTTTATGGTTTATTTCTGAGATTGGAGGAATGTTAATCTGTGTTTTCCATTGCAACAAATCACAATTCCATAAATTCATTGCTATGTTAGTCACGTATGGTTTTAATTTTCCTATCTGTCCTTCTGGCCCTATATGCTCAACTCATCTTGCACTTTTTTTTTTTAACCTGACATAAAGTTCCAGTCCCTAGGAGCTAAACATTTACCTCCTGAAGAGGCCAGTTTTGATGGCAAGATTTTGGTGAAATTATTGATACATCTGAACCTCTAATGTCTACCAAATCCTCAATTATTTTTTAATAAGTCTTTTTTTTTAAAGATTTATTTATTTATTATGTATACAGCATTCTGTCTGCATGTTCACCTGCAGACCAGAAGAGGGCGCCAGATCTTGTTGCAGATGGTTATGAGCCACCATGTGATTCCTGGGAATTGAACTCAGGACCTCTGAAAGAACACCCAGTGCTCTTAACCTCTGAGCCATCTCTCCAGCCCCCAAATCCTCAATTTTGATGCCATTTACATATATTTTTACCTTTGGTCTCTGATCACTTACAGAAGTTTTCCAAAATACTTGTTTTCTAGTCTCTCCTGAAAATTTTGTTTTATCTACTGAAGCTGTTCTGTCATCAAGAGCAGTGTGGTTTTAACAACAGGCATTAGGTCTTTTAATTGCTCTGTGGAGGAGTTCTCCCATGTTGACAGGGAATGATTGAACCAAACTTGACACTGGAGCCTTGGAGTGGCTCCCCAAGGTGTTTCCCGATGGCAAAGGGTTATCTTGCCTTTCCCTTGTTGATCTGCATTCATCTGTTCAATGTCGGCCTTTGCCATACCTTTTGCATACTCCAGAAGGCTGAGGTCTTCTGTTTGGATTATCTCTGGAAAAAACATTGTTTCTAGGAATGCCTTGCCTAGAACCCTTCTTATATGACCTTGTTTACTACAATTAAAACATCTGACATTTTGATCTTAAAATTTCTAGAAATTACTTCTCCTATCAAAGCAGCATCATAAGCATGAGATCTGATATCAGCTGCATTTTGGATCCATTCATCTATGGATGATATGCTGATCTTTGCCTTAAAGGCTTAATCACCCTTTTGCATTCTGAATTAGCATTTTCAAAAGTGAAAGATTAAATTAATAGTTCTCTAACGTCTTGATCTGATATTTTGTTTATAGCTGAATTTAATCTTTGTAAAAAAAAATCAGTGAAGGCTTCTTTTGGGCCTTGTATAATATTAGTAAATGACTCAGCTCTTTTCCTGATTCTTCAACCCTGTCCCAAGCATTCAAAGCTTCTGTATAGCCTAGGGCCAAGGTGTGATCATCAAATGAAGACTGTCTTTGCAAATCAGCATATTGTCTTGAGAAATTTCAATACCTCTAACCCTGCTTTGTTGTTCTGTGATCCTAGCTTCCTTTCTCCACCATGTTTTCCATTGTAACTGAGGACCAGCTTCTAATATTGATGTAACTAAATCTTTCCAATCTTGTGGAATAATCCTGTTCCAAGTTGCTCAATTTAACATTTGTTTCACAAAAGGTGAATGCATACCATATGAAATGACTGCTTCCTTAAATCTTGCATTTCTAATAACCTTAGGCTGTTCCTCTTCAGTTTCATAATTTAATGGTGTGGTAGGTTCTGCTCTAAATTCCTCTGTCTGTGTCTGAGTATCTTTCTTATTTTCATTAGTAGGTCTTTCTAAGACTTGTACTTTATCAGTAGTAAGTTTTTCTCAGGCTTATATCTTATCAGTAGTAAATTTTTCTAAAACTTGTATCTTATCAATAGCAAGTTTTTCTAAGACTTGTGTCTTGTTAATAGTAAGTCTTTCTAAGGTCTATATCTTTGTTAGTGAAACTACCACATTTGGCACAGTTATCAGACCATTTTAAGAATAAAATATGAATTACCAAACTGATAATAATTATGATCAATATCATGTCAATTCCAGATAAATTGTTTATCCTCTCATTTATTTTCTTCCATTTGCAAGTAATTCACAGTAGCACTAAACAGGGTCCTAATTCCCTGCATTGTGATATTTCCAATTCTTAACGTGGGAAAGATCCCACCCCCTTTTATTACGTCCTAATTCCCCACTTAAAATTTCTCAAGTGTCTTACCACCTCTGATGACACTGACAGTATAGGCAGGGATGTGTGAGGGTGGGGGGTGGGAGGTGGTTGTCCAGCCGTAGTGGCAGCACTGTGGAGGGAGGAGGTGTTGTGGTGTCGTGAGCTGTGCCATTTCCACACTGGGCTGGGGGCCAGTGTGGATGCTTATGCGCCATGTCTGAAGGGGCTGAACTGTCTGAAGAGCTAATGTAAGGAACCCGGTAGAAGAAATCTACATGGTTGGTACGCAGAGTGTGATAGGACCGCCTGCTTGCTGCTAGCAGTGGTGGAACAGCTGATCAGGAGTACACTTCTCTTGTAGCTGCTGCACCGCGAGGCTGGGCATGGCCAGGCCACTCAGCAGCAGCTCAGTGTTTGCCTTAGTTGTTTTTCTGTTGCTATGATAAAGTACCATGACAACTTATAGAAGGAAAGTTTATTTTAACTAATGTTTCCAGAGTCTGTAACGGTGGGGGAGGCATAGCAGTACGAAGGCATGGCAACCTGAGGAGGAAGTTTGCTGATCACCCTTTATACACACACAGGAAGCAGAGAGAGCAAGCAGGAAGTAGAGCGAAGCTATAACCCTCGAAGCCCACCACCAGTGATGTATTGTGAGGGCTAAAGTTATGTTTTATGTTTAAGTTACGGAACTTGAGAGATCAATAAAATGAAAATACCTCTAACCTGTCAGCCCCACTTGCCCACGGACAGATAACTTCCTAGATTGCTGAGGGCTCTTGTTCACATAAGATAACAAGCCATGTGTTTCTACTTTTGTAAACAAGTTTGGTTGCCCCAACTGTACCGAGTGTACTTGATCTCATGTAGGAGTGATGCATAGGCAGGAATTACATCAGGATGCATGCTTGTCCCCCATTGGATGGAGGTAGAAAGTATGTAGCCATGTGGGGTTTGCCTTTAGAAGCACTGGACTAACATAATTCATGGCCATTCTCTGGGAATCTCAGGTATGGACTTGGCCAGTATCTACCATCCTTCAAATTTGGCTAAAAAATTGTGGTAGTGGTATTATTCTCATCTGATGGAATTAGCAGTACTTCTTCCAGCAAGGCTGTACCTCCTAAAGACTCCATAACCTTTCAAAACAGCACCACCAACTGGGGACTAAGTGTTTGAACATATACGCTTCTGGGGGATGTTTCTCATTCAAACCACCACATTTGGACCCCTGGATCCATTGTCTCACAGCCATCTCATGAGGTAAAATGCATTTAGTCCAATTTCAAAAGTCCTCATAGTCTGCTGGGCGGTGGTGGCGCACGCCTTTAATCCTAGCACTCGGGAGGCAGAGGCAGGCAGATCTCTGTGAGTTCGAGGCCAGCCTGGGCTACCAAGTGAGTTCCAGGAAAGGCGCAAAGCTACACAAGAGAAACCCTGTCTCAAAAAAACCAAAAAAAAAAAAAAGTCCTCATAGTCTTCAACAGTTTCAACACTATTCAGAAATCCGAAGTCTCATTGAAATTCAAGGCAACCTCTTAACTGTGACACCTCTATAAAATCAGAATATGAATTATACACTATCAATTTATAGTGACACAGAGTATACATTCCCATTCTAAAATGGAAGAATGGGGACACAGGGAGGAAAGATTGGACCAAAGTGAGATGGAAACCCAGTGGGGAAAATGCCAATCCTATAGTTCTATTTCTGGTATCAGGGCTCCCAGTCCAAAGGGCTTAGAGTGCTCCGCCATCCTTCTGAGCTTTGTCATCAGCAGCCTCCCCTCCCCACCTCCTGTGTGAATCTCTCTTCTACAGATCTCTCTCAGCTCTACAGTTTCCAACATCCCGAGTCTCCACCACTGATGGGTGATGTCTTTCTGTAGGCTGTGAATATGTGTTGCTCTGACTGGTTGATAGATAAAGCTGTTTGGATAAAGCTGGTGAGGCAGAATAAAGTTAGGTGGGGCATTCTAACAAGAGAGAGAGGAAGGAGAAAGACAGAACAGAGGAGATGCTGCTAGCTGCCACCAGGAGAAGCAAGATGTAAGGTACTGGTAAGCTACGAGCCACGTGGCAAAGTATATATTCATAAAAATGGGTTAATTTAAGGTGTAAGAACTAGCTAGCGAGAAGCCCAAGCCATTGGGCCATAGTTTAAAAATAATATAAGCCTCTGTGTGTTTACTTGGGTCTGAACAGCTGCAGGACCACGGGGCTGCGGGTGCCAGGCAGGACCAGGAAAACTTCAGCTACACACCACAACCCAGATGTCACCTTTAGTTCTTTATACAATGACTTTTCAGGGCCTCTTTACAGGTACTCCAGCCCTACCACATGTTACTAACTTACCTAGCTTCAGCAGTTCTCTGAAACTATGGAGGAAGAATCCACGACTCTCACTCTTGCATTTTTCATGCCTCTAAAGCCAGAGCTATGTGGATGTTACTGCAAAGATTGGCTGCCAGTTTAGGATGGACCCTTGCCCTCTTGAATCATATTAGCAGCAATTTTTATATGCTATTGGTTTCTAGGAACAGGAAACCCCTTAGGTGCTCTTTCACAATCTAGAGGCTTAGCCAAGTGGAGTCCTGCCCTGAGAGTACTCTTCCCTTTGTTCAGGTGCAGAGAAGGAGGTCTCTTTAATCATGCAAGTCTCCTTAACAAATACAGCCTCTCTTTAAGCAAGCATTTTGATTGCAACACTAAGCTTTCTAGTGTTCTTCTCCTCTCTAAACTATACATTTTGTATTTCTTCCTTCTCCAGTTGCTCTTTTTCATTGTAGACCTACATAATCATTATTAGTAATAACCACACCATTGATTCAATCTTATGCTGTCTTGAAATCTCCTCTACCAAAGAAATTATGCTATTACTTTTAAATTTAACTGCAGGAAAGTTCTTGGGACATGGGCAGAAAGCAGCGAGAGTCTAATAGGTGTTCTGCCCTCCCCCATAATAGGTTTCTGTGCTGACATAGTAAGCCAGATCAAGCTGAACTGAAAAAGTATAACATTTATTTGAGCAAAGCAGCTTCCAGGCAGGTCCTCCAGTCCCAAGATCGAGGCTGGAGAAGCTACGCTCACAAACAAAAGAGGGGAGACTTTATAGGTTGTAGGCAAGGATTGATGATGTGTCTGCTACAAGCTGGGTTTGTGCCTGAGTATGGTCAAAAGCTGAGCGCTTTAGGCAGGGACTTGGGCGGCCGGCAACTTCAGAGGAGGAAGTTGAAGTAGCCGCCAAGAATTTGGAACTGGGCTTTTTGGCGTCTTTCCTTTCTTTGAAGACTGAGTGGAGGAGGTGTGGGCTTGGGGGGAAAAGAGAGAGAGAGAGAGAGAGAGAGAGAGAGAGAGAGAGATATGAGGCTTCCCAGATCATATAGGGGTGACTTGGAAGTTCCAACCAAAGTCTTTGCCAAAATATCACACAAAAGGTCTCTAGCCTAGTTGATAGCATTGTTCCCTTTGTAAACTTCTTGAGCCTGGCTTCCACAGTCTGCCTTGCTCTCAGGAACACTGTCTTCCAGGTTTCTACCAGAATGGCCCTTTAAACTCTGCTTACAGTATTCAGCCACTTTTCTAGTCCAAAGTTAAAAAGTTTTCACATTCCTCAAAACCCAAAAATGGTCAGGTTTTCACAGCAGCCGTCCCCCTCCCCTGGGCCTGGCACCAATTTCTGTATTGGTTACTTTTCTGTTGCTGTGACAAGACACCATGACCAGAAGCAGCTTGTAGAAGCAAGAGTTTGGGCTTAGAGCTCCAGAGGAAGAGTCCATAATGGCCAGGGAGGTATGGCAGCAGGCAGCTGGAGCAGAAGCTAAAGGATTATATTTCCTTTTTTTTTTTTTTTTTTGAGCTGAGGTCGGAACCCAGGGCCTTGTGCTTGCTAGGCAAGCACTCTACCACTGAGCTAAATCCCCAACCGAGATTATATTTCCACCAACACATAGGAAGCAGAGAGAAGAAACTAGACGTGGGCCACACCTATGGGCTCTCAAAGCCCCCCTCCCAGTAACACACTTCCTTCAGCACGTCTGTGCCTCCTCAGAACTGCCACAAGTGTTCAAATATCTAAGTCCATGGGGGCAGGGGCATTTCTTATTCTAACCACCATAGGCTGTATTGAAATTTCCTTTGACAAAGAAATTAGTCCATTACTTTAAAATGTTACCCTCAAGCAAGCCCTGGTGCAGGCAGATGTGGTCAGATTCTTTGCTAAAATGGCACCGGCATGTCCTCTCGGCTACTTTTTAAGAGCTCTTGCTCCCCTTTGAAACCTCACGAACGAGGCCTCCACAGTATGTATTCCTCTCAACACTACTATCTCTCAGGCCCTGTTAATACCTGGCAAGAATAAGACCACTCACTACCACAATTTTGAGTCAAATTTGAAGCAAGCTTTAACTAAATACTGGCCTGGGTGATGGACTCTGGCCAGGATCATTCTGGGGTTCCCAGTGGCAATGACTCACATTTTGCAGAGGCTTATAAAGGCAAACCCATAAGGCTGTGTATTTCCCACCAGGTCCAGTCAGAGGCAAGTATATATCCTGATGTACCTCCTGCCTACATGATCAGCACATCCAGCGTATCTGAGTCAAACACACTTGTTTAGGGGAGTGAAAACATGTGGCTTGTTATCTCCTGTAAACAACAGCCTCTAGCATTTCAGGAAGTAGCTGCTCTTGGGCAAGGGGCTTACAGGTTAGAGTCGTTTTGTTTTATGGATCTTTTAGGCACAGCAATTAAAACTTAAAACACAACTTTGGCTCTCATGGTTCCTACTGGAACAGCCTGTTAAGCTCTGCTTACAGCAGTCAATGGTTTTTTTCAGTTCGGAAGTTCCTAAGCCATTTTCCAAAACCCAGCATGGTTACTTTCTTCACAACCTCAGTCTTCTGGGATCCACTTCGGAATTCATTACTTTTCTGTCTCTGTGATACAATACCCATGACCAACTTACAGAAGGGAGGGGTTTATTTTGGGTTACTGTTCCTAAGAGGGAATTCATACCGGTGGGGAAGGTGTGGCAACAACAGGCATTGTGGGAGGAACAAGAGGCTTACTAATCACATCTTAGGGTGCTCAGAGGAAGCAGAAAGGAAGTAGGGTGAGGCCATAAGCTCTCAAAGCCCTACCCCAAGTGACATACTTCCCCCAGCAAGGCTCCACCTCCCAAAGGTTCCATAGCCTTGCAAAACAGCACCACCAACTAGGGACCAAGTGTTTAACTGTGTGGACCTAAGGGGGCACATGCCTCATTCAAATCACCACAGTGTCATACAATGAAAAAGATTCTAGTTAATAGTAAAGTTGTATGTGGATGGAATAGAACCATCTCTGCATCATCACACGAGTCCTGTATCCTTTCCTTTTATTTGATGTAGTGATATTTCGTCCTTCCAAACAGATGATGGCATCCCACAATGAAGATGCCACACGAACTATGATAAAGCCATTAAGCTGATTAACACCACCCAAAGATGGCTAGTTGAGATGATCCAGATTCACAGACAACTCCAGCAAAGACCTGAGACAAGTCCTGCACTTTTGCATTATCCAGAGACTAGATAACAAATGATACAGCTACCTCTCCTGGGACTTGACAATTAACCCAAAAAATTTCTTTTCAGGATCCCCTAAAGATGTCTTTGCTCCCAGAATGTAGGAAGTAATTTTAAGAAAACAATGCCCACATTCCCAAGAGATGGGGTGGGTGGTTTTTGGTTGGTCAATGGCTTATCGATAATTGTCATTCTTAAGGATGGTTGGTCACAAGTTGTTATTGTTAATGGCCAGAAAAAAAATTAAAAAAAGGAGATTAGATTCAGGGTTCTTGTTTAAAAAAAAGAAAGAAAAAGAAAAAAGAGGATATAGATAATAGGTACATTTGAATCTACTCTGAAAAATAAAAGAGATATAGAAAAAATAGGATAAAAGGGTTGATTATTGAATCTATTCTGGAAAAAAGGAAGATATAGAAATGAAAAGATAAAAGGTAGATTATTGAATCTACTATTATAAAGAAACTTCTTGTCTTAAATATTTTACATTGGATTGGATTTTTGTATATTATATACAAATTTTGTATTGTACTCACCAAAATAGGATGAATAATAAATTTTTTTTGTCTGAATTTGTCAAATGTTAATTGACTGGGCCAGGCGGCGGTGGCACATGCCTTTAATCTGAGCACTTGGGAGGCAGAGGCAGGCAGATCTCTGTGAGTTCAAGGCCAACCTGGATTACAGAGTGAGTTCCAGGAAAGGGACAAAGCTACACAGAGAAACCCTGTCTCAAAAAACCAAAAAAAAAAAAAAAAGGAAAATAAAAGAAAAAGAAAAAATGTTAATGGACTGGACATTGTTAGTTTATATAATGGAGTTTTTTTGTCTGAATTTGTCAAATGTTAATGGACTAGACATTGTTAATGTAATTCTTGACTGTGTATATTGTATATACTTTTTCTTGTATTAGTTATAACTTTTTTATTTTAAACAAAAAAGGGAAATGTAGTGATATTGTGTTCCCCAATATGTTGTGCACCCTAATAAACTTATCTGGTGTCAGAGAACAGAACAGCCACTAGATAGACATAGAGGCCAGAAAATGGTGGCACACACACATCCTAGCCTTCTGGAGGCAGAGATCTGTCTGGATCTCTGTGAGATCAAGGCCACACTGGAAACAGGTAGGCATGGTGACACATGCCTTTAATGCCAGGAAGTGATGGCAGAAAGTAGAAAGGTATATAAAGTGTGAGGATTAGAAACTAGAGGCTTTTTAAGTTTTTAGGCTTTTAGCAGCAGTTCAGCTAAGATCCATTTGGGTGAGGACTCAGAGGCTTCCAGTCTGAGGAAACAAGATCAGCTGAGAAGTTGGCAAGGTGAGGTTGGATGTGGCTTGTTCTGCTTCTCTGATCTTTCAGTATTCACCCCAATACCTGGCTCCAGGTTTGTTTTTATTAAGAAGACCTTTTAAGATTCGTCTACAATTTGATAATTTATTTTAGGAAATGTTCTCATGGCTATATAGAAAGGCCTGTGCAAAGAAGAACAATGAGCAATTGAAATGTGCAAGTCGAAAATAATGAACTTACAACCAGATTAATGTATTTCCTCGGATGTATTCTCATTTCTAAACCTCTATTCATTCAGGAAACACAAGGATTGTGTTGGTAGTAAGCATGGCCTTTCTGTTTTGTTTTCCTGTCATAAAATGAAAGCTCTGTCTCTATTAAAACAAAAATTTGGCAGAATCACATTATTTTTCTCGAAAGCCATGCAACATTTCTTAAACTACAGAAACTATCATGTAACAACCATTCGAGTCGCAGAGTCTGCTGGTTAGTTAGAGGGGTTATTTGCCTTTTCATCAGTGGGATTAATAACTTTTTCATCAATGGCATTAATGGAGTAGGTGTCAAAGATCAAGAGACTCACCTGCCTTGTGTAACGAGACAGATCTCATCATTTCAGAGAACTATTTCTTCCTAAAGAAGGGAATACGTTTTCAAATGACTTCCTCAGATCCACCTGAGTCTAAAGTTTAAGTGAAGCATATAATAGTAAATGGAAATGTGTCTTGGATCCACAAAGGGGCAGAGTGAATGAACCCAGGAATGAATGGTCCTTTGGAGGGGCAGCCAGTGCTGTGACTGGCTGAGCCAGTTCTCCAGCCCCTCACTCGTGACTTTCTTATCCATAAATGCTCACTGAGTTCTATCAATTCTGCGTTTGCCTGGATTGGAGCCTAGTATATGCCAGCCACTTAACAAATGTGAAATAATGCATGAAACAAAATAAGAATTATGGGGTTGGAGACGGCTCGGTGGTAGAGCATGCATTAGCATATGTGAGGCCCAAGAGTTTGCTCCTCTTTAAATCCTATGAGAATGATCTCTCTACCACTTATAGCATCCAAGGCTCCTTTTCAAGATCATCTACAGTTTGGTCTCTGCTTATCCAATATTTCTTCTAAGTAATACTTTTCAGAAACTCTATGTTCCACTCAAATTTCTTAGACATCTTCTCTTACACATACTCCTGTTCTCACCGTAAGTCCTATTTTAATCATAGTCTCAATCACGCAATACTTGTATCTTCTTCATTTCAGAGTGTTCCCAATATAAAATATCCCAAACCGAGTGTTCCCAGACTGACGGGATAAGCTTTCAGTCATGTTCTTTTATGGCTTTACACTGCTCTCTACATGTATAAAACCTTCGCGTTCCAGTTAGTGCTGGTTTCAGGTAGCTTTCTATTGCTGTGATGAAACAGTGCTGACCAAAAGCAGTGTGGGGAGGAAAGGATTATGTCAGCTTCCAGTGAGTTGTCATCCATCATGGAGGGTGCAGGAACCTGGAGTGTGGAGCTGAAGCATCGACCAGCCATGGAGGAATGCTGCTTACCGGCTTGCTCCTCATGGCTTGCTCTACCTGCGTTCTATAGCACCCACAATCATCTGCCCAGGGATGGCACTGACCCCAGTGGGCTGGGCCCCCATCTATCAATTTAGCAATCATGAAATGCCACCCCCCACCCCGCAGGCTTGCCTCCAGGCAATCTGATGGAGGCATTTCCTCAGTTGGGCTTCCTCTTGACTCTTGGCTGTGTCAAGCTGACAAAAATTAGCTGGGACAGTATGTATTTACTTCAGTCATTATGTCTAATTATCTTACATGAGTTCATTTGTATAGTCTAGTTCTCTAGCCATGTACGAGTTGAGGGACAGTCCATGAGCTGCAATTCTTTGCATACCATCCAGTATCTAGGTGAGCTAACTGAGGACAGCTGTTCGACCTTGTAACTTTGAATTATGCTCCAAAAGGGTTCTGACGTCCTCTTCTGGCCTCCATGGGTACTAGGCATGTAAAAAGGTGCACAGACATATGTTCAGGCAAACCACCCATACACATACAGTTTTTAAAAATCCATTAATGAAAAATAACTATGGGGTTAGGACGACCCTACCTTGCCTTTTAAAATATTCTTATTAATTTTTAGAGAATTTCACACAACTTATTTTGATCATATTCGCCCTTAACTCCTCCATATCACTCTTCCCAGATCTTTTCCCTACCTCCCCCCATTTCTCCTTCTCCTCCTCTTCTTCTAAATAACCCATTGAGTCCAAATTGGGCTGATCATATACTCTTATGTGTGGTGCCAACACACATAACCAACACAGGTTAACCTCCTGGGGACCACATAATCAAAGAAGATTGGCTCTCTCTCCTCCAGGACCCCCAAGTATCAGTTAGGGGTGGGGGCTCATGAATCCGTTCCCTTCCCATGCTACAAGGTTGACTGGCTTGATCTTGGGTCTTTAATTTTTTAAAACTAGATTTATTCTTTTTTTTTTTTCATTGTATGTGTGATTTGCCTACATGTATGTCTGTGCACCACATGTATGCCTGGTCCTCCTCCATAGCAGTCAGAGAGACTATTGCATTCCCTGGAACTGGACTCCTATCTGGTTGTGAGCTACCATGTGATAGGAATCGAGCTGGTCCTCTGGAAGAGTAAGAGCGTTCTTAATTGCTGAGTCATTTTTCCCACCTTTGTGCAGGCAACAGCAGCTGTTGTGAGTTCATGAGTGCAGCTGTCTTGTCGTGACCAGAGGACATCGTTTCCTCTGGAACCCTGCCTCAGTTCAAAGTTCGCTGCTACAACCTGCCGTGTGTTTTCTGTTGGATAGTTATCTATTGAAGAGGTAAGAGTTTCTGTATCTGATAAAGAAGGTTGGGCAAAAATTAATGGAAAGATAATAGAGAAATAATTATCATTTAAATATCACTACAGCCTACATTTTACCAACAAGGAAACAGATTTGAATTACGAAAATTATATAGCTAATTCCAGGTGGAGCCAGGACAAATGTTAATCAGATATCTTAAAAACCTTGAGAGTGTGTGTGTGTGTGTGTGGGGGGGGGTTCTCTTTAAAATTTCATTTATTTATTAATGGAATAAATTTACTTTAAAATGGGATTCATTCATACAAGTGACAGAAAGTCAAACCACACAAGTTACAAAGTAAGTAAATTTCTGAGTCCGACTGCAATCCCCACTCTCAAGTTCTTTTTTGTTATCTTTGCGAGCCATTTCCGCCTCAAAGGCTGTAACTGCTGCTTTCCACAAGGGGGCAGCATTGCTTACTCCTGAGCAGCCTCTCCCCAAGGCCTGCAGGGTCCTGACAGTTCAGGGGCACTGAGGAAGATCGAAGCTGTCATCTTGATGTCACAGTCAGTTCCTGGGACTGAAAGGCCAGGTCAAAGCCAGATGCCCAACTCATGCAGGGAAACAGGAAGTCAGAGCTGTGTCTGTGGAGAGAGACTTCAGGAACTGGGTCAAGGACAGGAAAGGAAGCAGTGGGTAGTGAGCAACCCGGAGACCTAGCTACCTCCTGTCCCCGTGGAGGTCCTGGAAGATCTGATGTCCAGTTTCA
This sequence comes from Peromyscus leucopus, assembly GCF_004664715.2. Classification (NCBI taxonomy): domain Eukaryota; kingdom Metazoa; phylum Chordata; class Mammalia; order Rodentia; family Cricetidae; genus Peromyscus; species Peromyscus leucopus. The sequence continues at coordinate 97,855,971 of NC_051066.1, read as the reverse complement.
TGAAAATGTGTGTCTGTCCGTCACACAACTCATCCTCCCTTCACAGCAGACTGGTCCCAACCGAGAGTCTGTCTGCACGGGATTCCTCATGAACTCAGGGGTTTGGGGGCTAGGAAATCAGGCTGGAGAGCGCCTGTCTTTTCTTTTTTCTTTCGTCTTTTGTCCTTTTCTATGTTTTCTCTTTCTTTTATTTCCTTTCTCACCTGTGGTGGTTTGAGTGAAAATGGCCCCATAGACCCATAGGGAGGGGCACTGTTAGGAGATGTGGCTTTGTTGGAGGAAGTGTGTCTCTGGGGGTGGACTTTGAGATTTCAGATGCTCAAGCCAGGCTCAGTCTCTCTCTCTCTCTCTCTCTCTCTCTCTCTCTCTCTCTCTCTCTCTCTCTCTCTCTCTCTCTCTCTCTCTCTCTCCTGCCTGCAGATGCAGATGCAGATCTCTCAGCTACCCCTCCAGCATCATATCTGCCTGCATGCTCCCATGTTCCCACCATGAAACCTCTGAACAGTAAGCCACCCCAATTAAGTGTTTTCCTTTATATGAGTTGCTGTGGTCATGGTTTCTTCACAGCAATAAAACCCTAACTAACACACCACTCTTTCATTTTTTCTCTCTTTTTTCCATTCATTCTTTCTCTCTGTGGTTCCTGAGGATTGGTCCTGGGGCTACTTAGACAACAAAACAAGGCCTGGATCCTCTTGTAAGCATACGGAGAGACAGAGAGAGTCAGACAGAGATGAGACAGAGACAGAGGGGAAATCGAACACAGAGTTCTAGGAAGTTGTAAGCAGGCTGATGTAGGTGTCAGAATCTGAACTCAGGCCCTCTTCAGAGCAATCCAGGCTCTTAACCACTGGCCTGCCTCTCCTGTTATCACGTCTCTTTTAAAGTCACAGTGGACAGACCTGAGAAGATTGCCTGCTCTAGCAGCCTGCTCATTAATGTCTAGAAAAGCAGTTCTCAACCTGTGGGTTGTGACCTCTTTGGGGGTTGAATGCCCTTTCACAGGGCTCATCTAAGAACTTCTGTATATCAGGTGTTTACATTGTGATTCACAACAGTAGCACAATCAGTTAGGAAGTAGCAACAAAAATCATTTTATGGTTGGGGGTCACCACACTATGAGGAACTGTACTAAGGGGTCACAGCCTAGGAAAGTTGAGAACCACTGCTCTGGAAGATCACACCCATCTTTATTAAGCTCTGCTCTTACCATGTGACTTGCTTTGTTTTGTGAAAGGTGACTGACATCTCTGGAGGGCCCTGTGGCCAAAGCTTTGAGAGGAAGAATGTGCTCTTTTGTGTGTCCTCACTTCCGGGCTTGCTTTTCATTTGGTTTCGGTTTGTTCTTGAGACAATGCTGTGTTACATAGTCCAAGCCTGCACTTGCTACCCCCCTATTTTAGTGTCCTGAGTGCTGGGACTTCTGTCCCCCTTTCTCTCTGTTCTCACAGTCTGGTGATGACCCAGCAGTCTGGAAGACAACTCAGAATAACTCTGCTGATCAGTGCACATGCTGTGCAGGTGAAATGTAAACCTCTGTGTTCTAAACTGCTGACATGGGAGTTGTCGCTGCAGTTCAAACACACATACATTTTAGTGGGCTCAATATCACTCCCGTGGGGGAAAACTGCTCCTTCGAGGGGGAAAGGCATATCTTCATATGTCCAAAGCATGGGTATCTGTACACTACACAACCAGATACATATCTGCATTCAACTATTGGGGGAGATGAAGGAAAAAAGTCTAACCAGGCTCCTTCAAGAGATGATAGTGAGATAAAGATTCAGAAGCGTTGATCTATAATGAGCAGGTTATTAAATCTGGGGTACAAGGGTGTTAAGTCTGGTGGTTCATCCAAATCTCCTGGAGTGGTTTTTAAAACAATGATATTCAATCCTGCTTCTCAGATCCTAAGTTCGTTGGTGGAATCTACATGTCTTTTTTTTTTTTTTTAAGATTTATTTATTATAGGGCTGGAAAGATGGTTCGGTGTTTAATAGCATTTGCTGTTCTCTAAGAGGATCCAAGTTTGGTTCCCAGTACCCACATGGCAGCTCCCAACCTTTTGAAACACTAGTTCTGGGGGATCCAACGCCTTCTACTGGCCTCTGTGGGTATCCATACATATGTGGTGTATACTCACATAATCACATACACAGAGATGCATAAAAGATGTACATAAGGAAAGATATATATGTATATACACACACACACACATACATTATTTTTATGTGTATGTGTCTTCATGAGATTATGTGCGCCATGTGTGCAGGAGCCTGCAGAGACCAGAAGAGGCTGTTGGATCCCGTAGAACTGGAGTTACAGGCAGTTGTGAGCCACCATGTGGTTGCTGGGAATCAAACCTGCATCCCTTAAACCTGGATCCTTTGTAAGAATAGTAAGTGCTCTTAACCGCTGAATCATCTCTCCAGCCCCAACACACTTTTTGCTTTTTAAAGCCCCCGTGTGGTTCTAATCTCCAGGAGGGCTAAGAAGCACTGTATCCAATGTTCTAAAGGCTAGCAGCACTGTTTTGGCGAGGTTGAGGATCCACGTGAAAAGCAGAGACATAGCCCAGAGCTCCAGGAGTGCCTGGCATGGAGCAGACTCATTTCTCCTTTCTGCCAATTATCCAGCCCTCACAAAAGACACTAAAGAGCTGGCTTCATCAAGAAGAGACAGCAGTGTCCGTTTTCCATCTTTCATCGCTCCCATTTCATGACACACTGTTGGAATGCATTGCATCTTTTATGACTCATTTGGAAAACATAAGAAGGAAAAAAATAAATGGCTGTGGTTATTCCTGGCCTAGAACCCACAGTCAGCATTTTCTGCACAGACGCAATTTGGAAGTCATCTCTGTCTTCAGCTGCTGAGTTCTGAGTTCTTATTGGATGAGTTTGAGCTATTTAACAGCATTCTTTATCTTCTGTATCCAGAGATGCCTGAGATGCCAGAGGGAGACTTTCACATGTATTGTAAAGGTTAAAAACCATGGGACTGAAAAAACAAACAAACAAACAAACAAAAAACCAACTATGGGCCGGGCGGTGGTGGCGCACGCCTTTAATCCCAGCACTTGGGAGGCAGAGCCAGGCGGATCTCTGCGAGTTCGAGGCCAGCCTGGGCTACCAAGCGAGTCCCAGGAAAGGCACAAAGCTACACAGAGAAACCCTGTCTCGAAAAAAAAAAAAAAAAAAAAACAAAACAAAACAAAAAAAAAAAAAAAAAAAAAAAAAAAAAAAAACCCCAACTATGGGACTGGAGCGTTGGCTCAGCAGTTAAAAGCACTGGATGTTTTTTCATAGGTCCAGGGTTCAGCTCCCAGCACCCAAATGATGGCTTCCAACTATCAGTTACTCCAGTCCCAAGGGATCCAATCCCCTCTTCTTGCCTCTGAGGGAACCAGTGTGCAAGTGGTGTACCTACACACACACACATAAAATAAATAGTTTTTTTTTTCCCTCAAGACAGGTTTTCTCTGTGTAGTTTTGGTGCCTGTCCTAGAACTCACTCTGTAGACCAGACTGGCCTCGAACTCATAGAGATCCGCCTGCCTCTGCTTCCCAAGTGCTGGGATTAAAGGAGTGTGCCACTGTTGCCCAGCTGAAATTTATTTTTGAAAAATTAAAAATTAAACATTAAGAACTATTAAGAGGTCATTTTCTCCTCAGCATTGAAAGAGGTCCTGGCCTGGGCAAATCACAATAACAAGAGCTTATCATGGCTGAAGCTGGTATTAGATGGATCACTTTTTTTTCCCCCTGAAATGTCACTTGCAATGGACAATGACATGACTGTATGTTAATGAAGTGACTCCATTTTCAGTTAGTATGTCAAAACTGTAATGTGCTCATTAACCAAGATATCACTCTTGATTTGCCTTTTATGAGTGTTCACGGTAAAGTGTCTTTGAGAGTGCTTGTTTTCCTGAAAACACTTCCTTAAAGGTGTACATCAGGTTTCCTGATGTTATTTTTGGTCACTGAGCACCTAACTTAAGGGCAAGTGTAGAGATATTTGTAGACAATGTGTGAAATTTCTTGAAGCAGTGATGAGAAAATTTCCAGGAAATTCTCTCCATAAAGTAGAGAGTGGATGTCAGCTTACAAGTTGACACTTGCTCACAACTACCCCACGTTTACTTTGCTGATGATTTTTGGCAGATAAAATAATTAAAAAGAATTTAACCTTATCAGTAGAGGCAAGGGTAGATTTGAGATGCAGAGACGCACAAAATATGGGGCTTGGAGGACTTAAATGCAAGTTCATTTGTAGCTCATTATCTCTAATTTCTTTTTTTATTTAATTGACAAATAAAAAGTATACACTTATCATGTGTAACATGCTTTGCAGTACACATGCTTTGTGAGTTGGCTCAATTGAACTAGTTGGTATAAATTGCCTCTCATTTGGAAGAATAACAAAGTGCTGAGAACCTTTATCAGATTGTTTACAGGCCCGGTTTCTTACCTGGGAAAAGTAACCCAGTGTCCATATAATTGACTGAGAGGTAGATGTACATCTGACTTAAGCTAAGTTAATTACATTTTTTCCCCTGGGAATTTAACACTGGAATGTGGAGTTCTGGGCTAGTTCCTGTTAGGCAGGGGAGTCGGAAAGTGTGAAGGGTTCAGATGGGGTTACCATTTTCCCCCAAGGAGAGAAGCAGAAGCTGAGGAAGTAAATCTCCAAAGAAGTCAGAAGACGTCACAGGGCCCAGAAGGGATGGAAACAGCATTTTCAGTCTTGCCTTAAGTCCCATGTCAAGTCTTTTGTGAAACCAGGCTGTCCTGCAGCTTTGTTGTCTCAGATACACCCTTCTTTGAAACAAGAGCAGCATCCTTCCACGCTCATGCAAGTTTGTGTGGGATTTTCTTCCTTACAAGCAATTGTCCCTGATTAACAGAGCTGCCCCCGACAGGGCTAAACTCTGAAGGACGTAGGCCATATTTCCTGCAGGTGTCTGGCTTCTGAAAGATTTCCTAGCATTCTCTAGATCAGCCTTCCAGGAGATGAATTGGTTGTTTAGTACAACAGACGCCACAGGCTTTGTGGGCAAATGGTTCCTAAAGAAATGCTGAATGGCGTGAAAACTTCGCAGCAACGGGCACACCTGGTTAACCATGCACAGTCTAAACAACAATGAAAAGGTCTAAACATGTAAAAACTTGTGGGATTTTCTCTGTGTAACCGAACTCCAGCCTACTCGTATAGGTAGACTTAGAGGAGGTGTGCACAACAATGAAATATCCCACCCTAAAAGGATATGAAGATGGACAGAATAATCACAACCATCCAGCTCTAACCCCTTTGCTTCTGCTTTAGACCCTTGACACCAATTATGTGAATGTGCTCACTCAGTACTGGGTAGCTTTTGCATTATAATTTGAACGTAGACGCCACAGGAAAACAAAAGGAAATGTACTGTCCCTTTCAGAATTTAGAATGTGAACTGATTTGCCGAGTTGTTTCTCTGGAATTACCAGGCAGCTGGAGAAACAGCTGGACCAGTTTCTGAACATCATCAACAAGGAAAAAAAGAATCCTTCCAGTCTGAATCACAATAAGGGTTTTCATCCGAATTTTATAGTATTGTTTAATAAATACAAAACATGATTTACTGGAAATTGGCAGCTTTCCTGTTACATTATCAAGTGTCTTATGGAGCCGAGGCCAAATGAGTCAGAAGTTTCTGGATTCACTGAGAGTGATCGGTTTGGATTTTATTTTAAGGACTACAAAACCCAGTTTAAAGGAGATGAAGATTAGAGGCTGGATACATAGTGCATCTCTAGATGTGGTCTGAGTAGATCTCGAATGTCCAAAAAATCCCAGCACTGTGGATAAGAAGGACTGGAAAGGTTGGGAGTAAAGGAAGAAATGAATACCAGCATGTCTTCTGGGAAGGGAAGTGCTTTTTCTGGCAGCTTCTTTGGTCTTGATATTAATCATAGAAACTACACTGGACTCCATTCTCTTCATGTACAAACGGGTCTGAAATGCTTCCTGTCAATTCTAGAGACATCTCTGAGACACAGGAGGAAAGAAAAACTTACATTCCAAAGAGCAAATGTTTAATACCCCTGCCCATAAACTCCGAGACAGTGAATATTTTCTCTCTCTAATCTGTGTCCTTAAATACTTTTCTCTCTAACAGGGATAGAAAAAACTGGTCTTATTAAGACAAAGTTTTATAATCCAAGGTTTAGTCCCAGTTTAAAACCTTATAACACAAGGCTTTTAGTCCCAAGGCTAGTGGAGCAGCTCAGAGACCTTGTGTAGCAGCATTCAGGTTCTGGGTTCTGTTAGACTTTGGAGCACAGAGTAGAGTCAAAAGACAGAAAACAGAGCCCGACCTCAACAGATGAAACTGTTCATTCATCTCAAACAGTCAAGAACAGACAACTTCCTGCAGGGATGGGGTCCTGCGAAGGGAAAAAGTTGGCGACCTTTTATGGAGGTGAACTTGGGAATGGGTAAGCTGATGTAGCTTCAGGGGTCTACACTGGGTCTTCAGCCTCTCCTTCCTGATACTGTTTTCCCAAACCGGACAGATTATCTTGAGAGACAGGCTATCTGTCTCTGGTCTGACCAATAAAGGCTGAGCAAGGATAGCTGTAACTTCATAGAGATTCTGTTTTCACAGCTGAGACAGTCTATCAGGTTTGGTCTTTAGCATAAAAAAAAAGACTTATTTTGAAAAATCAAATGACCATATTAGAGGGAGAGCTATGTGTTTATTATCAGAATTGTTCTAGTTGCAGGAGACAGTCCTCTTCTGTGAGAACTGTGAGCTGTCCAGGGTGTCTGAGGCTGTGCTCAGGAGGTTGAGTCTCTTTATCCAGCACTACTCATGACTACAAGTGAAAACTCCTTTTGTTTTCTGCAGTTCTTAATCTGTTATCTAAATCATGTAAGTGGGTCAGCTGAGCATACGAGAGCCAGAGACTAAAAGAATTGCATTAGTTATTTTGTATTTGCCGAACTGATGAGATACTTAGGACGCATGAAAATGAAATTGACAGGGCTGGATTGATAGTTCAGCCATTAAGAGTGAGTCCTGCTCTTCCAGAGGTCCTGGGTTCAATTCTCAGCATTCACATCAGGTGGCTCACAATTGCTTCTACCTCCAGCTCTAGGGGACCCAATACCTCTGAACTCCATGGGCACTGGCACTCACGTGCACATACCTAACCCCCACACACAATTAAAAAGAATAAAGCTAAACTATGACACTGACAATGATGGTTAAGATGAAGGTGGTAAAGGAAAGGAAATAGAACAAAGAATGAAAGAAACAGTTGAATGTTGTGGCATATTTGTACACCGTGTGAAGATGTATTACTGTGCTTGGTTTAATAAAGAGCTGAATGGCCAATAGCTAGGCAGGAGGTATAGTCAGGACTTCTGGGCAGAGAGAGAGAGAGGAAGTTGGAGGTGAATCTGGGTGCACATCACATCAGACGCTAACGAGACATGGAGGAAGTCAGGTATACAGAATGAAAGAAAAGTAAAAAACTCATGGAGCAAAACGTAGATTAATAGAAACAGGTTAACTTAAGTTATAAGAACTTGGTGAGGCAAGCCTAAGCTAAAGGCCAAGCTTTCATAACTAATACGTCTCCATGTCGTTATTTGTGAGCTGGTGGCCGACAATAAAGCTTGCTGCAGTTGAAGCCCCAAGGCACTGGCTTGCAGACTCTAGCTGCTGAGGTGACTGCAGCAGCCGTGAGTTTTGAACTACAGAGGTCAAGGATGGGGAGTCGGTTGAGTGACAGAGCACTTGCTCAAGGCCCTGTGTTTGATCTCCTGAACTGAAGGAAGAGAAAATTATTTACAATCTGGACTTCTGGTTTGTATAATAACCTGGATTTTTTCCTTTAGTGCCCGCCCCCCCCCCCCAACAATGACTTACTGTTTCAGTCATCCGTTAACGTAACAGGGAAGATGAGGAAATGAAGTTAATAGTCGAGGCTGTATGTGCACCTTTTTCTTTGTACAAGCACTTGTCTGCTTAAGTGCATTCTCACAGCAACTCCTCGGAAAGTCTATTATTACGAAGAAGGAAGTCAAGCTGGAAAGATGGCTCAGTGGATAAGAATGTTGACTGTTCTTCCAGAGGACCTTGGTTCGGATCCCGGCAGCCACATTGCCGTTCATGACTGTCTATAACTCTAGTTACAGGGGATCTGATGCCCTCTTCTGGCCTCTGTGAGCAATAGGTAGGCCGATGGTGCACAGACATACATGCAGGCAAAACACCCAGATACAAAAAATAAAAATAAAGCAAATTGCATTCAGTGGTGGTGCATGCCTTCAGTCCCAGCACTTGGAGGCAGAGGCAGGTGGATCTCTGAGTTCGAGGCCAGCCTGGTCTACAGAGCAAGTTTCAGGATCCCCAGAGATACACAGAGAAACCTTGTCTCAGAAAAGAAAAAGAAAAAAACTAAAGAAGAATGTCAAGGCCTGGCAATAGGCCTGAAAACACAGTGTTGGCACAGTCCATAGTGAGAGGACAAACTCTGGGTTATTTGAACTTGGATCCCAGGCTTTGACTCAATATGTTCTCCTGTTTCCAGGCTCCTCTTAATTTGTGCCTAGTATCCTATAGCTTACAAAGTCCTTTCTGACTCCCTCTTCTTTGTGGGTTGTAGAATGGTATCCTGCTTTGCTTTATTATTATATTGTTCTTTTAGTATCTTTCCTATCAAAAAGTTTTTAGATTCCATTTCTATTTATTGTGTGTATGTATACATATATAGAGGCCAGAGGATAACATGTGGACATCACTCCTCTCTCGGGGACTGAACTCAGGTCTTCAGGCTTGGTAGCAAGCTCCTTTACCTGCGGAGGCATCTCATCAGTCCATCTTTTCCATTTCTGTTGCTAGGTGCTCTCGTGCCTGCTCGAAAAAAAAAAAAAAAAAAAAAAAAAAAAAGTTTTTAGATTTTTCTATTTATGTGTGTATGTTCTTATGAGGCGAAGGGTTTAACTTGGGTCTCACATTTGTAGGGCAAACATTAAGGGTTCTTGTTTTTTCATCATTTTGCTTTCTGTGCTGTGTGTGTGTGTGCTGTGTTTTTTGTGTATGTATTGTGCTGTTGTATGTGTGGTTTGCCTGGTGTCTGCATGTGTAGGGAACATTAAGTGTGCTGTTTTTGTGTGTGTGTGTGTGTGTGTGTGTGTGTGTGTGTGTGTGTGTGTTTAGTGTTGGCTCACAGGCATGCACTACGAAAGGTATATTATTTCTTTCAGCCACCCCAACTGACAGTCTAGTTCAACTGCACATGTGTACATACTTCTGTCCATCTTCCCCAAACTGGTTTTATAATGTTGCCTAAAATCACTACTATTTGTATTACCATGGCTATGTAGATGCTAACAGACTATGATGATTTCTTTTCCTGTCTTAGGTGAGTTTTGTTTTTTATAGAGTTACTGAAGTTTTGTTTTTGTTTTTGACTTACTTTGTTTTAATAAAGTTACTGTTAACCCATGACAGAAGCTGATGTTCCTTTTAGGTGCATTTCTTCCCAAGACAGTCAGACATGTAAGGTGGTCAACCAGTTTCTTCTTCTGGGAAACTCCCAAGGGTCATCTGACCATCTCCATTCTGACTTTGCTTCTTCTTCACACTAGCATGCAGCAATTATTCTGTGTCAAACTTCACATTGGAGGATTTACATCACCCCACTTTGTGTTAGATCCTATTTCTAGGATCCTGTGTGTTAGTCTGTTTTTAACCCCCACCCCCAGTAATGACTCCGAAATACCAGTGACTTTAACAGAAACTGCTCCTTTCTTACTTTTAGACATCCTCTGAGTTGCTACTCAGATTCATTTTGGCTTCTTCCCAGGATATGGAAGTGATCCTCCCTAACGTATTGGTCTGTTGGTTAAGAAAAGAACAATACAGTGGTCCGTATTTGTCGTCTTGGCAACGGAGTCCGAGACAAGTGGTTTGTAGAAGTTCAAGACCAGGCCAGCAGGACTACAGAACGAGATCCTGTCAAAACAAACAACCTAAACCCTGAAGCTAAAGGAAGGGGCTGGAGAGATGACTCTGTGGGTAAGAATACTTGCTTCATGTTGGGGGCACAAAGGTCTTTGCACCCACAGATCACTAGGGAAACCAAGAGTGTTAAACGTGCAGGGGTGTCTCCTCGTTGGAGGAGATAAAACACCTACTTTCCTGCCCAGAAAGCTGGGCGTGGATGTTGTTAAGGACCTAGTGACCTTTTTCTCTCTGTAGGGCCAGACCCCTCCCAGACTCTCGATCCCTAGACCTTTATCTTTACCCAGTTAATAGGACCCATCCTGAGGGGAGATGTCGCATGTGCTTTATAGCCTGCTGATTTCTATGCTATCCTGGTCAGAGACCACACCAGATCCTAGGCCCTTGAGCTGTAGAACCCATCTTCATGGTCACAAGTACTTCACAAAGGAGTAGTCATGCCTTAAGCTTTACTGTGCACCTGGAATTGGAATGATTGTTGCCTGGAAATCTCTTTCCAAATTTTATTGTGTTTAAATATGCCTACAATCAATTGCCTGGCATCAGACTCCCCAAAGTTTGATCCAGGTTGACGAAGTCAATATGAACCAAGTTTTCATTCTTACCTCTTTGAAGTCTGTTTCTCTGCCTATGATGCTACTTGCAGGGTCCCTCTCAACTTCACAGCATGAGGACCTGAGTTCAGATTCCAGCACCTAAGTACAAAGCTGAGTGTGGTTGCCCTCACAACTGTAGGCTTGTGTGTGCTGGGGCAAGTGGAGACAGGTGGATGGCTGGGATTTGCTCCAGTTTCAGTGAGAGGCCCTGTCTCAATGGGATGAGGTGGAGAGTGATTGAACAGGATGTCTGATGTTCTCCTCCGGCCTGTGCATAGGAACACACATCTGCACATACAAGTGCATGTGCAACACATACACACACAATAGAAGCTGAGACACAGCTAGGCAGGCCTGAGGCCCTAGGTTCAATTCCCAGTACTATTATCCAAAAAGAAAGGAAAAGAAAAAAGGCCAAAGAAAAGAAAAGGATACACCTACCATTTCCGTCTTTATTCTATTGTTCAAAACAACCAGCCACACATGGTGTTATTGGAGGAAAGGAAGTAACACTCCAGCTCTGAGAGAAAGGAGCAGTAACTATCTGAAGACACAAAATAATCTACTGCACATTCTTTTCTTTTAGTTTGTGCTGATGATTTTGGTAAGCTCACCATTCAGATAGAAACTTCCCAAGGAAGGTACGTGTGAGTTAAATTACTTTTGAGATCTTACACATCAACACTGTTGTGCTTGTGGGCACAGCCTTTTGGGAGGAATGTTTTCTCCTTAGAGCCAGAGGATGCTGCTTCCCCATAATGCTGCTTCTGAGAAGTTAAAATCTTTAATCCTTGTTCCTAATACTATTTCCATTCTGGAAAAAAATGTTGTGTCTGTTCCCAGTACTCTGAAATTTTCCAGTGTTGTCAGGGTGTAGATTTGTTTCTAGCCACTGTGCAGGACACTTGGCATACTCCATAAATTTGAAAATTCATGTTCTTCATTTTGAGACCTTTTCATGAGTTATGCCTTTGATAATTTTTTTTTTTTACATTTTATTTTCCTCCTGTTTTTACCCAGTTTTATTTGCCATTTCCCTTATTTTATTTCTGTTAGGTCCTTTTTTTTTTTCTTCTTCCAGACAGGGTCTCATGTAGGCCAGACTGTCCTTGAATTCATCATCCTCCTGTCTCAGTTCCCTGAGTGCTGAGATTATAGATATGACACTATGTCCAGTTCTGAATGCTTACTAATAAATTGTTCCCCTCTTTTTTCTGGGGGTCAGACACAGGTTCTTATGCTTACCATGTGTGTTACCCAGATTTCCATGAAAGAACAGAACTGACAGAGTGAATACACATCCAAGAGGGATTTATCAGATTGGCTTATGTGATGTGATCTAGATAGTCCAACAATTGCTGTCTTCACACTACCAAGTCTGAGAGCCTGGTAGCTCTTCAGCCCACCAGGCTGGCTACCTCAGTAGTCCCAGTGCAGTGCCGAAGGCCTGGAGGATTCCTGGAGGGTCACTTTTGTCCGTGTTGAAAGGCTGAAGCAGCTGAGTTCTGATATTAGTGAGGGATGGAGGCAGCAATAGGGTGGATGAACTTGTGAGCAGGGTGGATGAGGTCAGCAGCAAGATGACAGCAGGGTAGATGAGCTTGCTGTTGAAGTTCGGAAGGCAAGCAGGCAAAAAAACAACATTTCCTGTCAGGAACTTCCTTTGCCTTGGCTGCCGCTGAAAGGTGCTGCTCATGTTAGGGTGGATCCTCTCTCTTCAAACAACTTGATCAATACCATCCCTTACTCATACGTCCAGTTGCTTTATCCCTGAGTTAATTCCAGATCTAGTCAAATTGACAACCAAGAATCACCATTGTACTAGACACTCAGCCACCCCCCAACACTCAGATTTATTCTTTGAGATTTTTTTTTCTGGCTTAGTGCCTGTTTCCCTTTTGTTTTTGAGACAGTATCTTGCTGATTGTCCTAGAACTTTCTACACAGAACAGGCTGTCTTCCAACTTATAGTAACCCACCTGCCTCTGACTCCCAAGTGCCGAGATTGTAAGTATGTGGCCACCACACCCAACTTGGTCTATGTTATATGTTAGATGTATTTCTTTTTTAAAAGGATATATTTTCATTTTTAATTGACATAGTAATTATATATATTTATGGGGCACAATGCCACATTTAAGTACAGATCTGAGTAATGGACATAGTTGTAACCTCAGACATTTTCTATTTTGGGTAGAGAACATTAATTGTCCTTAGAGGTATTTCTTCTCTAAATTTTAAAAATCCATTTTTTAACCATTTTATACAACTTGTAATATATTTTGATTATATCCACCCCCAAACTCCTCCCTCTCCCTTTCCTCAGACCTCCCTAGATTGTGTTCATCCCACCTTCATGTCTTCATGAACTCACGCCTCCCCTTCCTCCTCCTCCTCCTCCTCTTCTTCCTATAACCCACCGAGTCCAATCATCACTACTTGAAGGAGTATGGGCAAGTTACCAGTAGCCACATCCCTGAAGACAAATGGCTCCCCTGCTCCCAGCAGCCATCCATGCCTAAGAGTGTCTCACTAGGAGTGGGACCCATGCCCCTCCCCCATCCATGCCGGGATTGTTGAGTAGCTTAATCTCCTGTGGCACTAGCGCAGGTAACCACAGCTGGGAAGCCACGTGTGCCACAGCTGTGTCACGTCCTGTAGACATTTCACAGCCCTCCTCCCCATCCTACCCCCTCCCAGTCTTGCTGCCTTCTCCTCTCTAGTGCTCTCTGGGCCTTGCAGACATTTCCGTAGCTGTCCCGTTTAGGCGTAGCTGTCCCGTTTAGGCGTAGCTGTCCCGTTTAGGACTGAACACTCAGCTGTCATTTATTCTCAGCACGTTGACCCGTTAGGAGTCTGCATTGACTGCTGCTGTCGGCAAAGAGCAGCTCCCTCCGAGGTGTTTCATATTTGTTTAATTACTTATTGTCTCCTGGTGCACAGTTTGGGTCAGAAGGCAAAGACAGTTGGTCCTTCCATCCCACCTTCCCTTGCATTCCAGGGACTGGACACAGATTATTAGCTTTGCGCAACAAGTGCTGTTTACCTGCTGAGTAATCTCACTGGCCCCAAGGTGTTTATTAAATGCATGGTGACCCCACCCTGTATCCTGCAGTCTCACCACTGAAGGAGGCAGCTTTATTTGCTGTGTGAAGTCTGGGGTGGGGGGTGGGAGGTGGGGCTGCTGCTCAAGTGGACTTCAAACAATGCCCCTGTCTCAAATCTACTTCCATTTGTAAAAGCAACAGGCATATTAGTTTCTAAGTATTTTGAGGATTCTACAGTATTGTCTTAGTTAGGGTTTCTGTTGCTATGATGAAACACCATGAGCAAAGCAACTTGGAGAGGAAAGGGTTTATTTGGCTTACATATCCTGAGTCACAGTCCACTGAAGGAAGCCAAGGTAGGAGCTCAAACTGGGCAGGAAACTGGAGGCAGGAGCTGATGGAGAGGTCATGGAGGGGTGCTGCTTACTGGTTTGTTCCTTATGACTTATGACTTGCTCAGCCTGCTTTCTTATGGAACCCAGAATCACCAGCCCAGGGTAGTATCATCTCCAATGGGCTGGGCTCTCCCCCGTCAATCACTAATTAAGAAAATGCCCTATAGGTTTGCCTATAGCCCAATCTTATGGAGGCATTTTCTCAATTGATCTGATGACTGTAGCTTATGTCAAGTTGACATAAAACTAGCCAGCACAAGTATGAACCAGGTTGTTTCTCAGCTTTCCACTTGCCTGGGTTTGGATTCAGCTTTCTTGGTTCTCTGTTTAATCCACAGTTATTTATTTATACGTATCTGGAATCTCAACATCTTTCCGTCTTACAAGGTCTTTGCTGTGTATCCCATGCTGGCCTCAAACTAGCAATCCTCTGTCCTCCGCCACCCGAGTGTACCACTGACATGCATCACCACAGTCAGTTCCAAGTGTCTTTTCTTCTTCAGTCACATTGGGCTCTAAGACTTTCAAGATTCTAAAAATCATCTTGCTGAGCTGGGCATGGTGGTGCTCATCTTAATCTAGCACTCAAAAATCAGAGTCAGGGGGAAATCTCCGTGGTTTTGAGGCCAGCCTGGTCTACATAGTGAGTTCCAAGCCAGCTAGGGTCACATAATGAGACCCTGTCTAGAAAAAAAACAACAACAATTTTACTGCTGTTTTAGTGAAGTTAGTATGACGTTAGAAGTAGGTGCTCAATCTGTCCCTCTCTTCTATTTTTTCGGGTACTGGGGATTAAACACAGAATCCTGCATGTGGCCAGTGCTTTACCACTGAGCCTACACTGGCCTTTGACTCTGCTCTTCCCCTTACAGCTGGGGTGGCAGGTGCATGCCGCCACACCTGACCTCCACGCTGGCGTTGGGGACCCAATCTCAGGACCCAATCAGCAGTTCTCAACCTGTGGGTCACAGCCCCTTTGACAAACCTCTATCTCCAAAAATATTTACATTATGATTCACAACAGTAGCAAAATTACAGTTACAAAGTAGCAACAAAAATAATTTTATGGTTGGGAGGTCACCACAACATGAGGAACTGTATTAAAGGGTTGCAGCGTTCGGAAGGTCGAGAACCACTGCTCTAAGCTGTCTTCCCTGTCTCTAAATCTACAGTTTTAAGCATAAGTCTTAGGGCATTCAGAACAATCCAGGAAGCCCTTGTCACATCAGTTTTACAAGTGAGCAATAAAATTCAATTACTTGCAAGGTTGCCTAGCATATAATGCTGAAACCAGCACTTAATTCCAACTTTTGCCTACAAGTCCAGTATCCTTTCTATTAAGTTCTTGAAAAAGAAGACTCAATAATTTGGCTGTTAAAAATACCATCCCGTGCTGGCTAGTTTAATATCAACTTGTCACAAGCTAGAGTCGTCTAGGAAGACAGAACCTTCACCGAGAAGATGCCCCCCACCAGACTGTGGACAAGCCTAGGTGGCGCTTTCGTAGTTAGGGATTGATGTGGGAGTGCCCAGCTCACCGTGTAGTGCCACCCCTGGACAGGCGGCTCTGCAGTCTATAAGAAAGCAGGTTGCGCAAGCCTTGGGAGCAAGCAAGTAAACAGAACTCCTCCATGGCCCCTTCATCAGTTCCTGCCCCCAGGTCTCTGTCCTAATCTCCCTGAATGATGGACTGCACGCTGTAAAATGAAATAAACCCTTTCCTCCCCAGGTTATTTTTGGTCATGTGTTTTATCACAGCAATAGAACTAAGACTAAGAACTAAGAACTAAGACACCGTCTTTGGTACCAGAGTCCAGGTTTTACCTCTTGAGAGCTGTAGTCTTTCGATGAGTTGTATAGTCTCATTATGTTGAAAGTTCTTCATCTGTAAAAGCGGGAAAATGGGCAATGGGCCTAGTTCAGTGGTAGAGCACTCTTCTAACACGTGTGAGACCCTGGGTGTGAGCCCGGGTCACAAGGAAAGGATGACAACAGTGCAGCCTTACCGCAGTATTGTAAGAAATCCATTCGGTAATGTGTGTGAAGCACTCAGCCCAAGCTCTGGCATTGGTGAGAGCTCTCTTATTACCGTAATGGAAAAATTGAAATGATAAGATGTAATAACAACTTACAATTTTAGTGAACTGAACCATGACGAGGGAAACTTTCAAATTAATTTTGAAGACATTTACTGAATAATTAGTATGTACAGCGTGGGATGTTTATTCTTCCTTTCTCTTCCATTTGGACCTCTTTATGAACATACCTTTGATAAACAACTATAGTATTTCAAATTCAGTGGAGCTGAGTGGAGTGACTTGCAAGTATGGATCGAAGAATTAGACCAGGTCCCAGCCACTCTATCCACAGATGCCCAGTGAAATGTAAACAGGGCACTTGACAGAGCCAAAATCCAGCGAGGTTTTAAAGCAAAACTCGCCAGGTGTGTTGGTACAAGCCTATAATCCCAGGCTACAGAGGCAGGAGGATTGCTGCAAGTTTGAGACTAACTTGGCCTACATAGTGAGTTCCAAGCCAACCTGGACATAAAAATTATACATATTTATGGGCTATGAGTCTTTTATTGTGTGTGTTCACATGTGCTGGGCACACATGTGTGGGTGAACACGCAGGTAGGTGTGCATGTAGGTGGAGTCCTGGAGTCATGAAGTTAATGTTAGATAGCTTCCTCAACTGTTCTCTATTTTATTTATTTTTAAAAGTTTTTTTTAGAGTAGATTTGTTTTATGTGTATTAATGTTTTGCTTCCACATATGTGCACCACATATGTGCTTGGCGCCTGCAGAGGCCAGAAGAGGGAGTCAGATACTTGTAGCTGGTTATGGATGGCTGTGAGGCACCATGTGGGTGTGGGAACTGAACCCGTGTCCTCGGTAAGAGCAACAAGTGCTCTCTAACCATGGAGCCATCTTCCCAGCACAACTACATTTTATTTTTGAAACAGGGTCTCTCATCAAACTTGAACCTTACCAACTGCAGCTGGTCTAGCTTGACAAGTTATCCCAGAGATGCCCTGTCTCTGCCTCTTGAGTACCAGGGTTACAGGCAGCTGCCACACCTACCTAGATTTTTATGTACTTTCTGGGGATCTGAACTCTGCTCCCCAAGCTTGCAAAAGAAAAAATGCTTTATTCATGGAGCCACCTCCCCAGTCCTCTCCCAACATGATGCATATATCATGTAATGTTTAAGTTATATTTTTTTTAAGATTTATTTATTTTTATTTAATTTATATAAGTGTTTTGTCTGCATGTATGTCTGTGCACCACATACGTCCCTGGTGCCTATGGAGGTAGGAAGAGGGTGTCAGATCTCCTGGGCCTGGAGCTACCTGCATTCTCTGGAAGAGCAACCAGTGCTCTTAATCCTGAGCCATCTCTCCAGTCCCATATTTAGCTTTTTTTTTTTTTTGGTTTTTCGAGACAGGGTTTCTCTGTGTAGCTTTGTGCCTTTCCTGGATCTCGCTCTGTAGACCAGGCTGGCCTCAAACTCACAGAGATCCACCTGCCTCTGCCTCCCAAGTGCTGGGATTAAAGGCATGCGCCACCACCGCCTGGCTCCATATTTAGCATTTTTTCCTTTCCTTTCCTTTCCTTTCCTTTCCTTTCCTTTCCTTTCCTTCCTTTCCTTTCCTTTCCTTTCCTCTCCTCTCCTCTCCTCTCCTCTCCTCTCCTCTCCTCTCCTCTCCTCTCCTCTCCTCTCCTCTCCTCTCCTTTCCTTCCTTCCTCCCCCCACCCCAACAGGATCTCTCTACATAGCCCTAGCTGTCCTAGAACTCACTATGTAGACCAAGCTGGCTTCAAATTCAGAGATCTGCCTGCCTCTGCTTCCTGCGTGCTGGGATTAAAAGCGCGCACCACTGTTGAGGGTGCGACCAGCTCTGCCATCTGGGCCTGGATCCAGCTCTTTGACTTGGTCCACCCCAACATTTACTCCATCTACAAACTGCTGGAGGGCTTGTGGGAGCTGGTCCTGCAGAACCAGACATCATCACTGAAGGGGGCTGGTCCTGAACCAGCTGTGGGCCCCCCAGCTTGGAGCTGCTAATGCTGCAGCCCGAGGGGTGCTGGCTCTGCTGGGAGATGGGGGTGGGGGTGGGCAGTGGTGCTGCCTGCAGGCTACAATCGCAAGGGTAGAGCCTGGCAAGCCTCAGGGTGGAGGGCAGCATCGAGGGTGCAGAGGTGTGTAGCAGCCTGGAGCTCACGTGGAACCTGACCCGGATGCCCTGCCTAGCGGCAACATCACCCTGACTCTGGGCAACAGCAGGATATCCAAGATGAGTCCTGGCAATGGTCAAGTATTTACAGTGCGTCAGAAACCAGAGACCTTGAGCCAGACCAGCCACTCGTTGCAGTGAATATTTGCATGTAAAGCTGTTTGGGCAAAAAGATGTATTATATGACACACTGCAGTTTCCAATGCAATGAGTGAATATGCGCTGGAGAGGTGGGAAAGATGGAGGAATGGAGAGATGTGTGCACAGTGGAGAGAGGCAGAACTAGAGACTCAGTGGCGATGACAGGTTTGAGAGAAGGCTGCATGTTACCACCAAGGGCCACGTGGGTTTCAGGCTGCCACCTGGAGCCATGTTGATATGAATGGTCTGTGCAACCACCTGAGGCCATGTTTATGTCCATGGTCAGTGATGCTTCTGAGGGCTATGTATGGGTTGGTGATCCTGCTGCAGCTGGTAGCTGTGTTGGTATCCGTGGTCTGTACTGCCACAGGAGTCCATGCTGAGGTCTGAGGCACATGCTGATGCCGGAGACCATGTGGATATCCTTGGTCTGTACTGTCACTAGAAACCATTTGGAAGCCCGTGGTCTATGCTCTTTTTAACTGTAAAGGGCAAGGAAGCTACTTTTGCAGTGGCATTGGTGACTTCAGACTCACAGTAGAGAAAGAGGGACATTGAAGGTTTTGGTGACAACCCCTAACCGCACCCCACCCCCCAAAAAGTAACAGCCTAGACAGGAAACCATTGAAGAGAACTCTTAAAAATTGTGACAATGAGCCGGGCAATGGTGGCACATAGCTTTAATCCCAGCACTTTGGGAGGCAGAGGCAGGCAGATCCCTGAGTTTGAGGTCAGTCTGGTCTCCAGAGTGAGTTCCTTCTCCTCCTTCTTCTTTCTGTCATCATTGTCTTCTTCTTCTTCCTCTTCTTCTCCTCCTCTCCTTCTTTCTCCTCCTCCTCTTTTTCTTCTTTTGAAGAGGAAGTCATAGGGGTCGGGAGCAGACCTGGGAGGACTGGGAAGTGTGATTGGGTGCTTGATGTGAAATTTCCAAATAATCAATAAAAATATTATGTTGAAAAATAAGAGCATTATGTTGGAAAAATCATGCACCACCACGCCTGGCAAAGATTTATTTTTATGTGTATGCATATGTGTCTGTATGAATTTATGTGTGCCACGTTCATGCAGCTGCCCATGGAGGCCAGAGGGCAGCCATTGATCCCTTGGAACTAGAGTTTCAGATGGTTTGGGGTCACTAGATGTGGGTGTTGGGAAGTGAAACCAGGGTCCTCTGCCACAGCAGTGAATGCTCTGACCACTGAGCCATCTCTCCTGCCTATAATTTCTTGACGAAGGCGCTCAAACTCTTCCCTAGCTTTTGAAACCCTCCTCCTTCTCCTTTTCCTCTGCCTCTTCTTTCTTCTTTTCCTTCTCCTTCTCCCCACTCCTCTCCCTCCTCCCTCCTCATCCTCCTCTTCACCTGTAGCCATCCTACTGTGCAATTACACACCAGAACTCCTTGCTCCCATAGAACTGTCACTTACTGCCTAAGGATCAACCTTTCTCCGCCTCTCCTTACCCACAGCCTCCTCATGCCCCAGAATCACCATTTTATTCTCAACATCTAGGAGATCATGCTGGGGATGCTGTGAATGTGTTGCTCTGATTGACTGATAAATAAAATGCTGATTGGCCAGTAGCCAGGCAGGAAGCATAGACAGAGATAGAGGAGAATTCTAGGAAGAGGCAGGCTGAGTCAGGGGACGCTGCCAGCCACCACCATGAGTACCAACATGTAAGATACTGGTAAGCCACGAGTCATGTGGCAAGGTATAGATTTATAGAAATGGGTTAATTTAAGATTTAAGAACTAGATAACAAGAAGCCTGAGCCATTAGGCCAAACAGTTTAAATAATATAAGAGTCTGTGTGTTTATTTGGATCTTAGTGACTGCAGGCCCCAGGCGGGACTGGAGATAACTCCAGCTACAAGATCAGCTCTAAATGCTTCATGTGAGTGAGATCTTGTGGTACTTGTCTTTCTGTGCCTTATTCATTTCACTTAATGTAGAGATCTCCATTCTCACCTATGCTAGTACAGGAAAGGATTTTGTTCTGTGATGGCTAAATAACCTATTGAGTCTATGCTGCACATTTCCTTTATCCATCCATCCATTGATGGCCATTTAAGTAATCTCCATTTCTTAGTTATTGTACATAGTGCTGCAGGGAGTACAGGAGTGCAGTTGTCTTTTTAACACATGATTTCCCTTCATGAGTACACACAGTGTGAGGACTGCTGGATCATATGGTCATTCTAGTTTTGACTTTTCAGTATCTCTCCATGTATACTGGCTGTACTAATTCACACTTCAACTAACAGTGTAGGAGAGTTCTCTCTCTCTCTCTCTCTCTCTCTCTCTCTCTCTCTCTCTCTCTCTCTCTCTCTCTCTCCAGGATTTCTCTGTGTAGCTTTTGGAGCCTATCCTGGAACTCTCTCTGTAGACCAGGCTGGCCTCAAACTCACAGAGATCCACTTGCCTCTGCTGGGATTAAAGGTGTGCACTACCACCACCCTGTGAGAGTTCTCTTTTTCCACATTCCCACCAACTTTTATTTTTTGTTGATTTGATTAATAGTCATTCTTACTGGAACAAAATTCATTGTAGTTTTGACCTGAGGAATTTCTCTTATTTTTTTCCTCCTAGTAACTTTACTGTAGCTGGGGTTATCTCCTGGTCCTGCCTGGCCCACGGTCAGGACAAATCTCTCTCACCTGCAGCTGCTTGGACCCAAATAAACACACAGATGCTTATATTATTTATAAACTGTATGGCTGTGTGGCTCAGGCTTCTTGCTATCTAGTTCTTATCTCTTAAATTAACCGATTTTAATAAATCTATACCTTGCCACGTAGATTGTGGCTTACTGGTACTTTACATCCTGCTCCTCATGGTGGTGGCTGGCAGCGACTCCTGACTCAGCCTTCCACTTCCCAGAATTCTCCTCTCTCCTTGTCCTGCCCATACTTCCTGCCTGGCTACTGGCCAATCAGCACTTTATTTATCAATCAGTCATCCACAGCAGTTATGTTGCTAGAATAATAGCTGAAGACTAGATAGAAATATAAGAAGAATGCACCACCATTTGAGAACAGACAAAGGCTACTGCACAGACTAGAGAGCCAGTGCAGACACTTCTGGGACCTGTATAAAAACATTATATTGGTTTTACAATTCATTTTTCTGAAGTAAATAATTTTTTCATATTCTAATTTAGTTATTTACACTGCCCTAAACATAGCTATTAACAAATACAGATCTAGTACCTTTCCTCCCCTGCTAAAATAGCCTTTAAGTCTTTAATCCTGTCAGGTTGATTGACTACCTCCTGACTATTCAGTCAGAGCTGAAGGTCCTTAGTGATCTAGCCTCAGTTCACTTCTAATAGCCGTGGCACCCTCCACACTATCGGGGCTCCTTGTGGTTTGGGAATATGGCATACAAATTTGTGCTTCCTTATCTTTGCCCATACTGTTTCTCAGATGTCACACTTACTAGGTGCATCGTCAAACCCTGTAGTTCCAGCTATTCAGAACCCTGAGGGAAGATTGTCTAAGCCAAAGACTTGGAGACCAGCCTGGGCAACACAATGAGATCCACACAAGACAGACTAACAAAGATCTGCCACTCACCCCCCATCCAGCACCTGTTTTCTACACCCATCACGACACTCCATCCTTCAGGGTCCAAGTCAAATCATTTTTCTGCAAGTCTTTCTCTCTTAAGTTTAAATCACTGTGTAGTTTTTTTTCCCTCCTGAAATAGTTAGGATCTTCTCTAAAAGAGATGATGTTTCTATTCTCCATGTATTCCAGGTAATTGTACATGGGAAATAAACTGAAAGCATCTTAGAACAAACTGAGTCATAGGCAATCATGTTGTGGCTAATTGTATATACATCTAAGATTCTCTCAGACAGTGAGAACTTCCTGATTTATGTTTTCTCATATTTGAACTATATCTTATATACTCTAGAAAGTTATCACAGTGCCTGGCATTAAATGTTTGTCAAATATACTTCGAATAAAAAGGCACAATGATGCTTACATCTTCATGTAAAGGAAGAAATTCTCAGTATAAGAGAGGCTGGATGGAACCTGAAAAGCATAACGATCTGTAAAAGGTGAAAACTCTATCTCTTAAGTGGTAGGTGGTAATCTGTCCTGACAACAGAGAATACTATTCAAGGAAAATGATATCAATTGTTTAACGACTCATATTAGAGCAATTCACCATCTAACACACTCAGAAAATGTGAAGCAGCCATTATTCTGAGTGTAGATGCTTTAGATAGAAGAACGATGATCCATTTGAGTGGGTAAATCCCTGTGTGGAGCAGGAGTCCTCCTCCTGCAGACACTGATGGGAAAGACAGGCATACAAGAGCTTGCCTCTTTCTTCTTGGTGGATTTCGAGCATAGAGAAATGTGAATGTCCTTGTTGGAGAGCCTGTTCTTAGGAAAGTAGAAGCTGAGATATAAGGGGGACAAGAAATTAGAGACAGATGTGCTCCTTATTGCTTTCTGGGGAGATGACTACACCAAGGGACTGGCCTGGCTTTGATGAAGTTCTTCCTGGACCTACTCATAAAGACCGAATAACTCAGTCTTTGTAGGAACTGTTGTTAGACTGTACGTTTGTGTGGATGCATGTGTGTGCACATGATGATGCCAGAGGACAACCTCAGGCATCATCCTCGGGAACTTTGTCCACTTCCTTTGAGACAGGGCCTCTCATTAGCCTGGAACTCATCAATTAGTCTAGACCAGCTGGCTGTTGAACCCCGGGGATCCTTCTGTCTCTACCTTGTCAGTTCTGGGATTACAAGCATGTGTCACTTTCAACTTGCTTCCTGCCTTCGTGAGCTACTACCATCAGTTAAACTATTATTTTAGAAAGTGTTGTCTTGCACTGTGAGTGCTGGCACATTCTTGTAATGCTGAGCTATCTCCCCAGTCTTTAAACTATTCTTTTTATTTTCTTTTGTATTTTATTACATTTTCATCGAGTGGGGCAAATGCCATAGCATGGGTGTGGATGTCAGAGGGAAGAAAGGAAAGGAAAGAAGAAGAGAGAAAGAAAAAGAAAAGGCAATCCTCCTTCCTGCCAAAACCTAGGGCAAAGATGTACTGGTTGGAGAGAGAGACCAGCAGGGTATGGTGATGGGGCGGGGTGGGGGGCATCTGAAATAAAGGCATCCAGGTATTTCAGGCATATCTGGGAGGTGGTACCTCTCCTGGTGTCAACTTGATGAAATCTAGAATCAATGACAGGAATGTCTCAATGAGGAATTGGCTAGGTTCTGCTTGACTGTGGTACATCTGTGAGGATTGTCTTGATTACATTAATAGAAGTGGGAAGGCCTGCACATCTGTGAGAGGTACAAGGTAAATTCCTTGAGTTTGGGTCTTGGACTGTATAAAAATGGAGAAGGTGAGCTGAGTACAAGCATGTATGCGTTTATTCTCCCTCAGCTCGACTGTGGCTGTGAATGGCTGCTTCCAAGTTCTGATGATTTGAGTCACAATGATGGACTGTAACCTAGAATTAAAATTAAACCCTTTCCCCCTACATTGCTTTTGTCAGGAAACAGGAAACGAAACTGGGACACCTGGGGACCACTTCACAATGGAGAAGGGAGCCAGCATACTGATAACTTGGAAGGTGGGGTTCACAACCATTGTAATTTGCAATTTTGTTTTAAATATAGCTTCCTTATACTTCAAGACATGAAAGCAGGACATTGTGGTTCTCAAAGGCACAAGAAGCTTTGTGTTTTGTTTTTTTTTTGAGACAGGGTTTTAGCATAGGCTGGCCTAAAATCCACTTTGTAGCAGAAAGGTGACCTTGAACTTTCTGATCCTTTTGCCTCTACCTTCTGAGTGCCGGGATCATAGCTGTACACCAAAACACCCTATTCTATGTGCTTCTGGAATAAGACCCAGAGTTTTGTACAAGCCAAGCAGGCCCTTGACCAGCTGAACTATTTCCTCAGCCCCACATGCAGCCTTTTAGTGAACTAACCTTCTCCATACTGGGCTCAACAAATGAGGGGAAAAAAAAAACAGCAAAGTATTTTTTGTTCACCTTTATTAGAACCCCATCTTTTCAGTTTCCCATGAACTTCTGCTCATGATCTTGTTTTCAAGGCATATACTAGATTTTTTTTATTTTTTATTTATTTTTGTTTTCTATCCTCTGTTCTGTATCAGAGAGGAGAGGACAGTTTGCATATGTATCTTATGCACAAACATGGGTGAATGTTGAACTGGGGAGCTTCCAGGCAGATGTGACTTTCTTAGACTAAGCAGAGATGCTTACTTAAAACGCTGGCACAGCAGCCACCATCTCACCCTTCTCGATTGCATCTATGGTCCCACTTTGAAGACAGCATTCAGTTCTTTGCAGCTTTTCTGGATTCATGGGGCTTTTCTTTTTATTCTAACAGCTGCTTGTTTGCATAACCTGTTAAAGACACGTCCCCATCATCACACTAATGGGTTTCCTCTAGTTCCTTCTTGGACATTTTCCCTTCCTTGTTTAGATTTTATAACAAATAGCTACTTTTGCCTTCTACAAAAGTGCTTCCTGCTTGAAAATTTCCATTCTTTCCCAGTTATACAACAAGGCTGGACTTAATAGACTATCCTTTTTAACATAGTAGTGATTATACTTGTCTACAAGACCTTCCTGAAGTTCTTAGTTTCTTTATGGATCTCCCTTGGAGTTGTAGATATAATAGACTGCCTGTTAATTCCATTTTTCAGTTCATCGTTTATAGAATGTCTACATCTGTATTCTAGGCCCCAAGTTACTTCCCAGGTTATAAAGTAGACCGCATTTGAATCTTTGGTTTTCGTTTTGTAACTATGTCAGGATTACATTGAAAAGAGGAACCTCTTCCCATGCCTATTAAATGCGGCAAGGGAGCAGTCCACGTTACTAAGGTGATGGGGGTGGGGGTTATTGGAATCTAAAGACACTGGTGAAGCATGCAGTAAAGGTCAAGAGCCAGCTAGGTAACACATGCCTCTAATCCAAACACTGGAGAACTTGAAGGGGGATCCATTTGGAGGACATCTGAGCTACATAGTGAAACTTGTCTTAAAAACACAAAGGTTGGGGATGTAGCTCAATATTAGAGCTACCCCCAAGCCCTTAACTAGCAAATGCAAGGTTCTGGATTTGATCTCCAAGTCCAGGCAAGTAAGTAGACAAAATTAAATTAAAATCAAAATAGGTCAATTTTTTTCTAGTCTGGTATAGGGGTTTTAATATTGTGTTTTGAAGATATCATAAGAGCATACAGGTAATAGGAAATTATTAATAATTCATTATTTTAAACGGATATATTTCTCATAGCACTAACGTTCTGCATTGACATTGTTTCAGAGCTGGATCTTGTCACCCGCTAGGCCAGTGTTCTACCACTGAATTACATCTCTATTCTAGCCTGATTCCTTTATGACATTTCCTTCCATTGAAATCTTTGAGGGTGGAGCTAGTGAGATGGTTCAGTGGGTAAAGGTGCTTGCCAGGCTAGTCTGGCGACACGAGCTTAACCACTGCAAACCACATAAAAGTGGAAGGAGAGAACTGATTCCACAAAGTTGTTCTCTGACCTCCACACTTGTGCGTGGCCCCTGGGTGTTCATATTCCCCGCACGCGCACATGATAATATTACTAATCATAAAATCTTTGAGGGTGAATATGTCTCTGAGTGAAGTTCTGGGAAGGAACTTTAAGTCTGCAGATGTGGAGAACACAAAGGAAAGAAAGCATCTCCCCCTTTTCTTTGTGTGCTGTACAGCTCCTGACCTATTGTGTTTTGCTGAGGAAGTCTGAAGATGCAGTAAATCTTTCTGAAAGTGCAAGGAAAGGTCCATCACTTCCTGTTCCTAGCCCAGCGATGGAGCACACCTCAGGCTCCTTTTGTCTTCTGATAATAAAAAGGAGGGTTAGAGCGCAGGGATTTCTAGGCGCTAAATCCGGGCGCTTACAAGCTTCCGTGGTTGCAGCGGTGGAAGTAGCTATTGTAAGACAGATGTTCACCAAATTAAGGGTGCGCAAGAACAGGGGCCCACGGAGCAGACTTAGGGTAGCGCACAGGTGGGGGCAGCCGCCTGGTCTGGAGTCGTGGGCGCCTGTTTTCTGCAGGTGCTGCCTCCTCGCCTTGGTTTCCAAGAGGGCAGGAACCGCGCGTTGCAGGGTGCAGGACTTGACTCCTGGAACAGTTCACAAATGTTATTCCAGGTAGCAGACACCGATCTTGTCAAGTGTCCACACATGGCCCAGCCGAGGCAAACAGCATTCATACCAACCACCGCCCGCGAAGGGAGCGAGCGAGGGCTTGGGACGCTAGAGGGCTGGTCCGACTGGGTTCGGTACTGCTGTTTTGCGATGATTGCTTCCTCAGCCCGCTCATCATCCCTATTCCCTATCGTGATTGGCTCTTCCTCCTGCCAATCGGTTCCGCCGCGCTGACCTCCATTGGCCCCCTACCTAGGCCCCGCCCCATGAGCTGGGCACGGGCACTGGGGCGCCCGGGAGAGAACCCAGCTTGCTTGGGGCTTGGGGGGGAGGCGGTGGTGGCTCTGGAGAAGGAAGAAGAGTGGGGCGGGAGGAGGCAGCGGCGGCGATCCGGCCAGGGTGATGGTACAGGTGCCAGGGCCCGGCGCGGAGCTGCCGCGCTGAAGGGCGACGGGTCCGGAGTCCGCAGCGCCGCCGCGTCGCTCCCGGGGACGGGCGAGCGGGCGGGAAGATGCTGAGCAGGTTGATGAGCGGCAGCAGCAGGAGTCTGGAGCGCGAGTACAGCTGCACCGTGCGGCTGCTGGACGACAGCGAGTACACCTGCACCATCCAGGTCAGCGCCGCGCCGCCCGCCCGCCCGCTCGCGGGGTCCCGCTCCCTAGACTCGGCCAAGTTGGCGGGGGGCCGCCGCCCGGGGTCGCCCCAGCTCTAGCCCCGGCGCAGCGCTTTGTCCGCCCCGCAGCCGCACCGCCCGGCGCGCGGCATCCCTGCCCGAGCTCAGCCGGGGGCTGGTACCACGCGCCGCGCGCCCCTGCGGGGTGAGTCGCGTCCCGCACCCGCAACTCCTCTGCTCTGCGCCCACCCGGGCGGAGGACCCCGGGTCTTGGCTCCTCCAGCCGGCGGATAGGTAGCACCTTTGGGCGGGCGTCCGGAGCTAGGCGGGCAGGGCAGGAGACGCCTGCCTGGGTCGCCCCGTCGGGACGCGGGCTGAGGTTCCCCCCGGCCCCGCCAGGCCCGCCAGCCAGCCTTTATCTCCCTGGTTGGAAGGATAAAGGTTTATGTCATAATTTCTCTCGAGCGTTTGTGAGTCAGACGGAACGCGCAGCCCATGCAGAGTGGCCTATTGAAGGCGACCAGCCCTCTGTGCTTTGAGGGGTTAGCTCCCTTCCTCGTCTTTTGATCCCCAAATCTCAACGTGTTGGTAATTTCTGGGGGTGGGGGGCGTGAGGCAAAGATTTAGCAACAAGTCCCAGAGATTTGGAGATTGGCAGTGGCTGGAAAGAATCGGAGACTTATAGAAAAGCCAACAATGCAATAATGCCGCACAGCATTTCTTTCAGATCCTGGCGTTTTGAAAGGATTTTTTACAACCCCTGGCTTGTGTCCCTTCACTACTGCTGTGTGGCGCGTCAGGAGTCATATAGTGTTTTCCCCAGGAATGCAGTCTCTCCTTTATAAAGTCAGAGATTGAAAGCACCGATAATGCTCTCGTGTTTAATTCTTCTACCAGAGGACCGACCCTGCGCTCACCGCCAGAAACTGCTCTTTGTGGAGAAGCAAATTGAGTTAGACCCGGGAGGGTCTCACCTGATCCCTTTCCTTTCCCCGCAAGAATCTGGAGGAGGCTTCTAGGCTCAGATGTGACAAAAACTGCTGCCTAGACCCTACCCGCAGGATGCCCCCATCCATCCATCCATCCATCCATCCATCCATCCATCCATCCATCCATCCATCCATCCATCCATCCATCTTGCCGACAATGCTCAATAGCATAAAATAGAGACGTGTGAGAAAGACGCTCCAGTGTCTGAGAGCAGCTGCCTAATGCTGACGGTGCTTAGTTCAGCCTGCCCCCTTCCAAGGACTCCCCTCCCCAAGCCCTGAGCTTAAGTGCTGACTGCTGCCAAAGATCCAGGAGAGTAGAGGGAGAGCACAGACTATCTTTTGAAGGCTACTTAATACAGATTAAACGCCCATAAAGATGCTAGCCATTAAGTGAAAGGGCTTTTGTAATTGGCTATGACGGAGAGATGGTATGTATTATTTCCCTCCTCGATGGCGTGCTACTTTTTGTTTCTATGGTGTCATTGTTTCTATGTACAGTTTTCTCCCTGTTTTGTTTTAATGGAGGAGGAGAAAACATGGAATTGACACCTTCGCAGTGTGAGTACACTGTCAAGAGCTTTTAAAGTCTTTCCGTTTAAAAATTTAACAAATGTGTACAATAGCCTGCCGAGGGCAGTGTGAGGTTTAGACTTCATAAACCTTAAGAATACTTCTGTGGTATATAGTGACATAAAATTTCTCCAGTAGATCATTAACTCTTGCCAACGTGTAGAGATTTAAGGAAACATCACTCCTTGAAAAACGTTTATAATCTTCTGGTTTTAGGTATCAGGAAAGGCAACTTTTGATTCTCCCTTGTCCTCAGAGCCAGTGAGGTTGATTAGTATTGTAATTGTGGATGGTTCTTATTGTCACTGAGAAAAAATATTTTAAAGTTAAATTGGACTTATTGGAGTAATGTTTACTGTATTCTACTGTTCGTGTTCATTTTTTGTTGCTCTTATTTTTATAATTTAAGGTTATAAAAATTAGTCATGGCCCCTGTACACAGGCTAGATGTGTTAATCATTGTATGTGGCGATTCTGGTGCCAACTCTAAAACAGAGGAATTATAGCATATTTGCCATTTTTTACACCACTATTTAGATAGTATTTTGCCTTTGTTTTTATCCATATGAGAAAAGGTTTGAAAAAAAGACAATTATCTACAGGACTCTAATATTTTTCTATATGCAGCTTTTTAAACAAAGCATTTAACTTTTCTTAGCAACTTTCCCATTTTATATTTCTACTGTGTGTGTGTATGTGTGTGTGTGTGTCTGTAATGTGTGTATGTGTGTGTCCACATGTGCTTACTTGTTAAACACTCGGTGCAGTTTTAACATGGGAAAGAGGGATGGGCTTCTTATTTAGCTAAGCATTATTTTCAATACTTTAAGAATAGCAATACTGTATGTTTTAAATCTTTTGTCGATGGTTTGGACTCCTTTCTCCTTGAAGTGTTATACTTTCATTTAGATATGGTGTCTATTTTAGAAATATTTTTATGGCTTTTAAAATAGCCAGAGACCATGTAGGGCAATACAGAATTAGAAATATACCAGTGGGTTGGTGTCATGAAAGCCATGTTTGGTAAATTCCAGTTGTACAGCAATTCTGTCAAGGTATTGCTTTAGCGGCATTTCATAATGCAGTTCTAGTGAGCTGGCCTTCAGGATGTGATTATTAAGGTAACCAGAATGTCTTCTATCTTTGCGAAGAAGATTCTCCCAGGCACAGGCCTACTCTTTCATCCTTTCTGATATGGAAATGCATCTGTAGACCAGGAGAAATGAAAGTATACATAGGAGGATTGTAGGATAATTGCTCCCCTGTGAAGAACATTGTTAATAGCCAGTTTTGAAGGTCATTGCCTCAGACATTCAGATCTGATCCACATTTTTGACTCTTCTGTTTTTAATTTTTGCAAATCTGTATTTATTTTCCCCATTTACTACCTGACTTTTTATTTGGGAGAAAATAGAAAAAAATGAAATATTAAAATACTAACTAGTATTGCTGAAGTCAACCTGAATGGAATAATTTAAATGTCTAGACATGCTTTGTCCTAAGGAACACACTTTTAATAGTTTATGTATTATTTAGGACATAGTGCAGACGTTTGGGAGCAATAGCTATTGGACAAATAAGTATTTTCAAAAGAGGCATTATAATATTTGGGGGGTGATAACTGAAAGATGAAACCACCTTAGAAATGAGTTAGATTTTATTTGGGACACATGAAAACCACAGATGAAGCAGCCAGGTTAAGCAGATTTTTCAGTTATAAACAAGCTGTGTGTGCAGAGGCAGTTCTGTAGGGGGGGCAATGCTTGGATTTGATTGTGGCTCAACTACCTAGTCATTTTGAGACCTAGAGTGAGGGAGGGAGGGAGGGGGGAGGGAGCACATGAGTGGGGTTCTGGGCTTGCCAGGGATCTCTGTGTTCATTGTACCTCATTTTTCTCACAATGGCATTATGGACTGATTATATATCCATTGTACTAAATGAGGAAAATGGGATGGTGGATTGGTGGGTGGGTCCTGTGCTGAATGGCTGATTATATGCTAAGCATTCTGTTAGACACTTTGTGCCTTACAGGAAAGAGATGGGTAGTATTGTTTCGATTTTATAGATGAAAAGGCAGGTCCCAGAGGTCAAAGGAATTTATTTATTGTTAGTAGGTGACCTTACTGTATTTAAACCAATGTCTTTCTAATTCTTAATCTTATTCACTCTCTATTTTGACTCTCTAAATTGCTTCCTATTTTCCTACCTTAATTTTTTCATATATACAATGGAAATATTAATGCTTATTTCATAGCAAAAAGAAAATTAATTGGAAATATTACAAATAAACAAGGAACATTAAAACACAAAACAGAATTGAGAATTTTTTTTTTTTTTTTTTTTTTTTTTGAGACAGGGTTTCTCTGTGTTGTTTTGGTGCCTGTCCTGGTGGCTCTGTAGACCAGGCTGGCCTTGAACTCACAGAGATCCATCTGGCTCTGCCTTCTGAGTGTTGGGATTAGAGGCGTGGGCCACCACTGCCTGGCACATTGAGAAATTCTTACTTAAAAAAAAAAAAGAAAAATAAGTCAGATTAAATCATAACTTGTCTTCAAATGATTTCTAGTTAGTCTCAATGAAGTTGTGAAATTCCATCCTGGGATAGTATAACTCATTAGACCTTTTCTTTAAAATTTAAGAACTTGGGCTGACGAGATAGCTCATCAGCTTGCTGCCTAGGCTGATGACCCGAGTTTGATCCCAGGAGTCCCCACGGTAGAGGGAGAGAACCAACTCCTACAAGCTGTTCTTTGACGCCCCAGCCCATAAATAAAAACCCCACGAGTTCCCATTTCTCTCCCTCTGTCTTACCTATGTCTTTGGCTTTAGGAGGATGCTTATTCTTTGGACTATGGGTTGCCTTTTCCAAGAATTTCTGCTTCCTATTTTATAAGTGGAGCCCTTGGTTTCATTAATGCAGAAGTTGGTAGAAAATTAGGATAATTTTATTCACAGAGAAAAACACAAAGATGTTGTATTTTCATGAATATTGATTTTTTAAAAAAATTACTTAACAGGTAATTATGCTGTCTCAGGATCTGTTACAATAGCAAGTCAGTTAGTCTCTAGCTCTTGAAATTAAGATAAGTATAAAGTTAGCCTCCCAGGGATGTGGGGATGTGGGGTGGCTTGGGAAAGAAGGCTGGGGGGGGGGGGGAGGAGGGAGGAGGGGGGAATCTGTGGATAGTATGTGGAGTGAGTAGAAAATTTCTTAATAAAGACAAATGAAAGGAAAAAAAAATTAGCCTCCCAGAATCCTAAAAACACTTGTATTGCTTCTTAACTTCAGTATTAAATATTGTATAAAACTAATTAGATATTGTATAAAATATATCTTCTTGGCACAGAAGATAAATTCTGGATCCTTGACTGTCTCCTCATTCTTTCTGTTTATGGGGTGGCAGCAGCGCTCCGGGAATCCAGAAACATGCACCACAACAGATTTTACTTATGGGTATTTGTATGAATTTGCATTCTGTTAAATGCTTGGCATGAATGTGCTAGATGAGGCAATTCAGCAAACCATGTAATAAAAGAACATGAAATTTTGAGTTAACTTTGTAGCCCAGAGACTCATTTATCATAGCTGCGCTATCAGCAGCAGCACCCATTATAAACAGACTTTTGTTTGTTTGTTTGAGATCGAGTCTCTCTGTCATGTAGCTCTGGCTGTCCTGGAACTCACCATACCGACCAGGCTGATAGCGAATTCCCAGAGATCCACCTGCCTCTGCCTCCCAAGTGCTGGAATTATGGGTGTGCAGCCACCACACAGGCAAACAGACATTTTTGTTATGGATTTGCAGTGGTTTATGCCCAGGTTTGCATATGTGATGTAGTATCAGAAGCAAGGAATTAATTTTTGGAAGAACTTTAATGATAATATAATTTATTGCTGTACTAAATTGATCAAAAAGCTTTTTTTTTTGAGAATTATACGTTGGAACTTATAAAGGATGAAATAAGAGCAAGCTGTAAGGTTGTGAACCTAAAAATTATAGCACCTAGCTTGAGGCCTCTACCGTTCTAGATTAAAAACAAAACAAAAACAAAAACAAAAAACAAAACAAAACAAAAAAACAACAACAAAAAACCCCCAAACCATTTGTTTTGATTTGTGCTGTATGATTGCAGTGGTGATACCCCCAAATTTCATGTACCTGAAAACAATAAACATCTCCTAACTCTATAACTCCTTTTAACCCATCTCTCCCAGACCAGTTTTCTAAGGTCAGGTGTGTAAATGTGGTATGTATGGGGTCTTCGGCATCTCCGATAACGCTGCACTTGTCCCTTGTTGAGTGCCTGGTACCCAGTCAGTAAGCATGGTCGGGTTTTTCTCGTGTCCTTCGGGGCTTCTTCCCCATTCCTGCAGGCATAGAGAGCCACAGCAAATGAGCACTGTGTCAGTGATGTGCTTCATGGAACCTTCGTGGCCAGCCGGCATTAGCGCTTTGAATGCAGCATCCCTCACAGCTGCATAAAACTCTTTGGCTCCTATCGCCAAAATCATTACTCCACAGAATAGGATGTGGACCTCCAAGTAAACTGTGCTGCCCGGCTGTCCTAGTGAGGGCTACGTCGAGGTGAAGTCATCTTCGACAGACAGCCTAGTCTATAACATGCTGTCTGAACTAGCAGACCCTGCTTCGTGGAGCAGC
Organism: Peromyscus leucopus; assembly: GCF_004664715.2. Classification (NCBI taxonomy): domain Eukaryota; kingdom Metazoa; phylum Chordata; class Mammalia; order Rodentia; family Cricetidae; genus Peromyscus; species Peromyscus leucopus. The sequence continues at coordinate 97,822,507 of NC_051066.1, read as the reverse complement.
TCCCTTAGGTGTGCCTTGCCAGGGCTCATACAACACAGGTGAATTTGGAGAGGGTTGATGATCGATACCCTGCAACTCTCTCATCTGTGTGGTGCTCAGAGTGGTAGTGATGATCATCTGGTGGCCTGATAGTCATTGTCCCTCTTGCCTTCTGGCTTTGATCCTTCAAACTCAGGTCATCTTTGTGTGTTTTTTGTTTGTTTATTTTGATTTTTATGCAGCTGAGCAATTTGAGGAGCACTGAGCCATTTTCATTCCCATGTTGCTGGGTGAGTGTTCCTCCTAAGGTCAAAATACCCAGTCATACGTCCATTCTAGCACTGAAACAGGTCTTCTATTCATTTAAGACTCTGGTGTAGTGACCAATACCTTAAATACTATCTTAAATATAGGTAAGGTCAAAGATGGACCATGGAGAACAGAATTGAAGAGTACTTATTTCTCCCATGCACCTGCTCCCCCCCCCAGTGTGTGTGTGCGCGCGCGCGCACGCACGCTTAGATTGAACTTAGATTCCTTAATTGTTCTCCACTTTATTTTTTGACAGAGGGTCATTCTCTTAACCCGGAGTTCACCAGTTTAGCTGGATTAATCGGACAGTGAGCTCTGGGAACCCTGTCTCTGCCTCCCACACAGGTGCTGCCATGCCCAGCTTTTTATGGGGGTGCTCGGGATGCAAACTCGGGTCCTCTCACGTGCACAGCAAGCTCTTTGCTGACTCAGCCATCTCACCAAGTCCCTTGAACTCCAGTTTTTCTGAGACTGATCCCTAGAGGTAAATCATGGCCTCTTCCAAGGCTGCTGTGTGATTGGCCCTCACTGATGCGAGTATTCTGACCGGTGTAGACCAGTGTGTTTGTCTTTCACCAGCTGAAATGATTTTTCTTTATTTCTACAGATGGTGTTTATGATCTTTCCAACTTACTTATGTTTTAGGTTTGAAAGACAGGAACTTGGTGAAAATCTCTAGGCTTTTTTTGCCTGTGGATACAAGACAAAACAAACAACAAACAACCAAACAAAAACAATCAAAAAAACCCCACAAACGTGAATCAAGTTTTCTAAGGAGACCCTTCCGTGCCATGCTCATACAGGAAAAATAATTGGGCCACATGCTTGGCACCCATTGAGTTTTTGTACAATAGTGCCATTCACTGGTCTACAGAAAACAGCCCATTGACAGTGATGGTGGCTGTCACCCCCCTACCCCCGCCTTCTGACTACTTGCATGACCGTGACCTCATCTACTGATTTGTATTGAGAAGTGCTCTGGACCACTCCAGAAGTGCTTGAAGACTCACTCTGAGTGCCAGTGATCATTTCAAAGCCCCAGAAAACTATTGCCTACTAAGGGAACCCATTCAAGAACAGAACAGATTTAGCTGTCTCATGCATCATTCAGAGCATCTTCCTATTTTATAACTCATAGCTCCCACTCCTTTTGTAGAAACTGTGAGCCCTGTCAAAAGCATGGAGGATGGAGTAAAGTAAGGAATGGATAAAGCCAGTGGTTTTCAAAGTCTGATTGCTGGACCACAAAATTACCATGTACTCAACGGGGTACTCACTAGAAATGTAAATTCTTGGCTCCACCTCAGCCCCAGTGAATCAGAAACTGGAGATCAAGCTCCAAAACCTTACATATGTGTGTATGTATGTGTGTATGTATGCATGCTCATATGTGTTAGGGGTGTGCATACATGTGTGTGCTCATACATGTGGAAGCCAGGGGAACAAACTCTGATGTTCTTCAGGACCACCTACCATTTCTGAGGCACAGTCTGTCACTGGCTTAGAGGTCACAGAGTAGGCCAAGCCAGGGATCTCCCTGTCTCTTCTTTCTCACCGCCGAGATGACAAGTGTGTGCCACATGCCAGGCATTTCTTTTGTCAGAGGGGTTCTATGGATCAAGCTCTGGTCTTTGTGCTTGAAAGGCAGGCACTTGGCCAACTGAGCAACTGAGCCATCTTTCTACCGCCGAAGCCCTTTAGAACAAGATTTCCAGGTGGTTCTCATGTGGCCTAGGTTTGAGAGGCCCTGCCTGACTATGGAGGCCTCACGGGCAAGATTAACAAGTCTTGTTTATTGGATATAATTTCTAATTTTTATTCTTGGATGATCTTACTCTCTCACTTTGTTTGCACATATGCAGACCTATCTTCAGGTTGGCGAGATTCTGGAGATTTTGTTCATCATACCACTTTGATGTTACATTTATCAGTTTCGTGTTCTTCATCTCCTCTCTTAAAAATGATATGATCATTGCATACTTATTTACTCTATATGGGTGTTTTACCTGTATGTATGCAGTGCCTGTGGAGGCCAGAAGAGGGCATCAGATTCCCTGGAACTGGAATTATAGACAGTTATTAGCCATGTGGGTGCCAGGACTCGAACCCAGGTCCTTGGAAGAGCAGCCAGGGCTCTTAGCCACTGAGCCCATCTCTCCAGCCCTTGATCATTGCATATTTATGTATTGTTTTTCAAACACATATTCTCCATAACTTAGGGAGTACAGGGAGAAAGACATAGTAAATACCTTTGTCATTTAATTTAACAAATTACAATTTATAAGCTATAATCATCATTGATTGGGGGCTCAGGCAGCTGATATACTTTGACAGTGCAAATGGGAGAGGGGGTTGGGAGAGGTGGAGGGACTCCAAGTTAGTAAATAGTTCGCAGTGGAGGTGAAATTTGATCTAGGTTGTGAAAGATTGCCAAAGCAGAAAATGAGACTTGGGAATGGAGGGAGGGCATTCCAGGCTGAGTTAAGAAGCTACTTCAGATAGAAAAGCTGAAGATGTCAAGTGTTTAGTTTTTCTTTTACTGTGTTTATCTCACGTACTCTGGTATAGTTGAGTCAAACAACAGAAATAATACTTGCTGAGAGAGAATTACTGTCAGCAAAATTTCAATCATATTTGACAGGTTGAGAGGAATCAGTCCAAACTAAAAATAAATGCATAAAGCTTGTGGTAAATGATGTCTAATTCTAAGACTGTATAACACAAATTAAGATTCCTCACAAAATGATGGTCGTGCATTTCAATCTTAATCCTGTAGCTGTAGCAACTACTTATGAATTTTATTTCCAAGAATCCTCTTCTCTTGGGCACCAGTGTAATGATCAAATTCCAACTTTTAGCTGATGTTTAAAAAAACTGATGGACTCAGCTCTGCGTTGGCTGTGCAGTAGCAGTTAAGAAATGTGACGCATGAAGCCCTAAAAAGCCACATTTGAACATCTCTGTCCCTAAACCTGTGCCCACCAAAAATAGCTTCTGTAGATCACCAGGACATACTTCCCTGGATTCCCCAGGGAACCCCTCCCTGCCAGCTCTGAAGTTGCCAGCCCAACCCAGGGTGCACTTCTAGCGCTGAGCACAGTGCCAGGCCACAGCTTTGGAGATGGGAACCTCCAAGAAAGGAGCGCCTGGCATTTGGGCAATCAGCGTTCGGCAGATTGCCAATGCTAATAGGTTATTTTGCTCTGGAAAAAGAAGGGATCGTCTAAAGTCCGATGCATGGGGGATAGCTGACACTCTTCTGTTGGAAAGATTAAGGGAGTTTGCTAAGAAGTGGTATTATGGGAGCCAAAAATTTAGCGAAGGCACTTAGGCCCAAGACTTGAAAAAACTGATAGTGGTATATCAAAACAGCATGCCCCAGTGCACATGCAAATGTCTGGCTACTTCTATTGAACTTGAACCCACACAGTCGCACGTCATAGTCGGAGAATTGTCTGTTGTCACTAGGCTAGTGTAGAGCCCTTTTCCCCTTGCACCCGATCTAACTTACAAGTTTCTAATCTGGGCTCCTACCTCGTCTTGGGATCACCTACATGGAGGCGCTGCCTTCAGCATTCCCTGAGGGTTTCCAGTGCTCTAGGCAGGTGCCATTAAAACTCATGTTTTGTTACACGTGAGCTAGGCAGATAAGAACATTGATCAGAGTACTAGAGAGCAGAATTAATCAATTCACTGAAGGATGCCATGTTTTTCCAGGGATAATTTAGCAGGTGGAAGCACCCACCCAGCCTGCTTTCTTTCAGACTTTTGTCTCTAGAGATATCCAAACCCCAAAGTTAATGTGGATTGGAGTTCTGAAGGTGAGAAGGACTCATGGGCCAGCAAAGATGCCTAGAATATTTTATGTAACAGTGAACCTGCCATTTCACAGTACACAGTCTATGCAACAGGCTAGACCACCAGCTTTTTGGGACGCTACTGAGAAGTTATTCTATGAAAGGAGCTTGGTTGCTGAGAGATAACTTCAAATTACGCTCAGCCTCAGATTCCAGTATATGTGGACTATGTTGGGGAAAAGAAAGTAATTTGCATGGTGTAACTGAAGAACTCTGGCAGTGCCAGATTTTATAAGCAGTGGAAATGCCCTGAAAGCTAACACTCTTCTTTGCTTACCTTTTTATATGTACAAGTGTTTTATCTGGATCTACGGATGTGCACTGCCTGTGTGTCTGGTACCTGTGGAGGCCAGAAGAGAGCATTGGATCCCGTAGAACCGGAGTTACAGTTGTGAACCACCATGTGGGTGCTGGGAACCGAACCCACATCCTCTGTAAGATACCAAGTGCTCTTAACTGCTGAACCATCTCTCCAGCCCCTGCTTAACTTTTTAATTCATATGAGGTGATTTAGACAAGCTTGTTTAAAATGAATAGCCATATAACAGAAATCACATCTAGGAACTGTTTTCTAATAATTTCTATGGTAAAGAAGACATTACTCATATTCTAATTTTAATATTGGCTACATTTGACAGTCTGATTATTTTTTAAGAGACAGATATAATGATATACTGTCTTGCTGCAAATTAGATCTCACAGCATGTCATTATAAAATATTATGGACTATTTTTATTAATAATATATCTTATATTAGATACCTTTACTTGGTGGTTGAAAGAGCATGTCAAGAGAAGTAGGAAAACTATTTTCTCTTCCTCAGATTCCATCCCCTCCCCGCTGGTGTTGAGGTCTAGCCAAGGGTTTTGTGCAAGCTGGGTCAGCAATTCCCCTCTGCGCTGTACTTGCAGATCCCGCAGTCGTCTGTTTTCTAATTCTTTCCTGATGTGATGTTTTTTCTGCTCATCCCTTATCACTCTCTTTGCTTTATGCTAATTTGTTCTTTCGGCCACTCGTTTACTGTGACCTCTCTCATTTATTTGGTGCTGGAGATCAAGCCGAAGGCCTTGTTTATGCTAGCCTCATGCACAGAGGACTATGCAACGACCTCGCTGCCATCTCTAAATTCAGACACAGGTTCGCCTTTGCTGATGTCAAGGCTCTATGTGTGTGCTTGTGCCTTCTTTTGCCGAAGGTGGGAGGAATTGAAAAACAGTAAGCCTGGCGAGATGGCTCAGTGGGGAAAGGTGTTTGCCTCCAAAGCTGGTGGCCTCAATTTTATCTCTGGAGCTAACATGATAGGAAAGAGCCAGCTCCCCAAAGATGTCTTTTAACGTCCACACATGTGTCATGGTGACCCTCAAATCCCCAATGTAGGTTAATATACAAAAAGGCAGAGCATGATATATGGTGATATGTGCCCTTAAAGTTCATTATTAAACATAAAAGTCTTGTATATTTTAGTTAACTGGAACTTGAGATAGTAAGAATAGAAATCTGCCTCGAATAAAGTGACACACCGAGGTTCCAATCTATAAACTTTTGAAAACTTTTGGCTTTGGCTGGATTAGGTGTTAAGTGGAGAATTTTCTATTAACTTTTTTTCTTCTTTTCCAACATGACCCAGTGTCTCTTGTTGAATTTGAGCTCAGGTCTGCATGGGTTCACAGCTGTTCTCATGGCTTTCTGATAAAATAAGCAGGGAGTTCAATGGCTTATGGTGAAAACTTGAGATCTGTGTTAAATGTGTGACTCTTAAGTGATTTTGAGACCCTGGCAGGCAACCCGACCTCCAAGATGCAATGTGATTCCTCCTTTGCAGAAAAGAAGGCTCAGATGGAAGGTCCCGCTGGTCTCTTTTAGCACCAGGCCATTCTGTAGTTCGCAAGAGATTTGTTCATAGCCCAGTGGGTGTTTCTCTGTCTTTCCCTGGATGAAGGATGTTGTGTAGAGCTGCCATCATTCTTAGAGTGAGATGTCAAAGGGAGAGCCTGGAGCCTCTCCTATCTGTGATCTGATCTTAGTTTTGCAGAACACAAAATAACAATTTAATCTCCTGTCTAATACAAGTTACATTTTGGGGGATTGACTCATGTTAGTTAAAAATCCTAAGAGCTCTTTTAAAAATTAATGCATAATCTGAATTGGTTATATTTGGATTAATGACTACTGGTTTCTGCTACCAGAGGCCATGATTTTATCATCAAAGGGGTTGGACAAATAAATTAGAAAGTTGTTTGGAATTCAAATGGTTTTGAGGGATAGTCTTGCAGGTTGTATAACGTTCTCAGAAGCAGTCCCTTTGCATAGCAGTGGTTTAGTAACTATGTATCCAGGAGACTGACGGTCTTTCTCCCTGAATTGCGTATCAGTGAACACTGAGAAGTCGGTAGCTCTTTCCTTTCCACTTTATCATAAAAACTCTTATTCTAACATTAATCAGGTATGACTTAAATATGTTTGTGCTTTTTTCCAAACAGGTTAATTTTTCTGTTTCTTTTCCTTTTTTAAAAAAGGTGTAGACAGGCTGGTGAGATGACTCTGGATAAAAAGCCCTGCCTCAAAAGTACGAGGACCTGAGTTTGAGCCCCGTAAAGATGGAACCAGTGTAAAGGTGGAAGCAGAGAAAGTTGCCATCTGGTTTCCATACACATGCTATGGCATATACATTACTACACACCCATGCATTCACGTGGGCACACACACAAACACACACACACACACACACACACACACAGAGGAAGGGAGGGAGAGAGGGAGAGAGAGGAGAGAGAGAGAGAGAGAGAGAGAGAGAGAGAGAGAGAGAGAGAGAGAGAGAGAATAAGTAAAAGAAAAATATTACTAAGGTCTACACAGGGGATGTGATCTGTTTAGTTTAACTAGGTAACTAGGTTTGGGAGTTTCTTAGGACTTATTTGTCAATACAGTTTCCCCCTTAAATTAAAGAACTTAGCTAGATTACTTAAATTTTTATGTTGACTTTTATTAGTTTATCTTTTACAAGGAGATTGTTTTCTTTTTTTAACTAATTATTATTATTTTTTTAATTTTGTGTGCATTGGTGTTTTGCCTGCATTTATGTCTGTCTGAGGGGGTCGGATCCTCTGGAACAGGAGTTACAGACAATTATGAGCTGCCATATGGGTGCTGAGAATAGAACCCAGGTCCTCTGGAAGAGCAGTCAGTGTGCTTCACCGTGGAGCCATCTCTCCAGACCAGGAGATTGTTTTCTGACTTTGATTTTAAATCTCAAAGGAGAGGCTTCTGACCTGGCCCTCACAGTTATGTCATTAACGGTGTCGTAGGTAATGTTTGCCTCTTCCCGCCTTTCGTTCTCTGACCGGTTCTCACTCCAGTTCAGGGTATCCTGGAATTCACCAGGTAGCCCATGTTGGCCTTGAACTCATGGTGATTCTCCTGTCTTACCCTTCGTACTGGAATCGCAGACCTAATCATCCCATCATCGGCAGCATTCCGATCTCCCCACTGCTGTGACTTCTGGTTTGTTTTTCAGTACTGGGGATTGAAGCTAGGGTACTCTGCGGGTCAGGCAAGTGCTCTACCACTGAGCTGCCGACTTGCTCCTCATGATGGCATGCAGAGGAGACGTTCGCGTTTGCTCTAGAACCTGGTGAGGAGGAATTCTGGACTGCTCTAAAGCTAGTTGTTCTTCTGCTTTCAAGCTTCCCAATACTGTTTGGTGGTTATTGTTTTCACCTTGATAGTGTAAATAAAATGTCACATTTTTGCTTGGTGTCAGGAGAATACTTGAGTCCAGTCTACCCTGGGCAACACAGTATAACCTTGTCTGGGAAAAAAAAGTCAGTTTTTTGGGGGGTGGGTGGGGGAAGATATACATTTACTTAGAATAAAATTTGTACCCTTTCCAGATTTATACTTGTCAGAATTCTGACAATGAACACATGTAGCAAGTGTGTGGTTTCCTGGGCTCCCGTGAGGTCTGTCTTCTCCTCCTACTCCAGTGTCTGGCAACTGTGATTCTGATTTATCTCCTTAGACTTTTGCCTTTTCTATAGTGTCATAATTGTGGTTATGAAGTATGAGTCTGGTTTCTTGCATTTGGCATAGTGCATTTTTTTTTTAAAAAAAAACAGTTTATATCCCATAAAGTTATTGTTTAAGGCCTCCCAAGTGCTGGGATTAAAGGTGTGCACCACCACCGCCCAGCGCATAGTAGTTTTGAGGTTTATTCACATAGTCATTTTTTTCTTTGAGGTAGGCTCTTGTTATATAGCCCAGGCTGGCCTCAAACGTGTAATCTTTCTACTTCAGCCTCTGGAGTGCTAGGATGATGGCCGTATCTCATGGTGCTTGGCTTAGCGCTTTATTATTTTTTTGTTGTCTAATAATTTTTCATTGTATGAATGTACCACATCTTATTTAGCCAGTTATCAGTTGTTAGACTTTTGGGATGTTTCTACATGTTTTGACTATTATGGATAATACTACCTAAATGTTCAGAATATTTTTTACTTTCCCTGGGGTCCATACCTAGGAGTAGTATTGTTGGATCATTTGCTAACTGTTTAGCTTTATTTTTCTTAAAAAAATTGTGTTTCATTCATCAATTGATAATTGTGTGTGTGTGTGTGTGTGTGTGTGTGTGTGTGTGTGTGTATGCGCGCTGTGCCCACATGTGCACATGTATGGAGGTAAGAAGACAAGTGACCGGAGTCTGTTCTCTCCTTCCATCTCTGGGTTCTGAGATTAATTAAACGCAGGCTATCAAGTTTGCTTGCAATAGCCTTTACCCCATGAGGTACCTCAGCAGTCCCTCTCTTTTTTCTTGAGATAATATGAGTCCTGGCTGACGTCACGGTCAGTATGCAGTGCAGGGCAGTCTTGAATTCACGGATTAGTGAATTCTGCTTTAGTTTCCTGAGTGCTGCTGGGATTGCAGGCATGTGCTACCATGCCTGGCATGTGTTTAGTATTTTGAGGAATAGTGAAGTGGTTTTCACAGTATGTGCCTGAGGGTTCCAGTCTCTTCTGTTGAGTCTTCACTCTTGTGTGTACTTTTGACTAAGGCATTCTAATGTATGATGTGCTATCTCATTGTGGTTTTCATTTGCATTTCCTTGACAATTAAATGTTCAGAATATTTTTTAATCCCTTTATATTTACTTTGGGAAGAACTACATATTAAAATCCTTTGCTACTTTATGTGTATATGTTACGTATGCATTCTTTATGGTACTGGAGATTGAGCTCAGAACCATGCTTGTGCGTGCTAAGCAAGTGCTCTACCACTGAGGTATAGCCTCAGCTCTTTTTACTGTTTGTTTAGACACAAGATCTTACTAAGTTGCTCAGGCTAGCCTTGAATTCACTTTCTATCTCAGATAAGCCTTGGATTTGTGTTGTGTGATATTTTGATCATATTCTGACAATAAAGCTTGCTCGGAGTCAGAGGGCAGAGTTAGACTAGCTAACCAAAATTAACCCGAGAGGTCATGGATTGAGGACAGTAGGAGACAGGTAGTAAGTAGTAAGGCAGAGCTGAGGGAGGATCTCAGGCCCTTTGGATTGAGGAATGGAAGAGAGAGGAAGTGGCTGGTGGCTTCTCTGCTTCTCTGATCATTCAGGATCTTACACTGATATCTGACTCCCAATTTTTTACTGATAAAGAATAATTAGATAAATGCATCAAATTTGGGATTCCCCTGCCTTAGTCTCCTAGTAGCTGAAATTACAGGCTTGTGCCCTCTGGACTGGCATGCACATTTTAAACTGGATTATTGTCTTCTCATTGAGTTAGAATTCACTATGTATTCTGGATATAAAATCTTTATCTGATACTTTAAAGTATTGTCTTTTGTCCTGTGGACTATCTTTACATTTTTCAAAGATTTTATTTTATTTATGTGTATGTATGTGTGTTTGTGTGTGGGGTATGTGCACATGAGTGCAGTTGTATGCGGAGGCCAGAAGATGGCATCACATATTCTTGAGCTGGTGTTAACAGGTGGTTGTGAACTAATGTAGGTGTTGGGAACCGAGATAGTGGTCTAGATATTTTTGCATGAGGATATATGGAAAGCTCATACTTAAGAGTTTTAAAAAAAAATTCTTTCTCCCATTGAATTGTCTTGGTCCATTTTCCTGAAGATCAACTGATCATAAATATATGGACTTAAATATAAATAAAAAATTAAAAAATAGAAATATATATATTATTTTTGACTCTTAGTGTTGTTCCATTCATCTTTCTACCTTCATTCTAGTACCATACTCCTTGATTAATTTAGCTTTTCAGGAAGTGTGAATTCACTAACTTTGCTCTCTTTTTAAAAAAGATTGTGTATGTGTGTGTGTGTGTGTGTGTGTGTGTCTGTCTGTCTGTCTGTCTGTCTGTCTATCTGTATGTGAATATGTGCACGTGTGAGTGCATGTGTCTATGGAGTCCAGAAGGGGGCAGCCAGATCTCTTGGAACTGAAGTTACAGACAGTTGTGTGTTGTCTGATGTGAGTGCTGGGAACTGAACTCAGGTCCTCCGCAAGAGCGGAGTGGGCCATCTCCCTGGCTTCCTACCTTTGTTCTTTTGAAAATGTATTTTTATTTATGTGCATGTGTGTCTGTGTAAGTAAATGCCATATGGGTGCCTGTAGATCTGAGAAGATAATGTCTGCTGTCTTGGAGTTGGAGTTACAGGCAGTTGTGATCTGCCTGTGTGGGTGCTGGGAACTGAATTTAGGTCTTCTGGAAGAGCAGCAAGTACTCTTAACCATTGATCCAGCTCCCAACTTTGTTCATTTTTAAGACTGTTGGGGTTAGTTTTGCTGTGTTGCATTTCCATATGAATTTTAGGTGCTCAGATGCCGCTAGGTGGTCAATACTTGCCTAGCATGCCTAAGGCCCTGTTTTATTCCCTAGTATCAGAGAATGGGGGAGGGGTGGAGGAGGCAGAGGAGACATGGCATTGCCCCAGCCCTGAGGTCTGGAATTTGGAATTGACTCAGCGCTCCTTGCTCTTGATGTGGTGTTTTGTGTCACGTGCAGCTTTATTTAGTTGATAACCACTGAACAATGATATTGAAAAGCCCACTCATTAATATTAAAAGTTTCCTTGACGGTAAAAGGTAGTAATAGAAGCTAAGTCATCTCTCATGCTCTGAAAAGTGAGGGTTGTCTTTCCTTGGGAAACCGATTTCTAGTACACAGCCTTCCAGAAGGACTGTACTGGGAATGTGGCATGGCTTGTCAGAGGTTATAAATGACAGTGCGTTAGGAAAGCAGGCGAGGGAACAAGCAGGGATTTGCTGTGGGGAAACAGACATACATTTTGTGATCCGTTTTGACAAACACCGGCCGTGGCCTGTCAGTGCGGAAAGGGTAAAATCGAATTCATAACTGTCATCATAATGGTTAAAATAAGTTATTTTTTTTGTAAGAAGGAAGTGGTTTTGAAATCTTTACTGGGGTTTTTCAGTTCTGCACTGATGACTCTGAGGTTGGCTGGAAGGCTGAGCCATGCATGCTTAGGCTGAGCGGGTTTTGTTAGCTGCCTGTGGTAAGTTTCAGTAGTTTTATGTGATAATGGATAGGGAGAAGACCATCCCCTTTGTACTTAGAAAACTAGAAGTCAGCCTTGGGTTTGTTTCGTATCACCTGTACCACCCTGAGTGAGGACGAAGTGTCATAACTTGGGTGCCCTTTATGTATGTATTTCCTCAAAAGTAAGAAAAGATAATAGGTATATCTACCTGACCTACTTCAAAGAGTTGGCATGAAGTTGAAGGCAGAGAGACTCAGAGAAACAGGAGCAGGTCCGAGGGAGGGAGGAGATGTGATAGCGTTTTGTAAATTTTTAAAAACTTAAAATAACATTTTAAATGTTATCCAGTAAAGTATTATTCTTTTAAATTATTTTTCTTTTAACAGGTTTTTATATTTCATATATGTGTATGATGCATTTGATCATTTTCTCCTCCCTTACCCCTGCTCTTCCCCTGCCCAGGCTTCTTCCCAACAAGTCCAGCTCCTGCTGTCATCCTAAAATAAGATTTATTTATCGTCATTTGCCTATGTACACGTGCCTTCGTGAGTCCATGCGCACTGTGTGAGTGCAGGCGCCCGATGAGCAGAGCCTAGCGGCATTGTGTTTCCTGGAGCTGGACTTCTGGTCCGTTGTGAGCCATCGGATGCAAGTGCTGTGACCCAAATCTGGGTCATCCGCAAGATCAATGAGAAGTCTCAACCACTGAGCCACACCTTTGTGTGTGTGTGTGTGTGTGTGTGTGTGACCCACTGAGTTTAATTAGGGTTGCTTGTGTGACCCCCTTCCCCCCACCTGCAGCAGCCATTAACTTCCAGTAGCTCTTCAAGTGAGGAGTGGACCCTTATAAGGCCCGCCTCCAGCAGTTATCTTCTTAACAATAATCTTTGAACAGGGATGTGTTCTTTTTTTCTTAATGTGTTTTCCTCCCACAGCTGTCCTAGTTTCGTCCTCGTTGCTCTAATAAGACACTCTGACAAAAGCAACTTAGAGGAGAAGGGAGCTGCTTATTTGCCTTACAATCCCAGGGTATAGTCCACCGTGGCAGACAAGTCCCAGTGACCAGAGGCTGAAGCAGCCGGTCACATGCATCCACAGTCAAGAGCAGAGAGAAATCAATGCGTGTAGGCCTGTTTGCTTGGTTCCTTTCTCCTTTCTCCTACAGTTGCGGGGGCCCTGGCCTAGGGGATGGTGTCATCCACAGTGGTCTGGGCCCTCCTCCCACATTAGGTGTTACTCAGTACCATCCCCGTAGACGCACCCGTAGGTCAAGCTAATGTAGCAGTTACGACTCTTCCCAGGCCGTTCTAGGCTGTGTCACGTTGACAGGTCAGCACGAGCCACCACACTCATGTCTTGGCTGTAATTTCTTTGTGGTCTTTTGGCATCTGTCCCACAACTCTACTTACTTGGGAAAAACTTTGCTCAGACCCGGGTCCCCCTCCTCTTCTGACACTTTATTGTTTTTGTCCACCCCCTCCCCCAAAAAAGAAAAAAAAAGATATGTGTACTTGAGACGTCTCCGATGGAGAAGATAGTAGGCTGGTTTAATTTTGTATAGATGTTTAGTTTAACAAGCACAGTGGAGGTCTAAACCTATCAGTAGCACATAGATTTTCTTCAGCCTTGAAGCTCCCTTTCCATTGTTTTCCCACAGCCTCTTCTCTTAGCTTCTAGCTCCTTTAAGATGTGTTTGAAATCTACTACTCTTCTGCCTTGTCCAGACTCACTTGTTGGTCTGGAATAGATTTCACGATACCTTATCACTACACGCATCGCGGGTAGGAATGGCCGGGTCACGCGTTTCAACTCCCGCAGTTCTGAGAAGAAGAGATTTCACTTGCTGATCCTTCTCCTCAGTCTAGCCTGGAGTAAAGCCCTCAGTCTTCAGTAGCTGCAACACTGGGGGCCGCTTTCTCCTCACTGGTGAAGTGGAGTAGCTTCCGTTCTGATCCCTGGACTGATAGCATGCCACTTCGAGTGTAACTCCTTTTCTTGATTGTTGAGGGAAAACGTTTTTTTTTTTTTTTTTCCTTAACATGAGGGTTTTCAAAGTCCTTTTGAGTGGTCACTGTCTATATTACCAATTTCTTCTCTCTTCCTCCCTTTTTGCTTTTCTGTTTTTTGAGACAGGATCTTACTATGTAGTTGCTGGCTGGCCTGGAACGCATTATGTAGATCAGATTATACTCACAGAGATCCACCTGTCTCTGAGATAAAAGGCATGCACCACTGCATCCAGCCTTTTCAACTTCTTTTAAATATATTCATTAATTTGTTCATTTATTTATTCATGTATATGTGTGTCTGTGTGAATGTATGTGCCTGTGTGAATGGGTATGCTTGCTCTTTCGTGCACAGGACACAAGAGGGGGTCAGGTGTCCCCTGCTATCACTTTCCACCTACTTCTTTGAGTCTGGGACCTCCCTGAACCCAAGGCTTGTGTCTCAGCCACACTGGAATCCAGCGAGACCCAGTGATCCTCTGTCCCTGGCTTACTAGGACTAGGTTTCCAGACCTCTGCTGGGATGCTTGGCTTCTTATGTGGGGTCTGAACTCTAGTTTCAGGATTGCCAAGTTAATGCTCTTAACTACTGAGCTATCTCTCTAGCCCCTCAACTTCTTTTTATTCAAATTTATTTTAAAACTAAAATTATATATTTTGAGTAGTACGGAAATGAATGTGTATTTTGGAGAGTAATTCTATCTAGCATAAAATATCACTGCATTCTTACAATATTTATTTAGCTTTTTGTTGGTGTTGTTGTATCTGCCTTCATTGTTTGGAGCAATGTTTGAAAAACAGCATGTTTCATTTTTTGAAATTACAGAGTACTTTTCAAAAAGTCATTGAATTTAATTCTAAATTAAAGTAAAGGAAATAGAAATTCTGATGTGTTAGTAATTTACTTATAAACAGTTTTGAGGTATATGTCTTATTTTAGAAGCAGATTGTGTAGCTAAATAAAAATGATACATACACAATGATACTGCGTTAAAAGCTTGAATGTAATCTGAATGTTTCCTCTCCAGTAGGGACACAGCAGCCCTCCTGAGGGTGGGAAATGGAGCCTAGCATGGGGAAGGCAATGGTGTCTGTGCCAGCTGAGTTACGCATTGGCATTTGAAAATTTTCAAAAGATTTTATTTTATTTGTGGTTATAGGGAGGAAGGGCACACTGTACTGCTGGCATGGAGGTCATAGGACAACTTTGTGGAGTCACGCCTCCCCTTCTGCCTTCGTGAGGATTCTGGGGATTGAACCTGGATCTTTAGGCTTGCCCAGCAAGTGTTTGTGTTCAATGAGCCATTTCACTGGCCACGGAAAGGAAAATCATGTTTTTACTTAAAAAATGTCATCTGTGTTACACAGATATTATAGGGAAAGCATTCTCTGTATATGTTATTGTGTGCTTCCTATTATACTGAAAATAAAAAAATCCCAAGTTCTAAGTACAGCCTTGAAATAATAACCCAAAGCCCATAATGTATATGAATACTCAGTAGACCAGAGAGACTCATTACCAGTGAACTGGGTAATCTGATCAGCTGGATGGATGATTTGATTGGAAATAGAATGGCTTCCCTAGAATACCACCTGAACTTGATTATGGCAGCAGTTATAATTTGTCTCTTATTCCTCAGCTTCTTTTCTCCCTCTGAAAATCTACCCAGGGCCTCAAACATGCTCAGCAAGTGTCCCACCCCTGAGATACCTCCCTCACCCCCACTTGTGTATTTTAATAATATGTTCATTAAGTGATATTCTAAACTTCCTGTCATCCTAATAACAGTGTATTTTCTATTTAGAATATTGTTACATAAAAAATGTGGACCAACATAGACTTTACAAAGTTTTCTCTGCTCAGCATTCTTGGATTTCTTTTGGGCCTTCAAAATGTTGACTTATGTGTACATGCCTTATCACTAAGTAATAATTGTTTTAAGTTTGTAGGTTTGTGTGTGTATCTTTTGTTTTTATGTTTTTTGAGACAGGGTCTCACTATCTTCCCTGTCCTGGAGCTCACTATGTAGATCAGGCTGACCTTGAACTCACAAATCCACCTGCCTCTGTCTCCTAAGCCATGTACCACCATGCGCAGCATGTATATACATTTTTAAATGTAGCAAAAGGAATAGACTATGTGAAAGCATGGTAAACTAGAGTAATATAGGTCTATCTTATAGATGACTCTCTAAAAAATTATTGTAAGTAGAAGTATTTTAAATGATATGTTTATAAAAGTATATCATTTAAATAAAAGATAATAGAAAACTAAAGAAATACATAGATCAATCTAGAGTTTTCAAGTTTATAGGGATTAGATGTTTGTGGACTCATTGACAAAAGCCATTTAGCAAGAATGTAGATGTTCTTACCATACAAAGATATGGTAAGTGCTTCAGATGATGGAATTGCCAGTCACTGATTTGATCATTATACTGTGTATTTATGTGTCAGACTCTCATACTGCAACACATAAATACATAGAATTATTGTGTGCAAATCAAACATTTTTTTAAAGTGTCTATCACACACTAGAAACTTAACTTGCTTTGTCTGCATGAGACTCCTGGCCTAGGAATGTGTGAGGTCCGCTAATAGGAAACTAGTACTAAATATAGGTAAGTTCACAACTGTACTCAGTAGGGAAACATCTTGGGAAAGGGGATTTCATTCTGTATACATAGTAGTATGTGAATCATTGAATGTATTTTTAAAAGTTTTATTTTATGTGTCTGGCTGTTTGGCCGGCTTGTATGCCAGTGCCTGCCTCTTCCCCCTGGAAGCCAGAAGAGGGTGTCAGACCCCCTGGATCTGGAGTTACAGATGGTTGTGTGCCGTCCTGTGGGTGCTGGGAATTGAACTCAAGTCCTCTAGAAGAGCAGTCAGTACTTTCTATCCCTGAGCCGTCGATCTCTCCAGCCTCCACTGAAAGTAGCTTTAAGTGGCCAACCAGATACTTAACAGCAGCCACAACAAAACAACAAACAAATAAAACCCAAACCCGTGGAAAGCGTACTAGGGAAACCTATGTTTGACAGAAAATCTTCAACAGTTGTGTTTAAGATCCAGGCATGGTAGTATACTACTGGAATCCCAGCACTCTGGGAGGCTGAGTTTTGAGGCCAGCTTGGGCTACATTGGGAGTTTGAAGCAAGCCTGGGCTATATCTTAAACAAACAAACAAACAAAGAAAACATGTCACATTTAAGAATCAAATGGATGGAATAGGGTGGTTCATGCCTGTAACCCCAGATTTGCAAGAGGCTGAGGCAGGAAGAGTGCAAGTTCAGCACCTGTCTGGGCTGAAGTTCAAGGCCGGTGGCGGTTCCCTGAGGCCCTGTGTAAAAATAGTGAAGGCTGGAGATGTAGCTCCGTCATAGCAGAGCCCAGTGTCCCTGTGCTCCAGACTGGGGGGCGGGGGAATTCCCTCAACAGTTTATGTACTGATACCATCTCATTTCTGGGGACAAAAGGGCTTGTAAAGCTCAGCACACAAGACAGTATTCAAAGACTGAATATTATATTCTACCTCTGAATAGATATTTAAAAATTGAAGTTGACAATAATTGTCTTTGTCTAGATATGTTCAAACAAGGGAAGTACTTTTTTTTCTATGATATTGAAAGGAATTTTAGTAGTACAATATTCAAACATGGAAGTCATTATGGTTTTATCACAATTTTAAAAAATTACATTCAGATAGCTTAACAGAGTTTGGGATTCTCAGAAATTATGTGTAAATAGGTACCATAGCTGGAGCTAAAATCTTCGTTTTTGTCTGTGTCATATTGGACTTTTTTCTAATGAGAGACGAAACAGGGCCCCCAGAAGTCTACACTGTTGGGTAAATATGAAGTCTGCTCAAGCAGGCTTCAGCAGCCACTGGCATTTCCAGGGAAAGAGGAGTGCTCTGCATGCTTGGCTATTTCCAATGGGCTCTGTGTTCTCTCCTGTGTTTCTTCCTCCTGTTTCCCACCCCACTATGGAAATTCTCTTCTCTCCACTTTTCTGTTCTCCCCTTTTCACTGGTGATTTTGCATCTCACCCCCGACCCTGGGATTTTTCTTCTTCTTTTTTATTTTTATTTTTTTTGGTTTTTTTGAGACAGAATTTCTCTGTATAGCTTTGGAGCCTGTCCTGGAACTCCCTCTGTAGCCCAGGCTGGCCTTGAACTCACAGAGATCCACCTGCCTCTGCCTCCCGAGTGCTGGGATTACAGGCGTGTGCCACTACCGTCTGGCTTTTCTTCTTCTTTAAAAAGCTGTTCTCAAGGTACTTTTTGGAATACCAGTTCCAAAGGACTCATTTGGTTGAGGCTAAACCTCAATTAAGAACAGGAAGAATCTGGGGTCTGCTCTAGGTGGAAGACAGAGGGTATGACCTGAAAGGTTACATGTTAGGTGAAAGTGATCAGACCCTTTCAGGAAGCCAGGAATAGATGAGGGAGGGGAAGAGAACAAACCCAAGTGTGGTGCACAAGCCAGATACGTGTGATTTATTCCATTATTACATTTACCAGCTTCTACAGAGTGAAACTCACAGTGGGCCTGTGATTTCTCTTGTGAATTCCTTGAGGCCAGTACTTGCTGTGAGCACACAGGAGAGCACGGATAGCCAGATCTGAAGTAGTAATCGATGGGGAGGAGTGGCCTTGGTGATCCCGAAATGATATTGATTAAGAACAACGGGGAGAGAAGAAATGTTTGAAGTAGAGGAGGCCAGGAGTTGCAGGACAGCCTTTCGGGTGGGATATCGGTTAGTCAGCTCAGCAGACTTCCTGGAAAGTCTGACAAGCTCAATCCTCAACATTACTCCAAGAGAATTACTAAAAATAGGAGAAAATAGTTTTATATGAGCACATTCAATAAAACATTAGAATGGTAAAAAATTAAACATGTATGAAATAGAATGATGAAGTAATTATGAGGTATCAAATGATAGAATACACAAATGTAAAAAGCAGCTAATTCAAAAGATGCTTTTAGGGGCTGCAGAGATGGCTCAGTGCTTAAAGAGCACTGGCTATTCTTTTAGAGGACCCAGGTTCGATCCCCACCACCCACATGACAGCTCACAACCATTTGTAACAACAGTGCCAGGGGATCCTATGCCCTCTTCAGGCTTCTGCAGGTACCAGGCACATACATACATGCAAGGAAAATACACACATAAATCAGTCAGTCAGTCAACCAATCAATCTAAACAAAACAAACTCACCCAAAACATGCCCTAAGGTTAAAAATTAAACCGTATGTTAAAAGACCATGTACAACTGTATTAGCAAATTGTCCTGTCAGAAGGTCACATGAGAAAGTCCCTAGCATGCCCTGTTGACATGTGCTGGGCTCACTGGGTGTGAAGTTTAAGTAGGATGTTCAAGCAAACGAAGCTGATCTGATGTGGGGTAGATACTGTCTGGATGGGAGTGAAGGAAAGGCATGGGGGGATAGCCTGTCTCTCTGCTGCTTGCCCTGCTTTCTTGAGAGCCCGCAGAGCTGCCTCGAAGTCAGGAACGTGGAGCTCGGCCTTGCAAGACATCCTTGCTGGACAGTTACTGTCTGCTAACATTTAATCTGGTTCCCAGCAGCAGTGGAGGCACTTAGAAGGCGGACTCCTGGGCGCTAATCAGCAGTGCGCACTTCCGAGGCCACGGGAGAAGCGGGGACGGGAGGGGCGCAGAGGCTCGCAGACGGCAGCTGTTTACCTTTGCTCAAGACCCCGCTGGAGCTCTTCTCCAGCCCGCCTCTCTCCCTTCTTTCATATATGGTAAAGAATGAGTGAGGGCTTGGATATTTTGCTTCCTCTGGGCTTAGCAGTCTAACAGCTGGTAGCATGTCCAAATCTTCAGCGCAGCTTTGATAGTCTCCTGAGGATGGTGAATAATTGATAGAATACAGAGCTGTTATCAACTTGATATCAGTGGGAGGGAAATTTGATAGGAAGTGATCGAAAGAAACAATGTAATGAACCTGTTAGATTCATTATGTTAGGACCAAGATTATTACTTATTCAGTGTTCTTTAAAAAGTATCATCTCAAGTGCCTGACCACTTTGCTCCAGGGTACGCAGAGAAGGCACACGGACCTGTTTCCTGCCTTTGAGGTGTTTATGGTCTGTTGGAGAGGTAGCTGAACTGAGGAGTTTGCTCACCATTTTCCTAAAATCCTGAGAGTCAAGCTTAAGATAAAAAGCTTTTGAAGATGGGCAGTTGGGGCTTTCCATTGGTATCTTAAGACAGAGAGATAATTAACTTCTTAGCCTGAAGGTAGGAAAAAACCATAAGGCTAGAGGAAATAACAAACCCAAAATCGGCACTCCAATAAAAAGAAAGCTAGCTGAGAGAAATCAAGTGTTAGGCAGAGCAGTGTAAATATAAAGACAAATGTTAAGAAAGGAGGAGGAGGAGGGGAGGAGGAGAGGAGGAGGAGGGGAGGAGGAGGGGGAGGAGGGGAGGAGGAGAGGGAGGGATGTGTCTATTATGTGGACACTGATTTATAGTTAGGGGTATAGCTAAGAGACTGGTGTGAGCTGCCCGACAGGGTGACCACAATAATGAGACTAGACAGTACTTGTAAAAAAAAAAAAAAAAGAATTTTGAATCATTTTACTGTCAAGAAATTGTAAATGTTTCCGTAGATAGATTTGCATAACTTGTTTTCTTAGGTTACATTTTATTGATTATTTGGGAATCTCACATCGTGCACCCCATCAGGATCACCTCCCAGTCTTCCCATGTCTTCGCCCCACCTCCTCTGTGACCTCCCTACCCAAAAAGAGGTAATGCCATTTGTGTTGTCTCCATATTCACTGGAGCATAGTCACATTCCTAGTGGCCAGGCCCCCAAGGGAGGAGGAGTCGTTCTCTGATAGCATCCCTGCCATGCGGTGGTTGGAATGGGGCGGAACTAGTTCTCCCATGCCCACACTACTACCTGCACCTTGGTGCTGTGGGCCGGTGAGGGGTGGACCAGTTCTCCTGCGCTCATGGATATTAACATGGCTTCAGGCATGAGTCCCAACCTCATATCTTCGTTGGCTTTGATGATAACACAGGTCATAGACATCAACATGGCCATCAGCAGCTGAGAGAACCATGAGCTTCAACATGGTCTCAGGTGGTTACTCATGTCACTCACATCAGCATGGCTCTCTGAGGCAACAAAGCCTGAGGACATTACATAGACTACATATGTCCACATGGATATCAGGCTTCATCGTGGTCTGGTGCAGCAGCATGGACCACTGATATCAACATGGCCTCCTGTGGTATTGCAGAACAGGGTGGTATTTTGAGGGGGTTCAATCTAGAAAGTGAACCTTTCCTCATCTCCAGCCTCCAATGTTGCCCAGAACCAGAGGGATCCTGTGGCCAGGCAGCAAGTTCAGGAGCTGTGTTGTTTATTTTTGCTTTTTTTGGAGGCCTGACACCCAGCTCCCAAATAAATCACTCACACGGAGGGTTATTCTTAATTATAAATGCCTGGCCTTAGCTTGGCTTGTTTCTTTTCAGCTTTTTTTTTTTAACTTAAATTATCCTGTCTATCTTTTTTCTCTGGACTTTTCCTGCTCTCTTCTGTGAATCTTACTCTTACTCTGTGGCTTGCTGTGTGGCTGTGTGGCTAGCCCTTGATGTCCTCCTCCTTCTCTGGCTCCTTCTTTTCTACTTCTCCCAGATTTCCCCTTCTATTTATTCTTTCTGCCTGCCAGCCCCGCCTATCTTTTCCCCTGCCTTGCTGTTGGCTGTTCAATTTATTAGACCATCAGGCGTTTACACAGGCACAGTAACACAGTGTCACAGAGTTAAACAAATGCAATATAAACAAAAGTAACACACCTTAAAATAATACTCTACAACTGGTCGAGTCTGCATCTGCATAAGCTCCAGGCTGTTGTACACCATCCTACCAACCCCACAGGGCAGTAAAAGCATGTAGACCTTAGCCCTCCCTCTCCAGTTCTGACTCCCTAACTCACGCACCACTCCATTTTTCTACCTTTCCCATCTCTCCATCACATATTTGTTCTTTGTAGTGGCATGCCCCAGCTTCTGGCTGCCCAGGACCATGGGCCCAGCCATCGCTTGCTTGGGTGGCTTCAGATTAACTCATTTTTAAACATCGTAGAGCGCACACATTTATTTGTCAAAGCATCATATGCACTCCATAAGTAATTTTCATATGTCAATCAAAAATTAATTTAAGAATTTTGGGCTTACCTCACTATCATGTATGGGGCCCTGGGTTCAGTCCCTGGCAATGAAAATAATTAAATAAAAAAATATAAAGGGGGCTACAGCGATGGCTCAGTAGTTGAGGACACTTGCTGTTTTTCCATAGGATGTGAGTTTGATTCTCAGCACCCATGTAAGGTGGCGTACAGCTGCTTCTAACTACAGCTCCAGGAGGTCAGATGCTCTCTTCTGGCCTCCATGGGTACCTGCACTCATCTCTTTCTTTTTTCTCTCTCTTTCTCTGTCTGTCTCTCTGTCTCTCTGTCTCTCTGTCTCTCTCTCTCTCTCTCTGCACACATAAAGAATCTCTAAAAAGGTATAAAAATAAATAATAAGTATAACAAAGAATGTAAAATGCTAGGAAAAAGAAATGTTAAAATGCTAGGATTTTGTTTTGTTTTGTTTTGTTTGTTTTTTGAGATAGGGTCTCATTACCTATCTCTGTCTCCCAAGTGCTGGGATTAAAGGTGTGCACCACCACCACCACCACCACCCCTGAGTAATTATATATATATATATACACACACACACAAACTACGACATCTCCCATCTCTTTATTTTATTTATTTCATTTTTTTATTTTTGTAGGCATTAGAAGAATAAAGGAAAGAGAGAAGTCTGTGGTTTATAATTCTTTAAGGAAATGTCTCTCCCTAAAACCTCTTGGGAGGAATGCAGAAGAAAGGAAGAGGGAATCTGAAGTTTATAATCCTTTAAGGAAATGTCTCTTCCTAAAACCTCTTGGGAGGAATGCAGACCATCAGGCTCATAAAAGTGACAGACAGTTCACATAAAAGTGGAGAAAGAAGTCACTCAGCTGAATCCAATTCCTGTGAAAATAATTTTAGTGGGGTGTTCTTGGTAGGAGGGAATGGTGATGGTGGACTAAGAGGCTGTTTTGGAACTTAGAACATTTAGATAAATGGAGACAGGGAGATGAGGCCAGTCCCATTACAGATGGAAGCAGAAGTTGGTTGCCATACACCACTCCCTGAGTTCCCGGGAATTACCACAGTAGCAGTGCATTCAAATCAGTTATTAATTATGCATCGCTCATCACATTAGTGATTACCATGGCACTGTGGGGGCACAAGAGATTAAATGCATCTGCCAAAAATGAGCCACGTTCTCTCTGTCAACAGGAGCATAACTAGTCTCCGTGAGTTTGCTATAGATGTAGACAAAGAGGCCCCGTCTGCCTGTCTCCTGCTGTTCTTTCCAGCCAGATGGCCCTCACCTCTCTCCCTCAGCTTAGTCCAACCACCTTCTTCTTGCCCCTTGTTACTTCTTTCAGAAGCCTTCCCAATTGTCGTCATCCTGAGCCAAGTATTCCCAGTGTGTCTGTCTTGTCCCTCTGAGTAGAACACACAGTTAATAGAGTTGGTAACTTGATATTTACCCACCAAATTGAAAGCCTGTTCACGGGCACAGGTGAGGGATTCTTCACATATGTCTGTTACTAATTCAATTGTTACTAATTCAGTGAGCATCCACGGATATAACATAGCAGAGTTGATCCTGCTGCCTAGAGAGTGTGGTTCATTCTTAGGAGACGCATCTAACATTTTGTGCCACCACAGTGATAGTTAATGAATTACTTGCTTCTTCTATGTGGCATGCTTGGCTTGATAAAATTAATATATCCCCAACCAGTGAGTAATATATTTTCTTCCTATAAAATCAGGACAGGTAAGTTTGCTGTAATTCAATTGGCTATGGCCGGAGTTTTATGACAAGAATTCAAATGAAATATATAGGTGTCACCATGAAAATGTGATTATTTTGGGATGATGGACTTAATGCTTAAAATTAGCTTGAAGCTGAGCATAGTGGTATATGTCTGTAATCCTAGCCCTTGGGGAGCAGAGGAAAGACGGATCCAAGTTTGAGATCATCCTAGACTACATTGAAAGATCCTGTCTCAGAAAAAAAAATTCATAATATATATATATATATATATAACATACACATACACATACCATAATCAAATTGCTTTTCATCCCAGGGATGCAACATGAGTTCAATATATGCAAATTAGCAAATGTAGTATACCATAT
This sequence comes from Peromyscus leucopus, assembly GCF_004664715.2. Lineage (NCBI taxonomy): Eukaryota > Metazoa > Chordata > Mammalia > Rodentia > Cricetidae > Peromyscus > Peromyscus leucopus. The sequence goes on along the minus strand of NC_051066.1, from coordinate 97,798,546 downwards.
GAGTAGTCTTAAGGACAGAAATTACATGATATCTCAAAAGATGGCATTTGACAGTGTTCCAAAAGTCCTTGCAGGAGAAGTCTATCAGTCTACCAAAGCCTCTCCTTTTCTTAGTGATTGGAAGTGTTGGATTTTTTCAAAGATGGAAAATATGTCTTTCTCCTTGGATCTATTCTTTGTTTTAGAGGCCCTGAAGTAGCACTGAGTCAACAGACCCACTGAAGAAATCACCTGTTTGCTGCTGATCTTTGTCCTCTATTCACAAGGTGTCAAACTTGGCAGGTCGGAGCAGAAACCACATACTTTTGATATCAGGGAGTAGCACTCTCATGAACCCTGAGAGGCATCTCGGGCTCTTCCCGTCCCTCACAGTCAAGCTCTGTTCTAACTTGGGTTTTGTTGCTGTGATAATCACCATGACCAAAGGCATATTGGTGAGGACAGGATTTATTTTGGCTTACTGGTTACAGCTCACCACCAAGGGAGGCCAATCCAGGAACTCAAGTGTGGAAACAGGGACTGAAGCAGAGACCGTGGAGCACTGCTTCTCAGCTTTCTCCTCCTGGCTTGCTCAGCTACCTGCCTAGGGATGGCACTGCCCACAGCGGGCTGGGCCAGCCTACATCGATTAGCAGTTAAGAAAATGCCCCACAGACATGGCTGCAGGCCAGTCTAACCAAGGTGATTCTTTGGCTGCGGTTCCCTTTTCCTAGGTGACTGTTGGTTTGTTACTGAGTTGACCACTGAAACTAATGATGATAGGCTCCTTTGTTCTTCTTTCTTGTTATCTTAGGACTCTGTTCATTCTTTTCATTGGCACTCGCTCTCAGAATTCAGATCTTCAGCTCTCATCTGGAACATATTAACACTCAGCTAATTACTCCTGCACCTTCCAGGCTTTCTTCCCTGTGTCTTATCTTCCACAGTCCTTGAACATGGAATGCAGATCCCTTTATTGTCTAGCTTGAGGCACCTCAGTCCTTCTTCTTGCTATTCAGTCTTTTTCATGGATATCCTGGTGATGTTTTCACACTCATAGACATCTGTATGTGTGTGTGGTCATATATATAATCAAACTTACCGTCTAAATGGCATAATTTAGGGCTATTAAATAAAAACTATGCATTGCTGCTGTATTTCCAGAACATTCTTATGATCACAAGCAGGACATCCATGTCTTTGACTCCTGTGTGGAATGCTCTGCCCCTCCACTCCCATCCCTACCCATGTCTCCTAAGGCTTTCTCCAGACTTGATTCTGATACTTGTTTAAGAAGCCATCCCTCACCTTCGCAGATTTGAGTTAAATGTATCCCTTTGCATCCTCCTGTGCCGATCTAGACTCACTCCTGTCCAAAACAGTGTGACTCTAGGTTGTTGCGGCTCTGTCTTCCTGTGGACTTTGGGGTTGTTAAATGAAGAGTTTGATTTCATCTTCTATCTCTGCATCTTTAGCTTCCAGCACTGTGAGTAAATGATTAGACTCAACTTCCTATCAGCTATGCAAATGAATACTTGCTCACATGCTAGCCTCGAATGAAAACTCAGGTAGCAGGTATAAAGAAATGCCATAAATATAGGCTCTTTCCTCCTTGCACTAGATTTTCATGGAAATTTGTCTTTGCAGGCTGCTTTGAATATGGAATTTCTCAGGCCATTGCACACCATCCCCATGTGTTCATATTTTAGCGGGCAATAGGTTGAGTCAGAGTAACTGGGGGAGAGGACAAGGATTAAGGAGGGTAAATTTTTTTATGAAATATTTGAAAGCTTATATGGTCTTAAATACCCACAACAGTCACTTTCCAAGACTGCTTCATTTTTTTGGTTATGAGGCACGACCCAAGGAAATGGAAGTCTCGTTATTTTTGATGCTGTTGGAGAGGGCATTGGGGGAGGGACACTGGTGTGCTCAGAGGAGCATGGCATAAGGGCGATGCCATTTATCTTTCCCTCTTCTGTTTCTTTCTTCTTTCTTTCTTCCTGAGGACAGGGAGAGAAATGGGAACAATTCTTATAAGCCAGAGCCAGCACTCAGGCTGTTTTGGAGCCTCTGACTTTTCACAGTAATTCAGTGTTTCACTGCTGATATTTCTGTCATGAGACGGTGAATTTGGCAAAGGGTGGGACAAAGGCCAGTGAGATGGCTCAGCCAGTAAAGGTGCTCGTTGCCAAGGTCGGTGACCTGAGTTTGATCCCCGGGGTTCACATGCTGGAAAGAGAGAACTCCGAAAATTGCCCTCTGACCTCTATGTGTGCCTTGTGTCACATGTGTGAGCCTCTATGTGTGCCTTGTGTCACGTATGTGAGCCTCTATATGTGCCCTGTGTCACGTGTGTGTGGTCTATGTGTGCCTTGTGTCACGTATGTGCTATGTGTGCCTTGTGTCACGTATGTGAGCCTCTATATGTGCCCTGTGTCACGTGTGTGAGCATGGCCGCACCATTGAAGCGAATGTCTCTGCCTTTGCGCATCCATGAACTTTATATTGCTTCCTTTTGCCTTAAATCAAGTGAAGTAAAATCCTAAGCATACTATTTAAAATCCTGCTCAGCCCGCAGCTCAGCTAAAAAGGTCAGGCTTCATGACTCCATTTACACTGAACAAACAGAGATCTGGATCCAGGGGATGTAGCCCAGTTAAGTGATTCACTTGTCTGATCAGTATCTGACTCAAACTTAATCTGAAGGGTTCTTGAGTTTCCTTTCTTTCTTTCTTTTCTTTCCTTGTTTTTTTTTTTTTTTTTTTTTTTTTTTTTTTTTTTTTTTTTTTTTAAGGTTTGAAATAAAAAATTTCCAGCTGCCAAAACATGAGTCACATGGATTTGATTGAAGTCGTTAGGTTTTCTTTTTCTGTCTCAACTTCTGAATTCCGCTTCTGAATTGTACTCTTTAATTTTCTCTCCTATTTGGAGTCTGATGAAGGAATGAGAAGAATTTATCTGAAATTAGATTGTCCATTTGCATATGGCAGAGCTTGTGTAGTTTGGATTTACAGTTTTGGATATAAATGACTTAGCAAGAGTCAGTTTTAATTTAAAATTTATTTCTTCATAGTTGTGTGTGTGTGTGTGTGTGTGTGTGTGTGTGTGTGTATGTGCCTGTGGAAGTCAGAGGACAACCTTCATGAGCTGGTTCTCTCCTGTGGGTTCTGTGCATGGAATTCTGGCCGTCCAACTTGCCTGGTGGCTGCTTTCACTCACCCAGCCGTCCCCCCAACCTAATAGTTTTCACCCAATACATTTCGAAATTTCTGGTTCAATATACTGAACAAACAGCAGCTTGGGATGCGACTTACCTGACCAGGACTTCCCAAGTCATCACTGTTATTTAATATAAAATGAGAATTGAGATAGTGATAAAACAGTTGATTGCCATATACAGACATTTGCTGGCTTTCGCTTGGTTTAGCCCCTTTGCCCTGATGTAGGGCAATGTTGCTTTGCTTCTCAAAATGTGTCACTTAAAAAACAAAAAAGCTAGTCATGGTGGCTCATGCTTATAATACCACTTGAGAGACTGAGGCAGGAGAACTGCTATGAGTTAAAGGTCAGCTTGTACTATATAGTAATAGTTTGTTTTTTAAAAAAGTAAGCAGTACTTAATAGAAAGTTGTTCAACATGGAGTTGTTTTTTTTTTTTCTGCCATGTTCAGCAAAAACATTTAGTTTAAGGATATTTCTTTTTACATTTATTTATTTTCATTTTATGTGTGTGAGTATTTGCCTGCATGTATGCCTGTGTACCATATGCATGCCTGATACCCAGGGAGGCCAGAAGAGGACATTGGATTCCTTGGACCTGGAGTTACAGATGGTTGTGAGCTGCCATGTGGGTTCTGGGAATCGAATCCCAGGCCTCTGGAAGAGCAGCCAGTGCTCTTAACCACTGAGCCATCTCTCCAGCCATGTCCCAGAATGAATACAAGTAGGATTTTTTTGAAAAAGCACTAAACTAAAAATATCTCAAAAATCTGTTAAAAATCCTAGTGTATTCATTCTGGGACATGGTTTTTAAGTGTACATATTTGGTGCATGTGTGTGACCCAGCACACACACACACACACACACACACACACACACACACACACACACCCATTTTACTTGTTTGTTTGAAATAGGGTTTTAGTATATATGCCAGTGGGCTGGTCTCAAACTCATAATCCTGCCTAGGTTTACAGGCCTGCGTTACCATTCCTGGCTTATATTCTACTTTAATAGATGTTACCAAATAGCTTTCCAAAGTAGCCATACAACTTTTGTTCTTATTAATACTGTATGAATGCTGTACTAGATCCTTACCACACATTATCATCACTTTTTCAGATTTTAGCTGTCTTGGTAACCGTATGATAGTATCTTCTTTTGATATTAGATTTCTCTGATACCTAAAAGAGTTGAAGATCATCTATATCAGTCAGTTCCAGTGAAGTACCTGTTTTAATGCCTATTTTTGTTTTAAAAATAAGTTTCTTGAGAAATAATTCACATACCATATGGTTCACACATAGAGTGTAAGATTCATTGGCTTTTTATCCAGAGAGCTGTGTATCTAACTGCAATCAATTTAAAAACATTTTTATTATACTAGGTTGAGACCTTGAACCCTGTAGCCATCATCTCCTAACTTTCACTACTCTTGTTTTTTTTTTTTTTTTTTTTTTTTTTTTTTTTTTTTTTTTTTTTTTTTTTTTTTTTTGTGTGTGTGTGTGTGTGTGTGTGTGTGTGTTGTTTATAGATTTTCCTATTTTTGAAACTCCGTCTAGGTAGAGTTCCACAGTGAAGTTTTTTGTTCTGTCCAGGTATAAAGGACATTATATAGGGATTACAATAAGGTTCTGTGCATAAAATGTTGCCTATTTTGTCACGAAAACAGTTTGCTAAAACCTAACAATTTTTCTCAGGCAGTTTTCACTTCAAATATCTTACAAATGTGTGCTGATATTTAATAAATAATAAATAATGGTTTTAAATCATTAAGTATGATTAAAAACCAAATTAATGTCAAAGAGAAATCTTTGGTCCCCTTAGCAACCAAAGGTGTAAGCAAGTAAGTTAACATGGAGATTAGCAGCAAATACTAGTGCTTGTGTCTTTTTGATGTTGGTAGCTGCTTTCATTTCTTTAAGAGAGTTTTAAAATTTTAATTGTACTTTTAGAAAGTGAATATAACAGGATTTATAATCCAGTGGCTGAAGAGATGCATCAGTGATCAAGAATGCTTAATGCTGTATCGGAGGTCCAGAGCTGGGATTCCAGAACCTGCCCTAGGCTGCTCATAAATCCCCGCCCTTCAACGAGCACCGCGTCTCCAATGCACTCCACTTCTCCCTTTTCTTTTCTTTCCTTGTTTGCCCTGTTTTCAAACGTTGAACCCTCCTTGCACTGCAGGGGAGAAATACCTCACTTGCTCTTGCATAGAAACCTTGTACCATAGTTTGCTCGTGTTTTGTTGAAATTTTTTGCCTCAGTGTTCATAGTGTTCAGTGTAGTCTGTATAGCTTAGTTTGTAGACTTTGTGTGCGTATGTGTTTATGTGTCTGTATTTTTTTTTACCTTGGTTGGCCTCATAGAGCAAGACAGGAGAGTTACTTCAAGTCTGTCCATTTTGCTTTGTGTATTCTGATTGTCTATTAAATGTGCAAATGTTCATAATTATTGTATGTTTTTGCTATACTGAAACATTTGAAAGTATATGTTGCCATTTGTTTTGTTTCTTGGACCTTTTTTAGTTGAGAGTATGTTTGCTCTTGACATTAGTATAGCCTCCTTTGCTATGCTTTTTTAAATGTGGCTTTTTTGATATAGCTTTCATGACAATTTTTTTAAATCTTTTCTCTTTCAATCAATTGATGTCTTAGGATTTAATCTGAGTCTCTTCTAGACAGCATATAGTTGGATAATGTGTTTTTAATATATTTGATAATCTCTGTCTTTTGAGTGTAGAGTTTAATATTTAAAGTAATTTGTTGGGCCTGGTGGGATGGCTCAGTGGGTAAAGACACTTGTCACCAAGCCTGACGGCCTGTGTTGGGTTCCTAGGACCCACATTGCCGAAGAAAACTGATTCCCACAAGCAAGCTGTTCTCTGACTTTGATGAATATTTTGTGGCACACACACACACAAGTAAATGTAATAAGTAAATATAACAAAAATTTAAGTTCCCCACCTTCAGTGAGGCAAGTACTCTCTCTACCATTGGGCTGTATTTCCAGCCCTATGACTGTTTCTTTATGTTCCCAAGCTTTCAGGTTGTTGACTATCATGAAATCACAGCCTTATATATTATAGTCCCTAAAATGCAAACTAACAAATGCTTTTAAATACATTAGTCTCTTTATAAAATGTCTGTCTCTTAAGCCACGTAGAAAGCAGTGGATTACAAACTGTTGTTACAATAACATTTTTATTGTCACCAGTGTATCTGCCTCATGAAGATCTTTATTTCTTCATTCTCTCTGGGGTTCCTGTCTCTGTCTTCCTGAATTACTGCCTAGGTGTCCTTTCCTGTCACCTGCAGGACTCCCTTAAACATATCTCTTAGGGCAGATCTAGTGGTAATGTATATCCAAGCTTTTATTTATCTGGGACTATCAATATCTCCTGTACCTTTGAACAACAGCATGCCCAGATATTGGGTTTTTTTAAAAAAGAAGCTGGTTGTAAAGATTGAACCTGGGTTCTTGTATTTGCTAGGTGAGCATTCTTCCATCAAGTTAACCCATCACCACCACCACCCCCCTTTTTTTCTTTTGGAAATTTGAATATTAGAGCTCTGTATGTTTAGACCCATGAAGTTGTCATAAAAAAATAATAACTGATAATCTGATTGAAGATCCCTTGTATGTGACAAATCATTTGTTCTTGTTTTCAAGACTTCTTCTGTCTTCGGCTTCTAAGGTTTGGCGACGATGTCTTGCAATGTGTCTCTGAGTTCATCTTCCCTGGAATTCACTGAGCTTCTTGGAGGTTTAGATTCATGTATTTCATCAAATTTGGGAATTTTTGTCATTATTTTGACAAATATTCTTTCTTTCCCCCTCTCTTCTTCCATTGGGGTCTCCACAGTGTGGTAGTTGACTCAGATGATAGTGTCTCACATGCCTTTGGTCAGTTTTCTTTTTTCTTTCTATTTTTAAAAAAGATTTATTTGTTCTTATGGTATGCATATGAACATTTGCCTGCATGTCTCTGCATCATGTCTGTGCCTGGTGTGTGTACATGCCAGAAAAGGGCGTCATACCCCCTGGATCGATAGGTACAGATGTCAGTGAGTGGGCATGTGGGTGCTGGGATCGAACCTAGGTCCTCTGCAAGAACAGCCTATGCTGTTTTTTATTCCCCCCCGACTGGAAATTGAACCAGGGCCTTGTTAATGTTAGGCAAGTGCTCCACCCCTGACTTACACCCCAGCCTGACATGAGGTTCACCTGTTACTGTTCAAATCTGCGTTTCAATCTCTCTAGTGAATTAAAAACTTGTCAGTAATTATGTATTTTGGTTTGTTTTTAGGATTTCTGTTGCTGCTTTATTCTTGTTTCTTAGTCTATCTCATATTTTTTTTTGAAAACTAGACATTTGAATATAACCACTTAACATCTCCTTATCAGAAATCCTCTCCTTCTCCAGCACTTGCTGTTTGTTATTGTTTTTACTTTACTCTTTGGAGGCTGTGTATTTGCCAGGGGTCAGCCTGTCTTCCCCCGGCCTTTTGAAAGACATGCCCCTTTCCACCAGGGTGGGTGGTCACTTTCTAATTCGTTCTCTGTGAGCTGCTGCTTTTGAATGTTGCCATCTTTAGTGTCTGGCTTCTGAAAAGGGGGGAAAGGGAAGAAGAAAGAGAGGGAACTAAAAAGGGTGTTGGCTCCTTTAAGGCCTTTGAAACCCGCTTCAGCTGGAAGAGAGGCTTGTAACAATGGTGTAACAATCATGGCCACCGGCCTGTCTGCGCCCTTGTCGTCAGAAGCGACAGCCCGTGATCCCATTTTGGTGGAGCTGGTTCCTTTTGCCTTTCCTGGCTTCTGAAAACTATCAGCTGCTTCCAGAGCAGGTGCACAGCTGTCTGCCCTGGGGCTGACAGGTGGGAATGGGTAGCTGTTACTATGCTAGGAAGTGAAATCGACTAAAATTAGCCATGTTTTCCCATCCATGCCTTCCTATGGAAGTTGGGAGCCCTTAATAGAATCTGGTTTCACAGTTACAGCAGACAGACTTTGCCAATGTAGCTGTGCCGGAGGTGAGGAAGCAGGTACCTCAAACTTCTTCCCAGACTGCTGACTTCTATCAGCCTGTTCTGCATTCCCATTTTCTAAGTCACGTGGAAAAGCTTTCAATGTACACTTGCCCCAGAGTGAAAGTTATCTTCTCTGCATGCAAAGCCACAGGTGTTGGTTTTCTGCATAGCAATAGAATATGCGATTTTAAGTTGCTGTTTCCATATGGGAAACTTCTTTGGTATGCAGTATTTTTTTCTTCTAATAAAGATGATTAAAATGAAAGACAAGGGGCCAATTATATTTCATCAGTGGCCAAATGTGCTCACGAAATTACATGTTTTAAATCTTGAACTTTCTCATTCAGTTTGGCAGGACTATCCCTGGTAACCATGTGTCCCTGCTGCTTGTTAAACATAATTGGATGCTAGAGTGCGATCAGAATTGTATCTGAGGGTTATCTGCTAACACATTGCAGATTCCAGGCAGCCGTCTCTGCAGCTGGGGTTTTTTGAGTTGGAGGTCTGCTCAAAATCAGTTTTCCACTGAAATAGATTTGTCTCTCAGATATTCTATTTTGAAATAAATATTTTATATAAGCTTTCATTAATGTGTCCCTGTCAAACCTGATTTTCAGAGTCCTAACTCCCCCGCTCACCCCACTTAGTTCTCCCTCAGATACCAGCAGTTAGTCGCTGTGTATGTGTGTGTCTCGCTGTGTAAGTGTGTGGTACGTGTGAGAACACTTCCTTGATGAAACAGTGTACAAGCAGATAGAGTAGCGAGAGTAAGATGTCACTTGAAATGGGGACTTTGAGAGACGCCGGGTTTACAGTTGAGTGTTGACGGGATGCTCAGTGGCTGGTGTCACAACAGATGATGGCTTCCCGCTCTTGTTCGGCCTCGTGTGGGTGGCCAGTGCACTTGGTTTCTTTGCTATCTGCCAGCTCCCTAATGGCCTGGAGCACAAGGACCTCGGGACAAATGCTTGCAGGAGACCTTTAAAGGCAGGCCTGTCGAGCAGAATCAGCAGAGAAAGAGCAAAGCCAGAGAGACAGACCTACTGCAAGTTATTCATTCCCCACGGGACTCTACTCTAGAAAATTGTATTTTAAATCTTGGTAAACTGAAAAGGAAACCTGTTTTGTCTCTCAGAACACTTTATCAAGATCAGGCCAATAATAACTCTGTGATTCTGGGTCTCCCAGTGGGTTCCAACCGTGACCCTTTCCTCTTCTGCCTGAATACCAATCAGACCTCAGAAAGGGAATAAACTCATTATTAGTTGTTGATAACCAATGGACTTCTTCTAGAAAGATGTCATTTGGAGGAAATGAGTGGGAACTCTTAAGCATAATAATGACACTTATGAGTTATAGGAATGTTCATTTGGAGTGTTCAGCTTATTACAGTAAGGTGCATTTGAATAACATTTTTAAACTGCTGATGAGATCTATGGGATTCATTTGGCTCAGGGGCTCCTTGCAGAGAAGTGGTTGTAGTTTAGAGTTAGTATCTTTTGGGGGCTTTGAACTGGAAAGTCCTTTCTGGGTCCAAGACAGTAAACATTACATCACATGGAATGGGTGGAGTGGATAGAGATTCTTCCCCTTACTAAGTCACTACCAGAGTTTGCTCCCCTGTGTCCTTCATCCTGCTCACCATCCAAGTCTCGATGTTACCCAGTGAATAAGAGAAAGGCAGGGGACAGTCAGTTCATGGGTTAATAGAATCGGGCACTGAGTATGCCCTAATTATTTACAAGCTTTTCCCAGAGTCATTCACAATTGCAATGATAAAGAAAAATTTATCAAAGTAATATGTCCTTTAGCTTATAAAGCTCTTTGTTTTAAGCCAAAGCTATTATGATGCTGGGTGAAAGAAAAAAGATGGAAGTCTGGTAAGTGAAGTGAAAAACTCAATTCTTCTCTCCCTCCCTTTCTTCTGGTGCTGGGAATTGAACTCCAGGTCTTACGTAGACAGTTCTTAATTCTGACTTTGTGCTTCACATTGGGTGTTTGTGCAGACCTCTCAGAAGTCTCTCATACGTAAGAGGCAGCATGCTGGCTAGGTTTTGTCGTCTCAACACAGGCTAGTGTTATTTGGGAAGAGGAGAACCTCAATTTAAAAAAAAAAATGCCTCCACCAGATTGGACTGTGGGCAAGTCTGTGGTGCATTTTCTTGATTAGTGGCTTTTGTGGGAGGATCCAGCCCACTGTGGATGGTACCCACTTCTGGACTGTGGTCCTGGATTGTATAAGAAGCAGGCTGAGTAAGCCACAAGGAGCAAGCCAGTCAGCCGCACCCTTCCACATCTTCTGCTTCAGTTCCTGCCTCTAGGTCCTTGCCTTGAGTTCCTGTCCTGACTTTCTTCAGTGATGGACTGTGATGTGGAACTGTAAGCTGAAACCATCCCCACACCCCCAAGCTGCTTTTCGTTATGGTGCTTTATCACAGCAGCAGAAAGCCCAGGGCAGACAGTATCAAAAGACTCTTCCAATTCCACAGTCCCGAGACTGTAGGAGTCCTGTGCTTCTTTAACCTGGCTGCGGCTGTAAGGCTTTGTAAAATGCCTTTTCAGTGTCTGATGATGATCAGGGGTCTAAAATGATGAAGAAAAACAAAACAGAACGAAAAGAACAAGTCCCACTTGGGAGAGCAATCCCAGCGAAGAATGGAGACTCTTGACCCATTCTGGTTCTGCCTTGGCTAGGCTGAAGCCTAGGGTTCTCTTTGGGCCTGTCTTGCCCTCCGTACAGGATGTTTGCTTATCCTTCAGTTCTCACTGGACTCTGGGTTCTTAGAGGACAACACAGAAACATAACACCTATGTGGTTTACTCATCTTTGCTCAGTTCTCCATGGAAGAGAAACAGTGTAGCGTGGCAGACGGAAACAGGTGTTGCGTCACACTGAAGTGCTTCCGGACTTTCATAGTCACGCCTAGTAGCTGCTCACTGTTTTTAGCTTTTATCATATCCCAGTTTCTCACTTGCAATTGGAAATGATTGGGACAGGAGTGGAGTGGAGCCCCGTGATGACACCCACTTGCCCAGCATGTCCAAGGCCCTGTATTTGATCCCGGAACCTTAAAAAGATAAGAGCTTCACACTTACAATCTGCTATCCAGTAATATATTTAATAATGTGTTCTGATCCAGCTAATGTAGTTTATTGAGAAACAAAATGTTTCTTTGGTCTCTGAATTAAATTCTGATGGTAACCGAGTCATAAAGATTATTTTGTGATCAAATACTTAAAAATTTGCTTCTTAATGGGGAAGTAGTTTATCCTAGAATTTTTTTTTTTTTTTTTTGTGGCCAATGAAAAAGTTTGGCTATGTGCTCATTCTTGTAATATACAGTATCTTTGTAGGTAGCTGGCCCCTCCCTCCCTCCCTCCCTCCCTCCCTTCCTCCCTCCCTTCCTTCCTTCACATGTATGGGTGTTTTGCTACATGTCTGTGTGTCTATTATGTGTGTGCCTGGTGCCTGTGGAGGCCGGAAGAGGGCATCAGGTCTCCTGGGACTGGAACTGTGAGCTGCCGTGTGGACACTGGAAATTGAACCAGTGTCCTCTTTAAAAGCAGCAGCCATCGGGCCATTTCCCCAGCTCTGAGAGCTGATTTCTTAGTTCCAGGGCGAACAGTTCCTGTTTATAGAACACCAAGAATAGAGAGCAGTACATCCTGGGCCAGTAGGGCATGGCTCAGCAGGTAGAGGCACCTGCTGCTGCCACGTTCCATAACTTGAGTTCAATCTCTAGGGCCCATAGGAGGCACTTCATTCCTGCAGGTTGTCCCCTGACCTTCCCAAGTGTCCTGTATGTCCCAAGCGCCATCCTCTCCAAATAAATGTTATAAAAATTTTGTTTTTTAAAGAAGGAAGTGTAGATGTAACCAACCGTCTTATTAAATAAGAAACACAGAAACAATGTAAAAGAGAAAGCCGAGAGGTCAGAGCTCAGAGCTAAAATCTCACCCTTCCTCCTGCTGTCCCAGCTTCGCGAAAAGAGACCTACTTCCTGTCGGTTCGTTTTTTTATAGTATGTCGTTCTGCCTTCTCATTGGTTGTAAACCCAAACACATGACTGCCTCGTCACTGTCTGAATGTACAGCCCCCTAGGTCTTAAAGGCATATGTCTCCAATGCTGACTGTATCCCTGAACACACAGAGATCTTATGGGATTAAAGGCGTGTGCCACCACCGCCACACTCTTGCTATGGCTCTAATAGCTCTGACCCTGAACACACAGATATCTATGGGATTAAAGGCATGTGCCACCACCGCCACACTCTTGCTATGGCTCTAATAGCTCTGACCCTGAACACACAGATATCTATGGGATTAAAGGCGTGTGCCACCACCGCCACACTCTTGCTATGGCTCTAATAGCTCTGACCCCCAGACAACTTTATTTATTAACATACAATCAAAATAATAATTCTGTACAATTAGATTACCACCACAAGGAAGTCTTATAATGCTGGTAAACTCAACGGGAAGATCAAACAGGCTGACTTCATGTAGATGGCAGAATATTTTCTGCCTTCCAGTATTAGGGCTTGGGTGTGCTATGTGGTGAACGTCGTCCCTTGTGGCCAGGCAGATAACTCATCATCTTTGGAGCTGAGTATTAGAACTCCACCAGTATTTAGAACACATTGTTTACCTCCTTTTTTTTTGTTTGTTTGTTTCTTTTGTGCTTTTGGTTTTTTGAGACAGGGTTTCTTTGTGTAGTTTTGGTATCTGTCCTGTAGACCAGGCTGGCCTCAAACTCACAGAGATCCGCCTGGCTCTGCCTCCCAAGTGCTGGGATTAAAGTCGTGCGCCACCACTGCCCGGCTGTTTACCTCCCTTTATGAGTATCCTAGGCTACCTTCTTTTAATTTTAACCATCAGAGTAAAAAAACAATTTTTTTTCACCCCTGGAAGTTAAACCCAGGGATGTGCTGTATCACTGAACCTCATTCCTAACCCTTACATTTTTATTTTGAGACAAAGTCTCTCTGAGTTGTTCAGGCTGATCTTGAACTTGGGATCCTCCTGCATTAACTCCATGAGTAGCTGATATTGTAGGGCACTATCAACTTAACTTTCTTTCTTTTTTTTTCTTTTCTTTTTTTTTATGGGGGCAGTGGGGGCAGACCAGAGGCTCACTATATAGTCCTGGCTGGTCTGGAACTCCCCATGTAGATTAGGCTAGCCTCAAACTCATAGAGATCCACTGACCTCTGCCTCCTGAGTACTAAGACTAAAAGTGTGTACTACCAAACCTGGCTTCATCAAAGTAATTTGTATGACTCAGTTATAGTCTTACATTTATTTCCCTCTCATTTTTTATTCACTCCAGAGGAGGCCATTTTTTAGATTTACCAGTTCTTTTCAGAAATAATGGATTTTTCAGAAAATTTCATTGTGAAGAGACATATTTTCATAATTATATGTCCCCAGTAGAGGCTGTAGTAATTAAGATACAAGAATGTAGAGTCCCTATAATTTTGTCTCTTTGTAAATTGTGCTAATTTTTCATAAATGTACTTAAAATTGTTATTAAGTGGTTTGTGAGCATTTAAGGTGAGACGTTTGAGTTCTTTAATGTTTCCGTGACTCTACTAGAACCAAGTTATGCCAGACTCATTTCAGTTCTTAGACAGGTTTAGTAGCCATCTAGCAGACCCTGGAAATGTAATAAGCAAAGGTAAGCCAAGACAAAGCAGAACACAATCCATGGTAGTTTTGGAGGACAGAAGGAAAACTCTAGACACAGTGCTGATGTAATTAAGTGAATTGGTACTGAGTCAATGGAGGAAGCTTTCTGTTATGCCTAGGGTTTTCTGATCATTTTTAAATCAGTTTTTCAGATAATCCTTTGATAGGAAGCATGCTTATTGATTTTGTGAATGACTTGGTGTAATGAAATACATTTGATGACATGAAGTGATAATGGGCAAGGTCACTACCAACTAGAACAACAGGCCTAACTTAACAGAGAAGTGAATAATTGGAAGAGTGGGGGGTTGGGATTTAGCTCAGTGGTAGAGCGCTTGCCTAGCAAGCACAAGGCCCTGGGTTCGGGCCTCAGCTCTGAAAAAAAAAAATCTAGTTTGATAATTGGAAGACTGAAGACCTTCCTTACACATGGAGGAGGTAAAAAGACCAGGATGTGAATGGTTTGACACGTGTATAATGGATATAAAAATGACTTGGCTCTTTTGAAGATATATTTTGTTTATTTAGTGTGTTGGGGGTGGTATGTATGTGTCATGGCATGCTTGTGGAGCTCAGAGAACAACTTTTGGGAGTTGGCCCTTACCTTCCCCCTTGCTGAAGTGGGGTCTTTGTGTCTGCTGCCCCATTCTGGGTAGCCGGCCCTAGCTTCCAGCCGATTCTCCTGTCTCCACCGCCCGTCACACCACAGGAGTGCTAGGGTTTCAAGGTGTGCACTGCTGCCCCAGCTTTTTATGTGGGTCTCAGGGACCCATCTTTTACCATGATGCCACCTCCCTGACAGCCAGCAAGCGCAGTGGTCATCGGTCAATTTAATATTAGGCAGGCTGTGTTACCAGAAGTCTAATAACAAGGTAGAAAGTGATGTTCCCACTCTGTTCTGCAGCTTTCAAATTACGAGGAGAATTCAGTGCTGGGTACAGGATGCCCTTGAGGAGAACAAGGAGGATTGTTGAGTATCAAGAAATTGTACCAAGAAAAAAAAAAAGTTAAAGCACTACAGTGTTTCATTTCTTTTGGAAAGTTTTTCTTTCTTCTCTCACTTTTACTTTGTTCTGGGGTAGAGTTCTCATCTGCCTTGTGTGTAGCCCCTTATCCTGGATCCTTGTTGGACAGTTTGTTCCTCCCTTTACCTTGTCCTGCCACACTACAGCATCCGACATTGGCATAAGTTCCTTCTGTCCCGTTGGTCTGCTCGTCTTCCCTTATGCTAGGACTACACCATTTAAATTACCTACTAATTTCTTCAGACCTGTCTGTTTATAATTCTTCATTCACCTGGGTGAGCTTTAGAATGACCTTATCAAGTTCCATATCCACTGTAAGATGTTTTTTTCTTTTTCTTTCTTTTTTTTTATGATGAGCTAGAGAGGAGTGGTCCAGTAGTCTTTATCCAAGGGACAGTTGTGAGCTGCCTTGTGGGTGCTGGGAAATGAACCCAGGTCTACTAGAAGAGCAGCCAAGGCTCCCAACCACTGAACCATCTCTCCAGCCCCCCCCCCTTTTTTTTTTGGTTTTTCGAGACAGGGTTTCTTTGTGTAGCTTTGCGCCTTTCCTGGAACTCACTTGGTAGACCAGGCTGGCCTCGAACTCACAGAGATCTGCCTGCCTCTGCCTCCTGAGTCCTGAGTGCTGGGATTAAAGGCGTGCGCCACCACCGCCTGGCCACTGTAAGATTTTTTTTTGTGGGGGGGAGGGGCACATGCTGGTAGGATTTGCTGAAGGAGGCAGAGGCAGGAGGATCACTGTAAGATTTTTATTGTTGAGTTTTTAGGGGTAATTTGAAGAGAACTGAAGTTATTCTATCAAGTATTTCTATTATGAACAACAAGCTGTTATACTTTGTCTGGCAACCATGCGCACACACTCCACCGGATGCTGTTTTCACCTTGGTTACCCTGCAGTGTTTATAGCTGTTGTAATTAGTTTCATTTTTCTGTTAGTTGGACCCAGTGGCACACGCTTGTGATTTCAGCACGTGGGAGGCTGAGACTAGGGGACTTTGAGTTTGAGCCAGCTGGGTTTGCTAATTTATTTGGTGGTAGTAGGGACTGAATCCAAGACCACTGAGCTACAACCTCAGCAGTCTCTACAATTTTATTTAAATGTGTGTTGCCCAGGCTGGCCTTGAACCCCCCCCTTTGCTCAGATTATAGGTGTGCACCACCATGCCCATCTCTCTTTTGGATTTTAAAAGTTAGATTAGTGACAGCATATAAAGAACAAGAGCTTTGATAGTCCCTTGTAATTCTTACGCCTTGAGATTCCAGCTGCAGACATCTTCATTACGTTTTCACTGGTCCCCTTTGTTACTTCAGTGCATATTTACAGTGTTTGAGATTTGCTGCTTCTATTGTTCAATTTTAGTATTTCATCATATTTTGTTTTATTCTCAGTTATTTTTAGTACATTACTTTCCAAATATGTGGCTGCTTTTATTTATTTTTTATTACTTATTTTTAATTATTTGCAGAGTACATAAAGGATGACTGAGATTAGTTGATACTACCCCTGAGAACTGCTATATAGTAAATTTTTATACATGTCTTATGTGTGCTTAAAATGTCTTTGTTTAATAACAGGATTTATTTCTATCTATACATGTCTTATATATGCTTATGTACATATAGATTTGAGCTGCCTAAGATACTTTTTGGTTAGTGATGGTGATCTCATAAGCTTATAGTGGGGCTTAAAAGTTCTTATTCCCTGGTGATTTGCTGTCATAATGTCAGAGTGACATTGTCTTTGTGCAGTGCTGCTTTAAACAGATCTGGCTGCAGCTGTAGAAAAGCATAGTGCATGCATTCATGTACAGTCTCTAGCATTGATAACAAATGGCTATCTGAATTGGCTCATATTTTGAATGCGATGTACTTTTCTACATCATTTTCAAGTGTACTCCTACTTACAAAAAGATTTATTGTGAAGCAATGTGGCACACACTGTGTAGCAACAGGCTCTTATATCTTGTGTTTTTATTGTCCCGTGGTTGGGGTGTGTGTGTGTTTGGTTTAATCTTGTGTTGTTTTGCTCATCATGGCCCCAAAGTCTATACAATCTACTATTAACATGACCAGAAGAGGCCATGTTGAGTGACTGGACCAGGAAATTAGAAGTGCTGAAGGACCAGGATCATGGAAATCAGTGCTAGCTAACTATTGCTGATTAGCCAGCCATGTCCCATTCTACCCTCCCTGTGATCTTCAGGAAGAACAGAGTGCTGGGATCTGTGGTGGATCTGCTTCACCAAACACAGGAAGACCACCGGAAGCTCAAGAAGGCCCTATATCTGATACTGAGAAATGTCTGATGACCTTAAGATTAGACACCAAAGCATCCACCTTGCAATAATGAGAGGAACACAGCCAGAACACAAAGGCTGTGATGTTACAGGAAAAGGCTGGACCCAGCCATATTGTTGAATATAAGGCTAGCTCTGGGTGATGTAAGGATTCGAGAGTCTATTCATTACATAATGTGAAAGTGAGCTGAGAGTCCGTGAGGCTGCTGTAAAGGGTTTTTCCGGAAACTCTACAAAGCTGACAGTGGAGGAAGATCCCTTGCCAGAGCAAATCTTCAGTGTGGATGAAAGCTCTAGACACGGACACTTGAAAGGACCCAAGTCCGTAAGGAAGCCACATCAATGTCAGGTCTCAAGGCTTTTGGATAGAATATCAGTTTTGCTTAGGGGTAGTGTTGCAAGTTATAAAGTCCTTCATGAGTTGGCTCATCAAGAATCTGGGCCTTGGCACGTCAGTAAGCATAAACTGCCTGCTGCAAGAGAGATAAGAAGCTGCATGTGATCTAGATCCTTTTCCAGGAGCCTCCCCACCTCAACCCCCGACACACACACACAATTGCTGTGCCAACACAGTCAAGGAGTTAAGCAGCATTTACAAGCTGCTCTTGAGGAGACCTTTACCAAGGTGCTGCATCCGAGGAGGTTGTGGGAAGACACTGAGGTGATTCAGGAAAGATTACACTATGTGCAACTTCATTAAAGACTTACTTGTCCCGAAGTGATTTCATCAGGGAACATGTAAATGACATCTGGAAGAGGACCTTTAAGACCCTCATCCATGACTTGAGAGCATTTGCCAGCAGTGAGGAGGCTGTAGGAGTCAGGGCTGTGTTTGGGATGACAAACAGCTTTGAGCTGGGTGTGGATGAGGATGGCAGTCACTAAGGAGCTGGAGGCAGTTCCTGCCTGGTGTATAGTTAGGGAAGGAGTGCCAAGCTGGAGATGAGGGCAGAGAAAGGAGCCTGAAGGCGAATAGGAAAGGAGACCCTCCAAGGGAATTCGTACACAAGGCAGAAGCGGCTACAGGCCTTAAAATGTTTGAGCCTGTGGATGCCAGCACTCCTGTTTTCCTTCAGAGTACTGTTCATTGTCCATTACCTACCTGTAACTAGTGAATCTATATGAGAAAAGAAACAGACAAGCAAACCACGGTGGGCGTAGTTCTTAAGAATGACCCCTCTTCAGGAGCATTGGGGAGTGATTCCAGAGAGGGTCACTGTTACCATAAGCCACACACAGCTCCTGCCCTGATGACTCATTCCTTAAGGTCTAGCATAACATCTGCCCTCCACCCTTCCCGATTCAAGTGTTAGCATCTACATATTCAACCCAATTCTGCTTTAGATGCTAAAGTTATTTTAAAAGTCTTGCAATTAGAATCTGGCAAACATAGCTGCTAATATTTTGCTTATGTATCTGCCAACACTCTGTGAATGGTTCAGGACTGTGTGTAGAGTGTGGCCTTCCTTTTGGGAGTCTTGTGTGTGAGCAAGGGCACTTCATGAGTAATGCCGTGGCTGGCATTGTGAAGCAGACAGAGAGGACCTTGGTTGACCTTTCCCAGACTGTTGTTTTCTAGAGAACACTTGTTTCAGAAGTTTGCTGACTCTCTTACTTTTCTCCTGAAGTCGGTCATTTGGAGGGTCCTGGTTATCAGACAGGAACTCTGCAGACCAAAGGTCTCAGAGTGACTCCAGCTGGAAAAGCATGGTGGCTGTGAATGCTGGATAAGAAAAGGCCCTTGCGCGGAAGGGACTGGACCTCCCTGGACTGAGTCTACCAAGTTGATCACAGTCCTCGGGGGAGGACTTGTCCTGGAGGAGGTGGGAATGGAGGGTGGGCTGGGGTAAGGGGAGGGCGTGGGAGGGGGGAGAATAGGGGAACCCATGGCTGATATGTAGAATTGAATGGTATTGTAAAATAAAAAATATATATCACAAATAAAATAAAAAAAAAAAAAAAAAAAAAAAAAAAAAAAAAAGAAAAGGCCCTTGCTTCCGCTCTGGGCTGGCGTTTGGTCTGTTTCATGGCGTGGATTGGTGTGCACACTTCACTCTGGAAGTTTCTCCTACAGCGTCTCTTGCTACTC
Organism: Peromyscus leucopus; assembly: GCF_004664715.2. Classification (NCBI taxonomy): domain Eukaryota; kingdom Metazoa; phylum Chordata; class Mammalia; order Rodentia; family Cricetidae; genus Peromyscus; species Peromyscus leucopus. The sequence goes on along the minus strand of NC_051066.1, from coordinate 97,779,215 downwards.
TTGGAAATGGCTTTAAGCTGTCTTTCCTTGTTTGGCGTTAATGGGACACTGTTACAGAAACTGAGTTATAATGTTGTCTGAGCCCTTTGGGGATCTCAAAGGATTACTTCCACATTTTGTTTATTTGAAATTAAAAAATGCCTTTGAGGTATGAATGATGAGTAAAGACACAAGCCTCGCAAGTGCTCTCACTTCTCAGTGGAGTCTTCAGAAACGGAACAAAGCTGTTGCTCCATCCAGCTCACTGGCCCCATGGAGGCTAGATAGATTTATTTGCTTATTGCCTTTTCCAGATGATCCTGTAGGATCGAATTCCAGTGAATCAAAACGGGCAGGCTTCAGCTTTTCAGATGTTCATGAAACCCAGTATAAAAACTGAGTTTTGAGTTTAGAGCAATTTTTTTTTTCCTTTACCAGATCCTCTCTCCTTCTCTTCCCCCTCCTCCTTCTTTTAGGAAGGTGGGTACTGTAGATGGAACCCAGGGCCTCACACACACTTAGCATCAGCTATACCCCAGCCCAATGGAGCTTATTGAATTAACCTTTTAACATGGCACATAGGGAAGGACCTCTTTGTTCATCTTTCTTTTCTTTTCTTTCTTTCTTTCTTTTCTTTCTTTCTTTCTTTCTTTCTTTCTTTCTTTCTTTCTTTCTTTCTTTCTTTCTCTCTCTCTGTCTCTCCCTCCCTCCCTCCCTCCCTCCCTCTCTCCCTCCCTCTCTTTCTTCCTTCCTTCCTTTCTCCTTTCTTCTTTCTCTTTCTTTAATTATGCTTATTTTAGAGTGTGTGTTAGCATGATGTGCATGTGGAGGCATGTGTGCCATGGCATGTGTGTAGCAGTCATTTTGTGAAGCCAGTTCTCTCCTTTCACCTTGGCATGGGTTCTAGAGATTAAATGTGGGTTCCCAGGCTTGCCTGGCAAGCATCTTTACCCGATTAGCCAACTTGCAAGCCCTTGTTGTTCATTTATAGATTGGGCAAAGGTAAGAGCATCTCATACATAGTCCCAATATAATTAATGCTGGTGCTTGAGGGCTGCTTGGATTAAAGTGAGTTTGTCTTGGTCTTTATATTGTTGTCTCTGTCAAAGTAGGGCTGACCCGAGATTCTAAAGTGTGGAATACTGGATAGTCAGCACTGGTGACTTTGTTCAGAGCTCCATTCTCCACGCTTCTGCTCCTTCCTGCTGCTTGGTTAACACTGTCTCTCTTCTCCTAGGATAACTCTGACGCTTGGAGAGTCCCCACCACTTTCCCCTGTTCCTGTTGAGGTTCTGCTTGGTTAACACTGTCTCTCTTCTCCTAAGATAACTCTGACGCTTGGAGAGTCCCCACCTCTTTCCCCTGTTCCTGTTGAGGTTCTGCTTGGTCTCTTTCTCCACCCTCACTGCCATCTTAAAAGCAAATCAGCGTCAAGTTAGTTCCAGTTGATTCCTATCAAAGAGTGTGGGCGATGGTGGCAGAGGCCCGGGGGCAGTCATGTCACCTGCCATCCAACTACTTCTGGGCTCTTGTTGGGTGACGACAACAGTTTGCTTAAGTACACACACTCAGGAGTGCCCCTCGGCTCCTCAGTGAGTGGCTTTGTTGAAACCCTATTGGCAGACCCCAGATGTGTGCCCACATGCCCCAGGTGTGTGCCCACATGCCCCAGGTGTGTGCCCACACACCCCAGGTGTGTGCCAGCATGCACGGCAGACCCCAGGTGTGTGTCCATATGCCCCAGGTGTGTGCCAGCATGCATGGCAGACCCCAGGTGTGTGTCCATATGCCCCAGGTGTGTGCCAGCATGCATGGCAGACCCCAGGTGTGTGCCAGCGTGCATCATAATCCTGCTTGTTGTTGATTCTTCTTTTCGAAGCTTAATTTTGTGACTTCTGAATACGTAAGAATAACATAAAAACAGTTGTCCATAATGTTTTGTTTTTGTTTTCTCTGAGAATTTTCTTTCCTTTTTCATAATAATCATTGAAATGTGACAGCCATGGTTCCATCCTCAGAGTAGGAGTGCCCTTTGACCATTTGACTTTTGTAGACTGAACTTTCTCGGTCCTGCCTGGTCCTGCCCAGGCAGCAGCCATTTTTTATAAAATAATCATTCAGAGGCTTAATATTCATTACACACTGTTTGGTCTATGGCTCAGGCTTATTGCTAGCTAGCTATTATATCTTAAAATAACCCATTTCTATTAATCTGTGTATTCCCACGTGTCTCATGGCTTTACCTGTGTTCTAGTACATCTTGCTCCCCTGGCGGCTCCCTGACTCCACCTTTCTTCTCCCTGTGTCTCTCTTGGATTTCCCGCCTGGCTATATCCTGTATTGCCATAGGCCAAAGCAGCCTCTTTATTAATCAATAATAGCGACACATATTTACAGCATACACAAAGACCATCCCGCAGCAGATGTTTGACTTTTCCTCTGCCTTCACTTAGTTGGTAGACAAGTTTAGTAATTATGATGAAAGGGTACAAAAGCTAAGTTGCTTTTATTAATGAGAATGAGGGAGGGGAAAAGCAGCCAACAATTAATCAAAGTGAGATTTTTCAGTAGTCATGGCAAGGCTGAGTAGTGGTGACCATGTTTTTCTGATTCTGAAGTGAACACTGAGGACTCCGTCTTGAAATTTGGGTGTATGTCTCCTGTGATCTCATAATGAAGAAGCTTTATTAAATGGACATGTTCTGCCCTATACTGTATCTGGGATGTGTGCGTGTGTATGTGTTTGTGTGTTCCCTCTCAGTGTTTGCTATTTAAGATGAGCAATCACAGAATGAATGTTCATTAGGGCCAAACAGATGCTTAAAGTATATGTACATGAATGTAATAGTTCACAATGATTGATATGGAAAGATGTATTAGCTTTATTATTAACTAGTTTTTAAATGTTGATTTATTTATTTTTATGTGTATTTGTGTGTTTGCCAAGTGTGTGTGCAGGAGACCCCAGAGGCCGTGAGAGGGCATCAGATCCCCTGGAAATAGACTCATAGATGGGTATGAGCTGCCACGTGGGTGCCGGGACCTGAACCTGCATTCTGTTCCAGAGCAGCCAGTGCTCTTCGCTGCTGAGCCATCTCCCCAGCCCCATTATTAGCTAAACTCTTGCAGCTAGGCTGTCCTGTCTATGTTTCCACTTCGGAAGGATTTATGAAGGAGACCGATAGAAACGTGATTTAAATGATGGCGGTTTGGAAGGCCGCTCAGCTGAGAGTCTGAGAAAGGCAAAAAGAACGGGGTGTAATGATTGGCTGGTGAAGAGAGGAGGGACCCGGTCTAACCAGGTCCAGGGAGCACAGGGTTGGCAAGAGGGGAAGCATCTGGGGTCATTGTTTGCAGTGATGGGAATGTGGAACTCAGGCTGAAGTAGCGATGGCTCTTGGTCTGTAGGATAATGTGATACTTTTGGAAAGGTCTGTGACAAGATCACATCACTGTGGAAGGTAGAGAAGTGGGTGTTGCTAGGTAGAAGCCCAGATTTTGTTAGGAACATGATACTCATTTAAACATAACATAGTCTGTAAACTGTGGTATGTTTCAGCAGATACATTTACAGTACTCCTGTATTTATGGAATTTAGTTTTTTTTTTTTTAAATGGGGTTTGACTTAAAAGAGTTACTATGGCTGGGAGGTGGTGGCACATGCCTTTTATCCCAGCACTTAGGAGGCAGAGGCAGGTGAATCTCTGTGAGTTCGAGTCCAGCCTAGTTTACAGAGTGAGATTCAGGACAGCCAAGGCTACACAAATAAACCCTGTCTCAAAAAACAAACAAACAAACAAACAAAAACCCACAACAAAACAGATAGGGACTTTTATTTCATCTGAAGGTCATATCAAAAGTATCATTCACCAGACCTCTCTTTTTCCTTCTAATGCCTAAGAATTTCAACAGTTCAGAAGTTGCAGTGAAGCATTATACTCAATTCTAAAGGACCTGAAACCAAGTAAGGACTTTAAAAGTCAGAGGACCCCAGTACTTAGAATGGAATGTAGCAACCAACTGATGCATAGCCTTGTGTTTAGAGCACATAGTACTAGGGCAGAAATCAGTTACTCTGTGAAGGTTAGTCATGCTGCGTCCATTTCCTATTCCTTGTGTGGCAGAATGAGAGAGTTAGAGAGCAAGAGCCATGAAACACTAAGTTACTATTTCTTAACCTGCTGATTTGACCCGAGTACCATTGTCACTGGGAAATGAGAACACTGTTTTCATGAATTCAAGCAACTTCGAAGAAAAGAGTATATACCCAAAGCATGTGTGTCTAATGGCCGTGTTAGAGTATGTTCTTGATGAATCCTGATTTTTATCTTCATTCTCTAGTATAAATAGCACATCTGAGATCATCTTTCTGTATTTGCATAGAGAATTTTTTTTTTCGAGACAGGGTTTCTTTGTTCACCAGACTGGTCTCAAACTCACAGAGTGCTGGGATTAAAGGTATGCGCCACCACTACCTCGAAAGGAAAATCTTTATGTGATTTTCCTATTTCCTTTTATCTTTCTTTCCCTCATTTCATCCTTTCCCTCCCTTTTTGGGGTACTGAATATTTCCTCACATTGCCAGGTGGGATTGTTGTTCAAAATATAGAAGCAATCACATAGTCCTGGGTAAGTCTTAGTGATGAGTCCTCAGGAAGAGTAGATCTGCTAACAGTTTGGCTAAGAAGTACAGCCACTCAACACCAGAATTTTAGAATTTATGTCCTATATAATTTATATCTTCTCTAATATATACCAAACATATTTATTATAGGTAATAGATAAAATATATATTAAATGTATATATATTTAAAGAAAAAGAAGCCATTAATTTGAGAGAAAGCAAGAAAGGTGTATACATGGAAGGGGTTGGAGGGAAGGAAGGGAAGGGAGAAATGATGTAATTAGATTCTAATTAAAAAATTATATTGGGATTTTAAAAGTTCGTGTGTGTGTGTGTGTGTGTGTGTGTGTGTGTGTGTGTGTGTACATAGTTCTGAGTACAACTTGTGGGACTCAGTACTCTCCTTCTACCACGTGAGTTCTGGGATTGAACTCAGGTCATCGGGTGGCAAGCACATTTACTCACCGAGCCATCTTGTGGGCCCCAGGCTGCTTTTCACTATACATTTTTTCAGTATTAACATTATCTGAGGTGTCTGGATTAAACAGAAAAACACACGCTTACAAAGTCATCAGCCAGCATACGCTCTGACGGAGCACCCCCACGGACCTGAGAAAGGGCAGGTTTGCGTGGCTTCCACAGGGAGAAAGGAAGGAGGGAGAAGAGCAAGGATGAGTTAGTTACAGCCTTCAAGGAAGGTGGCTGCGGGAGAGGAGAGGGGCATGGGAACAGGGATGTTCGTGAAGTGGGAAAGGCCCTGCATGAGACTGCTGTGGAGGTGCTGGGGCATGGATCTGAATTCTGTCTCAAACCAGGGGTCACTGGCCCACGTGTGCCGTGAATAATAAGAGTCCTCAATGGATGGGCAGTCCAACTACCAATTCACCAAGATGTCTTTAAAAAACAAAAAACTTCTCATTCCTTCCTTTTTCCTTCCCTCCAGACCCTTTCTCAGAGAGTTCTATAGTTCAGTGGCTCTTCACACATAGCCACAGGCTTAAGGGAGACATTTGAAAAACACTCCTTGCACAACGATTGTAAGGTCCAGAGGGACAGAAAGTCTGCTGTGAGGTTGTAGCTCCTAGAAGTGACAGGGAAACTCTCACCAGCATGGCTACCTGAACAAGACCTGAATGAGGATGACGTGGGTAGATGTGCTAGCCTAGAAAGAGGAAATCTCATGATCCCCCCCCCCACCCAGTATTCTAGACAAACAGCCACGAACAACTAAAGAATGCTTAGGGTGAAGAAAAAAAAAAAAGAATGCTCAGTGTGGGAGAAATAGTCTTCCCCAGGGAAGAGCACATCAATTATCCAATAACTAGTAGTCAGCTCTGAAATCAGTATTATACAGACTGAGCAGCTTGTACACACACACACACACACACACACACACACACACACACACAGAGAGAGAGAGAGAGAGAGAGAGAGAGAGAGAGAGAGAGAGAGAGAGAGAGAGAGAGAGAGGAGAGAGAGAGAAGGTGTAAATTGAGTGGGTAAAGGGAAGAGACGATTAGCCTTCTCCTCCTTTCCCTGGGTTGGTGCAATCAAACTTTAGTAAAGTTTGTCATGGTTACATAAGGTTGCTTCAAGGAGCCAAGAATTCCATTTCCTTGGCTCAGAGGAGGAAGAGTGTGCACAAAAAGAGATCAGCAGCATCACTTGAGAGCCAAGCACAAAGGTGAGTGCTAATCTTTCTCCCTGGCTTCCAAACCCGATCAGTTGCAAGCAGCTGGTTCCTTCTTTATCCGTTATCCAGGTCGTGAGAATATGTTGTTCTGGCAACCGCATGCCATCTGCCATCTTTGTCTGTCCTTGACAGATTTTAAAGGGAGCCTCGCAGCCGTGATAGGTACAGGTGCCGACTGAGGAAGAACTGTGTCTTACAACATCCTTTTATCTCCCCTGGTTGTCTTCTCTTCCTACCATTTCTAGTGAACACTCGCCCCAAGCCACGGTCACAATGAGGAGGGCTGGGGGTCAGATGGAATGGATGGGGCAGGGCTCCTCTCTGTAAGTACGAGCTTGCGGGGGGCACTCCCACCCCGACTGGCTGATTTCCAGAGAGCCCTCATCTGCACCTCATTCAGCTGCACTTGGGGCTCAGTGAAGCTTCCCATCCCAGAAGGTTTTTGCCAGCAGTGTTTAGAGCTCAGGTCTTCTCTCATTTTTCACTCAGATCTGATTTCACCTGCCTTTCTTCCTTTGAGAAGTTCTGAGGTTTTGTAATCTGCTTGGCATTTGCCTTTGTTCCCACTAAAATTTGAATATGAATTACTTCCCTTGATTCCATCTGGGACAGGAAAAGGTTCGGGTATGTGCAATCTCTCCCAATGCCATCTTAGCTTTTATCACTTTATGTATATTGCATATCTCTCTTCGACATATGATTGAACCAGAATGTTATTAAAGGTCTGAACACATTGGCAGCGTGAGCATATTAAGACCTGGAGTTTGTTAAGTTGATTTTATGTCAGCCCTAGATGTAAAAGGACGAAATTAATTGTGACATAAATTCCTGAGTCCTGAAGATGACTACTGTTTCTGGATGTTGGTAACAAAATTTATTACTGGGTTATGTTACACATAACACACCTGGATAGTTTTGATATATCTCCGTTTATGAGAAGAATATGTCGTGTTTGTATAATTGGAATTGCACTGCAGTTTTTCTGTTTTTGAAAGTAATAAGTATTTTCAAATTGCATATCAGAATTCAAACTGATATGAATTTCACACTAAATTTAAGCTACAAACAGCTTTTTGTTTGACTAGTTAACATTAGTCTATTCTGTTTTCACTTTTTATTAAAAAATAGATTTTTTTTTCAGTCCTGGCTACCACCTCTGGGCTCATCTGTTTACTATTTTTATTTAGGCATATGCAGTATTAGGGTGCACTATGACACTTTCGGACAGTACCTGTGTGCTGTTGATTATCCTCCCACATCTCCCCGTCTCCCTAACCCCTTCATAGTCTTCTCCACATTCATGCCATGCATTGCCCTCCCCCTTCCTCAACGCCTCTCTTCCTTCCTCTTGCCTTCTTGCCAGGTTCAAGTCTGTGTCCACACCGATTCCCACATATACTCGTATATGTTGACCTTATAAGCTAGATCCCCATAGGAGAGAGAACACGCACTTCTGTCTTTTGGGTCTGAGTTACCTCACCTAATGTAATACTTTGCAGCTCCACATGCGGAAGTCCTGTTTTCACTTTCTGAGAAGCTTGCACACTGATGTTCAGAAAGCTGTAGTTGTCTTTCCAGCAGTGATAAAGGACTCCTCTGTCCCCACATCCTCAAACAGTGCTTGCTGGTGTCTTTGTTCTTGATAGGAGTTCTGAGTGGGATGAGATAGAATCGCAAATGTACTTTTAATTTGCATTTCCCTGATGGCCAAGAGTGTTAAATATTTCCTAGATATATTTGCTATTTGGGTTTCTGCTTATTTCATTAACCCGTTTGTTTTCTGACAGTTTTACTTTCATCTTCAGTTTTTGTAATTCTTTATGTTTTCTAGATTTTAGCCTTATTTCCCAGGTATGATGTAACCCACCAGGCCTTTTTAGGTAGAAGATTTACAAAGGTAAACATTTTAAGCATTGTATGTTTATCTTCTCCAGATCTGTATTTAGTTCTGGCCTCCCTACTCCGGTTATACTTCATTCTCATGTGTTGATCAGACTGGCATCTAACATTTCACAGTTCCTCAAATAAAGAACACAAAACCCATGTGATTTTACCCCATTTAGTGTCTGTATTTGTCACTTGAAAAGTTATTAGGATTGGCCGATTTTTAAAAGTAATGAAATTCCTTTTAGACATAATTAGGATGTGGAAACGGTTTGTTTAAGGTCAAAATCTAATCAGTAGTAGGGTTGGGAATTTTAGAGGTTTTCTGAATTCAAGGCCCACCTTCCTAAGGTAAGGAGTTGCCTGGAGTCCAGAAGTCAGGTAGAAGCGGAGTGCTGGCAGTGGGTAGGGACTGGACGGGAGGATGACCCTAAGGCAAAGGTGGCTTCTCTAGTGCTTCTGCTGGGAAAGCAAGGTTTGCCTAATTAGGCATTGGTGCTACAGAATCTTTAAGAGGCCTTCTCCAGGATGTAGTTGTAGCCTTTTTGTTAATGAATCTTGCAGATGGGATAGATATCCTCTGGACTTGTCTGAGGAAGCTGCGGGGGATGAGGGGTGAGGTGTGTGTGTGGGGGGCTCAAGTTAAAAAGAGATTTGATTTTTTTTTTTCCACACAGCCATTCATGCAAGGCCCTCTTATCTGGCTAAACATGAGGATACTCACTAATGATACTAAACTTGTCAACGGACCCTTTTCATTGTAAGGGAAAAGGCAGTGAGGGTGAGGTGGATGGTAAGGAGGGGATTCCTTTCCTGCTTTTTTTTTTTTTCTTTTTTAGTATTTCTTCAAAACATTGGAAAGGTTGAGTTCAAATATTGAGCGAATGAACAAAATGCCCTAGTTCCTCCAGGCCCTACAGGCTTTTAGTCCCATTTGAAATGTTTTATAAAGACGCAAGACAGAAAAACTTTGGATAAAATTACCTTTATTAGAAGTTATAATTCCCCTACACTTAAGCAGGGAAGCACCCTTAGGAGAAATAAAAAATACAGTCTACGTCTGTATTCAGGAATTTTCTGCCACTCTTGTATAAAGAGAAAGAAATAGTCAACAAATCATTTTTCTGGCATATTGGTTCTGTCTTGTTGACTTCTAAAATACCAGTTGGTGAATTTTCTTTGCCTGCCAGCTGCTCTTGCTATGGCTGAGAATGGAGACTGGACCAGAAGTAGCCATTTTCTCTTTCAGGAAGATTAGAAACCAGGTCTTATCTTCTGCTTCTTCAAAGGATTAAGAGCAACTCTAAATGTTTTGGAATTGAAATTGAAATCTAACTCTTCCCTGCCCAAAGACAATGAGATTTATAGAGGTGGAAAGGAACCATGGACGCCTTTATTTGGGGCATCTATTTGGAATCTTAAAAGGTGTTGGTGCATTTTAGCTGAATTAATAGATTCTCTCTCTCTCTCTCTCTCTCTCTCTCTCTCTCTCTCTCTCTCTCTCCTCCCTCCCTCCCTCCCTCCCTCCCTCCCTTCCTCCACTCCATACACCCCTCTCTCTGTGTGTGTGTGTAATTAGAATTTCACTTTGTTACAGAAAATTCAGCTGTCTCATTTTAATGGTTTAAAGCAATTTAGGATAAGAAAAGTGTTTACCATGAAGCCTAAAATGAACATTGCATTTGTACAGTACATGCTTTAGTCAGCACTAATATACAGTAATTACTATCCTAAAACTTGATTTTAATTTTCAAAAATATGAGAGTAGCATCTGATATGTGGTTATCTAAATGCTATTGGACAAGCAGACATGTCTTCATGTGGAAGAAGTGTCCTGTGGATGTTAAAAATGGTTCATGTCTTTTGATCCAAAACTGTCTTTGTCTTGTTTGCCCTGGTGATTACTTTAACAAAGGGATGCATACCCTGTCAGCATCCCAAAAATGTTAATAGTTGCTGTACTAGAATATTCTCTGGCCTTTGTTTATAGACAGGGTGAAACCTGAAGACGAAGAGAAATAAAATGATTAAGCCCCAGAAGAAGCAATTTATCACTCTGCAATAACTTTGGCAATTGCTGAAAATGCATGCTGGCAGAGAGTGTTTTAATTACCAAAACCATCAGATCGTTTGCTTGGTTCTTTTAGAGTTAGTGAAATATATGAGTGGGTAATAGAGTCTCTCCAAGAAAAAAAAAATGAGCTAAGCATTATGCCTGGCACTGTCCCTGCTGCAGATGGAAGGCCAGATGTGCTGACGCAGTCACCAATCACGGTGCTCATATATATAGCAACGCACGTAGACATACATACATATGTGTTCTACATATATATGTGCACATGAAAATTAAAATAAGAAAGAAAAAGTATTTTGTCGTGCATGGGAGGACCTCAAAATTACATCCAGCTTTATTCCTGGAAAAGATATTTTGAGTGGAAATGATTTTTAAGTTTAAATTGGTTTTCCTTTGGAAGTAACATTATAATAGAGGTTATATGCTTGACTTGGAAACTGATACGTGAGTCTTTCTACAACTGGCTATAAATATAATATTTAATTAGCTATTAATGATACAAAACGACAATGATAGCCAACTACTTTTCAAAGATAATACATTTCCACTTAATTTCTCACACTTTTATTTTCACTTTGCAAATGGGGATATTGAAGTTAGAGCTATTCCGTAGTCCGAGGGAGATCAGATGGCCAGAGAGCATGGAGTATGCCTTTGTGAAAGATATTAGTGCTAACCTTCAAATGTCAGGGTTAGGAATATGAGGAGAAATAAAAACACAGAGTCTAGAGAAGGATAATAGAAAAGGTGTTTGTGCCCACAGTGGTGGCACATGCCTTTAGTCCTAGCACTTAGAAGGCAGAATCTATGAGTTCAAGGCCAGCCTTGTCTACAGAGCTAGTTCACATTTGTAAAATTCATGAAGTCTTGCATAAAGAAAACAATAATAAATTGTCTGAGTAACAATGGTAGCAACTTCAAAATAACTTGGGACACCATAATTGATAAATACCTGTTTATTAGGATATGTACTCCAAAATCCAAATTTGTTCTTTATGTATGATAGCACTGGGTATAAAAAATCTCTAAAACAGATGGGAAGAGCACAGAAAATTATTTAATATTTATGAAATAGTAACACCTACCATATTCAGAAATAGTCAAGTAAGGACACATTTACTCCTGGACTGAAGAAATCTGGAAGAAATGTTGCTCTTATATCACAAACCAGAAAAAGTCAGATGTTAGTGGACCTATCAGAGCAATCAACTAACTAGATAAAACTCCAGAAAATAGAGTAACTTCCAACAAGAATAGGGAGCTAGTTCTCACTCACAAGTGGTAGAACATGGTATTTAGAAGAGACCACCATACAAACAAGAATTCAGCTAAAACTTAAAGAAATCTTTTCTTTCTTTCTTTTCTTTTCTTTTTTGTGTATGTATTTTGCCTACATGTGCACTGTGTGTGTGTGTGCAGTGCCCACGGAGGCCAGAAGAAAGCATTGTACCCTCCCCCCACAGCTGGAATTATGGATGTTTATGAGCCTATATGTGAGTGCTGGAATCAGACCTGGTTCCTTTGGAAGAACAGCAAGTGTTCCTAATTGCTGAGCCATATCTCTAGTCCCCAGCTAAAACTTTCAATTTTTTTTTAAGTCTGAATTGATCTAAGAATATAGGATATGTAGGAGATTAAGACACAAAGGGAGCCTATACCTAGCTATAGTTTTATATTAGGAACCTCTGTATGGGAAAGAGCTGGGTACAGGGTGGGAATTCAGAGAGCTCTTGGTTTTGCACCGTGGGAGAGGAAACAGTGCTGTTGTTGGGAAGAAACTCTCCACCTGTACCTTGCCCTTGTGGGAAAGACCATATACTGTTAGTAGGATGGCAGAGAACCTTGATGAAATCAGTTGGTGCAAAGCCATTGTTGTTAGATGACCAGCAAATAAAATACACATTTCCTATAAGCGTGAGACTGGAAACTACCCAGGGCTTAGGTCGTTGGAAGTCTCCTATGTGATGGTTGGTGTTCGATATAAAGGTGCTGAGATACACAAAAAAATCATTAAAGGAAAATCACACCAGAGGACATTACAGTTCTTAACATTCATGCATCAAACATAAAGGCACCCAAACTTGTAAAAGAATCATTACTATAGCTTAAATAACATATTGACCCTCACACACTGACAATGGGAGACTTTAAGACCCCATCCTGACCAATAGAGAGGTCATCCAGACAAAAACTAAACAAAGAAATGCTGGAGTTGACACTATAAACCAAATGGACTTAACAAATATTTACAGAACATTTCACCCAAACACAAAATACTATATGTTCTTCTCTACACTTCATGGAATTTTCTCCAAAATTGGACACACACTTGGACACAAAAGCAAGTCTCAACAGATACAAGAAAAATTGAAATAACACCCTGCATCCTATCTGACCACCATGGATTAAAACTGGATTTCAACAACGGTAGAAACAACAGAAAGCTTACAAACTCATAGAAACTGAACAGCCCACTACTGTATGAAAATGGGTCAAGACAGAAATTAAGAAAAAAATTAAAAACTTTCTAGAATTGAAAGAGAATGAAAACACATCACACCCAAACTTATGGGACACGATAAAGGTGATTCTAAGAGGCAAGTTCATGGCACTTAAGGCCTATATAAAAATAACAGGAGAGATCTCATACTAGTACCTTAACAGCACACCTGAAAGCGCCAGAACAAAAAGAAGAAATCACACCCAAGAGGAGTAGATGGCAGGAAATAATCAAACTCAGGGCTGATATCAATAAAATACAAACAAACAAACAAACAAACAAAAACAATACAAAGAATGAACCAAAGAGTTGGTTCTTTGAAAAGATCAGTAATATTTACAACCCTTATCCAAATTAACCAAAAGGCAGAGAGAGAATATGCAAATTAACAAAATTGGAACTGAAAAAGGAGACATGACAACAGACACTGAGGCAATCCAGAGAATCCTAAGAACATATTCTAAAAACTCAAACTCCATCATTATTGGAAAATCTAAAAGAAATCTATAATTTTCTCAGTACATACCACTAACCAAAGTTAAATCAAGATCAGATGAGCAATTTAAACCCAGGATAGCTAAAACAATACTGAACAATAAAAGAACTGCTGGAGGTATCCCCCAATTTCAAGTTGTACTATACAGCTGTAATAATAAAAACAGCATGGTATTGGTACACAGACAGACATGTTGATCAATGGAATTGAATTGAAGACCCATACATAAGTCCACACACCTACAGACACCAGATTTTTGATAAAGAAACCAGAAATACACACTAGAAAAAAGACAGCATCTTCAGCAAATGATGCTGGTCAAACTGGATGGCTGCATGTTGAAGAATCCAAATAGATCCATCCTTCTCACCCTGCACAAGACTGAACTGCAGTTGAATCAAAGACCTCAATGTAAGCCAGACACACTGAACCTGATAGAAGAGAAAGTGGGGGATAGCCTTGAACTCAGTGACACAGGAAGGCTGTCTAAACAGAACACCATTAGCACAGGCACTACTATCAACAATTAATAATTGGGACCTTGTGAAACTGAAAAGTTTCTGCATGGCAACGGCCATTGTCATTCAGACAAAGTGGCAGCCTGCAGAATAGGAAAACGTTTTTGCCAACTACACATCTGATAGACGGCTCTTATCCAAAGTCTGTGAAGAACTTAAGAAACCAGATATCAAGAAAACAAACCAATTTAAAAAACAAACAAACAAACAGGCTACAGATCTAAACAGAATTCTCAATAGAAGAAATTCAAATGGCTGAGAAACACTTAAAGAAATATTCAACATCTTAGCCATCAAGGAAATGCAAATCAAAACTATTTTGAAATTTCATCTTATACTGGCCAAAATGTCTAAGATCAATAAAACAAGTGACAGCTCATGCTGGTGAGGATGTGGAATAAGGGGAATATTCGTCCATTGCTGGTGGGAATATAGTCACTGTGGAAATCAGTGCCTCAGGAAGATGGGAATCAATGTACCATAAGATCTGGCATATACCCACTCTTGAGCATATACCCAAAAGATGCTTCATCCTGTCACAGAGACACTTTTCAGCCTTGTTCACTGTTGCTCCCTTAATAATAGCCAGAAACTGGAAACAACCTAGCTGTCTCTCAACTAAAGAATGGATAAAGAAAATGTGGTGCATACACACAATGGAGTACTACTCAGCCATTGAAAACAATGACATCATGAAATTTGCAGGCAAATGAATGAACTTACAAAAAAAAGTCTTTAATAAGTATCCCAGAGCCAGAAAGAGAAATACGATATGTATTTACTTATATGTGGATATTAGCTGTTAAGTCAATGATAATCAAGCTACAACCCATAAAACCACAAAGGTTAGGTATAGAGTAAAGGACAAGGTGGGATGGCTAAATCTTGTTAGGAAAGGGAACTAGAGTAGATAGTCATGGGTTGATGGGGGGCGGGAACAGAAGGATCAAGTCGGGAGAATGAAGGAAGAGGAGGACAAGGAAGAGAATATGGGGAGAGATAGCTAAAATTAAGGGCCACTTGAGGTATAGTTAGCAGAACCAATACACTAGAAGCTTCCTAAATATATATGAAAACGGTTCAACTGAGATCCCCAAATAATGGTGGAGGCAGAGACCCAATTGGACATCTTTTGTCACCAAACGAAGCTTCCAGTCCCCAAATTGGGTTACATCTAGTTGAGTCATTGGCCAAAAGGGTCCCATGGGACTCACAGTAGAAGTCTCATCAGAAACCTTCCAAGCTGATGGTGACG
Organism: Peromyscus leucopus; assembly: GCF_004664715.2. NCBI lineage: Eukaryota > Metazoa > Chordata > Mammalia > Rodentia > Cricetidae > Peromyscus > Peromyscus leucopus. Next base: position 97,764,192 of record NC_051066.1, on the reverse strand, counting down.
GTTGTCTTGGTTACACATTTGCATCACTGTGACATAATGTATGACCAGAATGTATGACGGAAGTCACGGAAGGGAGGAGAGGATCATTTTGCATAGCAGTTTCAGTGCCTTGAGGCAGGGAAGTCAGAAGAGGGCAACTCAGTTAATTAATGGTGATGGGAATATGTGGAGCACCATAGAAACCAGGCGCCCGGTATGACCTCCAAGTCTTACTTCTAGTGACCTGCTTCTGACCGCCACAATGCCACCTCCTACCTAAAGGTCCCACAGCCTTCCAAAATAGCAGCAGCAGCTGGGGACAAGCCCTCAAGCATGAGCCTGTCATCTCAGATTCAAACCATATCAGTGAGTGACAGCTTTACAGTCACGAAAGAAAATAAAAAGCATCGTATCCAGGATTCTGTAAGCAGTGAATATGCTTTTCAGAAGTAAACAAAACGGAAGAGCCCTGCCTGTTGCTTTGGTGAAGACCACATACTCAAAAGCTCTGTCTAGACCTATTTGCTCCCAACGAGCATAATGCCTGGGAGGCTTCAGTCCCACTCATCTTGCCAATGAATTCAGTTGGGCCAAAAGCCTCCAGCCCACCGGCTGTGCTAATAAGGACTGCATGCTCAGAAGGGCTCCAGTCTCAACCCATCTGCTAGTCCTTGGTGAAGCATAGCATTTCCCACAAGGTCCAGCCCCACCCATTGTCCACCTTGAGATCTGCAAGCCAGGGAGGCTCCAGTCCTGCCTATCACTCTGGTGAGCATAATTGTGCCTAGGAGGCTGCATCCCTGCACATTGTACCAGTGAGGTCATTGTGTCCGTTAGAGTTCAGCTCCCAACCCCACTTCACCCCGGGAATAAAATGGACTCCACTCTGAGGCTTCAGCCTTGCCCACTGTCTGAGGTCAGTGCAACTATAAGGCTTCAGCCCTGACTCCCCCACCCACTTGCCTGGGTGGGCATGGTCTTCAGTCTAGACAGGACTCAGCCCTGTCAGTCTCCTTGGTGAAGTTAGTGTATTCTTACATCTATGAGACTTCGGCCTCACCCATCATTCCTGTGAGCTGGCATGCATGGAGTGAGGTCAGCATGTCCACCAAGGCTCTAGATCCTTACCCCTACCCTTCCGGTGGTAACAACAACCCAGTACCTTATGAGCAGTGTAAGCACTAACTCTGAAGGAAGAAGGAAAGTTAAGTAAGAAGTAAATTCAACCAGTGACCTAGCTCCAACGCATAACCAAAATAATATGAAAATCAAGGCAAACAAAGCTTCCAAAACTTATGAATCCTAGGTCAGATGGGTATGGTGGTCCACACCTTTAATCCAGCACTTGGGAGGTAGAATCAGGCCTGGTCTAAATAGCAAGTTCCAAGATAGACAGGGCTGCATAGAGACCTTGTCTCCACCCCCCCCCCAAAAAAAAGTCTCATAGTGATAGTGTGAGAAATACCTACTCATGTATACCTACTCCTTATAAGCCCTAGTGATAAACCCAAGTTCACTGTGGGGAACCAGTGAATTTATTGGGTTTGGCTTACTTGCAGAACACAGGTGACCCCAAATCAGCAGCACTGGAATGGCTTCACTCATCATGGATGATGGCTTCACGACACTTGGCAGAGTCAGCAGGATCATATAAAACCAAAGGTGAGTTCTGCGTTGGTTTGAAAGAAAATCCCCTCCAAAAGAAGTGGCACTATTAGGAGGTGTGGCCTTACTGAAGGTAGGTGTGGTCTTGTGGGAGGAAGTGTGTTACTGTGGAGGTGGGCTTTGAGGTCTCATATATACTCAAGCCACGCCAGTGAGACAGACCACTTCCTGTTGCCTGCAAGCCAAGATGTAAGACACTCGACTACTTTTCCAGCACCATGTCTGCCTGCACGCCACCATGTCGCACCGAGATGATACATGACTGAACCTCTGAAAATGTAAGCCACCCCAATTGAATGTTTTTCCCCTTTGTAAGAGTTGCCGTGGTCATAGTGTCTCTTCACAGCAGTAGAAACCCTGACTAAGACAAGTTCAGGAAGAGCAATGGTGGTATTGCGATGAGATATGCAGCTAAAGCTAAGTTGTCTAAGCAGTGGAGCATCCACAAAGGGGAATCCTGGCATGGATGTCTTCCCCCATGTAGTGGGGGCACGTGCCTCCCTACTGTCGTAGCAGTTGGGTTGTCCGTGCTATGAGTAATAAGATGTTTAAATGAGGCTGAGCCTCCGGAGGTGGAATTTCCATTAAGGGGCCCCAGGGCAGTAGCTGTCTTCTTTGAGAGATGAAGAGGCATGACTGTTTGATGAGTGGGGTTCACCATGTGAGTATGGAGACGTCCTGAGAATGGTTGAAAGTCTAAAGCAAATATTATGGTCTGTAAGTAGCTCGTAAAGGACAGAAATATTGACAAACTGCTGTGGAGGTTTCCTGACCACTGCTGTGTGTCATAAGAAGCCGGCTAAGGCCAGATAGCTGCCCAGGAAGAAGTTGTTCATGTAAAGAAAGAATTACAATGGAAAAGGAATGTATGGCTAGCATCCTCTATATTAACCTCCAAATTGGCAGGAAATTTTGGTAAAAGAGAGAGCGAGATGGAGGTGTTGGCTTACTCCTTCTCACCATGGGGGACCCAGGAGAACATGAATCAGATCTGTATCAAAGAGGCCTTCCTGGAATACCCAAAAACTGAAACTCATGAGAGGAGTTGGACAGAGAAGAGGAACAGAGATTAAAGTGACAGAAGACACCCCTCAGGACAGACCTTTAATACATAGAAATGGAAATTCCGTGAGTCAGCATGTGGGTGGGTCTTAAACAATGATCTTCTGGGGAGATTTCAGTATCAGAACTGCCTGAACTGATAAAAAACCTTTAAATAATGAAAGAACTCTCATGGACTTATTCATAAAGCGGTGGGAGATGTGGGCAGATGGAATCAGTCTGGGTGCTGCAGAAGCAGGAAAATTAAGTTATAAACTTCCCATCCCTCCTTAGGACAAAAGATGAACAACCCGATGACTGGCTTATACGAGCCATTAGTGACACTTAGTTATTGCCTCCTAAGGTCCCCATGAAGAATGTCCAGGCACTGTTGAGAGAATGAGGTAGAAGCAGTGTATGGCTCCCAGGTATCTGGGCTGGGTGATTCTGTGTCCACCATGGAGCTGCATTAAGGAAGATCTTGATTTAGCAGGGACCTTCAGATCTATATGAAGCACCAGTGGCTTTTCTGAGCTCCTTGATAGGGCAGGATCTTTGTGAAGTACAAAGGCTTTGGTGACTTTGGCCAGCATGCCAATCATGCCTATAGAGTGGTAAAGGAACCTCAAGGAAATAAGAGAAAGGCAAAGCAGAGAAAGACATATGCAAGATTTGTATGAAGCCCAGGCTCCTAAGGAAAAAGTTGACCGAATCAGATTCTGCGCTAATTCCTTTCTGGAAGTCTGTACAACCTAAAGAACCGTTCCCAGGAGCGTCAATGATGAAACAATACAAGTGAGGAAGATTAAGCCTGTCCCCAGGGAGAGTAGTTATCCCCCAGAGTAAGTAGTATACCTTCTCCCCTGTTGCGATGTGAACTGTTTGCCCATCCAGGGACCCCCTTGGCAGCCAGGTGTGGTGGATAGAGGCCACAGGTGTAGCTACAGCCACAGTGCAAACTCAGGGCCTCTCAGACACAGGGAACCAACTTGATTATCAGATGCAGCAGGGAAGAGCAGGGCTTCATTCTCCCTTGGCTATTGTATTGGCTAATTTTATGTAAACTTGACACAAGCCAGAGTCATCGGAGAGAAGGGAACCCCAATTGAGAAAATGCCTCCACAAGATTGGGCTGTAGGCAAGCCTTGGAGACCATTTTCTTAGTTAGTGATTGATGGGGGAGGGTCCAGCCCATTGTAGGTGGGGCCATCCCTGAACTGGTGGTTCTGGGTTCAAAAGAAAGCAGGCTGAGCAAGCCAGTAAACAGCACTCCTCCAGGGTCTCTGCATCAGCTCCTGCTTCCAAGTTCCTGCCCTGACTTCCCTCAGTGATAGACTATTATATTACCTAGAAATGTAAGCTGAAATAAACGCTTTCCCCCCCAAGTTGCTTTACTCAGGTATGTTTTATCATAGCAATAGTAACCCTAACTAGGGCAGCTGTGAATGGAGCCAAGCTGCTGGAGCCAGGCCCACTGAGTTCCTGAAGGGGGAGAGAATGCATGGAGGCCCCATGGAAGCACCGCAGGATACGGAAGTGGAATGGATCAGAGAGAAAAAGGCAGACGATCTCGTGGAGAGCTGTCTATGCCACGGGACCCAACATCTTGCCGATTCTTAGGATCAACTGACACTTGCTTAGTATGGAGAACAATAGACTTTCAGGGCCCTTCCTCAAGGCTATCTTTACAGCCCCACTGTCCGTCATGGGAAAGTAGCCTGGGACCTGACTTGTTATCTTGCCCATCCTCTGTAAAAAGTTTTCGTTACATAGATCACAAAAGGCTACCCACTAGATTTGGAAAACCACTTAGAGCGGGAGACGAGGGAAAGGATGGGAGATCAGTTCACGAAGTGTGAAAGGGCCAGACACAGCGGAGAAGCTGCTTGAGTGTTATGGTTGGGTAGGGCACAGATGATCATCACCAAAGAGACCGAGAGAAGTCTGCCATAGTCTCTGTAAATGTTAAATATGGTTAAAGAGAGACTAAAAGTGCTCTGTATTCCAGAAGCTATCAAGTAATTGGCTGTAAATCCCAGTGTTAGAGGTGAGCCACCTCCCTATGAGTTGTCTGACAAAGAGTCCCCAGATCTCCCCAAAACCATGGAGGACATTGCCATTGTTCTTGGTTTCATGCCAGAATTAGATGGTCAGACCTGTTTGTTGAAAGTATTGCATGATATGGTTGCAGGACTTGGAGGAAGCAAAGTACTGGAAGCATTTTCTCCCACTGGCTAGCTTCTATAGTGCTGGAAGGTGCTGGGAAGCTGCTGGGAAGAATTATAGCCAAAAGTTGTCTTCCGCTGTGGGACCTGAATTCTGTGCTGTGGGAGTGCCAGGCAGGATGTGCTGACTGCTGCAATGATGCCACCGACCGTTAAGGCTACAACCAACCTTTTTATTGGACTTAAGGCCCACTCCATAGAGAGAACACATCTGACGCTGTGAACTCAGACAGAAATCCGTGATTTTGTAAGTCAGGCCTGAGGGGGAAATGACTGCGATTGCTTTGTTATATGAATGGGATAAGCTGGCTATGGTGCCTTCCTGACATTTACACCCATTGTTATTACTGAAGTCAGCTTCCATTCAGATATTTTCCCATTCTTGTTTGCTTTTGCCCTGTTCCTACTTGTGTTCTGCAGTAGAGTGACTGTCTCTGAGAGTCACCACCAGCCCTGCTCCAGAGGCAGAAGGATGGTGGAGAGAGCACAGGGGGCTCAGTACTGTCGTGGTCACAGTTCAACTGCTGTGAAGAGACACCATGACCACGGCAACTCTCATAAGGGAAAACACCTAATTGGAGCTGGCTTTCAGTTTCGGAGGTTTGATCCATTGTCATCTGGTGGGCAGCACAGCAGCGTGCAGGCAGACATGGTGCTGGAGAAGTAGCGGAGACCTCTCCATCCAGATCCACAGGCAGCAGGAAGAGAAAGGCACTGGGCCTGGCTTGGGTTTCTGAAAACCCCAAAGCCACGCCCCCAGTGACACACTTCCTCCAACAAGGCCACACCTACTCCAACAAGGTCACACCTCCTAATACCTCTCAAGTAGTGCCACTTCCTGATGACTAATTATTCAAATATGTGAGCCTATGGGGGCTCTTCCTATTCAGCCACCACGAGCACCTCACCAGAGTTGAAGGAGAATAATCAGACATCTATGTTAACTTCCAAATCTCAGGGGTCATGCAAGAGGGAGCCAGAAGATTTTAGGATCAGCTTGGGCGTGGTGGCCGGAATCACAGGGCAGTGCTCAGGAGGCAGAGAACTCTGTTTGGAACCAGAAGTGGGGACCACTTTGGGGACTGTCTTTCCGCAGTCCCACAGCCTCCCCAAACTGCGCCTCCAGCTAAAGACCGTGCAGAGCACAGGAGCCCGAGGCAGTCTCCCATTCCGACCACACGTTCTGACAGCACACTGGTAGTGTTGTAGTGCTGTTGGGTCGGCATTAGTAGTAGTTATTGAATTCACTGAGACATATCATCGGCTAGGGACTAAGCTACGCGCTCTATCTCTGGCATCAGTAAACGTTAAAGAAAATAAATGATAGGATAGGGTTTTGTTGTTTTGTTTTGTTTTACAGCCTAAGTACAATTTCTTTTCTTTTCTCCTTATATTTCCATGACTTTTGTTCCTGTAAAAAAAAAAAAAAAAAAAAAAGATGTGAAATTAGTGAAATAATTTAAACCCTTTCTATTTCTACCACCCCGCACAGTAGTCAAATCCATATTACTGTCCAGTCCTGCTCATGAAGCAGATTTTAAAGGCATTAATTTTAATGCCAGCATATAAAAATAACTTCAGTGTTCCTATTTTAAAATCTCATTAACATTTTTATACTCTAATCGAGTGTTGAAAATGTACCATTTGAATTCAGTCACAGCTTCATCAGAACTACCTCCTCCCTCCCTCCCTCCCTCCCTCTCTCTAATCACATCGTATTGTGCGGCATTTTCTGCCAATGACTGCAGAGCCAGAGGAAATGGAGATCCAGGAGGGAGAGGGCCCGGGAACAAACACTCAGAGGGTTGGAATGGGAAACGATGTGTGGGGACTGGCCAGGACTCGTCAGCGTGGCACGTTTCGTACCAAAGATCAGTTTCTATTTGAGGTTTCCCTTAAACTTTCGGCCTTTGTATCATCCTTGGCTTCCTTTGGGGGGTGTCTGTTTCCTTAAGAAATTGTATGACCTTTCTGTGTGTGGGTGTACCTGCACATGACCGCAGGGGCACATGGAGGTCAGAGGACAACTTCGGGAGTGGGCGCTCTCAGGTCATGGGGCCTGGCAACAAGCGCCTTACCCACTTGCCAGCTCACCTGCCCTCGTTCTTGGCCCAGGTTTTGTTTGAGCAAAATTACATTCGGCTTCTTTGTTATTTTCTCAGGATGATGATTTTTTTTCCTTTCTTTTCCTTGCCTTCTTGTACCTAGCAGTCTTCCTTAGCTATGACTAAACTCCCCTTTCCTCCCTTCTTTGGTCTTTTCATCTGTCTAGCAACTTCATCAGATGTGTTATGCATATGAATGCAAAATACATTTGGTAATTTAAAGAAAAGCAAACAAGTTCCCACTTATATTGTCATGTTGTGGAATGGGTTCTTTGTAGATCCTGAGATGTGTTGCATTCCTGGAATTGTGGTTGCTAATTTTCTTAAGGCTTACTGTACAACTTTCGAAATTTAACATTCTAATGGTAAATACTAAACACACACACACAAACAGACAACCCACGTGAGTCACATAAACAGAACATTTTAGCTTGTGTGTGTGTGTGTGTGTGTGTGTGTGTGTGTGTGTGTGTGTGTGTGAATGAGGCACACACATGCTATGGAGGAAAGAGAAGAACTTTCAGGAGTCCGTTCTTTTTTCTACCTTGGCTCTCCCACTCTGCACTCCAGGCTAGCTGGCCCTCAGACTCCCGCGTGATGCTAATGTCTCTGCCTCCCATCTCACATAGGAGATTCTGGGATTACAGACAGGAGCCACGCTGAGCGCAGCTGTTTAAAAAGCCCAGGTTCTGGGATTCAAACTCAGGTTGTTGGGCCTGTGTGGCAAGTGTCTTTACCTGCTGAGCCATCTTACTGGTCCATAAATAGAAACTGTTGACGTCCTTGTTGTTAGGGGTTCTGAGACCAGAATGTTTGAGGATGGCTGATGTGTCCATCAGTAAACAAACAACATTCATGGAGGGTCTTCGTATTCTCAGACACCGTACTGGTGGCACGCTCCTCCCCCCACCTCACAGTTTAGAGGGGAAGGCATACTCCTTTAAGTACTTGAAGTCCTTGTAGAGTTGTCATGGCGTCTAGAAGGAAAAATACCCAACTGGTCGTGATCACAGTGCTGGTGATAGAGGGGATGAGTGAGTGGCTGGAGTCATATTCACTAAGCCTCACAAAGAGACGGCCAGAGAGCCGAAGATTGTAGAGATCAGGATGAGCTGGCCAGGTGACCGACTGTGGGGAGAGGTGTTCTGGAAGGGGGAAGCAAGGCATGGAAGCAAAGAATGCTGCCTGTCTCAGAAGCAGATGCTTCTGCAGGCGGGGAGGTGTTTGGGCTCTGTGTTTAAAAGGAGAGGATGTCTGCTGTTTACTGCTTCTATATGTGAAATTTTTGATTTATTAAGAAACATTGAGTGTCTAATACTTTTAGACTTTTTACATGTGCCAACAACTTGCATACATCTTTTTTTTTTTATTGAGAAATATTTTATTCATTCTACATACCAACCACAGATCCTCCTCTCTTCCCTCCTCCTGCCTCTCCAGCCTTCCCCCTCCTCAACTCACCCCCCATTCCCTCCTCCGGAAAGGTAAGGTCTCCCATGGGGAGTCAGCAGAGCCTGGTATATTCAGTTGAGGCAGGTCCAAGCCCCTTCCCCTGCATCAAGGCTGTGCAAGGTGTCCCACCATAGGACTCCAAAAAGCCAGTTCATGCAGCAGGGTTGGAGCCTGATCCTATTGCCAGGGGCCTCTTAAGCAGATCCAGCTACCCAGCTGCCTCGCTTACTTTGCATACATCTTTATTTTGGTTAGGAGACAGTGTAAGCTCAAAGAGGTTAAGGTGAGGTGGTACTGGAGTCTAAAGTGTTGCTTCAGTATCAGTACCGGTGTGCTGTGGGGCCCGTCCTGAGAGAAGGGAAGGAAACACAGGAGAAAGATAGATGGAGTGAGTTACTGAAAACTTCACAAAAGTGAAAGCATCTCTATGTGTAGACGTAAAGCTATTGAGCTGTGTATTTTAAAACATTATTAATTTATTTTATGTGTATGAGTGTTTTGCTTTTGCATACACCTGTGTACCTTAGCCTGGTTCTAAGGAAACCAGAAAAAGGTGTTGCATCCCCTGGAACTGGAGTCACAGACAGTTGTAAGCCACCATGTGGGTACTGGAAATTGAAACCTGGTTCTCTAGAAAAGGGGTTACTGCTTTTAACTTCGGAACCATCTCTCCAGCCCCCTGAGTTGTGTGCATTTTAAAGAGTCAGAATTTCTACTGTTAGCTGTGTCTCAGCAAAGCTGTGCATTTTCGGGAAATCACATAATTGTAAGATCCTTTGATGCCATGCTTTATGTAAGTCCCATATGAGTGGGTCTCTGCTCTACCTGCCAGTAGACCTATTGTGTTAGCATTTGTTGATGGACAGTTAGCAAATGAGCTCTAAATAGACTTCTGTGAGAACCCTCCTGAGAGCTTCTAGCTCAGGTCATGAGGCACATGTGTAAATTAGGTCAAAGCCCTTTCCTTGGATATAGGTAGAAATGCAAAGATTTCTGCAGTGAATATGTGGAAAATAAGTGTGTTTCATTTTGTAACAGGACTTTCACTTTCTGTCTACTTTTTACCGCTGACCTCTCAATACATTCTCCACGTTTTTAAAGTCAATATGTGGAGTTGTATTTTTTGCTTTACAGTCAAAAGATTAATTTCCTTCAATGTGTGCATATAAATTTCACCTTCTCTCAGGCTCCTAACGTGCTCTGTGATATCATGAAATATACGGAGGAAAGAAACAAACATTGTACGTAGTTTGTTACTTTGGATTGAGAAACATTTTTGCAAATTCGCAATCTCCTTAGGAAGACAGTTAAATTGATTTTTTTTATGAAACTGAATGTAACAGTTTTTTTCCCCAAACCATAATACTAAGCTTAATAGCAAGGGCATGGTAAATACTCACCATCCATTTAGTTCTAATGGGCGGTGATGATTATGGGTTCTCTTGTTAAAGCTAATGATGTAAAAAAAATGTTTTCATAGTGTGAAAGGCTAAGTTGAAAATGACTAGAACTAAAAGCATATAGAGAAGAAAGGAAGAATGGCAGGAGATGACGAGGAGAAAGACAAATCCTGAGCTTCACTTCTCTGTTCAGTCGTGAGTGACACAGATGTTACCAAATCCTCGGGCTTTGGCAGCCACTGAAATCAGACTGACAGCTCCTACAACGGAAATTTTGCTTTCTAGACTTTTGGAATGATTTTGATAGGATCTTCACTACTATGTGTGAATGTTTATCAGCATTATTGATAATATTATTTATAATCACTCCAAAGTGGAAACAAGTGTCTGTTGAGAAATAAGTAAATAAAATGGCCATAAACCCATAGAGTAGACTATTATTCATTAATGAGAAGAAATAGATGTGGTAACACAGATGAGCTTTAAGCATTGTGTTAAATAAAACGAATCAGTACAAACAACAAGATATTGTGTCATTCTGTTTATATGAAATGTCTAGATAAGCAAATCCATGGCGACAGTCCATTAATGGTTGTCTAGAGCTGAAGGCAGTTGGGAGGTGGGGAAGGACATCTAATGAATGGGGGAATTCATCCAGGGGTAGTGAAAAGTTCTGAAATTAATCGTGGCAGAGTTTAATATATATTATACACATATGTACACATATATGCGTACATATATACATTAAAAACCACAGCACTCTTTAAATGGGTAAATTGTAAAATGTAAAATGGCTTGTGACTTATGTATCACTAGAGCTATCTGATCTGTTTGTATCACCAGAGGCAGTAATAACCTGAATATCGAAAGCTTGAAAATGAATGTTGTGAGGGAGGTAAAAAGCCAAGAATGTGTTCTATAATGTATATTCAAATGAAAGCATTCCGTGAAAAACTGTGCTATGATTTGAGTGCAATGAATGTCTTCGTCAGGAGACAAGAATGTCTTGCCTCTTCTGCCATTCCTGTTCCTATATGACTCCTCTCACTCCCTTTCTGGAGAATTTTGGACTTGGGCAGAGCCCCTTCTGTACGGACCTGACAAGGTCTTGGAGTTCAGCCCTGTGATGGCCGATGAGTCCAGAGAGACCCTGGCTGGCCAGCCCCAAGGCTGTTCTCACAGAATCGCATGGCCTGAGGACAGCATATGCGGTGTGTCAGGTACAGGGGTCATTCTTCCTCATTGGCACGCGTGTCTCAGCTGTCTGTCATCTTCCTCCAGGAAGGAAATCTCCCAACTTCCGCAGCCGAAGTCCTCCTTTCCCTGCATTAACAGCTGGGGTGACTATGTTTCTAGAGTGTAGGCGAGATTGTTTCCTTGTACAGATGCCTGCTTTTAATCTACTTCCTTATTCGCTCTAGTCAGGCCTTCAAGACTCAGAGCAAAAAGTAAGGCCTGACTTTCTGATGACTCAGGCACCTTAGGGGACACTGGGGAGTAGAGCCTATTCCTTCGTTCTGCTGCTTGTTTAAGGGACCCTGCCCCCCCAACCACCAAGGGAGTCAGTCGAACTTCAGGTGAAATGTTGGCCATCGTTGGTTAGTGGGGTAGATGGTAGATGGACTGGGAAACCTAAGTTACGTTCCTGTTCTACAGGCCAGAATGGACATCTTCTTAGGAGATTTGAAAGGACTCCTAGCTACAGGGAAACAAGCACACTACATTCCAAATTAGGTTAATTGTTTTCCTTATTTTCTTGTTAAAAATAGTCTGTTGATGAGAAAAGAATGTCTTCATTTCTCTTACCTTATTTCTGCCGGTTCTTTTATTTCCTCAAATTTCATTTCCATAACTTGACAGGTATGAGATCTGAAGTATATTCTTAAAGATTGAAGACCTCCTTCATGCCAGAACCTGCAGTCATTCTGGTCTGTTTGTTTGTTTGTTTGTTTCTGCCTCTCCCCCCCCTTTCTGTGATAACATTCATGACAACTCCTTCCTTCTCAGAACGCTCATTCCCTTGGATCTGAACTGCTGATACAGGCTTTGACTGTAGTTGCTCACACTGCTGCATCCAGGCCCTCATCTTCCCTTAGCATCTTTGTTCTCACAGCGAAGTGTGTTGTCTTCCCACCCTGTAACTGGAGTGTTCTCAAAATGCTCCACAGGCCAGTCATGACCAGTTGCATCTTGTTTGTGGTCAGACCTTGTGGCCCAAGGAGGTGAAGGTGTCCAGGAGATTCAGTCACTGCAAAGAATCCACAGTGGTGTCTTCGAATGTGATCATCACAAAAATCAGTTATGACTTTCTTCTTTCTATGTTTCGAGACAGGGTTTCTCTTTGTAGCCCTGGCTGGCCTAAAGCCCACTCTGTAGACCAGGCTGGCCTCGAACTCACAGAGATCCACCTGCCTCTGCCTCCTGAGTGCTGGGACTAAAGGAGTGTGCCACCACGCCAGGCAGATATGACTCACTGTCAGCGCTCCAAAGGTTTTCAGTCACAAATTTCCTTAAGCAGATGCTTCTAGACTTTAGAGAGCTCAGAATCACTAAGGGTGATTGATGGTTTGAAGTAGGTTTCTGAACCCCTCCTTTAAATCCATAATTTAGATTCTCTTGATATAGGAGTCAAGACCTCTATTTTTTTTAAAAAAAAATCACCCAAGTGTTTCCAATGCATCTGGTTGTGGCTTCATTCTTAAAGGAAGCAAAGCTGTAGCGGCCCTTCCTTTAGTTATACCTTACATCTCTAGAAAATTAAGGAACCGATTGTCATTTGCAAATGTATAGTATAGGTTGCCTGCGATGGGATGTGTCTCCTCTTGGGGTCACAGCAGCATCTTGCCACCCTATGTTTGTTCATCGACACCCTGGGGACAAAGTTTTCTTTGCACCCTTTACAGTGACAGTTGAGAGGAGGCAGGCTCACAGTTCTCACCATCAATCTAATTCCATCTTCAGAAAGGTTTCAAGTCATCTGAGAGACCTGGAATCCGAAGACACTCCAGGGAATTAGCGAGAAGAAATACACAGTAAGTAGGTTAGCTAATGAGGTTAGAATATTAATTTTCTTACATTGTTTAAGGTACTCCAGTATGTCCTTTGGGGGAAAACAGTGCCTTGGAATACTTTTAGCTGGTTTGGGTTGGATTTCCTACGCCCTCCACAGCTTTCTTCTTGCTCCCCTAGAGGGGAGCACCCTACAGAATCACGTGAGTAGCTGCCGGCATGCCTTGTTGGCCACTTCCGCTGGGCACTGCAAATCTGGACTGGGGGGGGGGTGTTTCTAGCCATAGGAGCGAGTTCTCTTGGCCAGGCCGTTTAATCCAGTGTTTAAAAAAGAGTGCAGAGAAAGTAGAGTCTTTCTACACAGCACTTCTTCCGGGGGTGGAGAAGACGACTCTTAAGCTCAGAAGTCAGGCTGTTGGTGGGTCCTGTTTAGCTCTGGAGAGGAGGTACCACTGTCTCGTAGATGGTTGTGGCTTTCTGTTGTCACATGACGGCTTTATGGGAGTGGAGGTGCGGCTCAGTAGTAGAGCCATGTTTTTTTTTTTTTTTTTTGCGTGTTCGAAGCCTGAGGTTCAATCCCTGGTACCGAGGGAGAGGAGAGAAAAGATAAAATTTAAAGAGTTTGGATCCAGTATGATGTCACTGATTCTAATAATGTGGAACTGATTTTAGTTCTGACCAACTTGTGAGCTGCACAGTCGTAAAAATGTTGTTCTAGGAGGAAGTATATTGTAGTCATCAAACATGGCGCTTCTTACTGGTGACTGCAGTGCATCTGTGGGTGGCTTGATGTGCCCTAATTACTTCTGCCATACGGATTCCATTTGCTGCTAGGTGACAGTGGAGGTGATTTGGATGCAATATTATGATCCAGGCATTACCGGATATGATCTGGATGAGTAGGCTTCAGCTCTAGTGAATACAGTTTAGACAGTTCCCTGCTGTTCTCCACCTTTCAGTATGAAACCCTTTTGAATACGCTGTGACACCCCTCCTGCTGTGGGTCCCTCGGAAGTTCAGCATGTTCTTCAGGATGCTACTTCAATGCTCTAAGTCAGGGAGAAAAGGCAGAAAAAAAAATAATAATTTAGTTAAACTCAGACAAGATTATTTTTTAAGATGTTGTGGAGCCCTCGAATCCAGTATTATTTAGATATGTTTTTAATCCCAGAGACAACCTTGCAGCCGCCTCTGCAGGAAGCCAGAAACTCTCCTTAGGCTGGCTGCTGGAAGGTTGTCCTATCAAACGATAAAGATAATGCTTTTGTACCTCAGATACTGCTGGATATTGGCAACAAGAAGACTCTGTCTCCCTCGAGGGAGTCAGGATGCCAAACCAGTTTTGAGGAAAGGAGAATAGAATGATGGTGCAAGTTAAAATTGGGACCAAGATTCCTGAATTTGCATTTTCCTCCCATTCTCCAGAAGGGAAGAGGGCAATCTCCTTGTATTTCAGTATGTTTCCTTTAACAATGTCTGCTTTCCTCTTATGATGGGATGGGAATTTTATGTGACAGAAAGAGTACTTTGGACTCCCAGGAGAGGTCAAGGTAGGTGGTCTCTCTATGAAAATGGAGTCCACAGACATCAGCATCATCTGGGAGCTTGTTAGGGTCTTGCAGTCTCAGGCCCTAGCCAAGAACTACTGAATCCAAGTTTGTGTTTTAATGAGACCCCAAGGTGTTTGTATGCATGTTAAATGTTGAGCATGCCTGGCTTAGGACTTGTGGCTGTGCATTTTCCTGGTCGTAAGCACATTCATTTCCCTTTGTTTCTCTTTGTTTGTTTGTGTTTTCAGTGCAGACCCAGAGCCTTGCACGTTCAATGCAACCTCTGAGTTGCATTGCCAAAACCCTCTCAACATCATTAAAATGGCTGTGCGTTTGCCAGAATCATGACATGCTGGTGTGAAGAGGTGTTGACGTGTAGGGGTGACTGGCTGGCTTTCATGCAGCAACCATCAGTGTCTGGATAAATGGTTTCTGGTGGTGCTTTCCTTACCCTGGGAGCTGGAGGACAGTGTGGCCATAGTCTTACAGTGCTGCTGTCCTGATGAATACTTCAGTGCTCTGCATTTGCAAGGCAAGCATCTTACTGTTAAGTAGTAAATACTTGACTCCAGAAAAACTCTGTAGGTGCTAGAAAAAAGGCGGCTCCAATTATGCCTAGTGTGCACAGCCATATATATATATAAATTTTTTTTAGGTAGAGTTTTGTTATGCTTCTCAGGCTGGTCACTCCTGGGCTCAAGTGATCCTCAGTGATTCCCAAGTAGCTGAGACAATGGGCATGTCCCACCCTGCCCAGTGAAGTATCTAACTGTTCTAACACATGAGGCTTGAAAGAAGTAAATGGATGTAGAAACCAATAGTGGAGTGTAGAGTCTTCTGGTCTTAGCTGCGACATGGTCTCGGGGAGGCATCTAAAGTGTCAGATAACTACTGTGAGGACACTGTACCTTGTGGTCAGTGTTCATAGCTGTCCAATGCTATGGGTAAAGAAGGATAATCAAGCCTCCCTCCTATTTAATGCAGTATTAAGTGGGCCTTGGAGGCACTGTTTTTTTTTTATTTGTTTGTTTTTTTGTTGTGTTTTGTCACTATGAGCTTTGGGGAGTATGGCATTTCTTTTCTGGCTACTTTAAGAATCTGGCTCCTGCTGATGCACACACCACAGGGTCAGGCCAGGTCTGCGGTTGCCCTTGTCCTCTCTCCTGTACTTTTAGAAGATGACATTTTACATTAGGATACAGGTCACGTGTCACCTGAAGGTCTTCCTGTAGCTCTTGGCGCACAAGGATGTGCTGAGTTTGCCAGGATTGCACACCAATTTCTGAAAAGTCAGATTCATGTGAAAAACAGTTTGTCAGGCTGGTGTGTTGGTGGAAAACAAGGACAAGTGAAATCATTTGTTTGGGAGGAATATTTTGGCATGGCTTCTCTGAAGTTGGGTAAACATAATTTTTCCATGGACCCATCTGGACACACAGTAGCAGCCCTTCTGCCCACAGAAGGAGTTTACACACATTAGTCGAGTTACTAGTCTGAATTTCTCGGGCACAGATAGATGGTTCGTGTGTGTGTGTGTGTGTGTGTGTGTGTGTGTGTGTGTTGTGTGTATACATCATTATGTATTATCTCTGTGTATAGTGTTGAAGGCACAGCCTCCATCTGGGATGCTGCTTTCTTTCAAGCCTCCCTGTATCTCTTGTGGTGACGTCTTCTGCCTACTCTGAGGCTAGTACAGGCATCAGACCGATAGGTGTTATGCTTATCACCTGCCTGACCCGGACACTCCAGGTTCTGGGTAAGTCTTATGGACCAAACTGTTCTCTCAAAGCCTCCCAAGAGCAGTTATACAGCAAAGGTGAAACCCTGCCGAAGGCCTTTCGATGGGCTGGTTTGTTGCTAGTTACAGTTCCTCTCAGTTGGAGGCAGCTGTTCTTCTCACCCTTGGTTCTTTATTCTTGCCCTTCAACTCTGGTGGGCTGTGACTATCAGATGCATTGGTTTGTTTATTTCAGAGAGCAAAGTGGTTTCTGTCAGACTCCTTTGACCCTGAGAGAAACATACACTCTACATGTCCTGTGAGTTGAAACACTAGTGTTATTTTTGTATCCTTACATCACCGGTTTGCTGAGGGCCAGTGGCCATCTTCCTTCCTTCTCCTGCCCCGGTGCTCACTTCTGGTGTTTCCCAGGGAGTGTGAGAGCTGGAATACACAGGGGAGCCTGTCTGTACATTAACCTTAGCAACACATCTGTGGTTTATGGCATGGGCTGGCCAACGACTGCCCCCTTGTAAGTTCCTTTCTCCAGGATATATTTCAAAGACGCACACTACTAGATCTAGCCCTTAGCAATGTTCTGGGGAGCTTGTGTCAGATTGTGAAATAGATAGCATTATACCACTTCCGTTGCTTTAAAGTGTTTAAACAGCAGAAGTACTTCAAATGTTATCAACTCAGTTGGCCTGAGTTAGAATCATGGGCCAGGCATGGTTGCACACACCTTCAACCCCAGCACTCAGGGCCAGAAGCTGGAGGATTTCTGTGAGTTCAAGGCTAGCCTGGTCTGCACAGATTGTTTCAGGACAGCCAGGGCTGCATAGAGAGCTGCTTTCTCAGTAAATAAAACAAACAAACATGTGCATAATTTACTCTGGTACTTCTTGAAGCTGCCTGGGCCAGCCTTTCTAAAATGACTGTTCTGTACTGAGACGGGCCATCAAGGTCAGGCAATTCCATCAGGGATGCCTTGGAGTTCATTCAGTGGCTGGAAGGGCTAGGGCAAGAATCGGGAGAAATAGAAATGTATGTGTTTTATCACTGAGCCTCTATTTGGAGGCTATAGGAAGGGACAAGTGAGCTAACCCGGAAAAGCTAGGGAACCTGGCTTCATGTGTTTGTCTGAAGAGGAACCAGGTAGTTTAGTGGAAGTCATAAAACACAAACCAGAGAGAAGAGGTGCAGTGAGCAAAAGCCCATCAACAGCTTGTGCTCTCTGGGTGTGAAACTCAAGGTCATTCTTAAGACTTGTTAAATAGGAACTGAATCTCCTGGGGATGCTTGTCACACATACAGAGTCCCCAAGGCTTGTTTCTTAGATTCTGATTCATTAGGTGAGCTCTTAACTTGAGTATATTTCCAAGTGCTGCCGGTGAGTCTTGTGCTGGGTAATTTGGGGGAATGCTCTACAGTTAGTGTAATTATTTTGTTAGGTAGCTCCTTGGAGGTCTCATGAGTAACACAAGTAAAGTACTGCATCATGGTGTAGTATATCTTATGGATATATCCACTGATGCTCTCCAAGGAGGCCACTTGAATGGACCCCCTAGTGCATTTTCCTGGAACTGTTTATCAATACACTTGGAATTAGCTGGATGACCTGAGTCTGAGATGAACAAGTTCTCTGAACTTAACTGCCTCTGTCTTCCCATGTGCGTTTTCAGAACGCTGATGTACATTATTAGAAATTAAGAGTAAATATGGGCTACAAAATGAACAAGAAGCACCAGCCTCAGATTTACATTATAGGCATACAACTTTTAAATATATGAGGTCTAAACTGGGCAGTGGTGGCACCCACTTTAATCCCAGCACTCGGGAGGAAGAGGCAGAGACAGGGGATCTCTAAGTGTGAGGTCAGCCTGGTCTATAGAGCAAGTTCCAAACTATGTAGAGAAACCCTATCTTGGGAGTGTGGTGGGACATACGAAAATATGTAAAGTCTAAAATAATTTGTTCTGTGATCAAAAGAAGTTACGTGGAAAATAAAACTCTTAGACAAGACGGACAGTAATTTGTGCATTGCAGGGGCTCGGTAAACACTTGAGGGTTTCCAACACACATCTAAGTGGGGCTTTTTGTCACCTGTAATTAGAACTAACTAGTTTGAGGTGTTTGAGAGGAATTTGGACTAGCCTGAGCAGAATGGAGGTCTACTCATGACTTGACTGATTGCTGAAACAATATACCTAACAAAAGCAACATGAGGCAATGGGACCCCCAGTTCCAGGGACTACTTTGGAGGCAGAGTTTGCAGCAGGAGCAGGAGGTGGCTGGACACGTCATGTGTTCACAATCAAGAAGCTCAGAGCAGTGCATGCTTATGATCAGCTCCTTTTTTTCTTTTCCTTTAGTCCATTCCATGGAACGATGCTGCCCACCTTTAGGGTGGGTCTTCCCACCTTAATTAATCTAATCCAGATTGTCCCTCACAGACAGGCCCAAAGATGTTTCCATGGTGCTCCCAAATCACATCTAGTTGACACTCAAGATTAGCCACAGCAGGAGGGCTTGTTATAATGATAGAAATGTTGCCAGACCCGAGAACAAGAGAGCAGCTGGGCCTCAGACAGGAACTAGGCAACGTGAGCGCCTCCCTCTGCTTTTGTTTGTGCGTCTGCTTCTTTTCTAGGAGGTACAGACAGACCAGGCTCCTCTGTCCCACTGTTTGTTATAGAGCAACAACCCGGCACTACCTGGGCAGCCCATGAATTCACTCCCTTGGCAGATGCCACAGTTTCGATTCCAGACTCTTAGCGGAGGCAAGGCGACGGGTCTGGCTGAGTCGGTGTGCACACTGGGCTTATGGAAAGCACAAGGCTACCCAGAAGGTTCTGTGTGCATCTGGAGAAAATGAGATGTGATGTGGAGGTGAGTTGTTGAGAAGGACCCTTGTTAGATGATCACTTACCCCAAAAATGCGACGACTATAATAAACATTGCTAATATTTTTGTGATTTTCATTGCCTAGGTGGTATTTCTCCATAAAGATATTATATTAACATAGTTTCAGTGTCTTGTAAAATACTGCATCTCTTCTGTGTGTTTCTATAAGCTAGAGATTCAGTTGTCCTAACTTCTAACTTGTCACCTGACTAATCCCTGGTCATGTTGAAGTTTTACATCGGCCTCTGCAGACAGGGAACCCATCAGTCACCTTTCTTGTTTGTCCATGTCCTTCCTTTTTATATCTAATGGGATCAAGGGATTTTTTTTTTTTTGGCCCAAAGGAGGGAGAGTTTAGAGAGTGTGTATATAGCTGGAAATGAGCTATAATCATGTATTCCTTACCTAATTTATGTAAGTTTCAGTGCCAGTTCTTAAAGAGAGAGAGAGAGAGAGAGAGAGAGAGAGAGAGAGAGAGAGAGAGATCACGATGGAGAATAGAACAAAAACATAATTACTATAACACAAAGTAAAATGGACGTTCAGTGTGAGCAGAGATAATATTAGGGTGTGAGTTAACTAAGAGTTTTTGGGAAACATTTCTCCTGCGTAAGCCTTAAAATGGAAATCAGGGGGCCAGGGAGCTCACTCAGTCGGTAGAGTGCTTGCCGCGCAAGCGCAAGGATCCGAGTCCGACCTGCAAAAACCGTGTGAAAGAGGGAAAGAAAGAAAACTGCCCATGGCGGCAAGTGCTGTAATACCCGCGCTGGGGAGAGAGAGACAGGGCGACGCTGTGGCCAGCCCAGCCTATGAGGTGAGCTCTAGACCAACAAGAGACACCCCAAAGTTAAGGTGAACAGTGCCTGAGGAACAATATCTAACATGGTTCCCTGGCCCCTGCACACATCCAAAGACACACACATGCACGCCCATGAACATACACAGGCAGGTGCCTCAGCTTTACCCTAAATTTCTTGATTAAATTATTTCTACATTTAGCACTGGTCTACAGTATCATTTAAAAAAAATGATTTGGGGGCCAGAGAGATGGCTTGGAGGTGAAGAGCACACTGGCTACTTTTAGAGAGAACCCAGGTTCCCAGCACCCACGTGGCGGCTCACAGCTGCCTGTAACTCCAGGTCCAGGGGATCCAACAGTGACACAGAGTGCACATGAACTCAAGTAGGCACATGTGTATACATACAAATAAAAGAAATACATCTTTTTAAAAACACAGGCGGTGCACATGAACTCAAGTAGGCACATACATATACATACAAATAAAAGAAATACATCTTTTTAAAAACACAGACGGTCACATGAACTTAAGTAGGCACATATGTATACATACAAATAAAACAAGTAAATCTTTTTTTAAAACTTTGTGAAAAGTGAACATTTAATGAAATAGCCACCATATTCGTAACAGTGTTGCTCGGGTACCTCTTCTAGAACTTGGCGATGTTGAACTCTTTTGTCACTGGTTTCCTTTTTTTTTTTCATCACAAAATCTTGTCCACATTAATGGTCTGCAATTTATCTTCCTCTAGAGTCTCCCCTGCTTAGGAGACAAGAGCTAAATCAGGAAAGATTTCATTAAAGATAATATCATAAGCACTCTGCACTGGGCACTGGTGATATGGAGTCTTATAGATTATTGATTTTTTTGCTTTTGAGGAATTTATAATCATGGCTGAAAAAACTGGCCATATAAATTCATGTATGTATATACTCGTATACATATATCTCTGTATATGTTTGAAATAAATATTATGAACATATGCCAAGTACCAAATAAGCCTTATTTTATACTGTGTATTTCATAAATGATTAAATGCACCAGCCAAGTGCAATGGTTTAATTAGATTTATCATTTTCTTCTCCTGAGGAAAAACACTTAAGGATTTTCTAAATATCTCACTGAGAGAGAAAAATCATGTTTACAAATTAAATATAACAATTATTAATAGCTGCTCTAAATTGATCCTCATTGTCAGGCATTGAGTTCTTTGATTTGTGATGTGTCTCTGTTTTCAAATGTTTCCATAGCTACATTACTCTTGGCGTTTGTCCCCAAGCTGGATGTATGGAGTAGTCTCAAGTTGCCCATTTTCGTGTAAATATTGGGCTTTTCATTTCAGTTGTATATTTACACACACACACACAAATTAGAAGTTTCTGTCCCAGAACACTAGCATTTTATTTCTGAAGATTACTTAGTCTTTGTTCCCGGTCTGTGATAGTATTGATGATAGCTTTGTGTGGGCTATTTTCTGTCAACTTGATACAAGTTAGAGTCATCAGGGAGGAGGGAACCTCAACTGAGGAAATGTCTCCACAAAACCAGGCTGTGGGCAGGCCTGTGGGACATTTTCTTAGTTAGCAATTGATGGAGGAAAGCCCAGCCCATTGTGGGTGGTGCCACCCCTGAGCTGGTGGTCCTGGGTTCTATAAGGAAGCAAGCTGAGCAAGCCATGAGGAACAAGCCAGTAAGTAGCACTCCTCCATGGCCTCTGCATCAGCTCCTGCCTCCAGGTTCCTGCCCTGACTTTCCTCAGTGATGGACTGTTACCTGAAAGTCTAAGTGAAAGAAATTCCTTCTTCCCAAAGTTGCTGTTTGGTCACAGTGTTTCATCACAGCAATAATAACCCCAACTAGGACAAGTTTATACTGAGTATGCTTGCTTTACATCCCAGATGCTTATCTAAACATTTTATATGTCAAGGATGGAATCTCATGGTGTATTCCAGGCTAGCCTCAAGTCTCAGCCTCCTGAGTACCAGGATCACTGGCACATGCCACCGTGACTCATTTGAATGTTTGTTAATGCAATCTTCTCAACAACTCTGGGATAAGTTGTATAATTCTTAATTTTAAGATGAAGAAAGGGAAGGAAAGTAAGTTACAGAGGGTCCTGCAGGTGGAAGGTGGTAGAGCTGAGTACACCCTGACTCCTGACACTCACTAACTACTGCACAGGCTGTCTTGGTGGTAGAGCTGAGTACACCATGACTCCTGACACTCACTAACTACTGCACAGGCTGTCTTGGTGGTAGAGCTGAGTACACCATGACTCCTGACACTCACTAACTACTGCACAGGCTGTCTTGGTGGTAGAGCTGAGTGTAACATGACTCCTGACACACACTAACTACTGTCCAGATTGCTTTACTTTTGTTTCATGTATTTCAAGGACTCTGCCCTGACTGCTCTTTCCTGAATTCACAGCGTACATTGATTGCATGTATCCTAAATTTTCATCTTATATTTTACTTTGTTGGGCTCCCTTTGTGTCCTGTTTACTCCCCTTGACTTTTAGCCCCTGTAAAGGGGGGACTAGCTGTGACTCTTTCCTCTTGCTCTTGTCTCACATTGCCCTTTGTATTTTCAAGAACATGAATGCTCTTTTGTAGCAGATAGATAATCGTCATAGTAGTGATTTATTGAGTCTAATACTCCCTTTATTTTTTTTTTTTTTTTGGTTTTTTTGAGACAGGGTTTCTCTGTGTAGCTTTGCGCCTTTCCTGGAGCTCACTTGGTAGCCCAGGCTGGCCTCGAACTCACAAAGATCCGCCTGCCTCTGCCTCCCAAGTGCTGGGATTAAAGGCGTGCGCCACCACACCCGGCCAAATACTCCCTTTATTATAGAAAGATTTTTATAAAAGATAGAATTGGTGCTTTTTAATGATAGAGGAGGTTCGACCCTCTAAGTATCATTGTAAAACTCTTTGGTCAATAGGCCAATATCCCATCTTAAAGACTTGTGGAAAAGGCTGGAGTGATGGCTCAGCAGTTAAGAGCACTGGCTGCTCTTCCAGAGGACCTGGGTTCAATTCCTAGTACCCACATGGCAGCTCACAACTGTCTGTAACTCCAATTTCAGGGAGTTGACACTGTCACATAGATACACATGCAGACAAAACACCAATGCACATATAGAAATAAAAATAAATCAATAAAGTTGATAGCACAAATCTTAAAAGGTCAAATCAATAAAAACAAACCCAGAGCCAGATATTGGGATGAACGCTGAAAGATCAGAGAAACAGAACAAGCCACAGCCAACCTCACCTTGCCAACTTCTCAGCTGATCCTGTTTCCTCAAACTGGGAGCCTCTGAATCCTCATCCAAATAGATTTCAGCTGTACTGCTGCTAAAAGCCTAAAAGCTTAAAAAGCTTCTAGTTCCTGGTCCTCATGCCTTATATACCTTTCTGCTTCCTGCCATCACTTCCTGGGATTAAAGGCGTGTGACTTTCCCAAGCAATCTCAAGTGCTGTGATTAAAGGCGTGTGTCACCATGCCTGGCTGTTTCCAGTGTGGCCTTGAACTCACAGAGATCCAGATGGATCTCTGCCTCCGGAATGCTAGGATTAAAAGCATGTGCTACCACTGCCTAACCTCTATGTTTAATATAGTGGCTGTTCTGTTCTCTGACCCCCAGATAAATCTATTGAGTTGCACAATATATCAACCACAGTTTTTAGAAAAACATTGTTAAAAACTTGTGGAAAAACACATGTAACATAAAATGCCAGTGTAGCCACTTTAAATCAGACAATTTGGGGTCAAACACATTCATAACCATAGCTGTGACCACTAATCTAAATCCAAGATATTTCCTCAACAGGAAGCCCACTAGGGGAGCTGGCAGGATGGCTCGGTGATTAATAAAAGCATTGCCACAGAAGCCTAGTTATCTGAGCTCCACCGCTGGCACCCAGGTAAGGGTGGAACAGAGAACTAGCTTCACAGTTGTTCTCTGGCCTTCACAGGCACACTGTAGCATATGCCCATGCACATGTGCACGCATACACATACATACACACACACACATACACACACACACACACACACACACACACACACACACACACACACACACACACACACACTGAACATGTACAAAAGAAAGTCCATTTAACCATTTCGCCTAATTCTTTTTTACCTTGCCCCTGGCAAACACTAATCTGCCTCTGTCTTTGAGCATTTGCCTTTTTGGGATGTTTCGTTTAAATGGAGCCATATGATATATGGTCTTTAGAGCCTGGCATCTTTCACTTAGCGTTATTTTTCACAGTTCATCCACATTGTATACTGTATCAGTGTTTTATTCTTTTTTTTATTTTTCAATGATATTCCTCTGTATGAATATATTGCATTTTTGATTCTCCAGTTCATTTGTTGATAGATTTTTGGATGCTTTCTACATGTTGGCTGTTGTTAATGGAGCTGCTATGAAAATTTGTGTACAAATAGGTATTTGAACTGTTGTTAATTCCTTTGCATTTATTCCTAGGAGTGGAACTCAGTGCCATGCAGTAAGTCTACATTTAGATTAAGGAACTCCAATATCTTTTTTTTTTATCATGTTATTTAGGTTGTATGACACATGCAGACATTACTCTGTCCTTTCTGCCATTCCTGGAGCTATCTGCTAAGCTGGCCCTGTAAGTTTGACCTTCTAAGACGTGACCCCTTTTCCCAGTTCTCAAGTCAACCAGCAGACTCTCGGTGTCTTACCTAGCCAATAGCCAACTGTTTAGCCTCTCTGAGCCTTGGTTTCCTTACTGAAAAGAACTACAGCCATGGCTGTGTCGAGCTGGAGGAACGGTGGAAGCGGGGCGATGAAATCCAAGCTCTCAGGACCGCAGGCCTCAAATGTTGTTTTATTTTTGGTTTTTGTTTGTTTGCTTTGGGCTTTGAACATGGAAAACACATGCTTCTGCTGCTGGGCTGCATACCAACCTGACTAACTGTTATTGACATTTTCTAACATCTCATCCGCCTCATGTCTGGGCATCTTAAACCCACCATGTTGCTACCAGAATAACTTGAAAAATGCAGATCTGGTCCTACTGTCTCCCTCCTTTATATCCCTGCTGTGCGTCTCCATGACTACAGGATGAAGCCCGAATTCCCTAACTTGGTTGGAGGCCTCTTTCTCTGGCTTCTGCTGACCTGTAAGGCCCCTGAACAAGATGGATGCCTGTACATACACACATAAGAACACGCGGGCGCGCGGGCACACAGGCACACGTGCCACTGGGTAATCGCATTTCAAGTCACTTGCTGAATCTACTGATTTTCATAAACACTTAGCTGCCTGTTTAAAGGAACATTCACTTGGTATATTTTAATGAGTTTTTTTTTTTTTCTCCTGAGTTTTGTTGAGGGAGACTTTTTAAAGTTATCTGGTCTACCCCATTGTCAGAACTAAAAAGATTTATATTTCTTTTCTTGTCTCCGTTCTATTCCTTGTCTTATCTCCTGTTTTTTCTTGTTTCCTCTCAGACAAGTCTCCTGTAGGGCTAGCATTGGGTCTAATTCTTCTTTATATTACTAGGCTGTGTGACATAGTAATTTATATAATATCCATTTAATGAATATGCTCCAAGTCATGTGTTTATTTGGATTATTTGTTCACCTTAAAAAATTCACAACAAACTAATTGCTGTAGTTATTAAATAAGAATCTATGCAGATGCCAGCTGCTGAGTAATGCTATTGCATATGGGAACTTTTCCCAGTGGCTATGTTTATGTTGCCATGGATACAGCCCCCTGTGCTCAGATCACAAGTGTCTTTGTATCCTGTCCCTACATGTGGTTTATACATGCTGATTTCCCAGATTGTAGAGTGTAGACTGTAGTCATACGTTGTAACACGAATTTCCAAAGGTCTTAATAAGAACCCGGGGCCAAATATTGGGGTAAATGCTGAAAGATCAGAGAGACAAAGGAACAAGCCACTGCTACGTCTTACCTCTAGGACTCCTCAGGGTGAAGAGGCCTTAGTTCCTGTCTCCTCGCGCCTTATATACCTTTCTCTGCCCAGCTTTCTTAGTACTGGGATTAAAGTGTGTGCTTCCCTTAGCATTGGGATTAAGGTGTGTGCCACCACTGCCTGGCTCTGTTTCTCTCCTAGACTGAGTCAATCTCATGTAGTCCAGGGTGGCTTTGAACTCACAGAAATCCAGATGGATCTCTGCCTCCCAAGTGCTAGTATTAAAGGTGTGTGCCAACACTGCCTGGCATCTATGTTTAATCTAGTGGCTTGTTCTGTCCTCTGATCTTCAGCCAAAGTTTATTAGGTTACACAATATATCACCACAGTAATCTTTCAGCAGGATTATGCACATAATTTCCTATGAGAATGGTGAGCTCTGGCCTTTATTTTTGATGTTATTATTTTGCTCTTTTGAGGCCATGTCTTATGTATCCCAGGCTGACCTCGAGCTCTCTCAGTAGCCGAGGATGGCCTTGAGCTTCTGATGCTTTTGCGTCTACCTCCCTAGTGCCAAAATTACAGGTATGAGCCTCGATGCCCAGTTTATTTTAAAAAAAAAAATTGCTTTTATCCCTGCCACTTCCCCAGACTGAGGATTGAACCCAGACCCTCATACACACTAGGCAAGCACCCCACCACTAAGCTGTAAGCAATGAGTCCATCAGTGGGCTATCACTAAGTCTCTCTAGCAAAGGAACACAAGCAGAGAGTCTGTTTTTGTAACTCCAGGGAGTATTTTTAGGGTTGCTATCATTTCTTCACTATGGACATGGCAATTTAAATAATGTCTTACATTTCTATATAAAATTCTTTTAAAAAAATAAAACACTTTGAGATATAGCACATACCAAAATTCAGCCATCTGTAGTGCGTAGATCAGTGGGGGAAAGGCTAAAGAATAATTAACATAGGAAAAAGAAAACTTGGTGGGAATGTGATGGCTCCCTCCAGCGCTCTTAGACCATCCATCACGTGATCGTGGAGAAAAAGGTCCAGATCTGTTTTACATTGCATGCTAGAGAAGAGTGGGGAAGTTGTGAGGGGCTGGATAGGGGACTGATTTATATCTGTTCTTATCAGAAGAATTTCAGACAGTCGGTGTGAACTGAAAACCAAGTGGGCTGTCTTAGGAGTTCCTGCACCTCTCCATCAACAATACTGTCCAAAAGAAGCAAGAAGCCTGCTAGCCAGGAGTTCTGTAGTGATGCCTCAGCATCCACTGGTGGTTGTTTTTATTTCTGATCTTCTCAAAGTTTATTCATAGGCGCAAACACACACACACACACACACACACACACACACACACACACACACAAACGCACATCCCTTTTGGTTTTGGCCTTAGAGTTGCTTAGGTTTCCTCCAGTTTGAAACTACAACCTACCACAGCAGAGAGAGCATGGTGGCAGGTGCCTGGGGCAGCTGATCACATTGTGTTTGCAGTCAGGAAGCAGAGAGATGGATGCTGGGCACTCCCTCTGGGGTGTATTAAATGATCTTTGAGTTCTCTTTCAACCGTGAGAAACAGGTCTAGACACAGCAAAGGTAGAGGGCATTAACATACGCCTGTATAATATAAGGTTACCTTGTTTAAATTTGATGATCACTTTGTAAGATTTTAGAGCAGCAGGAAATATCGTAGATGGCTCTGCTTGTGTCACACATTATATCAGTGGTGACATTTCAGATACAAGAGGTTATCTGTGTCACCCCAGATCAAGTAGTCTATTAGAGGCAGAATTGGGATGAGAATCCATATAGTTTTTAAACAAATAAATTAGTCATTCTAAAAGCTCCTACTGGTTCCTTCACCCAGCCTTGATGTGAGGGTTTGTGCCTGGTCTCACTGTCTCTTGTGCCGTGTTCAAGTGATATCACTGGGAAGCCTGCTCTTTTGGGGGGAAGACAGGTCTGGGGGAGAGAGGAGGTGGGAGGAGCTGGGAGGAAGAGAGAGAGGGGAAGCTGTAGACAAGATGTATTGTATAAGAGATAAATAAATAAATAAATAAAAATGCATTACTCATTTTAACAACTAAAAAAATAAGAACAGTTTATTGGAGAAAATAATGACAGACTCAAGACTAGGTCATGTCTAGACCCATTATGGATTATTTATTAGTAAAAGCTGGGCAGCTCAGGACACTTAGGGGCGCAGTAGGCCTGGGAGTTCCTGAAATTCCCCATGAATAATAGCATCCAGACACCTGCCAAGTGCTTATCATGATGGGAATTATGCTTGTTCCAAGGAGACGCTATCCTTCATCTCAACTGCTTCCGCTTTATTCCAAGTCTGGGTTCATCTCGGTGTCTCGAATGATGAATACAAACAACAAATGCATCAAAACAGCACAGCATTCAGAACTTACACCAGCAGCAGCATTAAAAAACAGTAGAAGATTCCAGAACAATGAAGTGAAGCGATGGGACAAGGATGCTGGGTTCAGCAGAAGCTTGGCTAGCCACAGATGAGGTGGATAAAGCCTGGGGCCACACGCCTGAGGTACTCATATTGGGTTTCCTGTGGACAAACAGCAACTCTGCCCTTCAAGGAACTATGTGACTCAGCTGAGCAGATCAAGTCTAATCTTCATCATCCCTGTGACTGTGTGTGTGCATGGGGTGCTGGGGACTGAACCCAGTTCCTTGTGTGTACCTGGCAGACTACCATTGAGCTACACTCCTAGCCCCTGTTTCTAACATTTTAAAATTTCATGAGGTCAAGCCAGGTGGTGGTGGTGCACGCCTTTAATCCGAGCACTTGGGAGGCAGAGCCAGGCAGATCTCTGTGAGTTCGAGGCCAGCCTGGTCTACAGAGTGAGATCCAGGACAGGCATTAAAACTACACAAAGAAACCCTGTCTTGAAAAAAAAAAATTTTTTTTTTCATGAGGTCAATTTTCTTGCATAAATAAAATGGATGCATTGTTTTGATTGGAGCATCTGAATTTGCCTTTATAGGTTGAAGGTCTCCATCTTCGCTGGAGCATCCCAAGGAAGTAAGATATTTTCTGTGACTGCCAGTTCTGTTTCCACTGTTTTATTATTAT
This sequence comes from Peromyscus leucopus, assembly GCF_004664715.2. Classification (NCBI taxonomy): domain Eukaryota; kingdom Metazoa; phylum Chordata; class Mammalia; order Rodentia; family Cricetidae; genus Peromyscus; species Peromyscus leucopus. The sequence continues at coordinate 97,735,309 of NC_051066.1, read as the reverse complement.
ATAAAATATCCTGTTTGTTTGTGTCCACTGAGGCCCAAAGTAAAAGAAGAGCATTTTATTCTGTCATTTATAGCACAGAGAACATTTTTGAGAATCCTGTCATGAAGTATGAATAGTTTCAGTGAGTCTTTTTACAGAATATCTTCAGCCACAAAATCCTGTGAAATTTAGTTTCATAATTGCATCACACTCCTTTGGTGCCATCATGGAGTCAGAATTCACTTGGGAAAATACTAACTTAATTGCCAAACTTTATCTCTCCTTCCCTCAGTACACCTGCAAAGTGCTTATCATAATGGGAATTACGCTTGTTCCAAGGAGAAGCTATCCTTGTGAATTACCCAATTAGCCAGTGTTCCATAGCTTATCTTTCATTTCCAAGCCTATGAATTTCTTCCTCTAACTACTGACACTTATTTGTAAGCTTACAAATTGAAATGTATGTGTCCCTTTGCCTCACATCTCGCCGCTGCATAATATGACCTTCAGCTATGCTTTTGGGAAATGATTTATATATGTCTGGGTTTTTTTTTTAAACAAAACAAAACAAAAAAACAAAAACCTCTGTATTGTATGTGGAAACTGATTTAAACGTTTTAAAGAACTCTATCTCATAGTGGGTTTTTGGCATATGAAACAATGTAGTTGTCAACAGAAATAAAAGAACAATGGAAAGATAGTTCTACAGAGCCCCACATAATTGCCTGTCATTATGGCAAAGCCACTAGCATTAAGACACTTTGTCCTTCCAGAGAGGAAGATTGACTGTCACACATCTGACCTAGTGTGGTTCAGTGTGGGGAGAATTATGCTATTCCTTTGATTGGCCTTGCAGACTTATTCTTGGTTACTGAGGAGCGCAGGGGATCTGCTGCGACCGTGAGCCTCCTTCTTTCTGTCTGTGTCTGATGTGGGTTCTGTGTGAGGTGGCGAGGGAAGAGGCTCTTTCTCTGCTTTACAGAGGTAATATGATATCAGACTTCGTATTGCTCAGGAAAACAACGAAAAGAAAGACTTCTAAATTCTGGCTCATGGTTTTAGAGGTTCAGGCCATTCTGGGGGTCACACTGGCCTGGGTGTAACAGCTCCTATCATTATGGGCAGGAAGTAGACAGAAAATGCCTAGACTCTTGGGCTTTCTCCTTTCTCCCTTTATTCTGCTCAGCTTCCTAGCACCTGGAATAGTGCAGCCTGCTGTCAGGGCAGGAATCCCTTCTTTGGTTTCCTCTCTAAAAACACTCAATAGACACCTCAAGGTGTGCTTCTCAATCCAGTCAAGTTTACTATACACGTGAATGGAAGGTAATCTGTGTGGGACTGAACAGCTTTAAGAACAACAGTTTTTGGAAATAGATTGCAATCTCCCCAAAGTACCAAGAAAAATTTAAAAGCTCATGAGAAAAACTGGTTTCCAAACAGTTTCAAAGCCTATTGCCATTTCTTGGATCATAGAAGCCTCCGGAGATTGGTGTTGACATTTTGGGTTCACTGTCTTCCCGCATTGTCCCTGAGCCGTCTATATGTAGCAGATGGACCCGCCTGTGGCAGATGACCTGTTCATTCTCACTGCTTCCATTATTAGAAACCTTCATCGGTGACGTGGCAATTCACATCAGCCACAAAATGGTCAAAATTAATGGATTTTAAAATTGCCTTATAAACCATTTATTTATGGTACTAACACTTGGAACAGAATGCCAGTTTAGTGTATCATTTGGATGGGGGGATATCAGTCAGCTTGAGCAATAATTTTTAAATACAGGTTAATAATTATTTTTATTAATGCTCTGAGTTTCTAAGCACACAGAATCTTATGGGATCTCAGTAAATATGAAATGCATGGTAAGTAGAGAAATGGATCTTAGTTCATTTTAGGGCATACAGGGAGGTGACTAGGGCTTTGGAGTGTTTTATTATCTGCTTCCTCCTGGACTCCACACTATGGTCTCTTCATTTTCTGGGGTAAATAGTCTCAGATTACTTCCAAGAATCACAGTATTTTTGTAGGGGGCGGGGCTGGTGTATGTATGGCTGGACTACAGTGAGCTCTATTAGTAACACATACACTTTCCCAAGTTCATAGTTGAGGGTTTTAAGCAGTCAGGAAAGACACAAAATTAAAGGAGAGAAAATCCAGAGCAGGCTGTTTAAAACTAATCAGTAGGAAATTATGTAAACTTAATTAACCAGGGCACCAAGGGAAGGGCTATGGAGTGTAATGAAATATTGTAGAGACAAGACAAAGCGGCCCCAGTCAAACAGGGCTAGCTGAAGTTTTCAAAGGAAGGGGAGCGTACCCTCCCTGCCCAAGGAGTGCTGCCTGACCCGCAGTCTTTCGGCTGTTAAGCTCTGTGCCAGGGAGCTCAGAGGACAGGGATGCAAGCGGAGTCTGCAACTGAATGAAGAGAGAGGGAAGAAAGAGATTTCATCTGGCTTGCACTGTTGGTGGACAGTGCCCATGTGATAAAACGGGGACCGAAATACAACCAGATGCAAACCTCTGACCTTCCACCAGGAAATAAGCCAAAGCAAACAGCTGGCACTTGGAGGAAATGTGTACATTTCAAATGTAGGTGGGCCAGCTGCAGAGAGACTTGAGAGTTCTGTCTGGAACTTAGATTCGATCAGTTGGAACACCTGGGTTTTTTGTTTGTTTGTTTGTTTGTTTTTTAAAGTTCTGTGTTGTTGATGTTGCATGGAACAGTGTGTGAAAGCATCCCCTTGCCCTTCAGAAGTTTATAATCTATGGAGAGAGAGGCAAGACCATAAATGACAGCCATGTCATGATACAAATGATTCTTCTATGTCAAAGATTCCCAAAGATCTGTCTCCAATCCCCTTGTTTCTCTCGCATCCTGGATCTGAATAGTGACCCCTGGACCTCTCTTGTCACCTTTGAGCAGAGAAAGAAATGTACACTTTCTGTCTCTGGTTATTTCAAAGGTAGAGTTAAAAACCAGTGCATGCATGTGAGCGCGCGCACACACACACACACACACACACACACACACACACACACACACACAGTGCTTCCTCAAAACAAATGTATAATTTACATGTTTTATAAGTTTATGAGGAATGTTTGTTACATGTACATACACATATACAGCTCCATATACATACAGATCATTATGAAGAGAGCAAATTCCCTAAAATATAGTACTGTCAATTTTGGAAGAATATATATATATATATATATATATATATATATATATATATATATGAATTTTTTGTTTAAAAAATTGGGTTTGGAAAGCCAGACAGAATTTTCTAAGTAAGTGTAAGAACTTTTTAAACAGCAACATTTTTATTTAACCTTTTGGACAACAACCATTTTATTTTATTTTATTTTTGTGTATAGGTGTTTTGCCTGCAGGTATGTGTACCTTATGTGTGCAGTGCCCACAGAAGCCAGAAGAGGGCATCAGATCCCCCTGGGACTGGTATTGTAGGTGGTTGTGAGCCACCATGTAGGTGCTGGGAATCAAAAACGAGGTCCTCTGGGAGAGCAGCCGGTGTACTTGATCACTGAGTCACTTCTCCAGCCAACAATGACCTCTGTAAACAGCAATCGTTTGTTATTTAAGGATGCATTCATAAATCATGATAGCTTTTAGACAAGTTCTCATTTTCATGACCTTCAGGAAATGTAGCAAATTATCTTCCCTAGTAGATATTTAATAATTACATTTTTTTATTTTTTTCTTTCTTTGTGTGCGTGTGTATGTTCATGGATGTGTATATATGTATGGAGGTGCATGCAGAAGCCAGATGTCTATGATGTATGTCTTCCTCAGTCACTCTTTTCCTTGTTTTTTGAGGCAGGTTCTCTCAGTAGACCTGGCAGACTCGCTTAGACTGGATAGCCAGCAAGCCCACCTCCACCGCTCCAGTCCTGAGGTTATGGGCAGACCCTGCTGTGTCTGGTGTTTTATGTAGTCTGAACGCAAGTCCTCATGCTTGCTCAGCAAGCACTTTAATGATTTAATCATTTCTGAGACCAATAACTGTTTTACCATTAAATTTATTATTTATTTATTTATTTGGTTTTTTTCAAGACAGGGTTTCTCTGTGTAGTTTTGGTGCCTGTCCTGGATCTTGCTCTGTAGACCAGGCTGGCCTTGAACTCACAGATATCTGCCTGGCTCTGCCTCCTGAGTGCTGGGATTAAAGGCATGCGTCACCACTGCCCAGCTTATCATGAAAATTTAAACCTAAGAAACTTAATAAAACATTGATTGACCAGTAGCCAGGCAGAAAGTATGGGCAGGGTGATCAAACTAAGGATGATGGAAAAGAGAAAGGCAGAGTCAGAGGTTGACAGCCAGACACAGAGGGAGCAGGAGATGAATGTGCCATGCTAATAAAGATACCTCCATGTGATAGAAATATGGGTTAATTTAAATGTAAGAGTCAAGCCTGAGCTACCAGCCGAGCATTTATAATTCATATTCAGCCTTTGAGTTGGTTATTTGGGATCAGGCAGTTGGGACAGAAAATATCCATTTACACCTATTTTTCTCCCTAATCTACTCAAAGGAAAGGTGCTTACTAAATTTGTTTAATGATTATCACTTGTTAGGCAGATCTGAGATTTTCTTTTCCTTTCAAGTCACAGTGTCCTTCACCCTTGGACTAAGCCTCACCAAGCACACATCTCATTATTAAACAAGTTAATTCTTTGTAGAGTTTGGTGGGAAGTGTAGATCTGGTCAGTATGCCTTCAAAAGTTAGTCACCAGTACACTGTACAGCGTCATTCGCTTATAAAAGGGAGCCATCTTGTCCATTTATCTCCTCTCAGTATTCAATCAGTCCCAAATTATGAGCTTATTCACAATGCTATCTACTTGACATATGTAAGATAGGCTGTCCATAATGCTTAATTCAGTTAAATAATCAAAAGAGCTGTGAGCTCCTTTCTTCTTTGTCTGCTTTGGTTATAATAGCAGTAGGGAAAAGCTTTAAAAAGGCATGAGAAATGGTTAATTTGCCATGTTACAAAGTTATGAACTCAGCACAACAAGCATACCATTTTTAAAAAATAAAAGGACATGTTTAAGTACTTAGCATTGGTTTTTTTTTGTTTTGTTTTGTTTTTTGTTTTATTTTGTTTTGTTTAACTTTGAGAAAGGGCCTTTTTAAAATAATATTTTCATTCTTTGCATTCATGCAATGTATTTTGGTCATCTTTACCTCTAATTCTTCCTGGCTTTACCTCTTCCCCAAGTTTCATGTTTTTTTTAATAACCCATTGTGTCCAGTTTGTGCTGCCCATGTTCACATGGGTAGAGAACTACCCACTGGAGCATGGTCAACCTGCCAGGGATCAAGTCCCTAAAGAAAACCATCTCTCCCCTGCCTGGCAGCCATCAGTAGCTGTCAATTACTCCTCAGTTAGGGCTGGGGGCCTCAAGAACCTCTTCCCATTCCATGCTAGAATGTTGAGTGTTTGTGTTCAGAAGACACTGTTTCACTCTGTTCCTCCCTACCCTCTGGCTCTTACAGCCTCTCCACCCCCTCTTCTGTGATGACCCCTGAGCCTTACTGGGGAGATGGTATGGTATATGTTCCATTTAGGGATGAGTAACTGCACAGACACTTGAGACAGGCTCTTACTATGTTTATCACCCAGTCTGGCCTCAGACTTGTAGTCTTCAGCCTCTTGAGTACTGGGATTATAAGGGTAAACTACCATACTTGAATTCATATAAATTTACTTAATCTGTTTATTTTTGTGTTTGTGTGTACGTATGAGTGTAGGTATGTGCATGCCATGTCATACATGTGCAGGTCAGAGGACAGCTTCGGAAATGGAGTCTCACCTTCCTTCATGAGGCAGAGTGTCTTATTTCTGCTGCTACACTGAGTACTTTAGGCTAGCTGGCCCATGGACTTCCTTCTGGGTAATTCTCCTCCTCTATTTTGTTGTAGGAATTCTGAGATTACAGCCGTGTACCATTGCACCCAAGCTTTTATATGGATTCTGGGCATTGAACTTGGATCACCAGGCACTTTGACCTGCTGGACCATCTCCTTAGCCCACATGAATGTATTTTTAATGTAGATTTTAAAATTTTTTGAAAGATCAGCACATAAAAATTTTGAAGATGGGCTGGAGAGATGGCTCAGAGGTTAAGAGCACTGACTGTTCTTCCAGAGGTCCTGAGTTCAATTCCCAGCAACCACATGGTGGCTCACAACCATCTGTAATGAGATCTGGTGCCCTCTTCTGGCCTGCAGTCATACATGCTGTATACATAAATAAATAAATCTTAAAAAGAATTGATTAAAAAAATGTTTTTGAAGACATGAATGCCTCCTTCAAAACATGATATATATAAAGTATAGCTTGGTGGTTGTAGCGCATGCCTTTAATCCAACACTCAGACACTCAGGAGGCAGAGAAAGGCAGACCTCTGAGTTTAAAGCCAACCTGGTCTACAGAGTGAGTTCCAGGACAGCCAGGGCTACACAGAGAAACCCTGTTTCAAAAGACAAACAAGCCACACACAAAACAAAACAAAACATGTTAGTCCAATAAGGTTCATGTTTTAGATGTCTGAGGATGATTTATCTGTGTAAAAATATGTTCTCTCCCCCCAGTAGAGGCCGTAGGGACATATAAGCACTGAGCTGCTATCTGAGGCTAACATTCTGTTTTAGTAAAACCCAAGTAACTGAGGTTTGGGTCACTAAAGTGTGTTATTAAGTGCCAAATAGCACCTAGCACCGTAGAGAGCTTTATTGCATGGAGACTTGAGATCCGGGGTTACTTGATGAATTTAGATCATGAGTGTCTGCCTGGCCCTGGACTTACAGAAACAGCAGGCTTCCTAAATTGCAGCTGCAAGTGGAGCCATAGGGATGCTCTGTTCTAGAACAGAGTGACTCCTAACGCTTTATCTGCTACTTTTCTCTTTCTAGCTGAGACTTCTGGGTGTGATCATGGTTCTTGGGAATCTTGTTTCTAGGAAGTAACTTGGAGAGCTTCGATGTGTCTTAGTGGCCGAGAGTGGCTGAGGGCATACCAAGTCTCTGGAAGTGGACCTATAATCAAGTCCCAGCTCTGCCACTCCTAGTTTAAAAGTGGGCATTTTCAGAGTCCCCAGCTTCACAAGAATACAGTGAAAATTAAATGAGAAACAACTTCCATGTAGTGTTCATGTGTTCCGTGTGGCACAAAGCAGTTACGTATTAAACATTGCAGTTATTATTACAAATGTTATGTGCACAGAGTAAGTGCTCACTATGAATTCATTGAGTGATAAAAAGAGTCAAAGCATTGTTTCATGGGCATACCACAAGTTATTTAGAAAACTCTTCTGAGACCGTGAGGTTTTATTTTCTATAAAAATAGATTGTTTTTCTGGACTGGAGAGAGGGTTCAGTGGGTAAAGTGTATGCTTCATAAGCAGGGAGACCTGAGTTCAGATCCCCAGCACCCATAGAAAAGGTGAGTGTGGTAGCACATGCCTGTAACCCCAGCACTGGGAGGCAGAGACATGTGCGTCCTACGTGTTCACTGGCCACTCAGTCTGGCTGAAGCCATGAACTTCAGGTCCAATGAAGAGACTTTGTCTCAAAAGATAAAATGGAGAATGATAGAGGGAGGTATCCAAAGTCATCCTCTGGGCTCCACATGCACACATGCAGACAAGCACATCTGTGTACACACACACACACACACACACACACACACACACACACACACAGGCAAGCACATCTATACACACACACAGGTACAGATAAGGACATCTGTACTCACAGACACAGACACACACATGAGAGGAGAGAGTTTTTTCTCTTTTGAATACATTTGACAGGAATGTGTGTATTTTATAAACATTATTACTTCTTTAAATAAATGCCCTTACAAAGAGTTATCAGGTCAGAGGTTGTCGGCATTGCTAGGTCCTGGCGTACTGTCAGGAAGCCCCATGCAAAGCATGCCTGATACAGTAGAATTGCCTTTTTGACTTCACCAACTTGACAAACGGAAGTGGTCTCTGTGGTTTCCTTCTGTAATTTTCTAAAATCTGGATTCACAGCACTGGAGAGGTAGAGGCCAAAGGATCAAGAAGTTGAGGCCTGCCTGGTTTATATAGTAAGACTGAATCTCAAATGAAAGAATTTGGGTTTTGTTTGTTTGGTCCTTCCCCTCGACCCTCACTTGCGTGGAACTCTCTCTGTAGACCAGGCTGGCTTCAAACTCACAGAGATCTGCCTGACTCTGTCTCCCAAATGCTGGGATTAAAGGCCAGTGCCTCCATGCCTAGCACATGAATTTTTCGTTTGTTTTTTCGAGATGGGGTTTCTCTGTGTAGGTTTGCGCCTTTCCTGGAACTCACTTGGTAGCCCAGGCTGGCCTCGAACTCACAGAGATCCACCTGGCTCTGCCTCCCGAGTGCTGGGATTAAAGGTGTGCGCCGCCGCCACCACCACCCAGCCGAAATATTTTTTGATCACTAATGCAGTTGAATATTTCTGCCATGTATTTAAGAATATGTTAAAGAAATGCATATCTCTTTATAATGATTCTTCCCCCAAACAAATAGAACCTGAAGTTAACTACTAATATTCTTATCAAGCAGTAGCCATCATAGTTCACGAGAAGAACAGATAGCTCACTAGAGTGTCTAAGTGGGTGGTAGTTTTTTTGATTTACATGAACATTAATAGGCATGATAGGTAGTAACAGTTAATTTCTAAAATGTGTTCAGTTTCCCATTTGCATGGACCTACCAAATCTGTTTTTCTTGGCTTCAAAATTGCCCTAGGAAAAAATGTTCTAAGAGATTAGACAGAAGAAATGATTTCTGGGTGAAATTACTAGGGCCCAAACACTGTGACTTCAGACCTCTCATTTCTCTGTGGCACTTGATGTCTGTGTGCAAATCTGTGCCAGGCAAGCAGATGTGTCTGGCGCTTCTGTGGACGCAAGAGATAGCTGCATCAAGACTTCTGGCAACAACTGTGGGCTGCCCCATGATGCCCCTCTCTAGACATCTCAGCGGACAGATGCCTTTAAGGGGGGTCAGGTTGGAATCTCTGCATTGTTCATGGAGCCTTTCCAAATCTCTTGTGTTTTCCCCTTCCTGTCAAGACTTGTGTTTTCACACTTTCCTACTTCCACATCAGAAGCGAGAATAACTGAATATGGGAAGGGGAAGAGGAATCAGACAATTTCTTCCTATTTGAAACTTGTTCAAGAAATGGGTCAAGCCGCGGTGGTGGCGCACGCCTTTAATCCCAGCATTCGGGAGGCAGAGGCAGGCAGATCTCTGTGAGTTCGAGGCCAGCCTGGGCTATAGAGTGAGTTCCAGAAAAGGTGCAGAGCTACACAGAGAAACCCTGTCTCAAAAAAACAAACAACAACAACGAGAGAGAGAGAGAGAGAGAGAGAGAGAGAGAGAGAGAGAGAGAGAGAGAGAGAGAGAGAGAGAAATGGGTCAAATAGAGTAAATAACAGGAGGATGTGGGAGGAAAGGCTGAGGCTTCTGTGGATGCGTGCACATTTGTGGTTTTGATATGCTGGATTGTAAGGAAAGAAAAGCACTGTCTAAAATAAGGAGATAGACTTCTGTATTTGTCCTATCTTTGAGTCTCTGTATGGAGTGATTCTTACTGTGCTGTAAATGAGGTTGAGGCAGCGCATCCTTAAGTTAGGAGGGGAAACATGTGCTTTAGGGTAGAAATAGAGGCTTAAGAATCGAATCCTTCTTTAATAACTGTAACGAACTGGCCAATCAGTAGGCCAGGATCCTTTTGCTGGCAACAGTCTGTTTGTTTTCCATTAAAACTGACACCACTTTACAGCTTGCAGTTGAGGTCTGGTTGGCTGAGAGCTGATTTCCTCCCTAGCACTGTCTGGGAGTCAGGGGACTGTGGCTCACTAGTGATGGCTTTTTCTCAGACCAGCAATGTCGAGGAAACCTCAAAGCCTGCCTGCATTGTTTCTTTGTTTTTGTTTTTGTTTTTTGTTTTTTGGTAGCGATCTACTACATAGAAGGAAAAAGCAAAAATTCATTTTGTGTCCTTCAAACCAAAGAATCTCCTTGTCTCTTCAGGAGTCCCATGTACTGAGCTGGCCTGTGACAAGCACCGGCTCTCCGGTGGCTGCTTAGCCTCTCTAAGCCTCTAGCCCCGGCCTCAGCCCTGTAGCTGAAAAGACTCCAGTGCTCCATTTCCTTAAAGCCTGACGTACACTAGCCGCCTGAAATGTAGACCTGTGACGTGCCAGTGGCAGTACCAAAGCTGACGTCCTCCCGAAGAGCAGGCTGAAGGCATCATGATGCTCCACCAGGCAATTTAAACATGTCCTACGTGAAAGAGCTCCCCCATTAACAGAGACACAGAGACCTCCCAGATATCATCTGGAAGGCACCTATGAGATCATCCCCTTGACTAGGTGGTGGCCATGGACTTCTCAGCAGTGTCCTTGCAACCCTCAAGTCTTTTAAAGAACAGGGACGTTCACAGTATTCATCAGCTGAAAGGACAATGACTTAGTTCTATGATTCCCATTTGTCCCTTACCAAAGATCTTGCTGATTTTTTTTCTGTTTTCATGTCCTTGGTGTTTTGAAATATTTATAGTTCTGCATTGATTAATAACTCATTTGTTTCCTAATTTTATTGATTAAAACTAGCTAGGATGACTGATCAATATAGGAAAATCATGACTGATTAGCATGGTAATTCCAGTGCAGAAATATATATATATATATATATATATATATATATATATATATATATATATCTTTTTACTTAGATTGTGTAGCAAAAGAATGGGGTGCTCTCCAGGCTTTTTGAGGTGCTCAACCACTACTTTTTGAGGGGCTCCTTTGACTCTGAGCATTGAGACTAAAAATGAATGACCTTCTATAAACTGTTCATTGTGCATAAAAACAGGCTAATGATTAAGAGTGGGATGGCTTAACTGCAAAGTTAAAATAAGTTACTCCCATTTCCATCTACCATTAGTGAATTTGGGTGTGCGGGACAGGGTTTGGAGAGGATGTTCTAGAATGAAACATTGGATTACTGGCTCCTTTTAAAGAATAGTGTTTGAATTAGCACATTTGAATCCTAACAAATACTTTATCTCACATATAATTATTTATGGGATCACTGTAGAGTGCTCATGATCTAGATTGGTTTAGTGCTGTAGACTGCAAACTTCTACCAGATTTAAGATTCTTTAGATGGATACATGTCCATTTGATAAAGAGGACCTGTTTTTCTCTAGGAAGGCTGTCCCAAGAGAGGGAATGTCTTCAAAGGGTGCATGCCATCACCCTGACACCTGGCTAATGGCAGCCCTCAAAAAGTGACCCCTGTGCACTCAGCCTTTGTGAGACCTCTAAGTGGGGGAGGGGAAACAGGGATAGATCTGTAGTGTGACAGCAAGGTAAGGATTTGAAGTGGATTCAGATTCTCACATCTGTGATGCTCTCCTGTGGTGATATTTTTTCCCCTGTGGTGATATTTTATTTGTGCTTTAATAAATAAAGCTTGCCTGGAGATCAGAGGAAAACCAAGCCATTATACGTAAACACAAAAGTCATGCAATATTAGCACACACCTTTAATCTTATCACTTGGCAGGCAAAGATTTGTCTGGTTCTCTATGAGTTCAAGGCCACACTGGAAACAGTCAGATATGGTAGCACACACCTTAAATTCCAACACTATTTAACAATGGAGGTCTGGAGGTCTGTACAGACAGACAGGAAGTGACAGAGCTGGGCAGGAAAAGGAAATGATGTAGCTGAACAGAGAGCAAATCAAATGGCAGAACAGCAAGGCATGTAGGCGTGGGTAGACAGAAGTATCTTGCATTTGGAAGCTGAGGTATTGGTGAGGTGAGGTTAGCTTGTGGCTGTTCCTATTCCTCTGATCTCTCTCAGGCTTTAACCTGGCTTCATGTTTTTTATTTAATAAGACCATTTAGAAATTCGTCTACACTCTCCACTGCTGAATATTGTATCAGCATAGTAATAGGTGATTCATGGAATATGATTGCTCCAAAAAGAATCAGTCCTGTGTGTACATTTAGCAGATAGATTTCAAATTGATGTGTGAGTCCCTTTCTGTGGCATCGGCATCAGCAGCCTTACCCAGACACTGATACCACTGTTGGTATTAGTGAGGTGTTTGTCAGAATACTAATTATTTTTTGTTTTTATTTTTTTGAGACAAGTTCTCACTATGTAGCCCAACCTAGCCTCAAATTTAAGATCTTCCTGGCTCTGCCTCCCAAGTCCTGGATGTGCGCCGTCACACCTGGCTTGTGTTTGATTTTAGGCATATGTTGTTGGGTGGAAAGTAATTCCAAACATTGGAGCAGGCAGATATGAGGAAATCATGCACTGGGGAGGTAAATACTATGATTTATATAAAAGACGAATCTTTTATTTAAAATTTCTGTGGTATACTTTATAGGAGATTAAAGTTTTTTATAGCAAAAATTGGGAAATTTATTTTATTCATGAGAGAGACAATTTCTACCATCTAGAATCAAAATCTAGTTAATAGAATGAACTGCTTCTAATCAGAACACTCATCATATGGACATTGATGCAACGTAAAGCAACAGAGCATTACAAATTTTGATATCAGAGTTTTAGAAATATGTTTATGTACATATATAGATGTAACAACGAACTTCCATCATCTTCTTTAATTTTTCTTTTATCTTGCTAGGGAAAGAATAGTCTGGCTGTGTTTCAAAAATCTCCTAATTAACAAGGAAACTCATCCAGCCACCATTGTGAGAAGGTAGTAGAAAGGTGTGAACATTGGCAGGCAGTGTGAAGGCTCTTCCCTAGCTGACAGCTAGCCCCAGAACACTGAGAGCTGTTGTTTCTTCTTCTTCTTCTTCTTCTTCTTCTTCTTCTTCTTCTTCTTCTTCTTCTTCTTCTTCTTCTTCTTCTTCTTCTTCTTCTTCACTGTGTTAGGTTGCACTTAGAACTGTTAGGTCTTACGATCTTCAAAATGTAACAGATGAGGAAATACATTTTTTTGTCTGTGCAATTTGAACATGTAAGGAAACTTTTAAAATGAAAAACAAACCAGTAGTATAAGGAATCATTTCTTTTCGTATAAGCAACATGTGCATCAGTAGGAGAGCAGGGCTTTAAAAGATTCTGATTATTAAAAATATTACCAGCCAGGTAGTGATGGTTCACACCTTTAATTCCAGCACTTGGGAGGCAGAGGCAGGTGGATCTCAGTGAGTTCGAGGCCAACCTGGTCTACAGAGTGAGTTCCAGGACAGGCACCAAAACTATGTAGAGAAACCCTGTCATGGAAAAAAAAAAAAAAAAAGATCACCAATATGTTTTGACAAATACATGGCACAAAATTTGTAGATTCATAGACTGAAACAATGGAACAGAGCTAACAGATGACAATAAACAGAAATAAATATGAACTACTGAACTTCATTTCTAAAAATCAGCTCTGGGTCATGTAAGATGAGGAAGAGGACTCAGAGTCTAGCCCAGTGTAGAGTTCTTGGCCAGCAGGCCCATGACCCTGGGTCCAAGCCCCTCATCACAAAAACAACAATAAAAAAGTCAAATTAGAGAAAAACAAAACAAAACCCACAACAAAATCTAGGATGAACTAAAATAGCATTTTATGAGAAAAGACCCAGATGGTACGTACATACAATCTATAAGCTTACCTTAAAGTGAGGTTTTAAAATCTTAGCCTCAAATGCTTCATTAAATTGAATTTGAAACATCAAAAGTTTTTTAAAAAGAAATACAAATTTTAAAAGTACTTACAAAAAACACCCAGCCATCAAGTTTTTTAAAAAATGAAATGCAAATGTTAAAAGTACTTCATAACAAAACAAACAAACCAAAAATTAATAAAACCAGCCACACACCGAAAGTTAAAAAAAAAAAAGGAGAGTTGAGAATATAGCTTAATGTAGACTACTTGACTAGTATTGGTGGATAGACAAAATAAATAAAAATAAAAGGACCAAGGTGATGTCTAAGCAACAGCCAACTCAGTTTATAAATCCAGAAACTTCTACCTATGTTGGACTCGCAGATTTTCCCAATGAAGCATAGCAAAAATCAGTGAAAAGGGATTGGAGTTCACACCTCATGGTGCTTGGTGAACTGGGTCTGGGAAAATCAGCTCTCATAAACAGCCTGTTCCTGACTGATCTCTACTCAGAATCATACCTGGAGCCACAGAGAAAATGGAAAGAATTGGCCAGCTGCTGAGATCGAGGGGGTTGGGGTGTCAAGCTGATGCGTACGTAGTGGACACCCCGGGCTGTGGGAATGCCATGCACCAAGAGGATCGCTTTAATCGTTATCTCCTGCCTTGCTGAGCAGTTTAAATGCCACCTACGCGATGAGAGGACGCTGAGTGGGATGCACATCTCCGATGACGGGGTGCACAGCTGCTTCTACTCCATCTCACCATTGGACGTGGATAGAAGTCCTTGGATGTTGCATTTATGAAAGTGACACACGGTCAGGTGGATGATGTGCCTGTCATCGTGAAATGCGGGAACATGAGCAGCTGGAGAATAGGATTTGGGATGAACCTGAATCACAAAGTGTCAAAATCTGTCACTTACCTGATGCAGAACCAGATGAAGACTGAAAGAGCAGACTGGACTCCTCAAGGCCAGGGTCCCAATTCTTTCTGGTTGACTGAAACCAAAGCAAGGTCAGAGATCACCTCTGCCCATGGGATGTTGTGGATGTCGGGAACCCAGAAACTGTCACTCTCTGAACTGTAAGTGATGCCTATCATTCAAGTTGAGGACCTCCAGGGAGTAACCCAGGACCTTTTCCTGGGATAACTTATGTTCCAGAAAGCTGAAGAGAGGCTGAGCTCCACCACACACAGGAGATGGTCTCCAGGATGCAGGCCCAGATGCCAGTGCAGGGTGATGACAGGGACGGGGGACCCTCTGGCATCATGTGCCACGTGAAGTTTGCGTGTTAAAAGCACTCTTGGATAAAAAGAAAACATTCCAGATGAATGTCATAGCTTGAGTTTTCTTAAGTTTGGATGTGTTCCCACCCGAATTTGAGTAACTGTGTCTGAGGAGATCATTAAAAAAAAAACCAAAAAAACAACTTGTGTGTGTGTGTGTGTGTGTGTGTGTGTGTGTGATGAAGTACTTTTAACATTTGTGTGTCATTTGCTATATTACAGTTTCGATTTTGTGAGGTAAACTATCATTTTCTTCTTCCTTAACCACTAATGTTGGGATTTATTTCTAAGAGTGGGTCCACATATCTACTTAGTAAATTCCCTTGGTTTAGCTGTCCTAACTGACTAATCATTGAGGGGCACTCTTGGTTTCTATCTAGGACAATTTGATTTGCTCCGAGTTGCTCGTGTGTGGTGGCCTTGTGCCTGTGACGGAGAAAGCTGTGCGTACTTGGTAGCGGGGTATTTGCTTATTATAACGAAGTCACAGTTTGGAGACTCCTAACTTTATAATTGTGCAGACCACCTAAAACCAATTTTGCTGCTGGAGTTAATAGCCTGTTCATCCTCACATTACTGTTAACGAGGCAGAGCAGGGGAGACCTAGCCAATGAGATGCATATTTACACTTAAGTAGCTTTTCATAGCAGGCTCGGGTTGAATTTCAAGGCCTCTGGAGTCCGGTGCTAGATCAACTTAAACTCTTTGTGTAGAGAACTCACCACAAGGACATTTGTAATGTGGCTGCTGATTATGTTATGCTGTGGAGAAAATCAAAGCAGCTTCACACTAATAAGACTCTTTATACAATAAGGGTCAATAAACTATTTTTACTCAACTGAAAAAGCAATTTAAAGAAAAACTAAGCTTTTTGAATTTTATACTGCATCTTGATGCACATTCTGTAACTGCAAGAGCAAAGATCTGCCATGGACATGAGACTCACAGTCCTTGGCTATTATGGCTCCAAAGCCAGGCTTCTCATTGGGCATTGCTTCTGCACAAACAGCCCCTTGAAGCCCAAATGCCTGCCAGGTTTTCCTGTAACTCTTCCCTTTTTTGAATGATTTTCTGTTGAGAGGGAAACAGCGGTGCCGATGTTTTTATGCTCAGGCCGCCTGTCTGTTTGCAGCCATGGCTGTTCCCTTTGGTGTGTGGAGTATAAATGTCTCTGTGTCCTGGAAGACCACAGGCAGGTGATTGGAGCCACACTGGGCCTAGGTTCTGGCACTCTGGCCTCCTTGCCCCTGCCCTGCCGTCCTCCTGCCCTCTCATCTCCCAAGGTCAGTTAAAGACTACAGAGCGGGGCCCCGGGAGGGAGACAGGTGTGGAGGGCGCGGGTGCTGTCTTGTGCTTTAATTCCACTGCAGCTGAATAGCTCAGCAGAAGAAGGTGCTTGATTTATGAGGAAACCAGGAGCTGGTTTGTTGCCTTTATTTTTTTCCGCTTTAGGCCAAAAATAATAGTACTAATAAAGTGAAACTTAAAAAGTTACTTATAAAGATGTGCAACAGACATTAATCTCTTTCTCGTTTTGAAAACATTTAGGTGTGGAGAAGAGGCTTCGTGTGTAAGAGCCTGTCTGCTCTTGCGGAGGCTCTGTTCGTTTCCAGCACTCAGAGGTGACTGAAAGCCGCCGCGTGTCGATTGTGATTGTCTGGCCTCCCTATCAACTTACGCTGTTTTTAAAACAAATTACACTTAAAATTTTTTTTAGCTGTTTATAGATTTGTAAGCATTTATAAGAATCATTCAAAAAGATCCTACTAGGTACCATTTACCCAGTTTCCTCTATGGGAACATTTTACAAATCCATAGTCCATTATCACAACCAAGATGCTGTCATTGACACAAGATACAGGGCATTCATTGCTGGCACTACATGTGTCTTCCCACCGTCCCTTCAGAGTCCTCTTCCTCTCTCTCGCCCTTCCAGCCTCAATAGTTGGTATCTGTTTTCAACCTCTGTAATATTTTCTTTTAAAGGATGTTATATAAATGAGCCATTCCATATATAGACCATTGGAATTTTTTTCCACTCAGAAACATCCTCCGGGAGTTCATTTAGGCTATCGAGTAGTTATTTCTCTTTATTGACAAGCAGTACTCCATTGGTTTAAGTATTATCTATTAAAGGGTGCCTGGGTTGTTTGTATTTTTTAGCTACTGTCTCTAAGGCTGTTGTAAGGATCTGTATAAAGGCATTTTGTGAATATAAGACTTCATCTCTCTCAGGGGATCTGCTAGGTTATGTAGCAGTTGCGTGTTTAGTTTTACAAGAAACCAACAACAACAACAAAAAACCTCCCACGGTGTCTGTACCTTTGTCCATTCCCCCCAGCAGTGTAAACACCCCAGCAGTGTGAATACCCCAGCAGTGTGAACAAACACCCCAGCAGTGTGAACAAACACCCCAGCAGTGTGAATACCCCAGCAGTGTGAACAAACACCCCAGCAGTGTGAACACCCCAGCAGTGTGAACTAACACCCCAGCAGTGTGAACAAACACCCCAGCAGTGTGAACAAACACCCCAGCAGTGTGAACAAACACCCCAGCAGTGTGAACAAACACCCCAGCAGTGTGAACAAACACCCCAGCAGTGTGAACACCCCAGCAGTGTGAACAAACACCCCAGCAGTGTGAACACCCCAGCAGTGTGAACACCCCAGCAGTGTGAACACCCCAGCAGTGTGAACAAACACCCCAGCAGTGTGAACATCCCAGCAGTGTGAACAAACACCCCAGCAGTGTGAACAAACACCCCAGCAGTGTGAACAAACACCCCAGCAGTGTGAACAAACACCCCAGCAGTGTGAACATCCCAGCAGTGTGAACATCCCAGCAGTGTGAACAAACACCCCAGCAGTGTGAACAAACACCCCAGCAGTGTGAACAAACATCCCAGCAGTGTGAACATCTCAGCAGTGTGAACATCCCAGCAGTGTGAACGCCCCAGCAGTGTGAACACTCCAGTTTCTTTGCATCTTTGCCAGCATTTTGTATTGTCGCTGTTTTTATTTTTGTCATCTGATAGGTGTGTGAAAGTAACTTCTGCCTTTGGGGATTGAACTTATGACCTCTCGAATATGAGGCAAGTGTTCTCCCACTGAGCTACAGCCCCAGCCCTAGCCCTAGCCAGGCTTTAACTCACATTCCCTAATGCTTAATGGTGTTGACCATCTTTCGATGAACCTATCTGCCGGCTGTGTATCCTTGTTGGTGAAATAGCTGCCCCTGAGCTTTGCCCATTTTCTAATTAGCTTGTCTTTGTATTTACTGTTGGATTTTGAACAAACCTGGGCTCATTTTTAGCAGTGTGCTGTTTGTTGTTTTGACTCTGCTGTTTCTGCTTTCTTGATGCCCTGCTTGTCTGAACTCCCACAACCTTATTTATGTGACTTATTGTAGCTTGGGAAGTCCTGTTCTGTTCTGAATAGTTCTAGAACAAAATGAAGGTCCCCTAAACTCACTGATACTTAAAAATTCTTTCAAAGACATTATAAAATTTACCTGTCTGAAGTGTGAAAAATAGTAATATAAATATATCAGTATTTTAATATATTCACAAAGTTATATAATCATCACCAGTGTGTAAATTTAGAATATTTTCATTTTTTTCCTCCAAAAGAAATTGCGTGTCTATTAGCATTCACTTCTCATCCCCCCAACTCTCCCAATTCCCCAGCTCCTGGAAACCACAAATGTACATGCTGTCTTTATGAGCCCACCTATATTCCAGGGCATTTTGTAAAGTTTCATCATGCCATGCGTGACCCTTCACATCTGGCTTCTTTCACTTGGTGCATTTTAAAGATTCTCCCATGTTATATAATTAATTAGTCTTCATTTATCTCGTGACTGTGTAAGTACTCAATTCTGTGTGTAACCTGTATTTTGTTTCCCTATTTATCAGCTGATGGACATTGTTTATACTCTTTTCTGACTGTTAATAATGCTGCCATGCACATTTGTGTCCAGGGTTGCTTCTGGATGTTTGTTTCTGTGGTGCTGGGGATCAAAGCCAGGGCTGTGGGCATGGTAGGTAAATGTTCTTCCTTCCACTTAGAGGTTCCCGGGCCCTTAGAAATAGTTTAGTTTTGCTTTGGTTTTGTTTTTCTTGGTGCATGTGTTCTCTTTCCTCTTGGGTGTGTACTAGGAACAAAATTAGTTGCTGGGTGAGATGGTAACTGTGCAGGGCACTTGCAAGCTGTCTCCTAATACTACTGTACATTTTATATCCCACCAGCAATGTGCAGGAATTCTGAACCCCACGTCCCCACAATTCTTGGTATTTTATATTGTGGCTGCTTGTTATTTTGTTTTGAGCATCCTAGAGAAATGACACATCTCTTTAGTTTTGATTCCTAATGCCATTGACTGATGATGTTGAGGGTTATTATATGTGCTGACTGGCCACTTGAATTTCTCTGGAGAAATAGCTACTTAAATCCCTTATCTATTTTTAGATTGGATAGTCTTTTGTTTGTTCATGCCTTGTATTTTCACTTTCTTAATGGCATCTACTATGGTATGAACATTGTTATTCCTCCATGGTTCCTATGTTAGAAATTAATTATTAATTAATGATTAATTTAACTAACAATTGATTTAATTTCTAGTGTTAACTGTATCAGAAGATGGGGACTTTGGGGTGTGATTAGGTACTGAGGCTCCGCCCTTATGCTAGAGACTCGGGGGCACTCAGGGAGAGTAAAGGTACCAAGAACAAAGACCTGTCTTCGAGAAACTGCCCACTGGTGTTTTGATCCTGGACTTCTCAGCCTTTGGAACTGCAGAGTGTATTTATTCTGTTAGAAATTGTCCAGACTTTGGTATTTTTATAGCAGCCTAATCGGAGTAAGATAGTGTCTTTTCAAGCACAAATGTTTGCCACATTTTAATCTGACCCTGTCCATTTTCCTAAGCTTTTCCTGTGGAGAAATACCTAGTTTCTCCCCTAGTTCTCTTAGTCTGTATGGATGAATGAATGTGCCCTCTTCCTTGGGAAAGGTGAGGTTCTTTATTATAAATTGCTTAACTTGTCTCAGTTTGCTAAGTTTCTGGATATTTTTACTTCCTCTCTGAACCCTACTCTGAAATAAAAAGGAGGAGGAGAGAGGAAGAAAAGGAGGGGGGAGGAAGAGAAGGGAGGAGGAAGAGAAGGAGTGGGAGGAAGAGGAGGAAGAGGAGGAGGAGGGAGAGGTAGAGGAGGAGAAGAAAGAGGAGAAGGAGGAGGGGGAGGAAGAAGAGGAGGGTGGAGGAAGAGGAGGAGGAGTTGGTGAAGGAGAAGCCGCCGCAGCAACAGCAGCGGCAGCGGCAGCAGCGCCCAGCATCGTAGAACGCGCCTGTGATGCTAGCAGTTGGGAGGCTGGAGCCAGGGGGCTGTGAGTTTGGGAGCAGTCCAAAATACACAGCCAGATCCTTCTTAGAACAAACAAAAAAGTGAACCCAACGTTTTGCTTGGGTGATCTCTTCTACCTGATTCCTCCTACCCCTTCTTGAACTTTAATGCCAGGACTGATTTATCTCCCTCCTGCAACAGCTCCATCCTTTCCAGCTGTTCTTACTTTCTGACCTCTCTATAACCTCAAGTCTTTGTTGCCTGTT
Organism: Peromyscus leucopus; assembly: GCF_004664715.2. Lineage (NCBI taxonomy): Eukaryota > Metazoa > Chordata > Mammalia > Rodentia > Cricetidae > Peromyscus > Peromyscus leucopus. The sequence goes on along the minus strand of NC_051066.1, from coordinate 97,714,728 downwards.
AAAGAAAGGACAGGGCACCAGGCAGTGGTGGCACACGCCTTTAATCCCAGCACTCAGGAGGCAGAGGCAGGTGGATCTCTGTGAGTTCAAGGCCAACCTGGTCTACAGAGTGAGATCCAGGAAAGGAGCAAAGCTACAGAGAAACCCTGTCTCGAAATACCAAAAAAAAAAAAAAAAAAAAAAAAAAAGACAGGCCAACTTATTTTTGCTTATGCTGTCAAATGCTTGGTGGCTTCTCTTTGCTGTCAACCTTCGGGTTTACTCCATCTGAGTTATCTCAACCCTCTCAGTAGTCTCCAAACCCCTGGACTCTCACTTTAAGTAAGTTACACAGTTTTCATTGTGGGGAAGTCTTGCCATCTATTTACCTGTCCACAAACTTCTGGTGACTCATTTAGCTATCCATAGGACTTTCCACTCTAATATCCAAAGCCTCTTCTGACCCCTGTTCTCTGGCTTCTTACCAGACTAGTTTGCTCCCAGAATGCCTATCTTCCTTCTATCTTCCTATGGAAAGTCTGTATAAAATTCTCCCTCCCCTTCCACCAGAGGGCGCTCTGCAATCTCTAAATTCTATTTGTGGCCCCTATTAGTCTGTGTGGTTGGTGTTACTCCATCCTACATTGTAGCTGTTTAAAATAGATTTTCATATACAGACTAGAGGCTTATCCATCCCTTGGTCCTCTCCAGCAAGTGACCCAAGGCTTTAGATCTCAGGTATTTCTTGGTTTTTTTTTTTGTTTGTTTGTAAGGAGAGTTATTGATTTGATATGGAGTGAAAAAAAGAACCCAGGCACCCACATCCATGGAAAAAATCTGGAAAAGATTAGGCAGAAAGCATAGGTAAGCTGTAGAAGGTGAGTCAGAGAAAGTACTTTCATGCTGTAGCTGTGAGGTGAGCGAGAGAGCCCGGGGTTTAAAACCTCGTTTTAGTTTTAGTTTTTGTTTTTGTTTTTGTTTTTTTGGAATGTCAGTATCGCCTTTGAAAAGTAATCAGTGAACAGCGGATCTACTGCTGAATGTTAAAATGGTAAGGGTTAAAAATGCAGACGGGGTGGAGTAAAAGGCAAAGTCACCTTAGCTGCCAGGCTGAATCGCCTCTTCTGAAGGCTGGCCCAGAATCGCTGTGAAGGGCGTTGTGTTTGCCTTCCGGGTGCAGAGCAGGAGAGGCGAATTGCAGAGAAACCCTGTCTCGGAAAACCAAAAAAAAAAAAGAATTTGTAAACTAGAAAGCACCACATGTGAGTTGACCTTTGCGGTTTAAAAATCTTTCCAAATGTAGTCAGTCTACAGCTTACATCCCATTGACACTGCCCAGGTGGACTCTTCCGTGACTTTTATGCTGCTATTAGTGAAAAACCCACCCAGGTCATGAAAATCTGTCATGGTCCTGGAGAGATGGCTCAGTAGTTAAGAGCACATGCTGCTCTTGCAGAGGACCTGGGTTCAGTTCCCAGAACCCACACAGTGACTCACAACCATCGGTAACTGCAGCTCCAGGTGACCCAAAGCCCTCTTCAGACCTCCATGGGCACCAGGCAGTGGTGCACATACATGCACAGAAGCAAGACACAATAAAATAAAATACATAAATCTAAAGAACACTTTTAAAGTAAGTATCATGACCAAAATACATGTAGGGTTAAGGATAGATGCAGTTATGAGTTTGCATTAAAAAACCTTAAGTCCACCTGTTTATAAGACTTTATTCATTGTATGATTCATATTCTTTACTCTATTGGGTGTTCAAATAAGGAAAATTGTTTAAATATTTATCTGTTTTGTCTGGGGGACTGAGGAATAATTTTGCTTTATTACTTCTTCAGTCTGAGCAGAAAAGTCATATTCTTTATCATTTTATCTTTCCTTTTGAGTCATTTGGATTGACTTCTAAATATAAGCTGTTGAAAACTGACACATCATTCTCTATGTATTTCTACAACTTTATATACATATGAATACTTAATGTATCATATGGATATATCTTTATATCACACATTTTAAACTCTAGTCCTAATAGGACTCCTTTATTTGTAATAATAACTGCTTGATAACACTAGTACTGATAGTCCCTGTGCATTTTTAATGTTAATGAAGGGGTAGACATTGCCCTAAACACTGTATACTCATCATTTCCTTTAACTCCCATGGAAACGTTGTGGTGCATATCAAAGGAGAAAATGAGACTTGAGTGGTTTGCTCAAGGCACACATTCCTAGGTAGCTGAGCCAAGGCTGGACCCCAGGCGGTCTGCCTCCGGGTCTGCCTCTTACCCACGTCCCACCATCTTCCATAACTATGTGTCTTCAGTGATGCCGATTAGAACCAAGCTGTGCACATGGTGTGTGTATGGTGACATCCTGTCTCTGTTTTTAGTGTGCAGTGTGCCCAGAATGCTGTACCCCACAGCTGGTGTCCGTTAATTATCATGGTGTGGGAATTCAAAGACCATTCCCAGAGCCTCCTGTGTGCGAGGAATTACATAATTGTCAGTACTTGGTGATCTTGAAATTCTGGGACTTAAAAGGGATTTGTTATTTGGATATTCAGTGTAGTTATTTCTTATTCTAAAAGTTAGATCTGAAATAGAAGCAATGGGAGACTACAGTATATTTTCAGGAAGATTTTTTTCCATATTTAATTTTATAGTCCTCTAAAAGGAGGTAAGGAAGCGGTGTCCTTTTCTTTAAGCTTTTCTTTATATGGAAATATCATCATATTTATTGGGTGAGAAAAATAAATATGATTTTAAAGACTTTCTAAGAAAACTTTATTTTCAGATTTTTAAATGTATTGTATTTATTTATTTAGAGAGAGTGTGTGTGTGTGTGTATGTGTGTGTGTGTATGTGTGTGTGTGTGTATGTGTATGTGTGTGTGTGTGTGTGTATGTGTGTGTGTGTGTGTGTGTATGTGTGTGTGTGTATGTGTGTGTGTGTGTGTGTGTGTGTGTGTGTGTATCATTGCTCTTCCCTCACATTTGCTGCCCCATTCCTCTCCCTGTCCCTCCTTAAGATGACTTTCAAAGTCAACAAAGTCATAGGAAGAACCACAGAGTTATCCTGATCTGAGGGAGTGGGCGGTACCTACATCAATGATATAATTTATCTTCTTTTCACTTTTAACAAGTTGAATTTTTATTTCAATGTATTTCTGGACTACTGAGAAGAAACCAGGGCTTCATGCATTCTAGAGAGGCAGGTGCTGTACTGCTGAGCTATGCCCACAGCCAACCTTTCACTTTTAAAAGCAAACCTCTCTAGATAACATTATTTAATTTCCAGGTATTTACTTCCTGGCCGAAAGTGGCTTTTATACATTTTTTGGGCTTTATAAGACTGCTTTTAGTGTTATAATATATGAATATATGCCAGTAAGTTTTGATAACCTAAATGAAATGTGATTACTTTGCAAGACTAAATAAGCAGCTCTCACTAGGGAAGAAAAAGATAAGTGGAGTGGTCAGATATCTTTTTTAAATGTTTATCTTTTTTATACTAGCCACTACAGCAGTATGAAATGATAGCTCATTGTGCATTAATTTACATTCTCTGATGATGGTTTACATTTTCCCATCTATCTCTAAACTGGTTTTATGTTTTTAAAGAAATGTCTCTTGAGGTCATGTCCCTTACCCATTTTAGAATCAAGTTGCGTCTTGCTGTTGAGTTGTTTACAGCACACATCTGTTATGAGATGGATACCTTGCACATAGGTGTTCCCGTTCTGTGCACTGAAGCCTTCAGTACGATGTTCTATTTGCCCAGATTGGTAGCATGGCATTTCCTCCTGTGTGTTCTTAATAGATTTACAGATTGATATCTGAAGTTTCAGTGTTAAAAATACTTTGAGTTAATCATTCATGTGGAGGTAAAATACTGATATCTTTGGCTCTAATCCAGTACTACAGGGCTCATTCTAGCCTGTTTTTTCTTTTAACAGTAATAAGGCTCTCATCACCCAGCAGCCATTTTCTATTTGCTTGAATCTCCTCTATAGATGTGGCTACTGCCTTTTGAAGTAGATATTCTCCTTCTTCAGAAACATTGCATTTTCTAGTTTTAACGTGGACAGTGATGCCTCCATGTTCTCCCATGGGATAGGGAAATTGTGAACAAATATTTTGTGTAGTCCACAAGTTTCTAATTAACTTCCCGGAAGAAGAAATTTTGGAATTTTCTTTAGGCATGTACATGTTGAGCATGATGCCCAAGAGCTTTCTTGAAAAAATGAAAAAGAATTTGCAAACAAGAAAAAATCTTTATCTGCAATGAACTCACTACAGCAATAGCACAAGGACTGGAGGCCGGGTGTTTTATAGTAGGACTATATAAACTCTACTTGCTGCATACATATCTAACCCACTCTCCTATACTTCCCATGGACCCTACAACCTGGCATCCTGGCAGCTGTATTCCTTCCTCTCTGTCCCTAGACACTCGTGTTCATATACATGTCAAATCATCAGTGAGTGCTTCGCATGCTACCTTTCAAATGAGGGTTTCAATTATTGGTATCAGAAGTGGGGTTGGGGAGCGCTTGCTAGATACAAACCTGTCTCATCATTAGACAAGACCTTGGCAAAGGCTGGAAGTCTAAAGCAAAAGCCTTCAGCATGCCTCTCAGCTTATTCTAGTACAACAAGTGACAGTGCTTTTGGAAAAGTAAATAATCTAGTTCAAGCATCAAACTTTATGGAATTCCCCGCTGGCAGGTATAACTGTATTGGCATCATAGGCTGAGATGACTGTGTATTTATGGCCTACAAGAAGCCCTAAATAATTCAGAGTACGAGTCTAAATGATGATAATCTAGCTAACGGGTCAGACCAATAGTCACAAACATTAGTCCTTTACTGATTTTATTTTAATGAAGCCTGGGGCCACCCTTGTGGGGGGCCATCCCTCACCCCCACATTTCCCCAGAGTACTCGAGTAGAAGCAGCAGGAAGTATTAGTTAGAAGGATAGAGGGGAGAGAAAAAGATAGAAATTAGGGGGATAGCTTCGAGAGGGCCTGGATCCTTATCTGTCAGGCCCTGTCTCTGCCAAAGGGTTTTTAAAGGAATGCCAAGGGGTGGAGCTAAAGACCTCCCCACAGCACAGCCAAGGGCAGACATCTCTGACACCTGGTACTCAAGCCCATGGTCCTGAGTACCATCATCCTCTTTATGCAGACCTGCTGGGCAAAGCCTAAATGGATGCCAACACACACTACAGCCTTTTAAAGAATGGGCCTCTAGGGGCACCTGTGGGCATCTGGGTGCATACAAGCCTGTACCAAAATCACAATGGCTTCCAAGTGATTCGAAACTTGTCACACAAATCTGTCCCAGGACTTGGCTATAAGGGAGTGGAAGTATATAGTAACTGAAACCAAGGGAATATCATGGCATGCCTAGGTTGTGAATAGCGAATAGTAAACTCACCTATCACAAGAAGTACAGAGTATAAAGGTAGAGAGTAAAATCTGTGTCCTTTGGTGTCTTTGTCAAGAGCTGAAAAATGTAGGAGGATACTACTGTTGGACTCTTTTGAGCTCATCCAAAGCCCTGCTAGTGCCTAGTAACAGATTTAGTTGTGAAATGCAGAAAGGACATTGCAGTTTGAAAGGTTATGCTGTAGACCAGATCTTTGTCTTAAGTACCCAGGAGCATGAAGTAGTTCCTTCCTGAGCATATATGTTTTTAAAACGTATTCTTTTTCCCTCAAGTCTTCCTCCTCCTTTTTGTTTGTGGCCCACAACATCTAGCTGGGGGTTGCCTGCAGGAGCATGGGTTGGGGGTTGTATACTTGAACCAGGCCGGTACACCAGTGGCTACCTCAGTGTGGAATGTGCTCCCCATAACCTTGAGCTACCTAGAGCTCCTCAGGGCGGGGGTGTCTTAGGAGACCCTCCCCCACCAATGGCGGCATGCCCGTGGGCCCAGCCTTGTGCGGGCAGGAATGCTGCTGTGACCTCAGAGGCAGCAGTCATGTCCTAGCCAGGAGACAGCTTTCCTCAGCACTCAGTCCCCATCCTCCAGCTCCTCCTTCTTCCTAACAGCCCTTCTGTGAGGTCCCCTGAGTCTCGGAGGGCTGATGTAACTGTCCGATTTAGGGCTGAGCGCTCCACGGTCCCTTTTTTTTCAGCACCGTGACCAGTTGTGAGTCTCTTCATTAACCATCACCCACTACAAGCAGAAGCGTCTCTGAAAAGGCCGAGAGCACTAATTTGGTGTCATATTCGGAGGGCAGTTTGACATCATGTTCATTTAGCGATACAACAGTAAGGAGTCATGACACCCCACCCACCCCGCCCCGCGTGCGCGCGCGCGCCCCGAGAAAACCCAATATAAGCTCTCATGTCATTTGTTTTGCTTGCCCCGCCCCCAGAACTAGGTGCTACCCTTCTGCTGCAGACAGTACAGTTTGGTTGCAATAGATAAAGCTGCAACTGTGCTGTCAGCGCTGTCTGTTGGCCTGCTTTCGGGGTGACGGACGGTGCTGAGAAAGAACACTTCTTAGTCAGGAAAGTCATTCCTGCCTCATCCAGCTGGGAGCCCTGTGCACTGCGGTACCAGCCTGCCAGGCAGGTGTGCCCACGCTAAGAGGGGCAGCCAACTGCTTTCTGGTTGTATTTTAGGCCCATTCCACAGGAGAAACCCAAATCTTGTCAAAGCCCGGGGCTGTCGAGGTCACAGGCCCTGCAGGTAACCTGCCTCTGTGGGGGAGGCTGCATTTTAAAAGTGGAATACTCCCTCCTTGTGGGGTCTGTTTCAGTTCGTGTCTCAGCTCAGACTCTATCGAGGCCTCCTCAGATTCAGGGTTGAAGGAAAGTTTATAGGCTCCAGTGATGATGCTCTCCTCTTCTTCCTCGGCTCCTCCTCCTCCTCTTTTTCTTCATTCTTTCTTGCAACTAAATGACCCCTGATTTTGTTCTCCTTCATAAAATTATTTCTACCTTCATGTCATCCTCTTGTCCCATCATGGAATGAAATTTCTAGTGATCTAGATAATCAGGAAATAAATCTTTTTGGTCAAATAAAATGTAGTTGTGATGTTGTGATTTGAATTTTTTAATGTAAATGTGTCTGTGCAGTTATGGACTTGATTGTTTAATCCTTCAGGTATTTTGACTTCAAGTTTAAAAGACATTTAAAAACCCAAAAACATTTGTTCTAGTTTGATCTTTTCTTAATCCAAGGGTGCCTGGGAAAATCAGTGTTCAGTATGGTTAAGTGTATATGGTGCAGACCAGGAAGCTGACTGATTTAGTTTGTCACCGCAGAGTCCCACAGTGTCACAGCCCCTTCTCCCCTGGGCTCTTGCATTGCTCAGTGACAAGCTTCTGAGTATCTATCAACTGTCCTTAGGCATTCTTATGTGCGCTAGCGCTCTCCCCCCCTCCCCCCTCTCCCCTTCCCTCTCTCCCTCCCTGGAGAGCTGTGTTCACTCTTTGTTAGACCGTAGAATGAGTTTCTTTTTTCCTGTTTTATAACTGGCTTTCTTCTGTACCAGTGTCCACCACTTGGAGCCTGGCTTGTTTATCTTGTCACAGTTTCCAATCTGCTTCTGCAGCCAGCCTCTCTCGCTGCTGACAGCTCTCTGTTTACATTCTTGTCTTTTCCTCCTTTTTCCTCTCCTGTGTGCTTCTAGATGTTGTCATCAAGTCAGTGTGGTGTGTGCTAGCTAGTCTTTTGTCAACCTGACACAAGCTTGAGTCATTTAGGAAGAGAGAATCTCAATTGAAAAAAAAAAAAAGTCTAAGACTGCCTAGAGGCAAGTCTGTGGGGCCTTTTCTTGATTGATGATTGAGGGGGGAGGGCCCAACTCACTATAAGGTTGTATAAGAAAGGTTGTCCTGTATATAGATTGCGTAAGAAAGCAAGCTGAGCAAGGCATGGGAAGCAAGCCAGTAAGCAACACTCCTCCAGGAGTTGTGTGCATCAGCTCCTGCCTCCAGGTTCCTGCTCTGCTTGAGATCCTGACCTGACTTTCCTCAGTGATGGATTGTGATAGGGAACTGTAAGCTCAAACAAACCTGATCTTCTCTAGCTTGCTTATGGTCGTGTTTTATCATAGCACTAGAAATCCTATGACAGAAATTGGTACCAGGTCATGACGTTTCACTGTGACAGACCTGACTATGTTGTTTTGGGAGAACAGTGGACAGACTTTGGAACTTTGGGCTAGAAAATCCACTGAGTATTGAGAGCTCAGTAGGCTGTTCTGTAGGAGCTTAGAAGATAAGAAGGTTGAGAGCAGGGTAGACGCTGCAGGCCTGGCTTGTGATGTTTCAGAGGGAGTTTGAGAGTCCCTTGAAGATTCTGCAAGGGCTGTTTAACGTTTTGAATTAAGATTCTGTGGTTAGCTGGGGCTGAAAAATCTGCTGTAATTAACAGAAATCAGCACCACTGAAGGAAAAACCTTCATTTTACTGAGACAATTGTTGCTGGCTAGCTGGAGCTGAGAAATTAGCCATGACTTAAAAGAGACCAGTATCCTTGAAGATTGTAAACCTGGGACTGTTTCCTCAAGATCAACAAACAGAAGCTGTGATGCAGAGGGGGTCAAGGCTGCCTCTCATGATGGCCGCTGAACTTGGTAATGGGGTGAGAGTCACCCAGGTAGTGCTGGTTTTGAAGGCATAAAGGGATCATGGAGAGTAGCTGAGGCTCAATTGTGTGGTAGAGCTCTAGTCCCTCAGGAGATGCCATTGGTGGAGGCACAGCTTCAGTAGTAGTGGAAGGCCCAGGATTGAGGGGGATCCTGGAGAGAAGTTGAGGATTGGACACCATGTGACAGGGTCAGCGTTCCTGAAGAGAGCTGAGGAGAAGCTGTTGGTGAAAGTGCAGCCCAGCTGTAGCACGCGCACACACACACACACACACACACACACACACACACACACACACTTTGGAGATTATGGTATCATGGGATGATCGCCAAGGCAAGCAGCAGTGTGGAAGGAAGCTAGTCTGCACCTAGAAGACAAGCAGTGTATGCTAACAATGGCAGAGCCAGAGAAATGGAGCCCTTTAGAGGAGCCCAGAAGATGGTGAGGAAATCCAGAGGGCTGACCCTGAGCCTTTTGCTCAGGTTTTGCTTTGATTTAATTGTGACTTTTCCCTGGTTATTTCCTCTTGGGATAAGAAAGCATTTAACTTATTCATGATTTTACAGGGGCCCACAGTTAAGAGGCTTTGGAATTTTAGGGAGATTTTTGATATTTTAGAGAGGATTTGCACATTGAAAGAGACTGGGTATTTTAAGGAGACTGAACTTTTCCTGGGTCTGGAACTTGTAAACTTATTTATGTTTTATATTGTGGTGTTAATATTAACATGAGATCTTGGGGATTAACAAGAAAGGAAAGGTGTTTGTCAAATTGACAAGGGATCGATTTGCTAGCTAGCTTTTTGTCAGATTGACATAAGCTAAAGTCATTTGGGGAAAAGAACTATCAACTGAAAAATGTCTCCATAAAATTGGTTTGTAGGCACATCTGTAGGGCAGTTTCTTGATTGATGATTACTGGTTGATGTGAGAGGGTCCTATAAGCATCTGTAAGCACAGAGAGAGCTCGCTGTGAGTAGGGCCATACCTGGACAGGAGGTCTTGGGTTCTATAAGAAAGCAGACTGAGAAAGCCATTAAGCAGCATCCCTCTATGGCCTCTGCATCAGCTCCTGACTCCAGGTTCCTGTCCTGTTTGAGTTCCTATCCTGACTTCCCTCCATGACAGGCTATGATGTGAAAGTGTAAGCTAAAATAAATCCTATCTTCGCCAACTTAATTTTGGTCATGATATTTATCACATCAATAGAAACCCTAACTATGACACTGTGGCTTTTCCTTCAAACAGCCATCTGGTCAACCTGTAGTTCTTCAGCACCATTGGATGTTATTGTAGGCCAGTATTCAGGGACTGTCTCTGAACCATAGTCTCAAGGAAAAGTTGCTTCTGAATTTGAGCCAGAGATGTGTCTGGAGATTTAACATCTACATAGGCTTTACCTTATCTCTCATGAAGTGTGTAACTAATACTAAGAATATCTCTTATTTTAAATAATGGGAGGCAATTTTCTATATTTACATCCTCTTAAAGGGTTACAATCATTTAATTGGTCTTCCAGGGGTATTCAATTGATAGTCCCAGATATTTGAGGCCTAAAGAAAATTCAAGTTCTTCTATGATCATCTTTAATCTGATAACTATTCAGAGCCATCATCACATCTGTTCATCTAGTGTTGCTGTAGACATGTACGCTCTTTCTTTTACTAGAATAGATGTTCTCGATGTTGCAGGGGAAGTGGGAATCTATGTGTCATCTTCAAATTCTCCTTTTTCTCTAGTGCCCATAAGACATGCCTTGTATGGTTGCCTCCAAAATAATTCTGTTAAATGAAATGACCTGCTTTCTCCCAGGCCCCTCAGGTGCCTTTTGTAGCTGGTGACTGATGTTACTTGAGAGCCCTGCCAGAAGTGTCTCTTTGTACCTGTTCACATTAAACTCTGGTCTGGCAAAACTTCCTAAATTCCCCAGCAGTTTGACCCCCAAAAGTCTAGCTATTACTGCATGGGAGAATTTAGTGTCAAGCGGAAACCTTGTGAAGTTATTGTATAGTTTTCTTTTCAGAGTCTTTTAAAAGTATATAATTTAGAGGCAGAGGTGGGTGGATATCTGAGTTTGAGGCCAGCCTAGTCTACAGAATGAATTCCAAGTAAGCCAAAACTACACAGAGAAACTCTGTCTCAAAAAAACCAATATATATATACATATATAATTTATAATAGATCTTTACTCCACACTTAGGGAAAATACTCACTTCTTTCTCATATATTTTTTCCTCTGAGTCAGTTCATGCCTCACAATGAAACAGCCCCAGTATTTTTAAAGTGATTTTCCTTACTTTTTAAACTTAATGCACAAAATAATGGATTTTGTTATAGCTGTTTATGTATGTGTGTATCATTGTACCTTGCACATATTATCCCCCATTAACTTCTCTTGTCCTCCCCCAACTAATCTCTTCCCTCTCCACAAATAATCCTCTTTTGCTTTCACATATATATGTACATAGTTAAGTCTAGATTCTACCTGTGAGAAAACATTCAATAGTTGTTTCTTTTAAAAACAACTTTTTTTTTGAGACAGGGTCTCACTATACAACTCTGCCTGTCCTGGAACTCACTGTGTAGACCAAGCTGGTCTGGAACTCGCTGTGTAGACCAGGTTGGTCTGGAACTCATAGAGATCCTCCTGCTTCTGCCTCCTGAGTGCTGGGATTAAAGTCATGTGCCACTACACCAGCTAAAAACAGCTTTCTACAGACATAATTCACATATCGTGCAGTTTATCCATTTAAAGTATGTAATTAAATGGTTTTTATTGTCTTCACAGAGCTGTGCAGCAATCACCACAATCTAATTTGAGACCATTTCCTTTCTGCCCAAAGAAGCCCAGTGCCCACTGGTATTTGCTCTCCATTTCCCCAGGCCAGTCAAGGCAGCCACCAACCTACTTTCTGTGTCTACCAATGCTGAACATTTCCTGTAAATGAAATCATTCCATGTGATTTTGAAAATGACTTCCTTCACTCAATACTACTGATTTTTAAATACTTGATATTTATAGCATCCCCTCAGAATAGATGCAGCTTACAGCTCTCAAGTTCCTCTGTGGCCTGGTTTCATTGTAATATTTGATTAAGTTGCAAAACATATGATCACATCTCAAATAACATTATCTGCCAGTAAAAATGCATATGGCTCTGTTTCAGGATTAAGAGAATTTTGCCCAAGATACGGTAATAGTTTTATAGTCCATAATGCTGATCAAAATGTGGCCAAATAAACTGGGATAGAACAGAATTTCAGAGTATTTATGCTGTCTTATATTGGTTATTTGAAGCTTTGAGCTATTTAATTCCTGAAGTGGTCATGTAGTTTAATTGCTGTCCTTTTACAGGCTGTAGACTGTTGGTTGCTCAAGGTCAAATAGCTAGTTAATGGCTGAGCCAGTTATAGCGAGATGAGAATCTCTATTTCTAATCCAAGGTGTTTCACTTTTCTTTTTATCCCTGGTTCTTGTAGTTGCCTGAGTTTCTTAAACAGAGATAGGGACTCAGTTACATTTATGGGAGAGAAAATTCCACAAGAGTGAAAATGAAAGAAAGCAGGTGAGCTGTGAGCAACTCTAAGAAGAGAAGGGATGGAGGAGTGAGTAGATTATTGTTCCAGCATGAGGGGCAGGTGCACGTGCTTGGCCAGGTATAATATCTCCAACGGGAGAGAAGAAGGCCCCCAGGAAAGTAAGCTTACTTACTTGGCGACCTCCCACCCCCCCATTATTGATGAGCAGCCATCTTGGAGAGTTAACCCATCCATGGTTCTGAGTTGCATCACCATGATTCACACTTGGAGAGACCAGAGACCCATTTCAAGCCCTGAAAGATTTCAGCTAAACTTGCAAGTAGTGGGAGAGAATCCAGAAAGTTTCAGAATGTAAGTAATTTGCAATCGATAGGCAGGATCTTTCACTCCCTCTATGATGTTTCTTGCTGGTCTCAGCCATGACACAGTAGTTAAGTAAACAAAGAAGAAATAGGTAGATTTTCTAATTCTCCTGTAGAGACATATATATGGATATGCTGACTCTGTTCTTTGGAGAACAACCTTGGAAATAGCATCTAGCTGATGGCTGTAATCGATCAAATGGTAGTTTGTATTTTGTTTTATCGTTCGAGTGTCATTTTCTGGAATAAAGATGTTACTGTGTCATTTAATTAGTTGCTATGCATTTGAAGATTCTGGAAAACCTGGCAGTTTTTGGATTTTTGTGGTTTTAGAGACTTGTTCCGTATGGCTTGGGGGTAAGGTTAGAGAATCGCAAGGACGGAAATGCAGTGGAAGATGGGCGCCTCATTTTCTACCAACATCTCGAAGAACAAGTCAGAAGCAAGAGAGTGTGGTGTTTCATCTCACTCACAGCTGTGAGTCCTTCTCTAATGCCAGAGTTTTTGCATTTTGTGAGAAGTGTACAATTGTGTCTAGACAGTGGTGTTAAACAGCTGAATATGAAAATAATCGATCATGAACATACTTCATAGGCACTGTTATAAATGCATGGCTAGTAGTAATAACCCACAGATTTGATGCCTACAGTTTGCCATTTGCTTTTGCATTTGTGACTCTTTGTCCTGACCAAGGTTTCAATCAATTAGCGTGGCTTGCACAGCCTTCCATGTTGTTAGCTCCCCAGCCATCAATCTCTAGATTTTTATATCTAATGATTTTATTGACTTTTCCATATGCATATCTGAGAAATATCAAATTCAATAAAAATGAAACTGCTCACATGGCCTTTCTGATCGAGCCTGGTTCTCATCCAGTGCTCTCTTACTTGGTGAATGATTCTGTCCTTCAGCAGCCATCTGCTGTGCCAAACCAGAAGCCTAGGTCTTGCCCTCAAACCATCCTTTCCCTTTCCCCATAAGAAATATGGCATCGTCATCTCAATATTACTTCTTATGTAGCTCTGAGTTCATCTGCTTCCATCTTCCTCCACCACTCCTGTACAAGCTCTCTAGCATCATCAGTTCGTACTGCTCTAAAATGAGCAGGCACACAGCGAACAAGTTCATAGGAAAGCCAAAAGATGTTGATTAGGCGTTGTCCAATACCAATGAACAGTGGAAGCGATTACTCCCTCCTGAAGGACCCCAGGAAGGCATCCTGGAAAGAACAGACCGAATGTCCCTTTTCTGAATGCTTACTATTGGAAGTGTTCTAATTTAAGTTTCCTACACACCTGTGCACACATGTGTACCCACACATGTGTAAACACATACACATATGTACCCATCTCCACACATGTACACATGCAAAAAAATTTTCTGGGGGTCTTTGGAATATTTGCATAGACTGGAGAGCTCTCAAACAGTTGTGAATAAGGGGATATTTTGGATTTCAGATTTTATTTTAAACATAATTCTTTATTGATTCTTTGGAAAGTTCACATCATGCACCTCAATCCTGCTCACCTCCCAGTCCCTCTGTATCCACCACTCACCCTGGCTGTATGTCCCACAAAAAAAAATTAATTAAAAATGAAACAAATAAACAAACAAAAAACCCACCTCCCTTCTCCATCTTCAACACCTCTTCATTCATCCTAGTGGCATCACGAGCTGCAGTGTGTCACGCAGTATACCCTTTTGTCCAATCAGCTCCACCTGCAAAATGTTCATTGCAGTAAGTCACTGGTCTGGTTCAAGGCCTCTGGTTTCTGGCTCACCATCATCACTGGGTCCTCATCGAAATGCCTCTCAGATATCCGGTTGTTGCCCGGAGTCATGGAGATCCTGCCATTACCAGTCCACAGGACTAGTCCCTTTGCAGACTCCAGTAGGTCATAGATGGGGCAACTGTTAGGGTGGACCAACCCAAGGCTCACGATGTGGGTCTGGGTGGTAGCTGAGTTGGTCTGTCTGGGCCATTGGGACCACCCCCTCAGGTGAGGATTTCAGATTTTTAACTGGGGTATTCAACTTGTAATTGATTTACCTGCTTTTAAATGACTAAACTAAACCCATAGTCTGGTAATTATTGATCTCTGTACCTCTAGCACATAGTAGGTTTTAACATGTGTTGAATGACTCAAGGAGCTGCAAGTTTGGAGATGAGAAGGAAGAAAGATGGTTTAATCTTGTTTTTAACAATGCCACGGTGTCAACTATGTCTATTTCCCCTTTCCCTAGTTGACTCCTCAGTTGCAAAACTTAATTTGGTCATGTCACATTCTGCTATTGCAACTCAAAAACTATGTTATTTATAAATACGAAGGCATTTACCTTGCCTTCCCAATGCTGACGTATGCAGTGGGGAAACGGAGCCAGCCCTTTGTTCACCGGGGTACCATACTATTCTAGGAGCCTACTGACAAGCTTGGGGTTGGCTGGGGCTCCTTGTATTTTCTATGGGTTTTTGTTTTTGTTTTTTTAACTTTTTGAGCTACTTCTGGAATTGTGGAAATCTCCACCAAAGAGTGATAAAGGTCAGGGAGAGGAAGTAAACACATTTAAATGTGCAAGCTGCTTCTGAGCAACCCTGACAAAGGTGTGGTTAGGAAGATTAGAATTGTGTTTAAAAAAAAAAAAAAAGAAAATTGTGCATTTGGGTCGGGGGAGATGGCTCAGCAGTAAAAAAGAGAAGCCCACATAAGTGGGAGAAAACACGCAGCTATCATGTAACTGATAAGGGACCTGTATCCAGAATATGTAAGAGTTCTGGGCCAGTGCACTAGCTCAGCGGGTAAGGGCAAGTTCATGGCAGCATTGTTCCTTCTAACTTAAAGTGCAAACAACTCACAATGCTTATCCACTGAGTCCCGGATCCATAGTATTGTCAATCCATATTATAGAATTGCATTTGGCAATAAAATATTGATATATACTGTAATATGGATGAAGCCTGAAAACATTATGGTAAGTGAAAAAGACAACATATCACCTTATTGTATGTTCCACTCATATGAAATGTTAAGAACAGAAAAATGTATAGACACAAAAAGTAAATTGACTGCCAAGAGCCGGTGAGGGTGGGAAGCTAAGGAGGAATTGGAATTAGCTGCCATTAGTAATGGTCTTTCTTCATAGGAAGGACAAAACATTCAAGACTAAATTGTTATGATGGTTGTTTAGCCCTGGAACTATAACAGAAGCCACTGAGGCATCTATTTAGATGGTAATTTTTATACTGTATCTCAATAAAGCTGTTTTGGGGTTTTGTGTGTTTGGGGATCTTACTATGTAGCTCTGGCTGGCCTAGGGCTTGTTATGTAGGCCAGTCTGGCTTCAGTCTCAAATTTCTTGCTTTTGCCCTCCCTCCGTCCTTGGTAGTGGGAGTAAAGGCCTATGCTGTCACACCCAGCTCAATAAAGCTATTCTGTTATATATATATATATAAAGTAATAGATGTGTGATAAAACCTATCTGTCTTTATGGTAGGAAAAGGGTCACCTTTCTAACACATAACATTCAACTAGGTATATTGTTGTAGTTTGGGTCTAGACTGTCCCCCAAACTCATGAAATAAAAGCCTAGTTCCCACTCTGTTGCTTTGGAAAGGTAGTGGGAACTTTAAGAGGTGAAGCCTTTGGGTCATCGGGGGCTTGTCACAAGGAATTATGGGACTTTGGTATCTTTCTTGTTCTCTTTCTCCCTTTTTTTTCCACGAAGTATTTTGTTTTACCTGGTGCTCCCTCTGTGGTATACTGCCACTCAGCAGGTCCAATAGCCACAGGCCAATCGAGCATGGACCAGAACTGCTGAATTGCTGAGCCAAAATGAACCTTCTTATTGTAGGCTTATTATCTCAGTTACTTATTTTAATAACCAAGAGCTGGCTAACTGGCATTAATCCAAAGGGGTTATCAGATCAGGCTACTGCTGTGCATATCTGGATCTGGTCATTATGGTCTTTGTATATGTGTGTGCTGGGCTGGGCTAGTCTCGTGGCTTAAATGGTGTGAGCAAGTTAGACATCAGTGGTAAACTAGAGATGTCTCCTAAGATGCCCAGCTGGTATTGGTGTGGAACGCTGTAGGATAACCTTTCCACAGGGTATGTGGGTGCTCTAGCTCTTTTTATTTTAGAATTAGTGAGAATCGAACTTGACTAACCTTAATATAACTTCCAGGTGTATTAAACTTACCTGTTTTGTTCTTTCCAAGAATTTTCAAAGACCAAAAGTGTTCAAAGGTTAGGAACTGCTAAGAAAAACTATAGTGACCATTGCTATTCATAGAAAAATAATCACACAACATCATGTTTCAGTTCAAAGGCCAACAGAGTGAGTGTGGGAGTGCACCAGCCGACACCAGGAAGGCGGTTTCCACAGGGGGAGCCTGGACATGTAAATTCAGAATGGCCTCGTGCATCAGTGTGTTTGTCTGTGGACCATATGATATGCGCGCCTTAATTAGCATTGGTAGTTAGATGCTGGGTTAACATTAAAGAAATAGGGGAAAGTATGTGCTATATGGAAATGTCCGGTTAGCGAGGAAACCCGTGATGCGCCCTGTCGTCTGTCTTCACAGTCAGTTTTTGCAGACTGTGGGATTTATCTACTTCTATTTGTAATGTGCTATGTTCGAATATCTGTAGCTGCTTATTGCTTCCCCTTTTTGTTTTCCTAGGACTTCCTCCCCATTATTCTCTATTCTGAGCTCAATCAAAGATCCCAAATTTTTTTCTTTGTGAAACATTTAGGAATAGGAGAATGAGCCGCCTTCCCTTCTTAGTGAGAGGAGAGCTCATTCATTCATCCGTGGGTTGTAAGTGTTTCCTCTGCCAGGCATCATGCTAGGTGTTAGTGTTTCTAAAATAATTAAGGAGGTGGCTGCAAGGCTGATCTGTGAATACAGTGAGGTGTGACATTTCAGTACTCTTTAATGATGCTGGCAGAGTCTATGCTGTTGTAGATAAGAAGAAATACAGTAGCTCCACTGACCCCTCTGCGACGGAATGACAAATGACAGCAGACATGTTCAACCTCGATGCTGAGCTGAAGGGAGAACTGTATTTCTCATTAGTGAAATGCTGCTTTGACCCATTACTAAAGCCAGCTGTTCTCTTCAGTCTATAACAACACCATGTGTTGAGTGGGTGACAACCTGTATGATCCTCTTTGTAGACTGTCCATTCCTTATAACTCCGAATGTCCTCCTGATCATTACTATTCCCCATGGAATTTCCTCTCGCTCTCGGAACTGTTGGCGGAAGGAGAGTGGCTACAGGGGCTGGATTTGCAGCTCAGTTGGTAGAGTACTTTAAGTATGCAGTGAGCACTGGGATTGATCATCCAGCACTGCATAAGCTCAGTTGGTCGAGTACTTTAAGTATGCAGTGAGCACTGGGATTGATCATCCAGCACTGCATAAGCTCAGTTGGTAGAGTACTTTAAGTATGCAGTGAGCACTGGGATTGATCATCCAGCACTGCATAAGCTCAGTTGGTAGAGTACTTTAAGTATGCAGTGAGCACTGGATTGATCATCCAGCACTGCATAAGCTCAGTTGGTCGAGTACTTTAAGTATGCAGTGAGCACTGGGATTGATCATCCAGCACTGCATAAGCTCAGTTGGTAGAGTACTTTAAGTATGCAGTGAGCACTGGATTGATCATCCAGCACTGCATAAGCTCAGTTGTTCGAGTACTTTAAGTATGCAGTGAGCACTGGGATTGATCATCCAGCACTGCATAAGCCAGGCGTGGATGTCCACACCTGTGATCCTAGTCCTGGGGAGGGGAAGACAAGAGAATCGCAAGTTTAAGGTCATCCACAGCTACGTAACAAGTTTGTGGTCAGCCTGGGCTACATACGGTCCTGTCTCAAAAACAGAAATATCATTATGCTAGTTTGGTTGCCGCTAATGCTGAGCTTTACAGGGGTGTGTGCTGTACGTGTACATAGGTACTGCAAACTGTCCGTTCCACATTCTCCACTTTAAATGAGTGGCCTGCTGTTGATAGAGTCTGATAAGCCATTTGGTATGAATCATTTAAGGATGATCAGAATATAAGATAAACCGAGGGGGAGGGAATGGATATCATAACTTACTAGGCATTTCTTTTGTTAGAAAAGACAGCATGGCAAAGAAATGAGTCCTTGCCATCAATGCCATATCCCAAACACTAAGGCTAAACATCTAGGATGAACAAAAATTCATGGAGTGGTCAATCAAGCCACTTGCAGTCACCTTGGGAGGGAACAGATGTCTTCCTGGACACCCTTACTTAGTAATCAAGAGCAACTCTTAAGTAGATAGGAGTTTGTAAATGACTGAGCTCACACTTTGCACCAGACCAGAGAGTTCTCTATTTTTTCTTGCTACCCAATGGGCATGAGCTTAGGCAGAGAATCGGATTAGTTCTACCCAACACAAAGGAGTTTGTTCCCCCATGCCCGAGTTTAATTTTGTGTTACAGATATATTTAGAGGGCCCTCAGAGGAAGTGTAGTCCTCAAAGGAGCCTGAGACAGAATGTTCAGAGAAGTGGGGGAGAAACATGATGAATATGGAGTGTGAGGTATTAGGAAAGTATAAGGGATGGGAACGAGTCAGAGAGAGAGAGAGAGAGAGAGAGAGAGAAGAGAGAAGAGAGAGAGAGAGCGCAGCCGTAGAGTTCGAGTTCAGCACTGCCTGCATGTGTCAGCTGTCCACCCCTGTAACAAATGCCAGATGTGGTTGACTTCGAAAGGGGGAAAGGCTCTCTTGCCTCCTGGTTTTAGGAGTCCAAGTCCACGATGCTGGTCCTGTTGCTTCGGGCCTGTGGTAAGGCAGCAAATGTGGTGTGGAGCATGGAGGGAAACCGAAGCGTTCAGCTCGTGGCCAGAACCAAAGGAGGAAGAGCAAGAGGCTAGATCTCGCAGTTTCTGAGTTCACCTTTTCAGTGACCAAACACTCAACCCCAAAGCCCTGCTTCCTGAAGTTTCTACTGCCTCCCAGTAGCCTCAACCTTGGGACCACTCTTTAACACATAGGCCTTTGGGGGGATAGTCCAAATCCAGACTAGAGCACTGCCAAACAACCCTTCCCCCCAGAAAAGGATTGAAATGAATTGATCAGATTTACCTAGAATGTCGCTGGTAGATTTTGCCAGAGCCTTCCATTGACCTATTTGGGGAGAAGGGCTGATGAAAACAGAGGAATGAATGTAAGAGTCAGGACAAAGACAAGGACAGTCCCCAACACTTTCTGTCACTGCCACCCTGGAAGCCCAAGCGTAGAGCCAAACGCAATATAAGAGCTAAACATGCCATTGCCTGCAGATTATATGGTTTACAATTTGCTATAGAACAATCCAAGGGGCTCTACCCAGCTGTTGGGCACTGGAATATTTAAAACTCAGAGTTTGGTTATTGTTCTGAGTACTTGACACATGTGACCTAACTTCAGGCTCTTAGCTATGATGAGATTGTCAACCCCACTTTATTGGGTAAGTAACACAGTCACACAGCTCTCTGAGTAGCAATACAATAACTTGAAGCCAGACAGTGCAGCTGTAAGGGCCTGTTCTCTAACCACTGCTCTCCACTGTCTTCAAAGGCCAGAAGACCAAGGATACAAGAAGTGTGTTTCTCTCTCTTTCTTTCTTTCTTTCTTTCTTTCTTTCTTTCTTTCTTTCTTTCTTTCTTTCTTTCCTTCTTTCCTTCTTTCCTTCCTTCCTCCCTCCCTCCTTCCCTCCCTCCCTTCCTTTAAGCTAGGAGGATGCTGATCAGGGAAATGAATGATCAAGAAGAGAGTGACTGATGAAATTTCTCTCTGAAAGAGGCAAAAGAAAAGGAAATCAGAACTTCATAGGAGTTCAACCTTGGCTGTGAGGAATGACCCCTTTTCCTATGACATTAGCTTCAGGGGAGTTCATCTAAAATGAGCCACAGAGCTCAGGGAAGGCATGTCTGCTGGCGTTTGGTTTCTGTTAGCAACTGCCACTGACTACATGTTACAAGCAGTGCTGCTTTAGGAGCTGTCCCTTTCATTTTTGTGACATGTGATGCAGTTTCTCTGGCTAGAGGACTCTTTTCGGTCAGCATCCATTTTTCACTTAGTTCATCCAAGTGGTGCCTCTGTGTGGATGGGGGAGACTATTGGGGAGATCTGTCGGGTGCATGCGGGCGACATTTTTGAGTCTGTCTACTTAGTTAACTTAGCTGTAGGACAGAAAAAAAATACCTCTCAGATAATGAATAAAAAGTGCTTGGCTGACTTCATCATCATCAATTGCCTTAGAATAGCCACAGGGCTGCTCATGTTTAATGATGTAAGCGTAGATATATATACTGTTCAATTGGCAGTAGGTACACAGAAAAACATAGGTACCATACTCTAGTACGATAAGCACCCACATAATGGCCCCTCATTGACAAATCCACAGCTGCCACCAAATTTCACTACTTCTGTAGCACCTAACAACACTGGTAGGCATATCATAATCAAAAGACATTTCTTGGACAAGAAAATCAAATATTCTTTGGGGTGCAAAACACATTTGATGCCTTTAAACAAATTCCAGAAGAATTTGGCAAAAAAAACGTCTAGTAAACGCCAAAGTAGCAGCCAGCTAGTATACTGTGCACTAGGCTCACAGCCAGCCAGGAATGTGCAAGATCTTTACGTCTATGCTCTAAATAGGAAACGTGTTCAAAACTTGAATTCGGAGCAGGAGAAGTATGTAAGCCGACAACTTCTTCCAAGAGCTGTTTGATTCTCTAATGGTTTTGGATTGTTTAAGAGTCACAATAGCGTTTTGTCAGGGTGGACTTGTGAAGAAAAAAAAAAAACTCTAAAAGCATGTTGCGATGCAGAACACCTTGTGGTGATGGATGACAAACATCCTTTACAGCTTCAATCCTAGAAGAGTCAGCTCTGACGGCGTGGCTGCAGGACCTCTGAGGTGTGTGCTCCACCAGAAATGTTCCTGTAATCTCAGCAATCAGGAAGCTGAGGCAAGAGAAGCTCAGCAAGTGTTTATCTAGAATGGGCTACATGGAGAGTTC